>NC_091435.1:154996783-155649488 GCF_964237555.1 Oryctolagus cuniculus | reverse complement strand
CAACATTGCAGGTAGGAGCTTAACCCGTTTTGCCACAAAGCCACCTCAAATAAGTTTTTTAAAAAGATTTATTTATTTATTTGAAAGAGTTAAGAGAGAGGTAGGGACAGAGAGATAGAGGTCCTCCATCTTCTGGTTCAATCCCCCAATGGCAGCAATGGCCGGAGCTGGGCCGATCTGAAGCCAGGAGCCAAGAGCTTCTTCCAGGTCCCCCATGTAGGTGTGCAGGGGCCCAAGAACTTGGGCCATTTTCCACTGCCTTCCCAGGCACACCACCAGGGAGCTGGATCAGAAGTGGAGCAGCTGGGACCTGAACTGGTGCCTATATGGGATGCAGGCACTGCAGGCCAGGGTTTTAACTCACTGTACCACCATGCCATAAATAAGTTTTTAAAAAATTTATTTTGGTGGAAAAACATTTTTTAATTCATGCATAGTTTTTTTTTTTCATAATATGCATTTTCCACCCATGAACTTCCGTTTTTTTAAAGCTATGGAATACTGGTGTTGCAAGCTGGGGGCTTAACCTGCTGTACCAAAATGCCAGCCTTTAACTTTTTGAAGAACTTTTTGCATGAATTAGCAAAATAAATTATTGGATGTACTTCCAGAAAGATATTTTCCCAGAATATTTCTGTGTACAGACACACACACACACACACACATTTATTTAATTAACTTTACTTTTCAGCAGTTTTAGGTTTACAGAAAAATTGAACAGAAAGTAGAGATTTCCCATACATTCTTTTATGCCCTCTCTCCACCACAATATTCTATTATTAACATCTTTTATTCCTGCGGTACATTTGGTATATTTGATGAGCCACTACTGATTCAGTATATTTTTTTAAGGTTTATTTAGGGGCCGGTGCTGTGGAGTAGTGAGTTAATCCTCCATCTGCAATGCCCGCATCCTATATGGGAATCAGTTCATGTCATGACTGCTCCACTTCTGATCCAGCTCTCTGCTATGGCCTGGGAAAGCAGTAGAAAATGGTCCAAGTGTTTGGGCCCCTGCACCCATGTGGGAGACCTGGAAGAAGCTCCTCGTTCCATATACTGGGTCATTCCCCATATGTCCACAACAGCCAGGGCTGGGCCAGGCCAAAGTCAGGAGCAAGGGTTTTCATCCAGGTCTTCCACGTGAGTGCAGGGGCTCCAGCAGCTTTTGGGTCATCTTCTGCCGATTTCCCCAGGCCGTTAGCAGGGAGCTGGATTGGAAGTACAGCAGCTGGGACTTGAACTGATGGCCAGATGGGATGCCAGTGTTGCAGGTGGTGGCTTTACCTGCTCTGCCATGACCCTGGCTCCTGATCTTTCACTGTTATTAAATAAAGTCCATAGTTCAAATTTCCTGACTCTTTTCTGGGACACCAGCATTGTAGCACAGCTGCCAAACAGAATTCTAACGGGACTGCATCATTTTGCATTCCCCCCAGCAAGTATCTACTTTTACAGCGTCATATAGAATAATTTCACTGCCCTAAAAATTACGTCTGCTCCACCTATTCATCCTCCTTCCCTGGACTGCTGGAAGCCACTGATCATTTTACTGACTCCACAGGATTCTCTTTTTCAGAATGTCATATACTTGGAATCATACATATGTGGCCTTTTTAGATTGGCTTCTTTCACTTACTGATATGTATTTAATATTCCCTCACATCTTTTTGTAGCTTTATAACTCATTTCTTCTCATCATTGAATAATACTACAGGTATATATCTTTGAATAATATTGCATGTCTAGCCATATTATTTATCCATATACATACAGAAAAGCATCTTAGGTGCCTTCAAGTTTTGACAATTATGAATAAGCTACTGGGAATATTCTTGTGCAGATATTTCTTTAAGATATATTTATTTATTTGAAAAGCTAAGTTACAGAGAGAGAGGAAGACAGAGAGAGAGAGAGAGAGAACTTCCAACCACTGGTTCACTACCCAATGGCCATAGTGGTTGGGGCTGGGCCAGGCCAAAGCCAGGAGCTAGGAGCTTCTCTGGATCTCCCACATGGGTGTAGAGGCCCAAGCACTTGGGCCACCCTCTCCTGCTTTGCTAGGTGCTTTAGCAGGGAGCTGGATTGGAAGTGAAGCATCCAGGACTCAAACCAGAACCCAACTGGGATGCCGGCACCACAGACAGCAACTTAACCTGCTATGCCACAGTGGCAGCCTCATCTTGGGCAGGTTTTTGTGAGAACATGTTTTCAACTCATTAGGTAAATAGCAAGGAGTGCAATTACTGGATACAATGGTTGGATTATGTTTAGTTTTGTAAGAAACAGCCAAGCTTTCTTCCAAAGTGGCTGTTCTGTTGTACATTCCCACCAGAATGAATGGGAGTTCCCTGTGTTCCATGTTCTCACCAGCATTTGATGTTGAAGGTGTTTTGGATATTTAGTGGTGGGGTCCAGCTCTGTGGCATAGTAGGCTGAGCCTCTGCCTGTGGTGCTGGCATCCCATATGGGTGCCAGCTGCTCCACTTCTGAGCCAGCTCTCTGCTATGGCCTGGGAAAGCAGTGGAAGATGGCCCAAGTCCTTGGGCCCCTGCACCTGCGTGGGAGACCTGGAAGAAGTTCCTGGCTCCTGGTTTCGATCAGCTCAGCTCTGGCCATTGTAGCCATCTGGGGAATGAACCAGTGGATGGAAGACCTCTCTCTCTCTTTCTCCCTCTCTCTTGAACTCTGTCTTTCAAATAATTAAAACAAATATTTAATAACAACAACAAAAAATATATGTAGTGGTTGTCTCATTGTTTTAGTTTGCAATTCTTGAATGAAATGTTGTTAGCATCTTTCATATGCTTAGTTGCCATTGATATACCTTTGGTCAAGTGTTTATTCAGATTATAAATCCCTTTTAAACTCAAGTTGTTTAGGGTTTTTAAAACTGTGTTTTAAGAGTTCTATATTTTGAATACCAGTCTACCAGATTCGTGTTTTGCAAATATTTTCTTCTCATCTGAGGCTTGACTTTTCATTATCTTGATAGTGTCTTTTGTAGAGCAAAGGTTTTTAATTTTAGCAAAGTTCAGTTTTCCAGTTTTTTCTTCCATGAGTCACGCAGGCATCTTGCAGGATGAAATTTGTGTTCTTCATGATAGATTTCCCAGTGCTAAAAGCAGTGTCTGGTACATAATATCAGGGTGATATGAGCAATGAATTGATTAGCTTTTCATCCAGGCTCTTGTCTCCTGCAGACAGGATAAGCAGAGAGTGGTATTGTGTACAAACAAGGACAGTGACAGTTTAAACAGCAGTGAAGGAATAAGCATACATTCATGTGTGAGTGTGGGCCGCCTTGCACAGAGAATTATACAACATGAGTAGGCCAAAGTGTTGCCCACCACCTAAGGGAAAAAGGGAAACCACAGTGGTACCTGCAAGAGGAAAGTTCTGTCCAGGAATAGAAAGCCTAGCGCATGGGAATACTCTGTTCGCTTGCCAAAAAGTCAAATTCTGAAAGGATGGGGGCAATGCTTTCAAGTGAGGTCCACCGTGGAAAGAGGTGGCTCTCCCATCTTTCACTCCTTTTATATCCTCTGCGCAGGTGCTAGATAAAACAGGTGCATTATGGGAAGGCAGACATTTTGATTGACAGATTGGAGGGGGGATCTGCAGTGGCTTGTGGTATCTGACTCCACAGACCTAACTAACTGCTTGCCTATTTATCCTACATCAAGGGTACTTCAAAGAATTCATGGAAAAATCTGTATATTGAAGTGCATACAGAAATACTTTCTGCTTATCTGACCACAGTAATAGGTTTTCAGGGATTCTCAAGGGAGCATATTCCATTGTTATCATCAAATTAGTGTCCCTTTATCTTTGTACAGCAAAATAAACTTCTTTTAAAAAATATTTATTTATCTATTTGAAAGTCAGACTTACACAGAATTGGGGGAGAGACAGAGAGAGAGAGAGATCTTCCACTTGCTGGTTCACTACCAGATGGCCACAATGGCCAGGGCTGGGTCAGGCTGAAGCCAGGAGCCAGGAGCCAGGAGATTCTTCCAGGTCTTCCATGTGGGTGCAGGAGCCCAAACATTTGAGCCATCTCCACTGCTTTCCCCAGGCCGTTAGCAAGGAGCTACATGGGAAGTGGAGCAGCTGGGACATTAACCAACACCCATTTGGGATGCAGGAATTGCAGTCAGGGACTTTACCTACTATGCTACAATGCTGGTCCCCTCAAAATGAATTTATTTTTATTTATTTATTTTTAATTTTTTTTAAACCAGGGGCAGGTGTTTAGCCTAGCAGTTAAGACACTGGTTAAGACATCTGTGTCCCACATCGGTATGCCTGGATTTCTTTTTTTTTTTTTTTAAGAGTTATTTATTCATTTATCTGAAAGAGGTACACAGAGAGAGAAGGAGAGGCAGAGGGAGAGAGAGGTCTTCATCCACTGGTTTACTCTCCAATTGGCTGCAATGGCAGGAGCTGTGCTGATCTGAAGCCAGGAGCCAGGAGCTTCTTCCGGGTCTCCCACATGGGTGCAGGGGCCCAAGGACTTGGGCCATCTTCTACTGCTTTCCCAGGCCATAGCAGAGAGCTGGATTGGAAGAGGAGCAGCCAGGTCTTGAACCGGCGCCCATATGGGATGCTGGCACCGCAGGTGGTGGCTTTACCTGCTATACCACAGCGCTGGCCCCAAAATGAATTTATTTAAAAAAATTTTTTTAACCTATATGGCAAAGAACTAAGGGTAGACTTTAAACACTGAAGATGACCTTCAGTCAGTAACCAGCTAGTCAAAAGCCATGGTTCTGTCATACAAATGCAAGGAAATGAATTCAACTGCCAACCTGAGTGAACTTGGAAGTGTATCCTCCCAACATGAGCCTCCAGATGAGAACTCAACCCTGACCAACACGTAATTAAAGCCTTGTAGAGGATCCATCTAAACCGTGACTATCTCCTGACCTGTAGAGACTGTGAGATAATAAATATATGTGTTTCTAAGCTCCCAAGTCTGTAATGGTTTACCATGCACAGTAGATAACTAATGTACTCTTGCTGATAGATATTTGAATTATTTAAGGTTTTCCATGACTATCTGTTACAGTAACATAACCACTCTGATCCATGTGTCCTGAGTAGAATAGTTTCTGTAGGATAAATAACTCAAAAAGGGCTTTCTAAGGCATAGGATATGTCAGAAAAAGTTGAGATAGTAAATACTTTAAGTTCTTTGGGTCAAATTATCAATGTTGCAACTATTCAATTCTGCTGATTGTCCTAAAGCAGCTATATGCTTATTCTGTGGTACATGAATGAACATGCTTTCTGTGTTCCAACAAAATTTTACGAACTCTGATAAGTCAATTTTGTGTAATAGTCACGTCACAGGATATTAAACTTTTGATTTGTTTCCATCACTTAAAAAAGGAAAACTTTTTCTTGGTTTGCAGACTGTACATAAGTAGGTGGTGGGACAGATTTGCCCATGAGCCATAGTTTCCAGGCCCTTGGGACAGTTGCATCTTCAGTTTAGAAGATGGCAAAATGTTGTTTTCTGAAATGATTGTACCAATATTTCTGGCATCAGTAGTGTGACGTCTAATAGTTCTCTCATGGCTTCCTATCCTCACCCACACTGGGATGATCAGACTCCAATGCATCATGCCATTAGGCTGGGTGTCCAAGAGTCCCTCATCAAGATTTAAATTTGCATATTCCTGGTTATTACTGAGACATGGTAATTTTCATATATTTATTAATTAACTGCATTTTGTCTTGTGAATGCCTCTCAAGTCTTCTCTGCCTTTGGGAAGAAGGGAAGATTTGGCTTTGCATTATTGATCTGAGTTATTTCTATTTTTACTTACTGTGGATTTGAAGACTGTCATTAGATGTGCTGTGAGTATCTTCTCCCTGTGCTGGGTTTGTTTTCCTGCCTTTTGTGGTGACATCAATGCAATATTAAGCTTTCAGCTTCAAGAACAAGATGAATCTTTGTTTTTATTCATATTTTCGTTTATGGTCTTGGTAGTTTATAGTTTACTTCATATGTCGTTTTCCTCAAAAACTGTCCATTCTTTATTAAATTATCTCATAATAGCTGATGGGCTTTTTATTTTTGCTTTATATTTTCTTTTTTTTTAAAGATTTATTTATTTATTTGGAAGTCAGAGTTACCCAGAGAGAAAGAGAGGTCTTCCATCCACTGGGTCACTCCTCAATGGGCTGCAGCAGCCAGAGCTGTGCCGGTCCAGAGCTTCTTCCGGGTCTCCCACGTGGGTGCAGGGGCCCAAGGACTTGGGCCATCTTCTACTGCTTTCCCAGGCCATAGCAGAGAGCTGAATCAGAAGTGGAGTAGCTAGGACTCGAACCAGAGTCCATATGGGATGTCAGCACTGTAGGCAGTAGCTCTACCCACCATGCCAGTGCCAGCCCCCAATATATATCTCCTTTATGGGTGGCAGGGATCCAATTACTTGAACTATCAGCATCTCTCCCAGGGTCTGCAGTAGCATTAGAGTCAGGAGCCAGAGATGAGCATAGAACCATGACATTCTGATGTGGGATATGGGCATCTTAACTGATGTCTTAATTACTAGCCTGAATGCCCACCCTCACATTGCTTTTCAAACATGTGTGTGTATGTATGTAAGTATGTAAATGTCTGTATGCCTTTTTGTACCTACATGAGTATATAGGCAGAAGTGATAGAGAGCTCTGGAGGTGAGGCTAGAGTAGGCACACGATGGGCCGAGAGTGGGCAGAAAGAAATAGACTGGTGGGGATTGATCTTGTATCAGAGTGCTGGTTTGAACTCTGGCTGCTCTGCTTCTTCTTCTTCTTCTTTTTTTTCTTTTTCTTTTTCTTTTTTTTTTTTTTTTTTTTGACAGGCAGAGTGGATAGTGAGAGAGAGACAGAGACAGAGAGAAAGGTCTTCCTTTTGCCGTTGGTTCACCCTCCAATGGCCACCACGGCTGGCGCACTACGGCCGGCACACTGCGCTGATCCAAAGCCAGGAGCCAGGTGCTTCTCCTGGTCTCCCATGCAGGTGCAGGGCCCAAGCACTTGGGCCATCCTCCACTGCCTTCCCTGGCCACAGCAGAGAGCTGGACTGGAAGAGGGGGAACTGGGACAGAATCCGGCGCCCCGACTGGGACTAGAACCCGGTGTGCCGGCACCGCTAGGTGGAGGATTAGCCTATTGAGCCGCGGCGCCGGCCCGCTGCTCTGCTTCTGATCCAGCTTTCCACTAATGTGCCTGGGAAAACAGTGGAAGACACCCCAAGGATTTGTGCTTCTGTCACCCATGTGGAAAACCCATATGGAGTTCCAGGCTCCTGACAATGGCTTGGACCAGTGCCGGCTGTTGTGGCCATTTGAGGAATGAACCAATGGATGGAAGATCTGGCTGTGTGTGTGTGTGTGTGTGTGTGTGTGTGTGTGTGAGACTTCCTCTCTCTCTGTAACTCTGCCCAAATAAATAAATCTCAAAAAAAAAATTGATGAAAGTAGATTAGAAGAGAAAATGGATTTATTAGGGTACTTCAAAAATTTTGTTGCGAATGGAATGAAAAGATGTTTATTTTTATTCATTTTGAAAAGCAGAGAGAGAGATCTTCTAACTGCTGATTCACTGCCCAGTTGTCTACAATAGCTGGGCCTGGGTCAAACCAAAGTCAAGAACAAGGATCAAACTGGTTCTTTCACATGGGCAGCAGGAACCAAAATACGTGAACCATCTCCTACTGCATCTCGGTTTGTACATAAGTAAGAAGCTGGAATCAGAAGCAGAGCTGAGACCTGAATCTAGGAACTCTGACATGGGATGTAGGCATCCCAAGCAGGTTCCTAACTGTTGTACCAAATGCCTACCCCAATGTTAGCTTATTTTGGTGCAAAAAAACTTTGAAATTCATACATAGTATTTTCATAATAAACACTTTCATGAATTTTGGATGATCCTTTATAGAAGGGTTTCCAACTTTTTTCAACAAAATAAGTTTAGCTTTCAACTCTATTTTCCATAAATTTTTTGAAGTCCCTTTGTATGTATGCAAAGGTAGTTGTGGAATGTCAGGTTACTAAATAATATAACTAGATTAATCTTGATGGGTTCCAGTCTAGTTTCCCACAAATGCTTATCCTGAGAGGCAGCAGGTGATGGCTTAGTAGTTTGGTCCCTTCAACCCATATGAGAGACCCAGATGGAGTTCCAAACTCCTGGCTTTGGCCATGGCATTTCAGGACTGTTTTCTCTACATTTGCCTTCCTAATAAAATTCCGTATTAGTTACGTAATTAGTCCACTTTTTTTTTTTTTTTTGGACAGGCAGAGTGGACAGTAAGAGAGAGAGACAGAGAGAAAGGTCTTCCTTTTGCCATTGGTTCACCCTCCAATGGCCGCTGCGGCTGGTGCACTGCGGCCAGCGCACCACGCTGATCCGAAGCCAGGAGCCAGGTGCTTCTCCTGGTCTCCCATGTGGGTGCAGGACCCAAGGACCTGGGCCATCCTCCACTGCCTTCCCGGGCCACAGCAGAGAGCTGGCCTGGAAGAGGGGCAACCGGGAAAGAATCCGGTGCCCCGACCGGGACTAGAACCTGGTGTACCAGCGCCACTAGGCGGAGGATTAGCCTATTGAGCTGCGGCGCCGGCATTAGTCCACTTTTGTAAGAGGATTTCTACTCTAATCATCTGGTTGAGGGCCACATGTGGAGGTAAGATATGAACGCCAGAGCTCCATGTGACGAGCCTAACTCTACCCCAGCCTACAGAAGTCTCAGCACTTGCTTCAAGGAGATGCCTCAACTCCTTCCCACATCTGCAGTGGCATGGGGTTGATGCAACTACTAGAAATGAATATGTAGAGACCAAAGACTAAAGAAGCAATAAATAAGAAGACATTCAAATGAAAAATAGACAAATACCATTTCCTACCAAACTGGCAAAGGTTTGTCTACTGACTCTATGCAATATTGGCATAGGATAAAAGGACAGCAATGACAGATGAGGCTTGAGAAGTTAGTAGAATCCAAATGAGGGGCACAGGGGCCAGCAGTGCAGTGCAGAGGGGTAAAGCCCTGGCCTGAAATTGTTAAATCAACAACGGGAGTCACTGGGTACATGCTCCCCATGTAGGATCTCTGTCCTTAATGTGTTCTACTATGAAACTTAAAAACAACACTGCTAGTCGAACAATACCCTATACCTTGTACGGTTGTGTGAGTGCAGCCTGTTGAAATCCTTGCTTAGTATATACTAAGTTGATCTTCAGTATATGAAGGTAATTGAAAATGAAACTCGATGAAGGACGGGATGGGAGAGGGGTGGGAGAGGGGAGGGCCACAGGAGGGAGGGAGGTTGTTGGGGGGAAGCCACGACAATACAAAAGTTGCACTTTGTAAATTCACATTTATTAAATAAAAAAAACCTATATAACAAACAAAAAAATAAAAATAAAAAATAAAAAAGAACTTAATACTTTACCCTTTTAGTATTTTTTATGTTCTACTTAAAACTATTGGTTGAACTCTGTAATTAATACACAGTTACTCTTAGGTGTTTAATTAATGCTATAACTAGTACTCAAATAGTATTTTACACTTTGTGTTTCTGTGTGGGTGCAAACTGTTGAAATCTTTACTTAATATATGCTAAATTGATCTTCTGTATATAAAGAGAATTGAAAATTAATCTTGATGTGAATGGAAGAGGAGAGGGAGTGGGAGAGGGGAGTGTTATGGGTGGGAGGGAAGGTATGGGGGGGGGAGCTATTGTAATCCATAAGCTGTACTTTGGAAATTTATGTTCATTAAATTAAAAAAAAAAAAAAAAAAAGCCCTGGCCTGAAGTGCCAGCATCTCATATGGGTGCTGGTTCAAGTCCCAGCTGCTCCTCTTCTGATCCAACTCTCTGCTATGGCCTGGGAAAGCAGTAGAAGATGGCCCAAGTCCTTGGGTCCCTGTACCCATGTGGGAGTCCTGGAAGAAGCTCCTGGATCATGGCTTTGGATCGGTACAGCTCCGGCTGTTGCGGCCATCTGGGGAGTGAACCAGCAGTCTCTACCTCACTCTGTAACTCTTTCTCTTTTTTTTTTTTTTTTAAATTCCCCCCTTTAATTGATCAAAGTAAAGCCATGACATTTCATTTGGTAACCTGCTCAGAATTATAAAAATTATTTAATTTGGCCCAAGCCCATACTGCCCAGGGCAAAACGTTCAGACAATTCTAATCCCATCCGGCTCTGTTCTTATAAACTGCATATTTAAAAAAAATCTTCAACGTCCTAAACATGACGCTCTCAGTGCGAAGAATATTTGAGCTGGATGTGACATTTATGTCCTTGACAAGCCTCGATTATCCAGGTCCTTTACCTTGTATATCCTGACCAGCCAGTGTTCTGTGGTATATGCCTCCTCCAGCACATCAAGCTCAAAGTCTTTATTCCCAATCTCAGCATTTCGGACACGGTCAAAGCCTGGTGGACGCTTAGCTTCTGTGTAGACCTGTCCAAAGCGGTAGTAACACATCTTGTACATGAGACAGTTGAGCAGCACTGGAGAACCCTCACGGTCCCACACGGAATTCCCCAGTTGGAGTATAATAGTCATTCTCCTTGATATGTTTGCCTGTGTCTGTGCTGCCTCCAATCCGAACCATCCAAAGAAATTTGTTGATATCATCAGAGGAATACCCAGTGAGGCCTCCAAAAATGACCAACACATAGCTGACATCAAGCTCCCTCATGATTTCATAGGCTTTTTCTTCTGTGGATGCCATTGCCTGCCCTACTCGAGAAATATGGGTATTATTCCATGTGTTGTTGTCCACTAAAATTGTCCGATTTGCCATAGCTGTAATCTGGTAGCCGTAATCCCACCATGACATGACTTTTGCATCCTCTGGAGTATTGTGACGAAGCCAATAATACGCTTCTCGGAAGTCATCAAAAATGATCCTACTGCCATCCCCACCCCGGGCAGACAGCACAATGGAGGGAGAAGAGTAGGCCTCACTGGTCACCCAGGTTGAATGAAAGGTGTAGGTAATGAGAAAGAAGGCCATGACCAATATCATCCCACTTGCCACTTCATTCTTAATAGGGTATGTAGAATCCTGTTGCTTCTTGCTCTTCTTGTCTGGACGACTTATGTCCAGATTCTTCATATATGTGGATAGCACCTGGGAAACTCCAATGCCAGAAAGAATGCACATAACAGGCGCCAACACCAACATCAGACGCACATCACAGCTGAAA
Source organism: Oryctolagus cuniculus (assembly GCF_964237555.1). Lineage (NCBI taxonomy): Eukaryota > Metazoa > Chordata > Mammalia > Lagomorpha > Leporidae > Oryctolagus > Oryctolagus cuniculus. Next base: position 155,638,268 of record NC_091435.1, on the reverse strand, counting down.
AGTACATGCTGGTCACACCATACATGATGATAAAAATCCGGGCATCAGACAGGTTGCTAAAGCAGTAATAGAGGCCAACTGGAAACATGAAGACGAGGAGCTGCAAGTCAAAATAGTAGGAGGACCAGGTTGTGGGCTGATGCTCAGATACAGATGCAATGATGGGGATGTTGTTCTTAGCATAAGAAGGATCCAGCAGTGAGTAGAAACGGCCCGTCCAGGGAGATATTTTTCCTGTCAGCATGAGGAGAGCTCCCATTGTGAGAAGGACAAAGCCCACCAAGGGGATGACACTGCGGAAAAGAACTTCAAATTGCTGTGGGTTCAACTTGCTGCGCAGGTAATCCACAAAGGCATGTATCTGGCAGAGGCCAAAGACCCCAAAGGCTGCCATGTGCTCCGACGAAAGGACAGGCTGGAAACCCACAAAGGAGATCTGCTTGGAAAGTATGGTACCCAGGCAGTAGACGGTACAGTAAGCCACGTAGATTCGATGGGAGAAACGGCCTGTGAGCATCAGCACCAGGACGTGGAGCGGGATCAAGTTGATCAGGAACACATAACCCCCCCATGAAGAGACCATATAGAAATAAGCAAGGGCACACTTGGCTGCCCAATAGATAGAACCAGTCTTTACTGCCTTGATCCACATGTAGTAGGTAAGCAGCATACAAAAAATGGCAATCCCTTCATTATCATAGGAGCCAACCACAGATCAGGAGATATATCCAGGGACAACAGCTATCATGGCAGCAGCAAGCAGCCCAGCCCCTGCATCCTTGAGCTCTTTGGTAAGGTGGTACGTGACGATGGTAGTGAAGGAGGAGAAGAGAGGGGCCAGGAACACACAGACATTCCGAATGTCAATGGTGATGTGGAAAAAGTGCAGCACATGGTAGATTGCAGCAGAGGTAATCATTAAGCCTGGGTATATTGTTCCTCCTATGATTCGTCCCAAAGGGTACCAGGCCCGGTCATCAAACCAGTTATGGAATTTATAAAACCCCTCCTCGGCCAGGAACCGGGTAGTCCGATAATTAAAGTACGGATCAAATTCATGGATAACACTTTCAAATCTCAGGACAGCAAAGAGACGAGTGGAGAAAGATAACACAGCAGCCATTGGCAGAATGAGAAGCTTCAGAAGTGTGTCCTGCTTCTCATAGGACAACCGCAAAAATCCAAGCTTAGTCATCTTGACATCAATGGTGGCCACAGACGACACTCAAACAGCTGCCCAGCAGTTCTCAGCAATCCGCTCAGCTCTTTTCTGCCATCCGTTCCTGTAACGCTTTCAAATAAATAAAATAAATCTTTAAAAAAAAATAAATGAGGGGCATAGCTTTGTCAAGTCCATTAAGGAGCTTATAATAAGAACAGGGCAGGCCAGGGTCTTGAGCAGGGGATCACTTACAGCTGTTCTAAGGGGAATTCACTGAGAGGCAACCAAACTGGGAATGGCAGAGCAGTTAGGAGGTGGTGCAGCATTCTGGTAGGTATTTCAGTTTCTTGGAATTGTGACAGCAGTGAGTCTGGAAACAAGTGGATGAGTAAGATATTGAAAAGAGATCTGACAGGTGTTGGTGATAATTGCATATTCCTTTTTTTTTTAAGATTATTTATTTGAAAGGCAGAATGGTAGAGAGAGAGAGAGAGAGAGAAAGAGAGAGAGAGATCTTCCATCTGCTAGGTCACTCCTCAAATGGCAGCAATGGCCAGGGCTGGGCCAGGCTGAAGCCAGGAGCCTGGAATTCCCTCTTCTGTGTGGGTGGGTGGCAGGGGCCCACACACTTGGGCCGTCCTCTGCTTTCCCTGGTTCATTAGCAGGGAGCTGGATCAGAAGTGGAGCAGTGAGGACTTGAACCAGTGCCCATATGGAATGTCGGCATCAAAGGCACTGGCTTTGCTTAGTGTGTCAAAATGCCAGCCCCATAACTGAATATATTCTGTTTTTTAAAAATATTTATTTATTTATTTGAAAGTCAGAGTTACACAGAGAAAGGAGAGGCAGAGAAAGAGAGAGAGAGTCTTCCACCACTGGTTCACTCCCCAGTTGGCCGCAACAGCTGGAGCTGCGCTGATCTGAAGGCAGGAGCCAGGAGCTTCTTCTGGGTCTCCCATGTGGGTGCAGGCGCCCAAGGAATTGAGCCATCTTCTACTGCATTCCCAGTCCATAGCAGAGAGCTGAATCGGAAGTGGAGCAGCCAGGACTCGAACTGACACGCATATGTGATGCTGGCACTGTGGTGGCGGCTTTATCCTCTATGCCACAGCGCTGGCCCCTGCATATATTCTGAAGGGGAGTACAGGACAGAGATGGTATCTGTATTAGAGGGCTCAATCTGCAAAGCCATACCTTTATGGAATAAATTTATGGAAGGCTTTATGGAATAAGTTTATTAAAGGAACTAAATGTTAAGAAGTTTGTGGGAGAAGGTGGGCAATTGATTCTGAGAAAAAGAAATGTAGGATTAGGAAAATCTCAGTCTCAAAGCCAGGGACTTCAGCTACAGAGGTGGGACTATTAACAGGAGGACGATGGAGAAGTGTCGAGGAGTATTTGCTTCTGTGGGTCCTCAGGTAGGCAGCGGTGGTAGGCCTGGGGCTGCTGCTGGTCAGCAAGGCCTGTACTGGGGGGACAAGCTGAAGGCAGAATGAAGGTGGCAACGGCAAGCTGAAACCTGCTAGACACTTCTGCTTTTGTAAGTAAACTCGTGGAATGATGACAGCTCCAGATGTAATGTCACCCCAAAATCCTACCCAAGTTCCTTTTAGGCCAACTCTACTGTGGCGCCACACAGGAAAAGAGATTCTGGGGAACATAGCTTGCAGCCTAACCAAGCTGATGGTAGAAGGATATTCTAGAGTGTTAGTCTGTTTTCATTACCTTTGACTTTATTGCTTCACAGTGTTCTGAATCTTAAGGTGAACTGTGACAGAGGTTCCAAGTGATGCGTGTACATTCCCCACAGGGAGGTGAGCCATCCAGGCAGGGGGTTCCTGCCACCACCACCACCACCACCACCACCACCACCACCGCCTGGCGGGACAGAGCTGGGGAAGGGTAAAGCAAGGGCAAACACAGCTTAGCAACTCCAAGTCATCATGGAAATGAACAGTGCTCTAAGGTACAGTGTCTGGACATTAGTTGGATAACAGATGTAGTCAATAAATAACTGATAGTACTTTTTTTTTTTAAAGGTATATTGATTTATTCCGAAGGCAAAGTGACATAGTAACCAAGGAAGTAATTCAGCTTCCATTTGCTGATTTACTCCCTAAATGCCTGTAATAGCCACGGCTGGGCCAGGCAGAAGCCAGGAGGCTGGGAACTCCACCCTGTTCTCTCACGTGGGTGGCAGGGACGGGAGTACTTAGGCCATCTTTTGCTGCTTTCCTGGGCACATTAGCAGGGAGTTGGATGAGAAGTAGAGCAGCTGGGGCTTGAACTGGAACTCAGATGTGGAATGTGAACACCACAAGCAGTGGTTTATGTTGGGCCTCAATGCCTGGCCTGACAGTATTCGTTTTCCTCTAGTTTCTTAGTAATCATGTGAAATCTTGGCCTTCTGTTAGACTGTGTACACTGAGGAGTGATATATTGCGGTACATTGTACAAAGGAATACTTCCTTCTCTATGCTCTTATTCTGCTGCATTTAAATATAATTTATTATAAATTGAATATTCTGCATAAAAAAATCTGAAATGTTCCTAAGCCAAAATGTTTTGAACACCAACATGATGCCACAAATGGGAAATTCCACATCATGAAACCTTGTTTGGAGCATAAACTTACTGAAGGTTTTGCATAAAATCACATTTAGTCTATGTGTATTATTAAGTGTATAAAACATTAATACACTTCACAGAGTTGGATCCTATTCCCAAGGTATCTCATATTTGAAAATATTTCATAATCTGAAAAATATATGAAATCTGATACATTTCTGATTCCAAGCATTTCATTTTATGTTGTAATTTATTTTTAATTTTTAAAAATTTTTAAAGATTTATTTATTATTTATTTGAAAGAGTTACACACAGAGAGAAAGAGAGGCAGAGAGAAAGAGAGAAAGAGAGAGAGAAAGAAAGAGGTCTTTCATTCGCTGGTTCACTCCCCAACTGGCCACAACGGCCGAAGCTGTGCTGATCCGAAGCCAGGAGCCAGCAGATTCTTCTGGGTCTCCCATGCAGGTGCAGGGGCCCAAGGAATTGGACCATCCTCCACTGTTGAAGCATTTTAGATAAGATATATTCAACCTGTATTATGGCTGAATCAGCATATGAAAGATGATGCATGACATTCTAAGAGTGGCTCTATGTTTGAGAGCTGTACTATGACTTTCCTCTAACTTCATATAAAAGATGAAGTTCAGCAAAAGTGATTGACTCCAGATCAAATTATGGCAGTATGGTACTTTATGCCCTGTCCCAAGAGCCCATCAAAGCTCATAAAAACTATATTCTTTTATGAATATTACCAAAAATAGTAAATAAAATGTTTGAGAGGTAGGTGCTTGGCACATAGGTTAACACATCACTTGGTGATGATGGCTCAAGTACTTGGGTCCCTGTCACCCACATGGGAGACCTGAATTGAGTTTCAAGATCTTGGCTTTGGCTTGGCCTAGCCCTGGCTATTGCCATTTTAGCAGTAGGTCAATGGATGGAAGATCTCTATGTTATGCTCTTTCCTTCTCTCATCTTTCCAGCTTTTTAAAAAAAATTTTAAAATAAAATTTGCACATATTTTATCTAAGATTTAATGGGCTCTGTCTCAGATTTTCAGTCAACTTTCAGTTGGCTTTTTTTTCTTTTTAAAGATTATTTATTAGAGAGGTAGAGAGAGGGAGAGACAGAGAGAGAGGTCTTCCATTCACTGGTTCACTTCCCAAATAGCTGCAATGTTTGGAACTGGGCCTATCTGAAGCCAAGAGCCAGGAGCGTCTTCCATGTTTCCCATGTGGGTACAGGGGTCCAAGCAATTGGGCCATCCTCTGCTGCTTTTCCCAGGCCATAAGGAGGGAGCTGGATCAGAAGAGGAGCAGCCAGACTTGAATAGGTCCCCATGTGCGATGCTGGAGCGGCAGGCAGAGGCTTAAACTACTACACCATAGCACCGGCCCCTCCAATTTTCAAATGGAATGAAAATAAATATCTTTAAAAATTTTGGGGGGGCCAGCACAGTGGCATAACAGGTAAAGCTGCTGCCTAAGGAGCCAGCATTTCATATGGGCACCAATTGGAGTCCTGGCTGCTCCTCTTCCAATCCAGCTCTCTGCTATGGCCTGGGAAAGCAGTAGAAGATGGTCTAAGTACTAGGGCCCCTGAACCCATGTGGGCAACCTGGAAGACGCTCCTGGCTCCTGGCTCTTGGCTTTAGATTGGCGTATCTCTGGCCATTGCAGCCATTTGGGGAGTGAATCAGAAAATGGAAGACTTCTCTCTGCCTCTCCTCTCTCTGTCTGTAACTCTATTTCTCAAACAAATACACAAAAAAATAAAATTTTTAAAAACAATTTTTAGGGGCTGGCATTGTGGCACAGTAGGTTAATCCTCCTCCTGCAGCGCTGGCATCCCATATGGGTGCCGGTTCTAGTCCTGGCTGCTCCTCTTCCAATCCAGCTCTCTGCTATGGCCTGGGAAAGCAGTAGAAGATGTCCCAAGTGCTTGGGCTCCTGCACCCATGTGGGGGCCAACGCTGTGGCACAGCAGGTTAACGCCCTGGCCTGAAGTGCCAGCATCCCATATGGGCACCAGTTCAAGACCCCGCTGCTCCACTTCCGATCCAGCTCTCTGCTATGGCCTGGGAAAGCAGTAGAAGATGTCCCAAGTGCTTGGGCTCCTGCACCCATGTGGGGGACCCAGAAGAAGCTCTTGGCTCCTGGTTTCGGATCGGTGCAGCTCCTGCTGTTGTGTCCAGTTGGGGAGTGAACCGGCAGATGGAAGACCTTTCTCTCTCTCTCTCTCTCTCTCTCTCTCTCTCTTTCTGCCTCTCCTTCTCTCTCTTTGTAGCTCTGACTTTCAAGTAAATAAATAAATCTTAAAAATTTTTTTTTAGATATTTGATATATATGTGTTTTGGTGAAAAGAGCTTAAAAGCTTTGTTAGGACCTAGTTTCTTCCCTTCTATATTTGCCTGTCCATTTTCTTTGAGGAGTCCTCTCCCTCCTTCCCCCCACTGATAATCCCCTTGGATGTGGACCCCATGCTGGTAACTCAGAGTCTTCTAGGTCAGTGTCTGTGGTCTCATGATACCATCTCTACCTAGATTAAGGACTAGATTCCTGATTGTGCACTACAAGGGGAGTCTGTCCTTGGCTCCAGTTGATTGGTTAAATTCCTTTTATTAACGACTTGGATGGCACTGTGAACTTTTCCTCTCATAGCTCAAAGAGTAGCTTGCAAATCTTATTCTGTGCATCTTAACACCTTGGCCTGTTGTAGTTATTGAAGAAATGACTAAATACTATCATAGTTTGAATATGATTTTGGCCCCAAACTCTTCAGGACCAAACACCAAAATTATCACTTAATGACACTAAGAGGATGGAAACCTAATCCAACTATAGTGGTTAGGAGGTGAGGCCTAGTGGGAGGCCATAGGTCATTGATGGTGTGCTCTCAGAAGGTAATTCTTTAGAGGACTGTTAGAAACCTGAGTGGGGCTGATCCTTGCTCTGCTCCCTGGCTTGTCACGTAATCTTTCCTCCACCATTTCCATCTCCAACCCCACTAGATGTTAAGACAATGGGAAGGTCTAGTCTTGGACTTAAACCTCCAAAAATGTGAGCAAAATGAAACTTTTCTCTCGATAAAATCAGTTGCCTTAGGCATTCTGTTGTCATAATGAAAAACTGACTCATGTAGGTGTTGGACAACATGGTTGATGAGACTGAACTGTTTATGAAATTGATGAAATTTGGAGATTGGCTTTAAAATAGGAAGCGAGGCCAGATCCCATTTGAAATATACATCTTAGATCTCAAACATACACCTTAGTATACCTGGGATAAAATACGGTTACTTCTCTTAGTATTTGTTGGATGGCCAGTCAACATCATACACATCATTCTCTGACTGGTTGAGTACTCATTATGTGCTTTGTGGGCAGATTATGAAAATCTAGATCAGAATATTGACTTCTGGACCTATATAAAATTTTGAGGAGTCAAAGCAAATTGTAATTATAAAGGCTTGCTTGTAGACACTCTTACTGTATTATTTCTGGTATGTAAATATCTTTTACCCTCTTTGCAGAGTGTTTTGGAAACAGAGGAAGTGGAATTTAAAAAAAGCAATATTTGATTCAGATGTGTGTCTTCCACTTTCAATCAGCAACAAGTCTTCTAAAAAGAAAAAGTCAAAACTCTCGAAAAGAATTAAAGACCAGGAGGAGCAGCAGGCCCATGACCTCATGATCACATTCCCCTGTTCCACATGCAAGCAGGAAATTGATATACCTGGTATTTTTGGTCATAAAAAGCAGCATGTAGCTTTGGCTACGTTGGGTTTCCAATGGATGGGTGGAAAAACACCACAGCTCTCAATGGTTGCTAGTCACAGACAGTTTATAATTTCTAAAGTAATGTCATCTTTTATATTCAATGAAAAAATCCTACAGATAATTAATGATGCTTTTGAGGCACTTAGGAAGAAACAAATACCAGGATACTATAAGATTTTAGATAACATTGACAGGAGCTCCACAATCTCTCAAAAAATCTGTCATCTATTAATTAAAGGAGTAGCTATTTGTGAAGATGGGAATTCTACATGGAGGCATGACATGAATGATAAATACACCATAATGAATAACTTTGGCAATAAACCCAATGTGTGCTTTTTTGGTTTGTTTGATGGCTATTATGGAACTGCAGCAGTTGACCTTGCATCAGTAGAGCTCCCAGTTTTACTCCTCCATCAACTTGCCAAATTTGATCCTTCCTACCAAATGACACCCGAACAGCAACAAATGATCGATTCCTTTCATACCGTGTTTAGAAAAGAATACATAGCGATCGAAGATCTCTTCTCTTCCATACACAAAAGGACAAGAGGGCTGAGGAATGAGTATGAGAACATACACAAAGCCTTTGCAAAAGCATTTTGGAGAATGGACAGACTTTTACGGCTCGGAAGGCAAGAAGTGTCTAGGATTCGATGGAGTGGCTGTTCTGCAGTTACTTGTATATTAGAGGGCAGCATTAAAAATCCTCAGGCTAAAAAAAATTGGAAAGCAGCCAGTAACACTGATAGATTGACAGTCCCTTCTCCGACAACGCCACAGATAGTTTCTGGAGTACTACACATTGCAAACACTGGTATGTACATTGAATCGCACTATATAACAATTTAGCATAAAAATTTTAAATTTACTTTATTTGAAAGAGTTACAGAAAAAGGGACAGAGAGACACAGACAGTGATCTTCAATCCACTGGTCACTTCCCAAATGCCCACAACAGCTGAGCCTGGACCAGGCCAAAGCCAGGAAACGAAAACCCAATTCTGGTCTCCCATATGGGTGTCAGGAACCCAAGGACAGGAGCCACTACCTATTGTCACATTAGTAAGGAAGCTGGAATCAGAAGCAGAGCTGGGCTTCAAACCCAGGCCCTTTAATATGGGATACGGAGGTCTGAAATAGTTTCTTAACTGAAGTGCCAAATGTCCATCTTACCTTACCATTTTTGATTTTTTTTTTTTTTTGACAGGCAGAGTGGACAGTGAGAGAGAGAGACAGAGAGAAAGGTCTTCCTTTTGCCGTTGGTTTACCCTCCAATGGCCACCGTGGCTGGTGCACCGCGCTGATCTGATGGCAGGAGCCAGGAGCCAGGTGCTTCTCCTGGTCTCCCATGGGGTGCAGGGCCCAAGCACCTGGGCCATCCTCCACTGCACTCCCTGGCCACAGCAGAGAGCTGGCCTGGAAGAGGGGCAACCGGGACAGAATCCGGCGCCCCAACTGGGACTAGAACCCGGTGTGCCGGCGCCGCTAGGCGGAGGATTAGTCTAGTGAGCCGCGGCGCCGGCCACCATTTTTGGTTTCTAGACCCAAATCCTTCCTGCTTCCAGAATTATTTAGTGATTTACTAGTGCCTAGAAATTTCATTGAACAATTTAAGAAACAATGAATAGCCACAGTTTAACTGCAGATTATAGGCACAAAAATAGTTGTAATTATTTTTCAGAAGAGGCACAGATATAATGTGATCAAAATTTGCATTTTCTAAACACAGTAGCTATGAGTTGTTGATGAAGATGAAAGTAAATCTACTACATATGCTTAGGCTTGAACAATATGAACTGCATTTCACATACTTCCTTTCAGGAAAATGGAGTTACAGATGGAGAGAGGGAGAGACAGAGCGAAAGGTCTTCCATTCACTGGTTCACTCCCCAAATAGCCGAAATGGCTGGAACTGCGCTGATCTGAAGCCAGGAGGCAGGAGGCAGGAGGCAGGAGCCAGGAGCTTCTTCTGGGTCTCCCACATGGGTACAGGGGCCCATGCACTTGGGCCATCTTCCACTGCTTTCCCAGGCTGTTAGCAAGGAGCTGCATTGGAAGTGGAGCAGCCGGAATTTGAACTAGCACATTTATGGGGTGCCAGTGCGACAGGCGGTAGCTTAACCTACTATACCACAGTGCCAGCCCTGGAAAGGTTTCTTTTTTTTAATATTTTTAAAATTTATTTTAAAGGGGGAGTTATATAGAGAGAAACACACACACACACACAGAGAGAGAGAGAGAGAGAGAGAGAGAGAGAGAGATTCACCTTCCGTCTGTTCATTCACTTCCCGAATGGCTGCAACAGTCAGGGCTGGCCGGGCTAACGCCAGGAGTCTGGAGCTTCCTCCGGATCTCCTACGTGGGTATAAGGACACAAGCACTTGGGCCATCTTCTGCTGTTTTCCCAGGCACGTTAGCAGGGTGCTGGTTTGGAAGTGAAGGAGCTGGGTCTCTGACTTGTGCCCATATGGAATGCCGGAGTCACAGGTGGAGGCTTAACCTGCTCCACCATAACGCTGGCCCCTGGGAAGTTTTTGATGATTAATATAGTTGCTCAAACTGTTTGGTTATTCTAATAATAAATACATTTGCAGTAGACCATTCTGATGCTCACTGGACAAGTAGTTTCAGTTTCATCACAGAGAGAGTAACACATAATTCATGCTTCAGTTTTATGGGTATGTATTTTTTTTTCTAAAATGTCGGCTGTGTTATTTTAAATTTATTTCACGAAGCAATTGTACTGACAATCAGTGCTTAAGGTCTTAGCCTAGGAGCTTTCCGAAATGGAAATTTCAGAAGTTAAAAGTTTCTGTCAAAGTCATCCTGAGCTCCAGGAGACACTAAAGTAGGATTTCCACACTCAGTCTTCTAACAACTCTCTTATCTGACGATATCTACATAGTGTGAGTTCAGTGTTTCCGATGAGAACATGGACACTTGGAAAAGTGAGATAGTTTGTTTAGGCTCTCAGATATGAGGGAATTGAACTGGAAATCAAGGCCACTATATTAAGTAGCCTCTCGAGGGGATTCCTTCCAGAGTGTAAGGAGCCTGGGCCCCAGGGAGTGGGACTTTGTAGCAGAGATGGTTCTGTGAGGACCAGATACTTACAAATATGTTTGGAATGTCAAGGTCCTTGAAAGTTTCTGTCTGAGCCAAATGTGAAGTTTTCAGATAAAGCAACATCCAGAAGCCAAGTGCGATGTCTGTTACCCTGAGATTCTACATGGCTTCAGAGAAAGCCCACTTCACAGACTGATAGTTTTCAGATTTCAGGCCAATAGGGGACCTCAGCCATAGCCTTGGAATTGGGACCCCTATTAGAAAATTTCTTTTTTCTGACAGACAGAGTGGATAGTGAGAGAGACAGAGAGAAAGGTCTTCCTTTTGCCATTGGTTCACCCTCCAATGGCCGCCGCGGTTGCTGTGCTGCAGCCGGCACACCGCGCTGATCCAAAGCCAGGAGCCAGGTGCTTCTCCTGGTCTCCCATGGGGTACAGGGCCCAAGCACTTGGGCCACCCTCCACTGCCTTGCTGGGCCACAGCAGAGAGCTGGCCTGGAAGAGGGGCAACTGGGACAGAATTCGGCGCCTCGACTGGGACTAGAACCCGGTGTGCCAGCGCCGCTAGGCGGAGGATTAGCCTAGTGAGCAGCAGCGCCAGCCAGAAAATTTCATTAGATGTCAGTATCACTGTAAAATTAAGTGAGAAATGGACGCCATCATTAAATGTCTAGTATAGCATGATTCACTGTTTCAAGACTCGTTACCATGTAGTTAGTTCTGATATCCAGATGACTTGGTTGGATTTAATTTTCAGGCTTACACAATTGTTTCAAACTGATTTCATGCAGGAATTCCATATCTTAATAGAAAGACATATACAGGAAAAAATGCATATTGCAAAAGGGAGGAGCTGAGGTCATGATTTATATTACACAAAAGAGTTCTTGAAAACAAGGCATTTAAAATGGGTTTCTTACAGCCAACTGAAAAAAAATGAATTTTCACACAAATTTATCACAACATATTTTGTATTTTTTTTTAAAGATTCATTTACTTATTTGAAAGTCAGAGTTACACAGAGAAAGGAGAGGCAGAGAGAGAGGTCTTCCATCTGCTGGTTCACTCCCCAATTGGCTGCAATGGCTGGAGCTGCGCCAATCCAAAGCCAGGAGCCAGGAGCTTCTTCCGGGTCTCCCACATGGGTGCAGGGGCCCAAGGACTTGGGCCATCTTCTACTGCTTTCCCAGGCCATAGCAGAGAGCTGGATAGGAAGTGGAGCAGTGGGGTCTTGAACTGGTGCCCATATGGGATGCTGGCACTTCAGGCCAGGGCGTTAACCTGCTGTGCCACAGCGTTGGCCCCATGTTTTGTATTTATAAAGCAAGATCATTGATAGCAAAGAAATTAATTTGTGTGTATGTGAGTGTGTGAAATTCCTGAGGGACTAGTGTTGTCACAACTCTGGAATTAAAAAAAAAAATCTTCACTTTATGATGAAACATAAGAATGAGTATAATGATGAAGCTACTGAATAAATATTGAATTTGTGTTTGTGGAAAAAGGTACTCCCAAACTGATATTCTTGATTTTTTGTTCTTAGCACTTCTCATTTATATTGTATTTTATAATTCTTTTGGTATTTTTGTCTTTTACATAATTTAATCATTATAAGATGAACACGCATACACATGCTATCGGCGGGGGAGGGTGGCGGAGAGAAAAGTTGAAATTTTTCTTAGCATATAAGATAAGGTAACAGCATGTAGGACTATTTGAGGACCAAAATGCTTTCCAAAATGGCTGTACTATTTTGCTATCCCAACAATGTGGATGAGGGTTCTTATTTTTCCATATTCTCCTCATCTTACTCTTTTAGATCTAGCATTCTTAGTTAGTATGAAGTTTTGTCTTATTCTGATTTTGATTTTTTTTTTTTTTGACAGGCAGAGTGGACAGTGAGAGAGAGAGACAGAGAGAAAGGTCTTCCTTTGCCGTTGGTTCACCCTCCAATGGCCGCCGCGGCCGGCGCACCACGCTGATCCGATGGCAGGAGCCAGGAGCCAGGTGCTTTTCCTGGTCTCCCATGGGGTGCAGGGCCCAAGCACCTGGGCCATCCTCCACTGCACTCCCTGGCCACAGCAGAGGGCTGGCCTGGAAGAGGGGCAACCGGGACAGAATCCGGCACCCGACCGGGACTAGAACCCGGTGTACCGGCGCCGCTAGGCGGAGGATTAGCCTAGTGAGCCATGGCGCCGGCCCTGATTTTGATTTGCATTTCCCCGATGACTAATGATGTTGAGCCTTTTCCGTGAGCTTATTAATCATTTGATTATCTTCCTTAGAGAAATGCTATGCTATTCAAATCTTTTGTTTATTTTCAAGATCAGGTTATTATTTATTATTGTGCTGTAGGAGTTCTTTTTATAATCTAGATACAAATTCTTTATCAGATACATGATTGGCGATGTTTCCTTCCATTCCTTAAATTGTTTATTCACTTTCTTAATGATGTCCTTTGAAGCAAAAATGATTTTAATTTCCATGAGGTCCAATTTATCAATTTTGCTGGTGTTATTCTAGTACATTAGGTGTTAAATATAAGAAACCATCATTTAGTGAAAGGTGAAAAATTTACATTTGTGTTTTCTTCCAGGAGTTTTATAGTTTTATCTTTCACATTCAGGCTTATGATCCATTTTGAGTTACGAGATAGGGGTCCAACTTCAATAATTTGCATGTGAACATTAAGTTGTCCTAAGACTACTTGCTGAAAAGATTTTTTTCCATTGAATTGATGTTGCTTTCACTAAAAAGTCAATTGATCAATGTAAAGTCTTATATCTAAGGTCTCTATGTTGATTCGGTCCCATTGATCTGTAAGTCTAATCTTATACCTTATCCTTGATGCCTCCAGCAATTGGATTCTCCAGCTTTGAAATTTTTAAGTTTGAGCTTCAAACTTTTTCAAGATTGTTTTACATATTCTAGGTCCATTATTTTCCATAAAAAATTTCTTTTTTAAAGATTTTATTTATTTATTTGAGAGGTAGAGTTACAGAGAGAGGGAGAGACAGAGAGGAAGAGGTCTTGCATCTGCTGGTTCACTCCCCTAATAGCTCTTGGAGATGAGCTGATCCAAAGCCAGGAGCCAGGAGCTTCTTCCGAGTCTCCAACATGGATGCAGAGGCCCAAGCACTGAGATCATCTTCTGCTGGTTTCCCAGGCATTAGCAGAGAGGTGGATCGGATGAGGAGCAGCCGGGACTGGAACCAGCACCCATATGGGATGCTAGCACCGCAGGCAGAGGATTAATCTACTGCACCACGGCGCCGGTCCCTCCATACAAATTTAAGATCAGCTTATTAGTTGTTAGACAGAGGCCAAGGGGAACCTCCCATCCATTGGTTCAGTCTCCAAATGACTGTAGCAGCTGGGGCTAGGCCAAGCTGAAGCGTGGGGACAGGAACTCAGTCCGCATCTCTCATGTTGGTGGCAGGGACCCAAGTATTTGAGCTAATACCCTGCTGCTTCTCAGGGTGTGTGTTATCAGAAAGTTAGAACCAGCAGCAGAGCACTCTGATAGGGAAGTGTGCATACCAAGCAAAGTCTCAAGTACTATGCCAAGTGCCCACCTAATGCTTTATTCTGTTTGATGTTACTTTAAATATTATTTTAAATCTTTTTGTAAACCAGAGCATTTATTGCTTGACTGAGTGTTGAAATTCTCCAGATGAACTGGATGCTGCACCAGCTGCCCTCTCGGGTTTAGGTGTTGTTCCTTCATGGAGTCCAGGCCTGAATCTGTGGTATATAATTTTTAGGTGCCTCCTCCGACCAGTCCCAGTGGTAGTTCGTCTTTTAGCCTTGGCACTCCAGTAATACTTTCTCTTGCTCTTGGCAGGGTAGCCACATTTGCCACAGGTCGACTTCAGAAGGTGTTGGCCTTGGAGCCGCAGTGGTGGCACAGCGTGTGCGTCTTGTGATGCTTTCCAAATGATGACGTTTCCTTCGTCATCTCGCTTCTGCAGCCGAGACCAAAAAGCCCATAGTGTGTTTTGTTTTTTTGTTTTTTTTGTTTTTGGACAAGCAGAGTGTACAGTGAGAAAGAGATGCCCATAGTGTTTTCTTAACACATATTTTCATTATTTTTTGTGGAAGCTTGTATGCATGAATTTCATTTTTTATGTGCCAAAATAAGCTTATCTTTTTTTCTAGGATTTTTTTTTTTTGACAGGCAGAGTGGACAGTGAGAGAGAGAGACAGAGAGAAAGGTCTTCCTTTGCCGTTGGTTCACCCTCCAATGGCCGCCGCGGCTGGCTAGCTGTGGCTGGTGCACCGCGCTGATCCGATGGCAGGAGCCAGGTGCTTATATCCTGGTCTCCCATGGGGTGCAGGGCCCAAGGACTTGGGCCATCCTCCACTGCCTTGCTGGGCCACAACAGAGAGCTGGCCTGGAAGAGGGGCAACCGGGACAGAATCCAGCACCCTGACCGGGGTGTGTCATTAGTAGTGTGCTTTTATTCCTTGCTTATTATTTTTTGTGAGTCTGTTATGTGTGTGTGTGTGTATATATATATATAAGATTTATTTATTTATTTGAGAGACAATTATATACAGGGAGACAGAGCAGAAGGTCTTCCATTCCCTAGTTCACTCCCCAAATGGCCACAATGGCTGGAGCTGTGCTCGATCTGAAACCAGGAGCCAGGAGCTTCTTCCGGGTCTCCCACATGGGTGCAGGGGCCCAAGGACTTGGGCCATCTTCTACTGCTTTCCTAGGCCATAACAGAGAGCTGTATCAGAAGTGGAGCAGCTGGGACTTGAACCGGCACCCATATGGGATGCTGGCACAGCAGGTGGAGGCTTTACAACACTAGGCCATGGTGCCAGCCCCTATTTCTTTCTTTCTACAACTTTTAGATCGGATTTATTCTTGTTTTTCTAATTCCTTGAGGTGTAGTGATAAGTTGTTTTTTTTTTTTTTGTAATGCAGATATTGAATGCTATAAACCTCTCTATTAGTATTGCTACTGTTGTATCCCATACATTTTGGAGTGTTGTAGTTCAATTTTTATTTCAACAAATTTTAAAAACTCCTCCTTGATTTCTTATCCATTTGATTGGTTAGGAATACATTTAATTTTCATGTAGGTGTGTAGTTTCCAAAGTTTTCATTATTTTTTCTGGTTTTATTATGTTAAGAAAAGATACTTGACATGGTTTCTGTTCTTTTAAGTTTGTGGGGATTGTTTTAGGATATGGCATACGATTTACTCTGATAAATGTTCCATGTGTTACTGAGAAGAATGTGAGTATCGCCTTTGGATGGAAACTAATGCAGATGTCTATTAGGTCCAATTAATTGAGAATGCAAATGTTTAAATCTGCTTATCTTCATCTACTTGAAAGGCAGTGTGTGTGTGTGAGAGAGAGAGAGAGACAGAGAGAGGGAGGACACAAAGACAAACACACATGAGAGAGAGAGAGAGAGAGAGAGAGATCATCCATCCACTTGTTATTCCACAAATGCCTGTAACAGCCACAGCTGGGCTAGGTCAAAACCAGGAGCCAGGAACTCCATGTAGTTTTCACTCAATTGGTGTTAGGGGTTCAAGCACTTGAGGCATCATCTGCTGCCTCCCAGGGTACATTAGCAGGAAGCAGAGTAGCCAGGATTTGAACCAACACTGCAGTATGAGATACAAATGTTGCAAGTGGTGGCCTAACCCACTGTGCCATAATGCCCTCTATAAGGGCTCAATTTAACTCTGCCATTCATTGGTTTTCTGTCTATGTGATGTGCTCATTTCTGAATGTGGATTGTTAAAGTCCCCTACTATTATTTTATTGAAGTCCATCTCTACCTTAGGTCTATTACTATTTATTTGCTTTATATATTTGGGTGTCCAATATTGAGTGCTTCTGTATTTATAGGTATTATTTCCTCTCACTAGTTTAAGCTCTTTGTCATCACAGTAGACTTCCTTGGTCTCTTTTCACTGCTTTGGACTTGAAGCTTATTTCATCTGATAGAAGATTATTCTTGCTTTGCTCTGGGTTCCATGTACACAGAGTGTCTTGCACCATCCTTTCACTTTTAGTCTACATGTGTCCTGAGAGGGGAAGTGAGTTTCTTTCAAGCAGTATATAGTTGACTCTT
The DNA here is from genome assembly GCF_964237555.1 of Oryctolagus cuniculus. Lineage (NCBI taxonomy): Eukaryota > Metazoa > Chordata > Mammalia > Lagomorpha > Leporidae > Oryctolagus > Oryctolagus cuniculus. Next base: position 155,621,590 of record NC_091435.1, on the reverse strand, counting down.
TTTTTTTTTTTTTTTTTTTTTTTTTTGGACAGGCAGAGTGGACAGTGAGAGAGAGAGAGACAGAGAGAAAGGTCTTCCTTTGCCGTTGGTTCACCCTCCAATGGCCACCGCTGCAGCCGGCGCACCGCGCTGATCCGATGGCAGGAGCCAGGATCCAGGTGCTTTTCCTGGTCTCCCATGGGGTGCAGGGCCCAAGCACCTGGGCCATCCTCCACTGCACTCCCTGGCCATAGCAGAGAGCTGGCCTGGAAGAGGGGCAACCGGGACAGAATCTGGCGCCCTGACCGGGACTAGAACCCGGTGTGCCGGCGCCGCAAGGTGGAGGATTAGCCTATTGAGCCACGGCGCCGGCCCGACTCTTTTTTTTTTTAACACATTTGGCCAATCTGTGTCATTTAATTGGATGATTTAGCCCATTGACATTTAAGGTAAGGTCTTGGTACTGTCATTTTGATACTTGTTTTGTATTTTTATTATTATAGTTCTTGCTTTCTCCCTCTCTTGCTCGTTACATTTGTGGTTAAGTGTCATTAGTAGTGTGCTTTTATTCCTTGCTTATTATTTTTTGTGAGTCTGTTATAGGTAATTGCTTGTGGTTACTTGGGAGCTTACAAAAAATATTTCTTGGTTATAACAAGCTGTCTTGAAATGATCACAACTTAATGTTGGTTATAAAGATAGGAAAAGAGACAAACAAAAAAGGAAGAGATGACCTGTCCATAGAGGGCATGGACCTTAGTTCTAGAAATGGGGAGGAGAGCAGCCTGAGACCAAGTGGAACTCTAGTCTGTGGCCACCTAATAATGTGTGTTAACATGGAAAGTCCTTTGCGTGTGAGGTCCTCTGCATTATGGGACTGTATCTTTCCTAATGAGCAAATAAATGTTTACATATTAAAAAAAGGACACCCCAACTAGGAACTCTAGGGACCAAAGCTGTGGCACAGTAGGGAAAGCCACCACCTGCAGTGCCAGCACTGCATATGGAGCAGGTTCCAGTCCTGGCTGCTCCACTTCTGTTCTACCTTCCTGCTAATGTGCCTGAGAAAGCAATGGAAGATGGCCCAAGTCCTTGGGTCCCTGCACCCACATGGGAGGCCCAAATGAAGGCCTTGGCTCCTGGCTTCGGCCTGGCCCAGCCTTTGTCTTTTAGGTCTTTGAGGAGTGTGCAGTGAATGGAAGATCTCTCTCTTTGTCTGCCTCTGATTTTCTTTTCTGTAACTCTTTAAAATACAAATATAAATACATGTTTTTTTTGAAAAAAAAAAAAAAAAAACCTCTGTATTTGTTCTCCATTCCTCTCCACATTTTGATTTTTTTTTTTTTTTTTTTTGGACAGGCAGGGTGGACAGTGAGAGAGAGAGAGTCAGAGAGAAAGGTCTTCCTTTGCCGTTGGTTCACCCTCCAATGGCCGCCACGGCCGGTGCGCTGCAGCCGGCACATCATGCTGATCCAAAACCAGGAGACAGGTGCTTCTCCTGGTTTCCCATGGGGTGCAGGGCCCAAGCACTTGGGCCATCCTCCACTGCACTCCTGGGCCACAGCAGAGAGCTAGACTGGAAGAGGGGCAACTGGGACAGAATCCGGCGCCCTGACCAGGACTAGAACCCAGTGTGCCGGCGCCGCAGGTGGAGGATTAGCCTATTGAGCCATGGCGCTGGCCTGCATTTTGAATTTTTGATGTACATTTTTCTTGCAAAATTGTTAGCATTTTCATGCAGTGACTATGGATTTTTTAGCCTTTTTAGTAAAGATTTAAATGGTTTACACCCCATGTTTATCACAGCAGAGCATTCTGAATTCGATTGTATAGTTAGTCTTCTATCTTCTGATACTTTCTTCTTCTCAGTGTCATTTTCTTTCATTTTGAAGAACTCTCTTTAGCATTTCTTATAATACAGAAACAATAAGTATAAATTTTCTCAGTTTTTGTTTGTCTGAAAATGTCTTCATCTCCCCCTCATTTCTGAAAGATAGCTTCGCAGCACGGTAGAATTGGCTGGCAGTTTTTTCCCTTTTGTACTTTAAGAGTCTCATTCCACCATCTCCTGGCCTGTGAAGTTTGTTCTGAGTCTGCAGTCAAGAAAAACAGGGATCCCTTTATGTGTTATCTGCTTCTTTGCCTCTCTTTATCTTCAGCCTTGGAGTCTTGGGGTAGACTTAGTTGAGTTGAATTTGACCGGTGACTTTTGACCTTCTTGTACATGGATCTTTCTCTAGGTTTGGGAAGTTTTCTGTAAATATCTCTTTGAATATGTTTTCTACCCCTTTGGCATTCTCAAGTCCTTGAATCCTAAGAACTCAAATATTTACTCTCTTCATGTTATCCCACATTTCCTGTAAGCTTTTTCATTTCACTTGTTTTTTTTTTTTTTTCTGTTTCAACTGTGTATTTTGAAATAGACTGCTTTTGAACTCACCAATGTTTTTTTTTTCTATTTGATCTAGCCTGCTACTGATGTAATCAGTTTTTGATTTCATTTTTCAGAAAAGATTTATTTATTTATTTGAAAGGCACCACTACAGAGAGAGGAGGATAAGAAGGAGGAGGAGGGTAAAGAGAGAGAGAGAGAGAGAGAGGAAATCTTTTCATCGGTTGACTCAACAAATGGTCACAACGGCCAAGACTGGGCCAGGTAGAAGCCAGGAGCCAGGAGCTTCATCCCAGTCTCCCACATATGTGGCAGGGGCTCAAATACTTGGTCCATTTTCTACTGTTGTCCTAGGTGCATTAGCAGTGAGCTGGACTGGAAGTGAAGCAGCTTGGACTTGAACCAGTGCTTACATGGGATACCAGTGTTGTAGGTGGTAGCTTAACTCACTGCACCACAATGCCAGTCCCTAATTTTACATTTTTAATTTTACCTCTCAGTGGATGAGTTTTTCCTTGGTTTTGTTTGATTACATTCCTTTTTCAAATCTCTCTCTCAGAATATTGAATTGCTTCTCCATGTTCTCTTGGATTTTGTTGAGTTGCCTTAAAATCTTGAAATCTGGGGCTGGTGCCACGGCTCACTAGGCTAATCCTCCGCCTGCGGCGCCGGTACCCCAGGTTCTAGTTCCAGTTGGGGCGCCGGATTCTGTCCCGGCTGCTCCTCTTCCAATCCAGCTCTCTGCTGTAGTCTGGGAAAGCAGTAAAAGATGGCCCAAGTCCTTGGGCCCCTGCACCTGCATGGGAGACCAGGAGGAAGCACCTGGCTCCTGGCTTCAGATTGGCGCTACGCTGCCCATAGTGGCATTTGTGAGGTGAACCAACGGAAGGAAGACCTTTCTCTCTGTCTGTCTTTCTCTTTCTCTCAACGTCTATAACTCTACCTGTCAAAAAAAAAAAAAAATCTGCATCCAAGCATTTGGAAATTTCAATTCTTAGATGGTTGGTTTCTGGCACCTGATTTTGCTCTGTGGGTGAGGTCACAGTTCCCTGGAAGTTTTTTGGCATTTTAAAAAAGATATTTATTTATTTACTTACTTATTTGAAAGTCAGAGTTACAGAGAGAGGGAAAGATAGAGAGAGAGAGCTGTTCCATCTGCTGGTTCACTCTCCAGATGGCCAAAATGGCCCAGGCTGAGCCAGGCTGAAGCCAAGAGCCAAGAACTTCATCCAGGTCTCCCATGGGGATGGCAGGGGCCCAAACACCTGGGCAATCATCTACTGTTTTTCCCAGACCATCAACAGGGAGCTGGATCAGAAGTGGAGCAAGCGGTACACAAGCCGCTGCTCACATGGGATGCTGGCATCGCACGTGGCAGCTTTACCTGCTGTGTCACAGCACCGGCTCTTCCCTGGAAGTTCTTGATGCCAGTTTGTATACGATGTCACCTGTGCATTGAAGCACTAGTTATTAGAGCAATCTGGATTTGTTCGCGGATGTTTTTCTAGAAATTCTAAGCACTCTACTTCCTCTGAGCCTATGGATATTTTAGGGCGAGGCAGCACCCTGTGTTATGGGTGTTGCAGGTTGCTGTGGATGTTTTTACAGACTCAGTCTTAGAACACTTCCCCAACAGAGATTTGTTCAAATCTGCAGCTGATGAACTGAGGAAGTGTCTGAAAAGGGGAAGTCCGTCCTTTCCCTTGGTATGTGGTAGGCTTAGACTTCTTGCCCTGTGTCCATGAATTCCACAATGCTAGATTGTATCCAGAACCCTTAGCCCACCAAGACCAAAGCTTACTCTGCTATGGTCTGTCTGCTGCTGAAGAGGGCTCACCACCCGATGCCACACCTACTGGCAACTGGTGATGTTGGTTGGTGTGTAAAACTGCTCATCTGGGCCAACATTATGTCTCAGCAGGTAGTCACCACCTGCAATGACAGCATCCCATACAGGCGCTGATTCATGTCCTGGCAGCTCCACTTCTTATCTAGCTCTCTGCTGATGGCCGAGGAAAAATAGTGGAAGATGGTCTCAGTGCTAGAGCCCCTGCTACCTACCTGGGAGATCTGGAAGAAACTCCTGGTTCCTGGTTTCTGCTTGGCCCAGCTCTGGCTGTTGCTGCCATCTGGCAAGTAAACCAGTGGACGGAAGACTCTGTGTGTGTCTCTCACTTTCTCTGTAGCTCTGACTTTCAGATAAATGAGTACATCTTTAGACAAACAGAGAAACAAAACTCTGCTCTCCAGGACCATGGAACTCTGCTGGGCACAGAGGCAGATTTAGATGCCCCATCTGCAGTTGCTAGCCTGGGGACAGGGACCTTTAGGATCTATTCTTTGCTGAGTTCTATCTACCTGGCACCAAGTCCTAAAGAAGCCTTCTGATTCTTTGCCATTTGTCCAGGGTTGCAGGAGAAGTGACATAGGTAGCTCCTCATCTCAGGCAGGCTCTGCATGGCTCATACCTGGATCTTACACACATCAATCCCTGTGCAATACTGGGAGTGCACACCAGACCTGCAAGAAGAGGCTGGTGGTGATAAATATCAAAGCACGATTTCTCAGTGAGCTCAGGTCTCCACCTGATACTACTGGGTCTGGTCCAGAAACCCAAATAGTTGCCCCCATATATTGGAAACCACTAAGATCTGCCCAGCACTGTGTCCCACAGCACAGCCCTGTGTTGCCAGGTTTCTGCCCAGGTTGGGTCTCCCAGATTGGCACCATGCTGGTCACACCTGGGTCCCACATTTAGAGGTCCTGACAAAGGCCAGGAAGCGTCCACATGCCCACCAGAGACTGGCATGGTGACCTGTGCCAAAATGTGCCTGACCTCCTGGAGTGCAGGCCTCTGCCTGATACTGGACAAGTCTGGATTCAGTCTGTGACCACTGGCCAGCAGCTAAGGCCTTTGGACTGTATCAGGGGCCGGGGCTTGACCCAGCAGGCCAGGCTCTGAGCTCAGAGGTTTTGTCCTAAGCTTCCTCTTTGGGCTTTTCTGCACAGCTGGAGTTTCACTTTCTGTACGTGCCTGGCTGTGGAAGCTTCAAATTATCACCCCACAGGTGAGTGGGGGAAGCCAGGGCAGAGAGGCTGAGTCCAAATGAATTTTTTCTCAGTGAGCCTTATGCTGGGTTTCAGTCTCCTCCCTCTCCCAAGCAGGAGGCATCTTGCCTGCCACACACCATGGAGTTTGGGGAGATGTGACAGATGCAGCTGTTTCCTTCTTGTTTTCTTTTTTTTAATTTAAATTTAATTTTTTATAAATATTCATGTTATTTAATTGAAAGAGAGACGGGGTTGGGGGAGAGAGAGAAAAAAAAAAAAAAAAGAGAAAGACTAAGCTTCCATCTGCTGGTTCACTCTGCAAATGGCTGCAATGGCTAAGAGGGGTCCAGGTCCAAACCAAGAGCCAGGAACTCCACCCGGTTTCCCATGGAGGTGGCAGAGGCCCAACTACTTGGGCTGTCTTCTGCTGCTTTCCCAGGTGCATGGAATGCTGGTGTTACAGGTGGCAGCTTTACCTGCTGTGCCACAATCCCAGCCCCTTTGTTTTCTTCAAGGAGACTTTTCTTACAGTTTTAATAAGACAAGGCACTGTGGCCTCGCACCTGGCTTTGGTGGTGAAAGTGACAATGAGTGTGTATTCCTCGTTACATTGGTCTCTCTGTGGGGAAGTGCTCACTGGAGCCTGTTGCTCAGCTGTCTTCTCAGTTCCATTCATTGTCTTTATAATTTTTTAAGGTTTATTTTAAAGATTTATTTACCTATTTGCAAGTCAGAGCTACACAGAGAGAGGAGAGGCAGAGAGAGAGAGACATCCTCCATCTGATGGTTCACTCCTCCGTTGGCTCAACTGGATTGGAAGTGGAGCAGCCGGGCCTCAAACTGGTGCCTAATAAGGCGCTTCAGGCCAGGCGTCAAGCCGCTGCACCACAGCGCTGGCCCCAAGGTTTATTTTATTGAAAGGCAGAATTACATAGAGATCTTTCATCTGCTAGTTCATTCGCCAAATGGCCACAACAGCCAAGGCTGGGCTAGTCAGAAGCCAGAAGCAGCAGCTTCTTCTGGGTCTCTCACATGGGTGCAGGGGCCCAAGCATTAGGGCCACCCCCACTGCTTTCTTATGTACATCAGCAGGAAACTGGATTAGAATCGGAGCAGCCGGGGCATGATCTGGCGTCCATATGGGATGCTGATGCCACAGGTGGCAGCTTTACTCACTGTGCCACAGTGCTGGCCCCCTCACTCATTATCTTTAATTCATTTTTTCTACAAATTTTGAGCTACCTTTGTATTATGCTGTTGTTTACAAGGACTGTTTAGTGATGTCTGTTAGTAACTGTTGCTTTACAGTATTCATGTTTTCTAGTTCCTTGTTGATCTTTTTCTTAGCTGTTCTATCCATTATTGAATACAGAATGTTGATGATGTCAACTACTATTACAAATGGATTACTATTTCTGTTGCCATTCTGTCCATTTTTGCTTCTTGCATTTTGGGATTCTGTGCTTAGGTGTATGTTTTTATAATTATGTCTTGTTGATAGATTTGATCTTTTCTTTGCTGTAAATGTTCTTCTGTCATTTGCAATAATTTCTATATTAAAGTTATGATATAAGTCAATTTGTTCCAGCTCTTCTTTGCTTACTGTTGGAGTAGTATATATGTTTTCATCTTTTTACTAATTATTTCAACTCAGTTATGTCTTTGAACCCACAGTGTCTATTTAATAGCATATAGCTGAGGGGCCGGCACTGTGGCATAATGGGCTAAGCCTCTGTCTGCAGCGCTGGCATCCCATATGGGTGCCATTTCTAGTCCTGGCTGCTGCTCTTCCTATCCATCTCTCTACTATGGCCTAGGAAAACAGCAGAAGATGGCCCAACTCCTTGGGCCCTGCACCTGTGTAGGAGACCTGGAAGAGACTCCAGACTCTGGGCTTTAGATTGGCAGAGCTCTGGCCATTGTGGCCATTTGGGGAGTGAACCAGCAGATGGAAGACCTCTCTCTGCCTCTCCTCTCACTGTCTGTAACTCCACCTCTCGAATAAATAAGATCTTAAAAAAAATAGCATTTAGTTGAGACTAGCTTGTGTTAGCTTCCTGTGACTGTTAGGAAATTAAATAAATTTGGTGACTTCAACAACAGAAATTTATTCTCTCACAGTTTGAGAAGTCCAAAATTGTATTTATAGACTGAACCACGATGTGAACAAGGGAGTGTTTCTTCCAGAGGACCCACTGGAGAATATATTCCTTGCTTCTCACAGCTTGTGTGGGCTGACAGCTTTTCCTGACTGTGGCAACATAACAGCAATCTCTACTTTTGTAGTCTCATTTCATCTTCGTTTTCTGTGTCTGTAGCAAAATCTCTCTTCTGATTGTATTTAGGACCTACCTGGACAATCCAGTGGGTACAATTTAGGCTTATTAATCACTTCTTTGAAGTATTTACCAATAGGGTAACAAACTTGATATCTTAAGGACCATTATTTGGCCTGTTACCAGTTTTTTTTTTTTTTTTTTTTTTTTTTTTTTTTTTGTCTCCATTCTGCAAACCTTGGACTTTGAAATCCACTTATATTTAAAGTAATTACTGGGGTCAGCATTGAGGCAGATTAGCTAAAGCTTCCACTTTTGATACCAGCATCCCAAATGGGTGCCAACACCAGATGCTACACTTCCAATCCAGCTCCTTGCTAATGCATCTAGGAAAGCAGTGGAAGATGGCTCAACTCCTTGGGCTCCTGTACCCATGTGGGACACCTGGAAGAAGCCTCTGGCTCCTGACTTCAGTCTGGCCCAGCTCTGGCCATTATGGCCATTTGGGGAGTGAGCCAGTGGATGAAAGATCTCCCTCTCTGTCTCTGCCTCTCTCATTTTCTGTAACTGTGCCTTTAAAATAAATAAAATAAATCTAAAAGAAAAAATGTATTTATAGGGTGGCATTTATATCTTTCATTTTCCTGTTTTCTATTTGTCTTACGTATTTGGATCTAAAGCCAGGAGCCCAGAGCTTCTGGGTCTCTCACATGGGTGCAGGGTCCAAGGACTTGGGCCATCTTCTGCTGCTTTCCCAGGCCATAGCAGAGAGCTGGATCTGAAGCGGAGCAGCCAGGACTCGAACCAGCACCCGTATGGGATGCCAGCACTGCAGGCAGTGGCTTTACCCTCTACACCATAGCGCCGGCCCCTATCTATTTTTTGATCCTCTACTTTTTCATTACTGCCTTCTTTTGTGTTAAATACATATTTTCTGGTATACTGTTTTCATTTTTGTTTCTTTAATTAAATTTAAAAAATTTATTTTCCTGGTAATTGTCCTAGGGATTAAAGTTAACTACTTAAAAAAATTTGCCTTAGGTTAATGCCAACTTAATTTCAATAGTATACAACATTTTTGCTCTGGTATAGCTCTATTCTGTATGCCCTCCACCCCACCCCACCCCTTGTACCTTTTTCATACAAATTACTCCTTTATACATTGCAAGCCTATAAACAGTTTTTTAAAAAGATTTTATTTTATTTATTTGAAAAACAGAGTTACAGAGAGAGGTAGAGCCAGAGAGAGAGAGAGAGAGAGGGAGAGAGAGGTCTTCCATTCCACTTGTTCACTCTTCAAATGACTGCAACAGCCAGAGCTGAGCTGATCCAAAGCCAGGAGCTAGGAGCTTCTTCCAGGTCTCCTCCTACCTGGGTGCAGGGGCCCAAGGAGTTGAGCCATCTTCCACTGCTTTCCCAGTCCATAGTAGAGAGCTGGATCAGAAGTGGAGCAGCCAGGACTTGAACCGGCGCCCATATGGGATGCTGGCACTGCAGGTGGCGGCTTTACCCACTATGCCACAGTGCTGGCCCCAACAGTTTTATAACTATTATTCACAGAGTTTCCTTCTGAATTAAAGGAAAAAAATTTAAAACAAAATACATGTTTAGTGTGTTTGATATTCTCTTTATAGTTACCATTCCTTCTCTAGATTTGAGCTGCTGTCTTGTGTTTTCATTTTAGCCTAAATAATTTCCTTTCACTTTTTCTTGAATGCCACATATGCTAGTGATTAATTCTCTCATTTTTTTTATTTGTCAATGCCTTACTCATTTTTTAAAAGTACAATTTTGGGGGGTGATGGTGCAGTGGCTAAGATACTGCTTGACACACCTGCATCCCTTATCAGAGTGCCTGGGTTCGAGTCCACTTCCAACTCCAGCACTCTTGCTAATGCACCGCCCCCCCACACCAAGATGTAACAGCAGGTGATGCCCAAACAAGCTGGGTCCCTACCACTCCTATGAAAGGCCGAGATGAGCTTTGGGCTTCTGAACCTGGCTCAGCCCTGGTTGTTGCAGGCATTTGGTGAATCAATCAGCAGAAGAAGATTTATTTATTTGTTTGTCTCTGTCTCTCTGCCTTTCAAATAAATAATGAACAAATAAACACTTTTGTTTTAAAAGAGTAGGGGTGGGCCAAGTCTTCTAGCACAGCATTTTCAATCATCCCTTGGGATATTTGTATTCCTTATCAGAATGCCTAGAGTACTCTGTGTTTCTGATCCAGCTTCTTGCTGTTGCCTATGAGTTCCTGCCACCTACATGGGAGTTGTGGCTGGAGCTCCTAGCTCCTGGCTTTGGCCTGGCCCAGTCCTGGCTGTTGCAGGTATTTAGCAAAAGCACCAGGGGGTGGAGGATCTCTCTTTCTCTCCCTCTCCCACCCTCCCTCTCCATCACTGTCTTTCAAATAAAAAAATAATCTCAAAAAAATTAAAAAAAAAAAACACAGACATTTGGTGCAGTTGATAAGACATGACTCTGGATACCCACATCTCGGATTGGAGCTCTTGGTTCAGGTACTTCCTGCTAATGTGTACTCTGGGTGGCAGTCGTTGATGGCTCTGTGACCCATGTGGGAGACCCAGATTGAATTCTGAGCTCAGCCTGGCTCAGCCACAATTGCTGCAGGCATTTCAGAATGAATCAGAGGATGAGATCTCTCTCTCTCCTTCTATACAATACATAACACTGTTAACAAAGGATAGGTCTGCTGGATATCAGATTCTAGGTTGATGTGCACATAGAATGTCAGCAACACAAGCAGTGGCTTAACCTGCTGTGCTACAGTGTCACTCCCCTAGTGACTATAGCTCCTGACCACGGTTATATCATTTCTCATTCCTTTAAATTTAAGATATTTTTGTCTTCATATTAAAAATACACTTATTGTAATTAGCATATATTTGGGTCTTGCTTTTTGATCTCCTCTGACAGTCTCTGCCTTTTAATTGGATGCCTAATCCAGTCATATGTAATGTAATTGTTGGCATGGCTGGATACAGATTTATCATTTAGGGATTTTTCCCTATATATTTGATGTGTTGTTTGATTCTCTCTTTTTTGATGATCTTTATAATTATTTTTGCATGAATTCAATCTAGCTCATTTCAGTTATTAGCTATTACTCTTAATTGTGTTATTTAGTGGTTCCTTTGGAAATTATATTGTATATCTTTCTTCTTTCAGTCTATATAAAAGTGATACCATATCACTTTACATAAAGAATAAAATCTATACAATATTATACCTTAATTTATTCCTTCCCAGACTTTATGTTATTTGATTACAGATTTTTATATGAGGGAACTTTAAAAAGTTCATGGAAAAATGGAATAGAAAAATAAGTTTATTTTAGTGCTATAATGTATGCATATATACATATTTTATATATAACAAATATTTTCTATCATTGCCATTTCTTTCAACAATTATCTTTGGCAGATTTCTATAAGAAAAAGATATATGCACCCATACCACATTCATGGTATTCTTTTTTTTTTGTATAGATTTGGTAGATCTATTTGGTATCATCTTCCTTTTGCCTGAAAACTTTCCTTTGCATTTGTAATATAGGTCTTCTGTTGATTTTTTTCCCTTTAATAGCCCAATATTGTTTAATAAATTAGATTCATTTAAAAGATATTTTCTTAGCAATTATTAAAGACCTAGTTTCACTGATGAATTCTTTTTTTGACAGGCAGAGTGGACAGTGAGAGAGAGAGCCAGAGAGAAAGGTCTTCCTTTGCCGTTGGTTCACCCTCCAATGGCCGCCACGGCCGGCGCGCTGAGGCTGGCGCATCGCGCTGATCCGAAGGCAGGAGCCAGGTACTTCTGGTCTCCCATGGGGTGCAGGGCCCAAGTACTTGGGCCATCCTCCACTGCACTCCCTGGCCACAGCAGAGAGCTGGCCTGGAAGAGGGGCAACCGGGACAGAATCCAGCGCCCCGACCGGGACTAGAACCCTGTGTGCCGGCGCCGCAAGGCGGAGGATTAGCCTAGTGAGCTGCAGCGCTGGCTTCACTGATGAATTCTAATAAACATTTAAAGACAAAATATGGGGTGGGCATTTGACTTAGAAGTTAAGACACCCCGTGGGATACCTAAATCCAATATTTGCATGCTTGTGTTCAAGTCCCAGCTCCAGATCTGATTCCAGTTTCCTGCTAGTGTGCACCCTAGGAGAGAGCTGGTAATGGCTCAGGTAGCTGGGCTGCTGCCACTCACCTGGGAGACACAGACTGAGTGCCTGGTTCCTGTCTTTGTCCTGGCCCAGCCAGATTGTTGCAGGCACTTGGGAGACTGAATGGGAGTGCCCTCCCGGGCTCCCTGCCTTTAAAATAAAATAAATAAAATAAAAATTAAAATGTAGGATACTCTCCATTTAAAATTTTTAGAGAAAAATAATAGCACAATAAGATATTCTTTCAGAAAACAGAGGATCAAATGCTTTCCAACTCATAAACCTAGTATCAAAACTAAATGTAATTTTCAGAAAAGAGTCAGAAGTATAGCCCTAATTGACATAGGTGTAATTATTATTTAGACTATAAAATCTAGAAATAACATAAAAATAAACTATGAACCAATAGATTTTTCTTCTCCTTCTCTTGTGTATTTCCTTTACTAAAGGAATTTGTACTTCTCTTTGTCTTCATAATGGTAGTTATCAACATATTTCTAAGGATTCCCTGAAGTGTTTCTTGTGGTCTGGTCTGGTGATCAATTCCTTCAACTTTTGTTATGGACTATCTTTATTCTACCCCGAGTTCTAGTCTTGCTCGGGGCGCCGGATTCTGTCCCGGTTGCTCCTCTTCCACTCCAGCTCTCTGCTGTGACCAGGGAAGGCAGTGGAGGATGGCCCAAGTGCTTGGGCCCTGTACCCCATGGGAGACCAGGAGGAAGCACCTGGCTCCTGGCTTTGGATCGGCGCAGCGTGCCGGCCGTAGCAGCCATTTGGGGGGTAAACCAACGGAAGGAAGACCTTTCTCTCTGTCTCTCCCTCTCTCTCTCTCACTGTCTAACTCTGCCTGTCCAAAAAAAAAAAAAAAAAAAAAAAAGGAATATCTTTATTCTTCCCTCACTTCTGAAGAACAGCTTTGCGAAGTATAGTATTCTTGGCTATCAATTTTTAAAAAAAATTTTTTAAAGATTTACTTGAAAGGCAGAGTGACAGCGAGGGACAGTCAGAGAGCTCCCAATGACTTGTTCACTCCTCAAACGGTTGCAACAGCCAGAGCTGCTCCAGGATGAAGCCAGGAGCTTGGAACTCCTATGTAGGCAACAGGGCCCCAAGTATTTGGGGCCATCTTCTGTTGCTTTCCCAGGTGCATTAGCAGGGAGCTGGATCAGAAATGGAGCAGCCTGGAGTAAACTCTAATACAGGATACCAGTACCACAGGAGGTGGCTTAACCTGCTGAGCCACTATGCTGGACCAAGCAATTTTTCCTTTAGAATGTTGAATATTTCACCCCATTCTTTCTTGGTCTGTAAGGTTTTGTCAAGAAGTCTTGTCGGGGCTGGCGCTGTGGTATAGTGGGTAAAGCTGCTGCCTGCAGTGCCAGCATCCCATATGGGCGCCGGTTCAAGTCCTGGCTGCTCCACTTCTGATCCAGCTCTCTGCTATGGCCTGGGAAAGCAGTATAAGATGGCCCAAGTCCCCTTCTTCCGCATGGGAAGACCTGAAAGAAGCTCCTAGCTCCTGGCTTTGAATCAGCTCAGCTCAGGCTGTTGCAGCCATTTGGGGAGTGAACCAGTGGATGGAAGACCTCTCTCTGCCTCTGCCTCTCTGTAAGTCTGACTTTCAATAAAAGAAATAAATCTTTAAAAAAAATGTTGTGTCATTAATTTAACAAGTGTTCCCTATATAAATGACTTGATGCCTTTCTTTTGTTGTTTTTAGAAATTTTCTTGACAGTTTTAGTTGAATATTTTAAATGTCCTTTGAACTTCCTGGATTTGGATATTCGTATTTCTCCCCAAGTTTTCAGCAATCATTTGATTGAATATACTTTCTATGGTTTTTCCCCTCTTCTGAAATAATCATAATGCAAATGTTTAATAGTGTCATGTAACTCTCACTTTTGTTTGCATATGATTGGATTATTTTTAAAGAAAAAAAAAACACTTTCTTTAACCTGGGAAAATCTTTAACTGTTCAGTTTTTCTACTAAGGCTCTCAAGTATACATATATGTATATATATTTTATTATTATTATTTGACAGAGTTAGTGAGAAAGACAGAGAGAAAGGTCTTTCTTCCTTTGGTTCACCCCACAATGGCCGCTACGGCCAGAACTACGCCGATCAGAAGCCAGGAGCCAGGTACTTCTTCCTGGTCTCCAATGCGGGTGCAGGTGCCCCAGCAATGGGCCATCCTCCACTGCCTTCCCAGCTCCCAGGAGCTGGACTGGAAGAGGAGCAACCGGGACTAAAACCCAGTGCCCATATGGGATGCCGGTGCTGCAGGCAGAGGATTAACCAAGTGAGCCATGGCGTCGGCCCTCAAGTATATTTTTTAAATTCCATTTTTTTGAATTCTTTAGCTCAAAAACTTCTGATTTTTTTTTAATATTTATTTATTTATTTGAATGAGTTAGAGAGAGAGGTCGGGAAGACACAGAAAGAGAAAGATCTTCAGTTCGCTGATTCACTCCCCAAATGGCTGCAACGGCCAGGGCTGAGCTAGGCCAAAGCCAGGAGCCAGGAGCTCCATCCAGGCCTCCAATGCAGGTGGCAGGGGCCTAAGCCCTTAAGCCATCCTCTGCTGCCTTTCTCAGGCCATTAGCAGGGAGCTGGATCAGAAGGGGAGCAGCCAGGACATAAAGCAGTGCCCATTGGTATGTTGGCATTACAGGGACTGTACCTACTAAGCTACAGCACCAGCCCCACATTTCTGTATCTTGCTAAATTGCTCATTCATGAATTGTCTTCCTAATTACATTGTGATCGACTTCATCGCAGTGAATTCCATTAAAATCATTATTTTGAGATGTCAGGCAATTAATTGCTTTCTATTTTTATAGATTGTTGCTAGATTTATTGTTTCTTTGGAGGTACAGGGTACCTATTTTAAAACGCCTTGTCCTCCTATACATTGATTTTTGTGCACCTGGTGGGCCATTTGTTTCTATCAACTTTGTAGGATGGCTTTTGCAGAAAAAGGGTTTTCTGCAACTCAAGTGTACTAATATGTTGGCTGGATATGCTGTTGTTGACTTTGGTTCTGAGCACTTTTTTGTAGTATGCAAGTAGTTGTTTCAGATGTAATCAATGGTAGCAGTGCCTGCAGGTGTCTTAATGGCCTAGGCCTTAGGGAATTGCAGCGAGTTGGGATTCAGGTCTTCCAGATCGGATAGGATCACTGGGAACTCTGGGGATGCAGTGCCATTGTAGAACATGTCTGTCAATTTTCTTCCACGAGTCATTTGAGTGCATGGTTTGTGTTGTGGGCCCAGGTGGGTGCACTGTAGTGTGCCCAATATTGATGTGCAGTGTCTCAGTGCCTGAGGGCTATCTAGGTCATGTCACAGGGCATTCAGGGGCTAATCTACTCAGGATGCCTGCCCAGCTGCTTCTGGGGGCTGAGCGTGCGCAGGGTTGATCCTCAGTGGGCCCAGCTTCTGAGAGCAGACCGTTCAACTGGTTTTTAGGGCCACAGAAGGTGGACAGAGCTCCATGTTTGGTCAAGGAATGCACTAACCGCTTGCTTCCTAGTGGTGATGGTACATGTGGGCCCACCTGGTGCCTCCCAGAGTAAAAGGTGCATGGAGAGGGCCCCTGAGTGTCTTCAGAGCCGTGGGAAGGTGGGCTGGATCACCTTGGATTCACAGGGCTGAGATGGCAGAGCTACTGACAGCCGCTGCCTGTCCTGGCCCAGGACTCCCAGTTGGGCCAGGTCTCAAGGCTGCTGTGCTGTTCTGTCTCTGCTCTCCTGTTGTAGTCCTGTGCCCCCTTTCTTGCCCTACTCGCCAGGAAGTTTCTTTCCTGTGTTGTTAGAGCTTGGGAGTAGGTTTTTTTTTTTTTTTTGGGTCATCTGGCTAACGCAGCTTGAGGCTAGCATGCAGGTAGCTGACTTGGCACTTAGAGCTGGATTTAATTTTGTTTCCCCCAAGGGAGCAGCAGCCTTCTCCATGCTGTGCTTCTTGGAATTGGGGGAGGGGTGTTGCAGTCAACTCTTTCTTGCCTTAATCATCTTGTATTTCATTAAAACCAAACACTATGGTGTCTCAGCTGTCTTCCCCAGTTTTGTAAAGGCAAACTGGTGCATGAATAGCTGTTCAAATAGCTGTCTCAGTGGGGCAACGATGGGTAAAAGATCTTACCTGTTATTTTGTACTGCCTCCTCTCTTGGGCCATCCTCTACTGCTTTCCCAGAGCAGAGAACTGGATTGGGAGTGGAGCAGCTGGGACTCGAACCGGCACCCATATGGGATGCCGGCAGTGCAGGCAGTGGCTTTACCCGCTATGCCACAGTGCTGGCCCCAATTTCCTTGTTTTATCTAATAGTTTCTGTAGCTATGTCCTCTTAATATATAGAACACTTCAATTACCCAGATGGCAGGTTAGATATACCACTCTATGAGATTTTGGTGATATAGTAGTAATTTATAATCCAGCAAAAGTTAGGAATTACTTTACTAATTTACCTTCTGTAGAAATGTGGCCAGCAGTAAAGACAATACAAAATATTAATAAACTACAGAACAAGTAAGAGAGGTCATGAAGTTTTAGGAACTATCAATTAGTTTTCAAGTTTCCAATAAATTTTTCAACAATCTGGTTGCTCAGATATTAATAATTGCATTATGTAAGGAAGCCAAGATTTCATCTCCATCTGACAGCAATGCTTCACCCACTTAGTCTTTCTGTCCAATCATATTAACTGCACAAACCTCAGCCTTCTAAGCCCAAATTCTTTTTTTTTTAACTTTTATTTAATGAATATGAATTTCCAAAGTACAGAATATGGATTACAATGGCTTCCCCCCCATAACGTCCCTCCAGCCCGCAACCCTCCCCTTATCCACTCCCTCTCCCCTTCCATTCACATCAAGATTCATTTTCGATTCTCTTTATATACAGAAGATCAGTTTAGCATACATTAAGTAAAGATTTCAACAGTTTGCTCCCACACAGAAACATAAAGTGAAAAATACTGTTTGAGTACTAGTTATAGCATTAAATCTCAATGTACAGCACACTAAGGACAAAGATCCTACATGAGGAGTAAGTGCACAGTGACTCCTGTTGTTGACTTAACAAATTGACTCTTGTTTATGACATCAGTAATCACCCTAGGCTCTTGTCAAAAGCCCAAATTCTTATACCTAAAGAAATTGAAGGCTTAGAATTGCACTTCCGTAAGCAACAAACGTCCAACTTCAGGTATAGAACCATGTTTAAAACCATAATATTCCACAAACTGATGAAATTTTACTTTATACTAAATCGATCTTCTGTATATAAAGATAATTAAAAATGAATTTTGATGTGAATGGAATGGGAGAGGGAGTGGGAGAAGGGAGGGGTGCGGGTGGGAGTGAAATTACGGGGGTGGGGGGGGAAGCCATTGTAATCCATAAACTGTACTTTGGAAATTGATATTTACTAAATAAAAGTTTAAAAAAAAGAACAGATTATCCTCTTAGGTGAATCTGGCATACTGCCCAAAGAATTTTATTTTTCAATGATAATCTCCAAACATCACTAACCCCCATCTAAGTAACTTCTTATAATTCATGACTTTTTACCAAGAAAAATTGACGCTTGAAAATTATGCTCCTAAAATCATTTTCCCTAACTAAAAAATTCTTCTAAACCAGAGAAAGTTCTAGTAATACAGCCATGACTATAAAAAAAATGACTGAAAATTATGTTCCTAAAACCATTTTTCAGTTAAGTTCTAGTAATAGAGCTGTCCCTGTTGAGATGTTAAGATTTTGATGAAGCATACATTACAGGTTCATCTGAACTATGATCAAACTACAACTAGCTTGTAAGAATTCAATTTTTAACCAGAGTTTAATGCTGGCTGCATATTATCTACTTAACACATTAGTAATACACATTTTTTCTTCAAGGGATAGACTTCTGTTTAACCATCCACGTAAGAATGTAGTACAACTGACATACTAATTTTTCCATCACTCATGACCTAAGTACCTTTAGGTTTTAATTTCTAACAATTAACAAAACTCTCAAATTCTGTTTTTAAAAATACCAGTTTTTTATTGAAAAAAATATTTAAATCTGCTGTTGGTTATATAGTTCATCTCTTGACTCCAAAATATTCTGAAGCTAGTTCATAAAAATTTGACTTAGATTTTTTTAAAAAAGATTTATTTATTTAAAAGAGTTACACAGAGAGGGAGAGGGAGAGGGAGGGGGGGAGGGGGGAGAGAGAGAGAGAGAGAGAGAGAGAGACAGACAGAGAGACAGAGAGAATATCTGCTGGTTCACTCCCCAATTGGCTGCAACGATGAAGCCAGGATCCAAGAGCTTCTTCCAGGTCTCCCACGCAGGTGCAGGGGCCCAAGGACTTGGGCCTTTCTCCACTGCTTTTCCAAGCCATAGCAGAGCGCGGGATCAGAAATAGAGCAGCCAGGACTTGAACTGGTGCCCATCTTGGATGCCAGCACTGCAGGCGGCGGCTTTACCCGCTACGCCATGGCGTTGGTGCCTAGATATTATTCTTCACTAGCTGTATTTTAATATTAAATGCAATACAAAGGATCTTCAAAAAGTTCATGGAAAACACATCAGGAAAGTTTTTGCACTAATCTTTTAATTCTCTCTCTCGTGAACTTTCTGGAGTACTCTTGTATTTTAGAATCTAAAATTTGCTTAATGAAGGATAAATTGCTCCTAGTTTGAAATCTACATTATGGTGAATTGTCCAGTAGTATTGTCAATGCCACACATTTAAAAAGTATTTTACATGGCTTGCATTCTTAGCATTGAAAAACACAATTATTAAACAGTCTACTATCCATTAAATCTTTGGGATAGGCCAGCGCCGTGGCTCAATAGGCTAATCCTCCACCTGCAGCGCCGGCACACCGGGTTCTAGTCCCGGTCTGGGCGCCGGATTCTGTCCCGGTTGCCCCTCTTCCAGGCCAGCTCTCTGCTGTGGCCTGGGAAGGCAGTGGAGGATGGCCCAAGTGCTTGGGCCCTGCACCTCATGAGAGACCAGGAGAAGCTCCTGGCTCCTGGCTTTGGATCAGCGTGGTGCGCCGGCCGCAGCGGCCACTAGAGGGTGAACCAACGGCAAAAGGAAGATCTTTCTCTCTGTCTCTCTCTCTCACGGTCCACTCTGCCTGTTAAAAAAAAAAAGCAAAAAAAATCTTTGGGATAAAAAAAATTTTTTTTACTGGTTATGTCACAACACTGGTCCCTAAAACTTCTTTTTTTAAATAACTTTTTTCAGGTAATGTGCAAGTAGTCTTATGCAGAAATGGGAAAGGTTTTTGTCTAACCAAAGAACATACCACGCGAAACATAAATGAAAGAAGAAGAGTACTTCAGAATGGAGCAGTAATTAGCTCAAATGAACCATACGGGCTCCTAGAAGGGGAAACAGAAATCACACGAGGACTTGGATTTCATGGAAATTTCAGACTGAAAAAATTTGTTATCCCAGCTCCTCAAACTACTTCAGTCCCCATTGATGACTTATGTCAATTCCTTATCTTAGCTACTAATGGACTTTGGGAAGTTCTGGACAAAAAGGAAGTCATTGCTCTGACAATAACAACGTTCCAGATATATAAAGAAACATACTATTCTACCAAGCAAAACAAACCTCTAGCATCCAGTAGGTCTCTGCTTCTTCCAATCAGTGTACCAACCATCAATAAGTCAGAAAGTCACATCAATGTGTTGTTTAAGTGTAAGTCTGAATCTAAAGAATACATGTCAACTACAAATTCAAGTAATTTGTTGGGTTTAAAATATTCAGAAAATTTTTATAACCCTGAAAATGAGCAAATATTTCCACCTGAAATGACTAATCATGAACCTTGCAGTGAGAAAGACTGTACAGATGGTGGTAAAACAAGTGAAAAAGAATTATGCACTAAGAGTTTCTATGAAAGTGCAGCTGAGTATGTTAGCCATAAACTTGTAAATGCTGCTTTAACTGCTGGTTCCAGAGACAACATTACAGTTATGGTAATATTTCTCAATGGAATTCATGATCAGTTTCTGACATAAAGAAGTTCCAATTATCCAGAGCACCAAAATATAATGCCAGACAATGAGCCAAATATTGGGAAACTCCATTAATACCATGCAAATAATTGTTAAGGACACAGTAAAGAAAATATAAAAACAAAGTTTAGGTTATATAGTATCATTTGTATATGTTCACTACTTTAAAATCGAAAAAGAAAAAAACCACTACTTGCTTTTTATACCACTTTATTCCAACCTGAGCACCTCAATATAAAACTAAACACTGGTGAACTGTTTTCTTTACTAATTATGAATTACTGTAATGTACAAGTTCTGCTAGCAGTTCAACACTTAAATAGATTAAATCATCTGACACATGGTAGATTTCATATAATGAAAATACCTAAAATAATTAGTGCAATATACTGAACCGATCAAAATAAAATGAACTTTGGAAAACAAGGCTGTAAGATTGTTACTAACATTGCAATACTTATGTTACAAATTACAGGAATATTGTTTATTATGGTTCTTCCCATGTAAGAACAACTGAAACCCCTTCATTTCAAAGGGGGAAGAGAAGTTAATTAGATGTTTTAGTAACTGTACATTTTGTATACTTTAAGCAACTCTTAAATATTACAGAAAAGTAATAAACATATACGGAGACTACAATGCAGTACCCTATTTACAGTACAGCTGAAGATCAAATTTAAAATAATCAAGTTTAAATGTACATAATTGTTAGTGCATTGACTGTATTATGTTCAAAGGGAGCAAAGGCTCCCTCCTTGCCCCCAAACAAGACCTATGTAATAGCCAGCAGTGATCAAATAGAAATCACAGATACCTGGTTTCACATATTTTTTTTGAAGAGCTCACATGTCTGAAGGGGAACACTATTCACTAAGTTGCATTTATCAGTTATCATATTCCTAAAATATGGTGGGGTTACATTTGAATTTTTTACCCATTTAAAAAATAACAGGACTGGCTATAATTTAGATGTCACTAATGCTCATCTTCCCCCATCCTCGGGAGGTTTTTCTTGTGGTTGATTTATTAAAATGTGCACATGTACTTTAAGTACAGATACCAAGAAAAGTTGCTATTTGTCTGAATACTGTATCTGAGCATAAATATGCTCAGAATCTACTAAAAACGTTTTCTGAAAAGCCCAAATAAATTCCAAGTCCTTTTCATAGATGACTACTGTGTTAGTTTGGAGAAACTGGCTCATTAACTGAGGGTCCAGATAGTCATTGGTCTCTATTTCTAGTGATGAGAAATGATTACCCTTAACCTTCCAATGAAACAAGTGTACACACAGTACTCACTTTCCCTTTCTATTGCTGAAACATTAGAGGGACACATGCATGTTATTAAAAATTAAGTTCAAAAACACTTAAAATAATTCTGTATTAGAAACCTGACTCTATCATAAGTCTCTTCTTTTTGGAAGTCATACTGGGCCGGTTAAATGCTCCAATTCCACTGTTATTTACATTTAGGAAGCAGAAGAATTTTCCAGCTAGTTCAAACTGGAGGTTTAGTTACTACAACACTGACTCCTGGTTGGTTGTGTAGGTTCAGTAAGGTCTACTCCTCTTCCTCTAGCAGAATTTCCTCCTGGATTCTGTGGTTCATTCTTTGGCAACTTTTTAGCTATGAAATAAATTTTCAAAATAAACAAAATTAGAACATTCATATTAAAACACAGATCCTAAACATGACTACAGCTATATAATTTTTACACAGATTCATGTAAATGTCAGAAAAGCTATAACATTTCATAATCATTAATACTTTAAGATTATCTCCAGCCACTGTTTATAAAGCTCATGTAAAAATGTTTTCTGGACTGGCAATTTTTTGAACAAATCAGGATATAAATAAATTTCAATATCACCACCACTACCCTAACACACTTTTTCCTCTATTTATAATCTAATTACCACTCAGAATGACAGATTATATATATCGCATTTTCTTATCAATTTCCATGGCCTCTTCTCTTCCCTTCAGTCACATTTTCTCCACTTAGGGGCTGATAAAGAATCTTAGTATGATTCATCAGTAACAGTGCCTAACACGTAAATGGGCTTGACCCTGAAGTCTCTGTCTCTAAAAACTAGCTTTCAATTCTGTTTTCGTCAGATTTCTGTAGCTTTTCAGAACTGGACAAAACCCTTTAAAAATAGCAGCTACTCTGCTAAATGCTATAAAGGCTAATGGCTGTTAATTTATCCACCAGATGATATCTGTCCCAATCCCCCAAGATTTTGTATGTGTTGGATTTACTGTTTGAGGGAGAGTAATATTAAATATGCTTAAGTGTACTGACTGTAATAAAGGTAACCAGACACACTAGTCTCTATCAATCTTGGGGATGGCCTATTATAAGACTAACTTTACCATAGTCCTAACTCAGGTTACTCAGAAGTTGAATGTGCTGCACTTCAAATCACAAAACACTTAGCTATATTTTGGATCTTTTATTTGTTCTACGTATTCCAATCAGCATTAATCATCTGCAGAATTCTGATTTTGGACCGGGTACCGGGTACAAGAACCAGGAGAGGCCGGCACTGCGGCTCAATAGGCTAGTCCTCCGCCTGGCGGCGCTGGCACACCGGGTTCTAGTCCAGGTTGCCTCTCTTCCAGGCCAGCTCTCTGCTGTGGCCAGGGAGTGCAGTGGAGGATGGCCCAAGTGCTTGGGCCCTGCACCCCATGGGAGACCAGGAGAAGTACCTGGCTCCTGGCTTCGGATCAGCAAGGTGCACTGGCTGCAGCGCAGCAGCCATTGGAGGGTGAACCAACGGAAAAAGGAAGACCTTTCTCTCTGTCTTTCTCTCTCTCTCACTGTCCACTCTGCCTGTCAAAAAAAAAAAAAAAAAAAAAAAAAAAGAGCCAGGAGAATCGAAGTTTGGGAAGAAAGCCTGTGCGTGGGTCACTACTTTAGGAATGGCGGCCTACATGGTAATAAAAAAAATTTCCAGTTACATGTACCCTTGATTAATGGTGAACACCCATAACAGGGACATTTGATCGGCTAGCATTATGAACTACATTATATCTAATACAAACTTAGATTTTCATTCATTCCTCCCTTTGGCATACTTCTCTAAGGGCTTCCTTTCCAAAAGATTTATGTGAAAGACAGGGAGAAAAAGAGACAGAAAGTTATCAAGATCTTCACATGCTGGTTCACCCCCAGATGGCCACAACGGCCTAGGTAGTTTTGTGTGGATGTATTTTCTTCTTTTTTTAAGATTTATTTTTATTTACTTGAAAAGCAGAGTTACAGAAAGCAAGGGTGAGAGAGAAACTGGAGGTGGGATGGGGGAGACAGAGAGAGAAATATATCTTCCATCTGCTGGTGCACCCCCAAATGGCTGCAACAGCCAGGGCTGGGCCAGGTCAAAGCCAGGAGGCAGGAGTTTCTTCCAGGTCTCCCACATAAGTACAGGGGTCCAGGGACTTGGGCTACCTTCTGCTGTTTTCCTAAGCACATTGGCAGGAAGTTGGATCGAAGTGGAGCAGCTGGGACTCAGACCGGTGCCCATATGGGATGCTGGCATTGCAGATGACAGCTTTATCCGCTATGCCAACATAGGACCCCTCTAAAATTACATCTGAGTGAGGTTAGAAGGCCGAAGGAAAAAAATTGTATTGCAGACCTTTTTAGTCCCTGAATTGGTTAAGGTGATTAAGAATGGTGTGATTTAAGTTATTGATATTGTGAAGCAAACAGGACAGCCACAATTCCACTTACACTTAGGATCTCTTTCAGGAAACATTGCAGTTTAAGGAAAAAAAACTAATCTGTAGGCTAATTTCTGACTATAAAGTGATCTTAACAGCACATTTGAATTAAAGACAGAAATTAAAATACTGAAAAAGAAGTCAAATTATGTCTAAATATTACAATAGTTTTGAGTGTATCTTCCTTTTACAGTAGTCTCCCCTTACTTGCAGTTTGTTAGCCATAATTCCATAACATGTAGACAATCACAGACAAAAATATTAAATTGAAAAATCCAAAGATATAATTCAAAGTTGAAATTTACATGTCCTTCCTGAATAGTGATGAAAGCTGGCATGATCTTATCATGTTCTTCTTGGGATGTGAAATCCCCTTTGTCTAACGGCTCCATGTTATATACCACCTGCCCACTAGTCACTCAGTCATGGTCTCTGTAAAGATTGACTGTCCTGGGGTTGGCACTCTGGCGTAGCAGGTTAAGCTGTTTGCAGCACCAACACCCCATATGGAAGTTGGCTCAAATCCTGGCTGCTCCACTTCCCACCAAGTTCCTTGCTAATGTGTCTGAAAAGGCAATTGAAAATGACCCAAATGCTTGGGGCCCTGAAACCACGTGGGAGATCAGAGAGCGCCGCATGGCTTTGGTCTGATCCATCACTGGCCACTGCAGCCATTTGATGGAAGATCTCTCTTTCTGTCTCTCCCTCTAACTCTGCCTTTCAAATAAATAAATTTTAAAACAAACAAACAAAAAACTGAATCGGCCTTGTAGTGTTGGTCATCAATTAATCCTCACCTTACTTAATGCCTGGAAGCACAATGATGATACTGGCAATTTGGATGTGCCAGAAAAGCTACATAGTGCTTCCTTTAAGTGAAAACATAAAAGTTCTCAACTTTTTAAGGAAGAAAAAAAATTTGGTGCTGCAATTGCTGAGATTTTTAGTAAAAATAAATCAAGAAACTGTGATGAAGGAAAAGGAAATTCATGCTAGTTACATTGCTGCAGCTCAACAGGCAAAAAATTAGATGGAAATAGCATTATAGTCAGGCACTACTTTGGTTTCAGGCATCCATTGGAGGTTCTGAAATATATCTCATAAGGAGATACCAGGGTACTACTGCAACAGAAAACCACACACTTATGCAAATTTCTCAGTGAAACCTTTGGAAAATCTGCTTGAATTATCAAGTCAAAACTCAGGCTTAACTCATCTGGAAGAAACTTACCTAAACTGATAGTACTGCAATTTCATAGGTAATTGTGGGGAGCAACTCGGACTAGACTAAGTTACTGGAATTAAGACTTATTCTATGCATCTGCTCTCCCACAATATGGCACTGGGAGAGGAGTAAACAACTTCTACACAGCTGCCTCCAGTTTGACCAATAACCTGCAGGAGCTGATCCTGCTCCTGATTGGAGGAGAGCAGCATACTCGGCGTGTAGGTAGCAGAGTTGGGATTGGTGCAAGAGGACTATAAAGGAGGAGAGAGACAACATGCACCGGGAACATCCGGATAACATCTGAGCAGCCCCCGAGAGAGCCGGCCGGCGGTGTGCCACTCCCCCGCAGAAGTGGGGAAAGTGGCAGGGGGAACCGCCCCTCCACGGAGATGGAGGGGTCGGCAGCCAACCCGGGAAGAACCAGCAGCAAACCCGGGAAGGGCCGAGCAGACGAAAGAACAGCGCAGGGTCCTGTGTCGTTCCTCCATGAAGAGGGGGAGCGACAGGTAATAGTATTTCACATTTAAAAATTCAAAAAAGCATTACTTGGTGAAAGAGCCTTAGAAAAGTAGTATAATCATAAGAAAAGAAGTCAAGAATTTTTTTAAATGGAGATAGTCAAATCAACGTTTCCCTACTTTTTTGGCCTATATAATTTGAAGACATTATTAATCTCACCTATTGCCATGAATATTTCATTTACATTCATCGATGTTTTAGCTGATGTCTCCATGAATAATAAACTGTTGTCATCTGCATAGGACTGTGCTTCCTGTTCGTAGAAAAGAGACAAATATTTTGGAAATATTCACAACACACATTTTTCATGAACTTTCTGAAGACCAAGTGTATGCATGATTTCAAAGTTTTTTTGCACCAAAATAAACTTACCTTTAATTCTGTTTTCCACAAACCTTTTGAAGTATGCTGTTACTAAGCCCACTTTATTTTTGTTATAAAAAAGTGCCTTTTTGTTACTACTGAAACTTGATTAACTATAAACAACTGCATAATAACGATCACGAAGGAAAAGCACTGTATAAGAGAACTGTAATGGAATGTATCCTCTCCTGCCTGAAATTCTTGCACAATCCCTTGCTTCACTTGGTTTTACATTAATCCTCACAGCTGTTGTGAGGAGCAACCAATTATCTTTCCCATTTGACAAAGAAACAAGTGAGTTCCTTTGAACCATGACAGGGCCATTTATAGCTATAATTTAAGTGCTCTCCCTACCAGTTTATGCCGGAGAGGTAACTGTCTTGGGGAATATAATAGATAATATAATACCTTACATGGTTGTCCCAAGAATTAAGTGAAATGTAATCTACTCAGCTTAATACCTGATGGTGCAAGAAATATAGTTTCTTTTCAGTTTATGTATTCAATCTATCACATATTCAATTAAGAAAATGATGCCAACACTAACATTATACACCTAATGGCCATAGCCAAACTGCATAAAGAGCAGAAGTTCACAAAGTTTTAAGTCTAACTGAAGATCTGCTTTGTTTTTAAATGATTGCAGGATGGATATTTTTCCTAGTGGTTAAGACGCTGGTTAGGATGCCTGCATCCCGTGAGAGGCAGGGGTGATGGCTTAAGTAGTTTGGTTTCTGCATTCATGTGCTTGACCTGGCTCCTGGTTCAGCTGGGCTTAAACCTGGGCCGTTGCAGGCATTTGAGTAGTAATCTGTGGATGGGAATCTTCTGTCAAGACATTTCAAAAAAATTGAAAAGCAAAAATGAGAAACATCTCACCAGCCCTATTTTACAGCAGGGAACATTCTAGATTAGCTACTATAGATGACATAAGATAACAAAGCAGATTTTTGAGATTTTATTTTTGAATGTCCTTTTAAGAACAGTCACCTGAGTGTGTTCAGTATGTGTGTATGTACATATGAGGGGGCTTCAACGAGTTTCTAGAAACCATGTTTTATTGAAAAACTATGCATGGATTTCAAGGGTTTTCGCACAAAAATAAACTATTTTATTTTTTCATAAACTTTTAAAGCACCCTAAGTATGTGGGCACACCTCTGAGTTGATACATACTGGGAGATGAGTAAATGCTTGGGAAGTATACTAGTTCAAGTATGTGTGGGAGGTGGAGGACAATCACTTTTGGTTTTATATACTTTACTCTGAATAATTATTTCTTTAATTGTCAAGGTCAAGAAAATCTGAATCAATTTATATATCACTACTGATATTCACAAAAATTGAGTGCCTTCAAGTCAACATTTACTTACCTGGAAATCTACTGCTCTTTTATTTGCTAGGTCAGCCTTGTTTCCTGATAATGCTATTACAATGTTAGGACTTGCTTGCCTCTGAAGCTCTTTAACCCAGTTTTTTGCTCTTGCAAAGGATTCCTGTTAAACAAAGAAACAGTTATTTGGCACAGGATCAAAAAAATGGTTAGCAAACATCTTTGTGAGATAAGGTTTGAAAAACTGTCCGTTGTGTGACTCTGGGACAGACAATCTCTTAGGACCACTGTGTAGTTTGAGACACTTTTAGCTTAAAGAAATTTTTTTTAAAAGTTTTTTTTTTTTTTTTTGACAGGCAGAGTGGACATTGAGAGAGAGACAGAGAGAAAGGTCTTCCTTTTCGTTGGTTCACCCCCCAATGACCGCTGCGGCCGGCACACCACGCTGATCCGAAGGCAGGAGCCAGGTGCCTCTCCTGGTCTCCCATGCGGGTGCAGGGCTACCCACTGTTTTTATTTATGGGTTACAGCATGACATTTCACTACATGTATAAATGTGTACTGCTGGAGGGAATGTAAATCAGTATAGACACTATGGAAAACAATAAGATGATTTCTTAAAAACTAGAAATGCAATCAACCAAGGTGTCCATCATCAGATAAACAGATAAAGAAAATGTGGCATATACACATTATTCAGTCATAAAAAGAATGAAATGCAGAATGGATGGAAGTGGAAGACACGTCAGGTTTGTACATCAGGGGTTGGTGTTGTAGAGCAGTACACTGGTCTGCTGCCAACACTGGCATCCCATATGGGCTCCAATTCAAGTCCCGGCTGCTCTACTTCCAATTCCACTCTCTGCTAATGGACTAGGAAGGAAGTGGAGGATAGCCCAAGTGCCTGGGCCCCTGCACCTATGTGGGAGACTCAGAGGAAGCTCCTGTCTCCTGATAGGCCCAGCTCCAGCCACTGCGACCATTTAGGAAGTGAACCAGTGGATGGAAGACCTCTCTCTGTCTCTCCCTCTCAAATAAGTAGATATATATAAAAAGCGGTATTAGACATACACAAGTACAGCTTGTTGTCTGTATGTCAGAGCTTTCAAATAAAATCAATCTGAACATGGAAAGGTGATTTATAACAGAGGCTGGGAAAGGTTGGGATAGAAATTCGGAAATTTGGTACCAACTGAGTGTGAAGGAAGGAATAAGTTCCTAGTGTTACATAGCATAGTGGGGAGATTATAGTTCAAAATAACCTCTACAATATTTCTATGAATAAATAGAAAAAAGAAGTTTTTTTTTGTTATTTTTTAAAAATGATTAATTCACAAAAGCTTTGGCAGAAAGATCTTCACTGGCTAAAAAAAAAAAGGCATTTCAAAATATTTTCTCTAATCAAAATTCTGAATAACAAAAAGTACCAATAGTTTCAACCATACAATGCCCCTGTACCCACCTCATTTGTAATGTCGTAGACAACGATGGCTGCTTGTGCTCCTCTGTAGTACATTGGTGCTAGGCTATGGTATCGCTCTTGACCAGCTGTATCCCAGATTTCAAACTTTACTGTTGTGTCATCAAGACACACAGTTTGGGTTAGAAAAGCAGCTGAAAGAGAAAATGCCTATAATAAGTTAATCATCCCCCTCCAAATGTTTTCGTATCTGGAAACGTGGAAAATTGATATATTACATACTTACACAGTTAACAGTGGTTTAAATATTTGCAAAATCTGATTCAATGCTAGGTGCATATAAGACGCTGGTAAGTGAAATCACAAATTGAAAGTTTTTCCTCCACATTTTAAAGTCTGTTACAGTATTAATTAAATTTAAGATCACATTTCTGGGGCCAGTGCTGTTGTGCAGCGGGTTAACGCCCTGGCCTGAAGCACTGGCATCCCATGTGGGCACCGGTTTGAGACCTGGCTGCCCCACTTTCGATACAGCTCTCTGCTATGGCCTGGTAAAACAGTAGGGGATAGCCCGGGTTTTTGGGCCCCTGCACCCTCGTGGGAGTCTCGGAGGAAGCTCCTGGCTCCTGGTTCTTGGCTTCAGAACAGCGCAGCTCTGGCCATTGCAGCCAACTGGGGAGTGAATGGACGACCTCTCTCTCTGCCTCTCCTCTCTGTAATTCTGACTTGCAAATAAATAAATAAATCTTAAAAAAAAAAAAATCACATTTCTAAATTACTTTACATTTTAAGAAATGGGTATACTACTAGTCGCCAAACAATTCATGGAAAATATTTATTATGAAAACCCTAGGGCCAGCATTGTGGTCTAAAGGGTTAAGCTGCCATGCCACATGGGCACCAGTTCACTTCCCATCCAGCTCCCTGCCTGGTGCATCTGGGAAAGCAGAGAAGATGGCTGAAATCCATGGGCCCCTGCCTTCAGCTCTGCTTAGCCCCGGCTGTTGTGGCCATCTGGGGAGTGAACCAGCAGATGGAAAACCTACCTTTCTCTCTCTCCTGCTCTAACTCTGCCTTTCAAATATAAATTTTTTTAAAGAAAAGAATATTGTGCATGAATTTCAAACTTTTTTACACCAAAGTAAGCTCATGTTGTTTTCCATTCCATGCTTTCTGAAGTTTCCTTACATAGTTACCTTTGAAAGTGGGGGAAAATACATCATCAACCCTCCACATTCTTAAGCCCTGCATTGGTGGATTCAATCAATCATAGATAAAAAATACATGTATCTAAAAAACCAGATAGTTATAGACCCCCCCCCCCACACCATTATTACTGCCTAAAAAAAGTATAACTATTTACATCATCCTAGATATTACAAAGTAAGCTGGAGATGATGTGTGCTGGTTATATGCAAATACAAAGCCACTCTCTAGAAAAGACCTGAGCCTCTACAGATTTTGGTATCCTTATAGGTCCTGGAACGATACTTCATGGACACCAAGGGATGGCTGTTTATTTACAACCACCATCTGTGCTGGTGACACTACAACTTGTTTCATTTTCCTGGTTTTTTAGTTGCACACTCTGGTGATTTAGTCCCATTCCACTGCCACCAAAAACACTGTAATTTTGGTAGTGATTATTACCCGACCTAGATTTAATTTATTAAACAGTTTCAATATCTACTCCTATCACTTTAACTCTTTGTATTAACAATTTTTTGGAGTTGTGTTTTTCACATGTGCTTTCCTTTATTCTAATTTTAACATTAACAAAGTACCACTAACAGATGATACTTTATTGTTAAAAAGATCCACAAATAGCAAGTTTTAGCAGCTTGCTGGATGACAAGCCACCTCACCTTGCAATTTGTTTCTTCCTATAACATCTGATATGCTCTTCTTTTACTTTTGGTTCAGGGTGAAATAATCAAACCCTTTTCACACACCTGCCACGGACTCAATAATATTTTCTAATAGCATCATATCATGCAAGAAAATTATGATCCATTTCTCTACACTGAATGTAGTGATGCCAATCTTTTGACATTAGATAAATATGCTGAATAAGCCACATCTAATTAAACACAACTTTTATATTAGACATGACATTTATTCTCCATGCCACTTTTAGTGTGTCTTCTGGTTTCCGCTGTTAGTAACAGCAACCATAACCTGAATTTCACAAACACTGTCACTGGAAATGTTTTTTCAGCTAGATCCTATCTCATAAGTAAATAGTAATGTTTTAAATATAAATGCTAATTAAGTTGAAACTTCTTACATTGAGCAAAATTAACATTAAATCTTTTACTTTATACAAAATCTTGCATTTATTTTAGTGGATACCCAAAAAGTACTGCATCACTCTTTTCCCTGTTGTGAAAGTTTTCCTTTTCAAACATAAAACTTTTTCACAGTATGCCTTTTTCATGAAATGGAAAAGATGGAAAGATCATAAAATAAGACTTTTCAAGTACGCCTGTGATGTATGCTCACAAAAAAGTTGAATTAAATTTTCATTCAGCCTGCTTTCTGTTGGATATACTTTGACTACAAAGTACATTATGAGTATGGGGCCGGCACTGTGGCACAGCAAGTTAATGCCCTGGCCTGAAGTGCTGGCATCCCATCCTGGTTCGAGACCTGGCTGCTCCTCTTCCGATCCTGCTCTCTGCTATGGCCTGCGAAAGCAGAAGATGGCCCAAGTCCTTGGGCCCCGGCAAGAAGCTCCTGGCACCTGGCTTCGGATTGGCACAGCTCTGGTCGTTGCGGCCAACTGGAGAGTGAACAAGCAGATGGAAGACCTCTCTCTCTCTGCCTCTCCTCTCTCTGTGTAACTCTTTCAAATAAATAAATAAATCTTTAAAAAAAAAAAACAACAACAAAAAATACATTAGGAGTAAAAACATTCATTTGTATTTCCATTTATCAACTCCAAAGGAAACGTGGTCTGATTCTAAAGCCAGTTATTGATAGAATTTTTCTCATAACTGCATGTACAAAAAAGGCAAAAAGAAAAAAGTCAAATAAAATACAAGCAAAGAAATTTCAACAAATACATTAAAAGAACAACAGCCAATTACAGACTTTCAGAAACACATTATTATACTATCATTCTAAAAAAGAAACTTTATTTAAATAAATTATGAGTATTTGAATTGATATCCATACCTAATAAACACATAAGAATCTTCCTTAAAATTTAGCAAATGTACCATCCTTAAGCCCAAAATCAGCTATTCTTAATAGCAAAGCTTTGAAGTAATTTCTTTTAATGTGAGAACAAAACTAGAATGTCTACCAATACCATAATTAAGTAACATTTCATATCTATATTATAAGTAATATATTAGTGTAAAGATACTATTTGAAAGAAACAATACCATCATAAAAACCCAAAGGCATCAGCTAAAAGATAATAATGTTCTTTCATTCAGCCAGAACATGCTGAAGTTAATAGCCTTATAGTAACATTGCCAATAACCAGGTGAAAACATGTTATAAGCAGAATGATTCCAATCAGATTACTAAAGAAAGTAATTCCTTCCTAAACTGCTTAGAAACCTCTCCTTCATTCTACCCTAGTATCTCTTAACTCCATACTCCCAGAGATCCCTAATGTTTCACTGGTTTATGTATCTTTTTCTTCTCCTATATTGGGAGGTTCCTTGAGAAATAACTATTAGCTCTACTGTACCCACCAACTAATAAAAATCCCAATCCATACAGATGTTTGAAGTTAACAAAAGATGTGGAACTATTCATGGGGTATTTTTAGATAATATGTGAACAAGGAGATACTTGGCAAATGAGAAAAAAATGTTGCAAAAGGCCTCTCTACAAGATATTATAGAGCTTGAGCATCTCTAATATGAAAACCCAAAATCTTAAGTGCTCCAAAATTGAAACTTTTTGAGGTGCTGATACAATGCTCCCATGTGGGAAATTCTAAACCAGGAAACTGTTTCATGCACAAATCAAAAACGCTTCTAAAATTACCTTCAGGCTACATATGTAAGGTGTACATGAAACATAAATGAATTGTGCTTAGACTTGTGTGTCATCCCCAAGATATCTCATTATGTACATGCAAATATTCCAAAATCTGGGAAAAAAAAAACAACATAAAAAGTATTTCTGGTGACAAACATTCTGGATAAGGGATACTCGATCTGTATAACCGAACACAATCTCAAATAAAAACATCACCAACATAGGCTGTTTAATTTGCTAACATATTATTGCTCATGTGCTACAGTAAACAAAGTTAAAATGTGAGGAGGAAAAAAAGATCGGTATTAATGGCCCAAGGAGTGCATTTTTTATGTCAATCAAGAGTTGCAGTGTCACAAGGACAAAAATGTTATAGGAACAGGATAGTCCAGTATTTTAACAAACTGAATAATGTGTAACATACTCCAAAGCTTTCATGACACCAAAGTTACCAAGTTTCAAGTATTACTAGCGCTTAATTTTATCTCTACAAATAATTGAACTATAACTGACATTTAAGTGATGCCTTAAAGTCAATGTTCAGTGCTCCTAAAAATGCATTACTACAAATTTATTGTTATAAAAGCAAATGCTGCCAAAGTGCAAGCTACTACACATCAATATTGTAGCAACATTAACCAACCACAAACTTACCTGAATCTGCAAAACCACTTTATTTTATCCAAAACGTCTATTTTCTGGCTAAGAACCATCACTTAGACCTCTTCATTTTCTCTTCACTTCCATCACCAGCACTAGCAGTTGGTTTTCTTTTCGGGCCCATATTTCACAAAGAAACAGTACTGCGTACGCGACGACAAGTAGAGAAAAACAAAGCTGCGTTGAGATGCGGGTGCTGGCCTGTCTGATAGGCTTCCTCTTTGAGCTACATAATCAGCTCCTATGGGCAAGCCCGGCAGCAAGGACTAACATTTCACCCTCAGCAAAACTACAAATTACTTTATCACAGACCTTGGGGTCAGTTAATAGCTGAAACTGCACACAATTCTGCAAATGTCAAAAGCCTTCAATGTGTAATAAATGAGACACTGCCAACCCACTGAGCAAAGGAAAGAATATCCAAATCAATGGTATTAAGTCAAAGATTACTAAATAAAAAATAAAGTGAAACCTGTGACCAGTTTTATCAAAATGATTCTACATAAGTAAAACAGAAGGAAAAATAGAAAAACACAAAACCCAATACCAACCCCAAATTAATATTTATCAAATTTGCCAGGAAAGAATTACCTTACTATAACTGATCAAAAAATCCCACAAAAGACTACTAGGTTTGACTACATAAGAATTTGAGGCTTCGGGTTTGCAAAGCACAAACCATACATGCAAAACACAAGGGAAAATATATTAGAAAAATTTTGACAAAGGATGCTAGGGATTAGTAATTTTAATATGTAGAAAACTCTTAAAAATCTTGGGAAAATCTTTAAAAGATTCCATCATAAATGCATAAAGACAATTCAGGAAACGAGTAACAGAAAAGTAGTCAGCATCACTATAATAAAAAAAAAAAACCCACACAGCAAAAAACAGTTATCACTTAACTTAGCAAAATGAATAAAGAAAAAAATGGCAAAAAAACAAAACAAAACAAAAAAACCATGGACCCTGGGGCTGGCGATGGTACAGTGGGTTAAGCCACTGTCTGCCATGCTGGCATAACTTTACGGGAATACCAGTTCAAATCTTGGCTGCTCTGCTTCTGATCCAGCTTCCTACTAACGTGCCTAGATAGCACAAGTGCTTGGGCCTCTACCACTCAGTGGATGTGGCAGGAAATACAATCATGTAATCAAGGAAGAACGGCATTTCAATTAAGAAAGAAAGAAATAAAAACAAGCAAGGATAAAGTGCAAAGCATATACACTAAGAATAAATCCGAATAGAAAATACCCTAGAAGTCTCACAACAAAATATTGACTACAGAGATTATATATAAAAAGAGTGATCTTCCCAAAAGTAAATCCACCTCAGGGGCAACCTAAAAATCTAATTATATAGGATTCATTCTTAAAAATCAGTGAGCAACTGATAAAAATTTGGTATCTATGTAGAGAACTCCTACAGTTCAGGAACTACCAAAAATCTTGATTAGAAAATGGACAAAAAGACTTCAGTAGATATGTTTCCAAAGATACTCAAACAGTCAAGAAGCAGATGAGAAGATATTCAACATCAGTATCATTAGAGAAAAGAAAATGAAAACCCATCAGTATCATTTTACTGCCATGAAGAATGACTATTACCAAAACAGGAGAAAATGAGAAATTGGAACCTATGTATAGCTGCTACTGCACAATGTGGAGATTTCTCAGAAATATTATAAATAGGGAATGTAGGGGAGGAAGTGTCACTATGTTCCTAAATCTGTATATATGGAATATATGAAACTTCTATAACTTAAATAAAAAATACTATAAATATAATTACTATATGACCCAGCAATCACACTTCTTCTTCTTCTTCTTTTTTTTTTCTTTTGACAGCAGAGAGGACAGTGAGAGAGAGAGAGACAGAGAGAAAGGTCTTCCTTTGCCGTTGGTTCACCCTCCAATGGCTGCCGCAGCTGGCATCCTGCAGCCGGCGCACTGCGCTGATCCGAAGGCAGGAGCCAGGTGCTTCTCCTGGTCTCCCATGGGGTGCAGGGCCCAAGCACTTGGGCCATCCTCCACTGCACTCCCTGGCCACAGCAGAGAGCTGGCCTGGAAGAGGGGCGACCGGGACAGAATCCAGCGCCCTGACCGGACTAGAACCTGGTGTGCCAGCGCCACTAGGCGGAGGATTAGCCTATTGAGCCGCAGCGCCAGCCAGCAATCACACTTCTGAGAATGTAGTCCAAAGAACCGAAAGCAGAGACTCAAATGGCATTTGTAACCAAAGTTCACAGCCCCTTTGTTCAGAATAAAGGTGGAAGCAACCCCAGTGTCTAACAATGGGTAAATAAAATATAGTAAGAGTATGCACGTATGTAATAATGGAACATTATTCAACCCTAAAAAAAAATTCTGACTTACATGATACAACAAGGATGAACCCTGAAGGAATTATGCAGACAGAAATAAGCCTCTCAGAAAAGCACAAGTCCTCTTGACAGAAAGTAGCATTATGGTTATTGCCAATGATGGGGTTAGAGGAAAAAATTTTTAAAAAGTTGGAGAAGATAAATAGCTCTGGATGGCTATACACCAATGTGAAAGTATTTAATACCATTGAATTGTAAATGGCTAATATGGTAAAATTTGTGCTGTGTGTACTTTACAAAAATTAAAGAAAAAAAAAGCAACGAGCAACTTCTAAAGGTAAGAACTGCCAAATTAATTACACTCTTGGAAACTACAGAGGAAACAGTCTCCATGAAAAATAAAGAACCAGTTTTTCTCCAACACTGCCCAGGAAAAAGGGTATTATTTTAAAGAACTCATGCAATTTTTTCAAGAAATATTATAGCTTGAAAATATCATAACCAATTCTCCCAAAGGATTCATTAACCAGGACATAAGCTAGTCAACAAGTCACCAGCTGAACATTATCAAACTAGGTATTTCTCATGATACATTGCTTTAAAATTACTCTCAGACGTTTGCTTAGGATTGTTAGTGCCCAATTCTGATGACCCTACAAGGGTTAGGAAAATTTTTTTGCCTACAGCTATTTGGATATTTATAACACCATTTTTGTGGGCCATACAAAATTACCAATTTAAAAATTAGCCTGCTATAGATTTTGAATTTTGAGTCCTGCCTGCAGTTGCCTTGGCAGGGCCAGACCAAATGACTGTGGGACTTATAAGACATTCTCCACCTCTGCCTTAGAATGAACTGGTAAAACCAGTACTTGAACCTTCAGAACTAAGAGCCCGTAGTTACCTCACCAAAGGGCACAATACTCATGAAGTCTTTGCTCACCAGACTGATTTAACAGTGGAAGATGGCCCAAGTCCTTGGGCCCCTGCACTCACGTGGGAGACACAGAAAAAGCTCTAGGCTCCTAGCTTCGGATTGGCACAGCTCCAGCCATTGCAGCCAACTGGGGAGTGAACCAGCGGATGGAAGACCTCTCTCTCTGCCTCTCCTTCTCTCTAATTCTGACTTGCAAATAAATAAATAAATCTTTTAAAAAAATGAGAGAATGGGAAAAGGTTGCAGCAAGCTAGTTATCAAAGGCTCCCAAATATATATATATATATTTTTTTTTGGCCAGGCAGAATCAGACAATGAGAGAGACAGACAGAGTTCTAGACAGAGAGAAGGGTCTTCCTTCCTTCCGTTGGTTCACTCCCCTAATGGCTGCTATGGCCGGAGCTGCACCAATCCAAAGCCAGGAGCCGGGTACCTCCTCCTGGTGTCCCATGCGGGTGCAGGGACCCAAGCACTTAGGCCATCCTCTGCTGCCCTCCTGGGCCACAGCAGAGAGCTGGACTGGAAGAGGAGCAACCGGGACTAGTACCAGCGCCCCAAACAGGACTAGAACCCGGGGTGCTGGCGCCACAGGCGGACGATTAGCTGAGCCACGGGGCCAGCCAAGGGCTCCCAAATATTAACAGAAAAAATAATTACATTTACTCCACTTTAAGGGGCTGTCCCTATATATGAAATGCTTATGAAATGTTTTATCTTGGGGTGGGTGTTAACAGCAGTTAATTGTCTAAGAGCAGTTACTTGAGATGCCCACATTCCATATTGGGAGTGCCTAGGCTAAAGTCCAGCTCTGCTTCTGAATGCCCAGCTATTGATGGAAGACCTCTGTCTACTTCTACCTTTCAAATAAAATAAAAACCAAGAAAAAGTATTTTTTAAAAAGTCATCTTATCTTTATGCAACTGATACTGTATGCATTAACAGTCCTGGGGAGAGCACTGTGGCACAGTGGGTTCACAGCACCATGGATTCAGGCAGAGTACCAGTTTGAGTTCTAGCTGCTCCACTTCTGATCCAGCTTCCTGCTAATGTGCCTAGAAAGGCAGAAAATGGCTCAAGGAATCGAGCCTTAACCAGGATACAGTTCCTGGCTTTGGCCTGGTCTAGCTCTGGCAGTGGTGGCCAGATGGGTGGTGAACACACAGATGGAAGATCTCTCTGGCCCTCCCTCTCATCTATATAAAAAAATAAAGCAAGCAGTTCTCAGGCTGGTGGAGTGGTGTAGCAGTTAATAAGCCTCCACCTGTGAAGACCCTGGCATCCCATATGGGTGCCAGTTCGTGTCCTTGCTGCTCTACTTCCAATCCAGCTCCCTGCTAGTATGCCTAGGGATGGCAGCAGAGGATGTTACAAGTACTTGGGCCCCTGTACCCATGTGGGAGACCCAGAAGAAGCTCCTGGCTTCAGCTTGGCCCAGCCCTGGTCATGGTGGCTATATGGAGTCAATGAGCAGATGGAAGATCTGCCCCCTCTTCTATAATTCTGCCTTTAAAAATAAAATAAAAAATAAATCTTAACCAAAAAAAGGCAAGAGTCACTTTCGGTACAACCTCAGGAAAAAAAAATAGTCCTACAGTGCTTTATCAAATTCTTATACAAGGATAGTATCCAGGTTATTTTTGGAAGAATCCTTCTTTCCCTTAGTAACAGTACCATCCCATCCCTGCTTAGTAATAATACCCCTTTATTCTGGTTCAAGAACCTAGCACAAAGGACAGGCACCATGGCACAGCAGCTTTAGCAGCTGCCTGAGACACCCAAGCATCCAGAGTGCCAGTCTGAGCCCCAACTACTCTGCTTCCAATTGGCTCCCTTGGTAATGCACCTGGAAAGCACTGGATGATGCTTCAAGTACTTGAGTCCCTGCCATACATGTAGGGGACTGAATTCCTGGCTTTGGCCTCATCAACCTGTTGAAGTTACTTGGATCTGGGGAGTGAACCACCAGATGGAAGGTTTGTCACTGCATTTCAAATGAATAAACCTTAAAAACCAAACTAACAAAACCATAGCACATAATACTTTCCAGCTCTCAAGGGAGTCTCCCAGACCTTAAAGAATCTCTGGTCTTAAATGTGATTAACAATAAGCCTATCTACAAAGTTTAAAAGCCCTAATCTGAGACTTTTATACAATAAGAATGGAAAAGGTTAAAGGAGGAAGAAGAGATAGGAAAGAGTTTAAATTTCAGATTATCAATTACAGGAAACCTATAATCCCAGAAAGTAATTATTTATGCCAAAACACCCAAAAAAGAGACAAAAAGGTGACAGAGGCTGGCATTCTTTTGCTCTCATTCAATAGATTCCATTTGGCTCAGTAACCACATCTAGAAATCAATCTTAGAGAAATAGGTACGGGGGCAAAAATTCTAGGATGATACCCACTATTAGATGATACCTACTAAAACAGCAAACAAAACTACAAAGGGAATGGTTAAAAATAAAGTGCATTACTAGGTACTGAATGCAGAATACTGAGACATTATTATTAGTAAGTGAAATAGAACACAATAGCATGATTACTATAAATGAATTTTTAATTACCATGAGCTTATATAAACAGTTCACAGAAAGTCAAACACTGTGTTCTAAAATATGTAAAGATGCTCAACCTCGTTCACTGGGAAAAGTGAAGTTTCATCTACAAGAATGGCAAGATCGCAAATGTACAGAGTACACTTATGTACTAAGTACATTATGATAATAGGCATTATGTACCTTGCTGGTTGAAGGGCAATTGGAAAAATTCATAAAAATTACAAATGTATATAACCTTTGACAAAGTAACCCACTTCTGGAAATTTATACTACATACTTACATTATGTGAAAAATGATTAGGTACTGCTATTTATTGTAGCACTATAATAGCCAAAGACATAAAACAATCTATAACTAGAGCTCTGATTAAACATCTATTAGTAAGATCCATGTACTGGAAGGAACACTGTTAACAGCCAAGGAAAATGGGGCAAATTTTATTTTCTAAGATGGATACACCAAGATTTCCCACATCACATCTTACAGGATGACACTGACAACCCTCTCTTGAATCTGTACAGAGAATTGTTACTATGCATCTTCCTGGGGTTAGGTCATAAAAAGGCCAATTCAGCTTCCACTTAGTACTTTTGGGACAGTCTTGTACCCACCATAACACTGTGCAAAACACCAGGCCAGATGGCAGGGCCAAACATCCATGTTCTAGCTGACAGCCCCAGCTGAGGTATCGACCAAAAGACTGCACCAACTTCCTGGTATGTTAAGATGACTTCAGACCCAGTACTGGCTGCAAAGCCATAAGACCACAGAAACACTAAGCTGACACAGTAAGCCCCACTCACCAGTAAGCTGCCCAGAACCATGAGGGATGGCAGAATTATTTTAAATTTTTAAGTTTTGGTGTAATTTGTTTCTCAGCAATATTAAGAGGTCTGGTAAGTTTAAATTTTGAAAAAAAGCGGGACGAGATAGATTTTTAGTAACTTTATAAGGATATACAACAAATTAATATCATCTCTGGGAAACAGAACTGAGTGGATTAGAAGATGAGGAGGCCAGCACCACGACTCACTCGGTATCATCTGCCTCCGGTGCAGGCATCCCACGTGGGCACCGGGTTC
Organism: Oryctolagus cuniculus; assembly: GCF_964237555.1. Classification (NCBI taxonomy): domain Eukaryota; kingdom Metazoa; phylum Chordata; class Mammalia; order Lagomorpha; family Leporidae; genus Oryctolagus; species Oryctolagus cuniculus. The sequence goes on along the minus strand of NC_091435.1, from coordinate 155,581,530 downwards.
TAATCCTGGTTGCTCTTCTTCCAGTCCAGCTCTCTGCTGTGGCCCAGGAGGGCAGTGGAGGATGGCCCAAGTGTTTGGGCCCCTGCACCCGCATGGAAGACCAGGAAGAAGCACCTGGCTCCTGGCTTTGGATTGGCGCAGCGCCGGCCATAGTGGCCATTTGGGGAGTGAACCAACAGAAGGAAGACCTTTCTCTATGTCTCTCACTGTCTATAACTCTACCTGTCCCCCCCCCACCCCCAAAAAAAGACAAGGAGACTTTTCGCTGCACACTCTTCAAAACTTTTTGAGTTTTGACTGATCTGAAAGTAATGAAATAGTTAAAATTTGAAGTATGATGTATTTGATAATATAAAAATGAAACAGTGGGGGCTGGTTCAAGTCTCAGTTGCTCCACTTCCTACACAGCTCTCTGCTATGGCCTGGGAAAGCAGTAGGAAGCGGCCCCAGTTTGGGTCCCTGCACCCATGTGAGAGACCCAGAAGTAGCTCCTGGACTGACTGGCACAGTTCTGGCTGCTGTGGCCAATTTGGGGAGTGAACTAGCAGATGAAAGACCTATCTCTCTGCCTCTCCTTCTCTCTGTGTAACTCTGACTTTCAAATAAATAAAAACATCTTTAAAAAAAAAAAAAAAAAAAAAAAAGATGGCTGGCACTGCGGCTCACTAGGCCAATCCTCCGCCTGAGGCGCCGGCACCCTGGGTTCTAGTCCCAGTTGGGGCACCAAATTCTGTCCCGGGTTGCTCCTCTTCCAGTCCAGCTTTCTGCTGTGGCCTAGGAGGGCAGCAGAGGATGGCCCGAGTGCTTGGGCCCTGTACCCACATGGGAGACCGAGAGTAAGCACCTGGCTCCTGATAGACGCAGTGCACCGGCAGCAGTGGCCATTTGGGGGGTGAACCAACAGAAAAGGAAGACCTTTCTCTCTCTCTCTCTAACTCTGCCTGTCCAAAAAAAAAAAAAAAAGAGAGAGAGAGAGAAACAGTGGTGGTAATTTAATTTAGGAGTGTGGGTAATTTAAATTTTTATCTAATATCCTTTTAGTTTTTTAAAAAACACTTTCATGTTATTTTGCTTAAGTGATACATAAAATCAAGAGGGAATATATCTGTCAAGTATTTTACAGAATGGTTGCCACACATACCCTAGTTATAACAAAGGAAACACAGACTTGCATGCATACAAACACAGACACGCACACTGTCACACTCTCAACTCCACAACACAAGTGGCATTGAAGAAACACATCTGTCTTGCATTCTAGCTGTAACTTAGTTGGAAAACATCAGGAAAACTCCTTGAGCTATTGCCTTAGTATTTTCTTCTATATAAAATGAGTATTTCCAGATACAGCCATGTAAGGTATACATGAGACTTATGAAAATGTCATGTAAGTTCTATGTAATGCAATTCTAACAAGTAACCATCTTATAGTATTCCATCTTAAAATTACCCTGTATTTCTTAGAAATTACACTTTTCTAACATCTACAAATTACTTATGAATGTGATAGGAGACAAAGAATTCTATTTATGTTAGATCTCAAACAGAACTGACAGCAACTAAGTAAGATATACTCTGGCTTTAGTTTTAGACAAAGATAACTATTTTTTTGACAAAGAACAGCTGAAAGCAACTGATAATTACACAGACCAGAGTCACTTATCAGATTACGTTCTTTGCAGTCCAAAGTCTGGTATCTTCAACTGTCAAAACTGAGGCTAAAAGACCGTTAAGTGACTGGTTCCTCATCCTGCATCCACCCTTCCTTCCTCACCTGCTCCTTTGAAAAGGAGATGAATGTTGTTCAGCAACACTTGAAATACCGTTTTGCAACATCTGTGAGGTACTAAGAATTGCAACATTTGTGAGGTACTAAGAATTATTTATCTTCAAAATCCAACATGTGACTTCAACAATATTCACTCTCACCTTGAGGAATTTATTAATTAGGTAGCCAGAATGTATGCTTACATCAAGATAGTCAATAATTTAAAAACAAAAAATGGGGGCTGATGCTGTGGAGCAGTGGGTTAAGCTGGCATTTGCAGAGCCAGTGTCCTCCTGGGCACTGGCTTGAGTCCCAGCTGCTTCCTGATTGAGCTACCTGCTAACAGGCCTGGAAAAGCAACAGAAGACAGCCCAAGTTCTTGGGCCCCTGCACCCACGTGAGCAGGTGATCCAGAAGCTCCTGGCATGCAGCCATTTGCAGTCAACCAGTGGATGGAAGATCTCTGTCTCTCCCTCTGTAACTCTACTTTCTGAATAAATGAATAAATCTTTAAAAAAAAAAATCTCTGGAATTACTCCTGTTACTTTCCTCGATCTTAGATTTTCTTAGCCTATATAAAAAGGCTGTTCCACAAGATGCAACAATGCCTCTGAATGGTGTTATCCTATCATAAACTCAGCATGCTTCAAAGCTAGATTATACAACATCAATTATGGTATACAACCTCAAAGAAGGAATGGAATAGGTTTCCAAAAATTCCACATTTTTACTAAAGTCAGTTTTTTCTCTATCTAAAGGTAATTTTAAAAAGCTTACCACTCCACAGCACCCACTGTTATCTAAAACCTACTTTCTTTCATATGCCTCTCACTTCATCAATGAAAAGATCAACAAGAAACCTTAAATATTCAGGACAGAGAAAAACCAGAAAGCTAGCAAGAGACTAAACTCAGCCAAAATAGATCCCAAAGTCCATTCAATAAATTTTATGCAAATTTATAGACTTCTTGAGAATCTAACACTTCTTGAGAATAAATACACTTCCTTTTTATGTGTATCTTCTTTTAGGAGGACATATGCTCATAAAAGGTTGGAGATTTTAATAAATTAATTTTAAAAGTGACATATAACATCAGATTATACTGTATGGTTATTCAACATGTCTACCATACTAAACAAGGGGTACATCTTTTATTGCCACCACTGAGTAGTTTTAGAAACTTAGGTCTATGAATTTTAGACAACCTAATTATTTCTTAGTATACAAAATACAAGCAGTAAATCAGTGAATCAAGAGTCCATTCACTAAGTTGGAGCTATTTGACAAAATCACTCTGCAAAGCAACTTTGAATACTTCAACAGCATCACAGAATATCAACAAATGAAGGCACAGCAAAGGGGCAGGCACTATGGTGTTGCTGGTAAAGCCACCGTCTGCAGTGCCAGCATCCTTTGTGGGTGCTGGTTTGAGGCCCAGCCGCTCCAATTACAATCCAGTTCTCTGCTATGGTCTGAGAAAGCAGCTGAAAATGACTCAAGGGCTTGGGCCCTTGCATCTGCATAGAAGGCCTGGAGGAAGTTCCTGGATTCTGGCTTCCGATTGGCCCAGCTCCAGCAGTTGTGGCCATTTAGGGAGTGAACCAGTGGATAGAAGATCTCTTTGCTTCTGCCTCTCTGTAACTCTGTCTTTCAAATAAACATAAATCTTTTAAGAAAAAAAAAAAGACATAGCAAAAACTGACATTCATGATTTCACATCTAGATAAAATTTTTAGCTTTTTAAAAAAAATTTGACACACACACACACACAACCCATAACTCCCATTCACTGGGTTCAGCCTCCAAATACCTACAACAGTTGCTGACTTACAACTCACAGGAATATTAAAATAGCCACACCAGATAATATTTTGAACTAGGAAATTGGAGAGCTGACATTAAGACTACTAAAGGGTGATTTTCTTTGGGTCTTAAGTGACACAAACCAATATAGAAGGTGCCAGTGCAGCTGCCACCTACCTCCAAATAGGTACTGGTTCAAGACGTGGCTGCTCCTTTTCCGATCCAGGTCCCTGCTAATGTGCCTGGGAAAGCAGCAGAGAATGGCCCAAGTCCTTGGGCCCCCGCATCCATGTGGGACTCCTGGGTTTGGCCTTGCCCGCCTTGGGCTGTTATGGCCTTTTGGGGACTGAGCCAGCAGTCTGAAAATCTCTCTACTGCTCTTTTTCTCCTCCTCTAACTTCCCATACAGGTGCTGGTTCAAGTCCCAGCTGCTCCACTTCTGATCCAGCTCTCTTGCTAATGCGCCTGGCAAAGCAGTGGAGGATGGCCCAAGTCCTTGGGTCCCTGCATGTGCACCATGTGGGAGACCTAGAAGGAGCTCCTGGCTCCGGATTGGCTCAGCTCTGGCTGTTTAGCCCACTTGGGAAGTGAACCAGCGGATGGAAGACCTCTATCTCTCTACCTAACTCTGTCTTTCAAATAAATTAAATCTTAAACGCTTACTTCCAGAAGAACCCAAGTTACTTAGGCCTTTTAGTCTATTAGGAACTGTGTTAAGAACTTTTGTAGGCATTATTTAACTCAACCCTCAAATAACTCTTTCAAAGAGCATACAATGATTTCCATTTCATAAAAGGTGATAATAAATGAGTATGACTTGTCTAAGACCACGCAGCACCTATGTGATGGAGCTAGAATTTAAAACCAAACAATCTGGAAACAGGGTCCACTTTCTTAACCATAATGCTTTGTAAATTTATTTTTAAAAGACTGATTATTTGAATGGCAGAGAGCAAGCAAGCGAACACAGTGTGAGAGGCAGAGAGCTGGGCTAGGCCAAAATCAGAAGACTGAAATTCCATCCAGGTCTCCCACGTGGATGACATGAACACAAGTACTTGGGCTGTCTTCCATCATTTTCCCAGGTGCATAACAGGGAGCTGGATCAGAAACAGAGTAGCTGAGCCATGAACCAGCAACTCTGATATGGGATGCTGACGTTGCAATGGCGGCTTAACCCGCTGAGCCACAATGCTGGTCTGTACAATGCTTTATTCTTGAGACAGACACCGTCACAAATTGTTTTAAGGTAAATGTGTTAATAGTAAGTTTAATTCCTCTGTGCAACTCTTTCCAATAAATAAATCAATCTTTAAGAGGAAAGAGAAAAAAGAAAAGAGAAGGGAAAGAAAGAAGCAGAATATGATACAAGTACTTGGGCTGCTGCCACCCATGTGGGAGACCAGGATGGAGTTTTTGGCTCCTGGCTTTGACTTAGTCCACACCAGGTTGTTGTAGTCAGTTGTGGAGTGAACAAGATTACGGAAAATCTCTTTCTTCCTCTCTCTCACTCTGCCTTCCAAATAGATACATTTAAAAGAGTAAAGAAATTACTGCATTTGTAGAACACTCAATCTTTACTATAAATATAAGTTACTCAGAATACTTAAAGCAGTGGTTCCCAAATGCTGATATACATCAGGATCATCTGGAGAACTTGATATAACCTAGATTGCCTGCCCGGCCCCACTGTTTTGATTCAATATGGGAATCTGTAGTATAATAATTTCCTAGGTGATACTAGTCTGAGTCTTGTGCTAAGTGTCTCAGGAATTAATCTCTGTACTACAATACATGTTTCAAAGAAGTTAATATGCACTGCGAAGGGGTTGCAAGTTCCAAACCCATTCGTCCCAGATATTTAACCCAGAATGTGTGTGATTTTCAGGAAATGCTGCCATTGGCAGTCAGATGGTTTAAGGTAAGATCGATTGGGCCCAAACTGCTTCTGAAGAAGGTAAAAATTTCTGAGGTACTATTTCATTTCAACTGCTTCTGAAGAGAGCAGTCTGAGAACCACTGCTGTTAAACTAAAGCTCAAAAATCACTGCACTAGTAAGAGGAATTATAAGATTTCCATGTACAGTTCTGTCACCTAAACTTTAGAGTCTATGTCTCTTGATTAGTGCACGTAAGATTAAAACTGTGGTATGAAACATTTCTCTACAAAAGAAAAAAAAAACTGCCGAACTACACATTATTGTTTATGCTCCCTTCCCCTACTGGAGTCTCTGGATTGGCGTCATGGCTCCATTCCTCAATTCTAGCTGCCTACTAATGAAGACTGTGGGAGGCAGTAAGTGACTGCTCTAGTATAGGTCCTTGCCACCCACAGCGGAGACCTGGACTGATCCCAGCTCCTGACCTCGGCTTGATCCAGCCCTGGCTGTTGTGGGCTATTTGGAGAGTGAACAAGTGAACAAGAGATCTTTGTCTCTGTCTCTTCTTTTCAAATAAATAAATAAAAAAAATTAAAAAGCGTGTCTGAGGGTCAAGAGGGTATATGGTATGGCAAACCAACAAGGATTCTTAAAACTCTGTTTTTATTTTTAGGAAGAACCACATATTATAGAAGGTTCTATAACCCACAAAATTCAAGAGTGCAGCATTAAGTTCTCTACCCTGGAAACAGACTAAAAATTAAAATAAGCCTTTGAGGTCAATACCCAATGTTACTAGATATAAACAGCTGACTAACAAAAACAACAGAAATCCAGCTTCTGAAACGTAAAGTAGTTAGCCAGGTCCATTTGTTAGATAACATCTACCAAGCACCAATCAAAACAAACACATATCACCTACAAGTTATGGACACTGGGCTTAAGTTCAAATAGCTCAAACTTTTTTATTTTTTAAAGATTAATTTATTTTATTTGAAAGGCAGAGTTACAGAGAGGCAGAGAGACCCTACATCCACTGGTTCATTCCCCAGATGGCCACAACAGCTGGAGCCATGCCAATCCAAAGCCAGGAGTTTCTTCCGGGTCTGTCAGGCAGGTACAACGGGGCCCAAGGACTTGAGCCATCCTCTACTGCTTTCCCAGGCCATAGCAAAGAGCTGGATGGGAAGTGAATCAGCCAGGATGCTGGTACTGCAGATGGTGGCTTTACCTGCTATGCCACAGTGCTGGCCCCACTCAAATCTTGAAATGCTTAAATTATCATAATCTACTCTAGTTCCTAAAGATAAAGCTGTTTAGCAAAGTGCATAAAATGCGAGTGGGCCTGTGGCACCAATGGATTAAGTTACACTTGGATAAACGCATCCTACCTTGGAACACTGTTTCTAGTACCAGCTATTCTGCTTTGGATATAGTTTCCTGCTTATATGCCTGGGAAGGCGAGGGATGACGGCTCCAAGTTCTTGGATCCCTGCCACTTATGTGGGAAACCCAGATGGTATTCCTGGCTCCTGGCTTTGGCCTAGCTCAGCCCTGCCTGCTGTTGGCTTTTGGAAAGTGAACCAACAGATCGAAGATTTATTTTTCACTCTTTCAAATAAATAGTGTTAAATGGAAACACAGACTACATATACATGTGAGTGTGTGTGTGTATATATAGATATATACACATATCAGAACAGATGAATATTTATAATGCACTGATATGGGGCTAGTTTTCTCCTTTAAATATGCTTTTCGATGTGCATTAGGAAAAAAAAACTTAGGAGATAACTGGATTATTCAAAACAAAATGAAAATACAATACTAGTCTTAGTCTCAAGCTAAGTGTCTCAGGAATTAACCTCTGAACTACAATATATATTTCAAAGAAGAGTTAATATGCACAGCGAAGGGGAAGAATGGTAGCAAACAGAAAGTTCTAAACCCATTTGTCCCAGACATTTGGCCCAGATTATATGTTTTTCAGGAAATGCTGTCATTGCCTTAAACAAATGGTTTAAGGTAAGATAGATTTGGCCCAAGCTACTTCTGGAGAAGGTCAAAATTTCTTAAGGTACTATTTCATTATGAAACAGATACAATAAAAAGACACTAAAAAGGATGCATAATATAAAGTGCATTACCATTCTTTAAACACTTGTGACTCAAAGGGCCCATGATATAGACTACATTTATGATGTTCAGTAATTACAAAAAACATAAAACAATAAAAAATAAACACACTCTAACATGGTATACAAATGAAAAGCTGATGATCACCATTATACTGCTGAGTCTATTAAACTGGAAATATTCATACCGCTTACTAGCATGTTTCCCTTGTAGGAAAAAGTAAGCAAGACTTCTGTAATTTATTCTACTAGAAGGGTCTGAGATTATAAATAAAATTCAAGCACATTTGGTTAAGAACATCTGCCAAATGCACATTATAAAATTTTGCTTCTAAAAGATTGGTTCCAAGTTGCTATACACCAATGGTTATATATTTGTCTTGTATTTCAAAAGTTTGCCTTTATAAAAACTTACATTCATAAATACCTTAAAAAATGTAGTACCACTCAATTTCATATGCCTTGCAAAACACTGTGAATCACGAAGTCCAATGGTTCCCCGACATCAAATTCAAAAGCTTCATTTTACAGATCAAACTGAAGTTCAAAAGAGGTTCCCTTGCCCCTGCTATATTTTGTTTCTTTAATTAGGTTCAATTATTTGATTTCCAGTCTTGACAATAATTTACTGTTAGTTGTGTCCTTTTTGTCTTTATCTTTTCTTCCCCTCATTGCCCTTCTACCATAACTGTGTGCAATGTTCTCTTTTTCCTCTTCCATCTTTTTCTCCAGGTTCCACTTTCCTGCTATGTCTGTTTCCATTAATTACTCACTTTTTCCTTACCCTAGAAAGTCATTTGTATATATCCTGATAGTGTATAATTAAAACTTAATTTTATAAATTGGCATAATTATAATTAGTTCAGTTACACAGAATTAGAACATAAGGCCAACATTTTTTACTATTCATCCTAAAACCAATTAACAGTACAAACATGCATTTATTTGGATAAGCTTCTAATTATGATCAAGAAATACATACCCAATCAAATCTCATTACTTGGACACTGACTCTACTCATGTGTGTATGTGTGTTTCAGCTAAAATACAACCATTAGTCACACAAAAAAATAAAAATGTAAACTGGATGTCATTGTAACAAAAACCAAGGTATACTTTAAAGTTTAAATCGGCTAAATATCTCTTTTCTTGACTGTATTGCCTACATAGGTATTCACAGACACCCAACTGGAACACCAAAATATTTGTGTCAATGTATGATTCAAACAAATGAAGCAGGAATAAAGAAAGTCTCACCCCCAATGGTACTCTCTTGAAATTCATGAAATTGGCCTTTCACAAAACGAAGCACTAGGCTTGATTTGCCAACAGCAGACTCTCCCAGAAGTACTAGTTTGAACTGGCATATTTTATTTCCAGTATTTGGCCCGTTGGGTCTTGTTGCTCCTCGATTAGCCATGTCCAAATTTAAAAGAAGTCCCTAATTTCAGACTCTTAAATTAACTTCCAGGATGCAAGGTGCCAATTTTTTTTCTGGAGATAAAGAAACCTGTAAAGAAACAAATACGCAGTAATTAATATACAAATCAGTAAGCCAAAGTAAATCTAATAACGACTATTAATGCCATTCACTGGTTCACACCCTCAAATGCTGGCTATTAATAGTCAGGGCTAAACCAGGCCAAAATGGAAAGCCTGGAACTTCATCCGGGTCTCTCACATGGGTGGCATGAACCCAAGTACTTATGCATCACTTGCTGTCTCCCGTGGTGTGCATTTTCATGAAGCTAGATCAGCAACAGACCAGAGACTCAGTCCTTCTGATATGAGATGGTAGCGTCCCAAGAGGTATCTTAACCAATGGGCTACAATATTCACCTCTCACTATCTTTTTTAAAAGTAACAATTTAAAGTTGTAATGTGAGCCTAAAATCAGTCTGTAATCTTCAGGTTTTTTTTTTTTTTTAAACTAACCTTTATCACAGCCTCAACTTTGTGCCAGGTAGTGTTTTAGTACTTCAGCACAGCCACTCTACAACCTTTTAGTTAGTTACTATTACAATCTTTATAAAGGAGGAAACAGAGGCATAGAGAAGTAACATGATTGAGGTCACATACTTACTGTGACAGATTTGAGACACAGATGAGTCTCAAAGCAAGGCAACCTGAGAGGTGATTCTAGAATTCAGGATTAAATACTTGGGTTAAAATTGTTTTTTTTGGGGGGGGGCTGGTGCTGTGACATAGCAAGTGAAACTGCTGCCTGTAGTGACAGCATCCCATATGGGTACCGGTTTGAGTCCCAGCCTGCTCCATTTCTGATCCAGCTCTTTGTTCTGGCTTGGGAAAGCAGTGGAAGATGGCCCAAGTCCTTTGGCCCCTGCACTTCCGTAGCAGACCCGGAAGAAGCTTCTGACTCCTGGCTCCGGATTGGTGCAGCTCTGGCCATTGCCACTAATTGGGGAGCGAACCAGTGGATGGAAGACCTCTCTCTCTCTCTCTCTGCCTCTCCTTCTCTCTATATAACTCTTTCAAATAAATAAATAAATCTTAAAAAAAAATTGTGGGAAATTAATAAACAGAAAGCTCTTAGATTCCCACAATTTATAGTTATTTGAAAATCTGTTATTGCATGCTTTTCATTCATGGTAATTTTAGGGCAAACATTTTAAGGAGCCCAGTGCTGTATGTGCAGAGGCTGAAAGATGTAAAACTATCCTCACATACCATTCACAGAAATGCTAATGGCTATTCTCTAATGTGGTGCAACTATTAGTGACTTATTTACTAATACTACCTTTTTTTTGTAGTTTTTGGAATTACAATATATGCCATTATTTTCTATTAAACAACACATTTGGAGAAAACTAGCCTGAAGGCAAATTCTTTTCTTACCAGTATCTAAAAGTGCTCATTTTTTTTCTTTCTTTTTTTAAGATTTATTTGAAAGGCTCAGTTAGAGAGAGGGAGAGACAGAGACAGGTCTTCCATCTGCTGGTTCACTCCCCCAAATGGCCACAACTGAAGCCAGGAGCCAGAAAAGCTTCTTCCAGGTCTCCCACGTGGGTACAGGGGCCCAAGCACTTGAGCCATCCTCCCAGCTTTCCCAGCAGGGAGCTGGATGGGAAGTGCAGCAACCAGGAATTGAACAGGCACCCATATGGGATGCTGGCACTGAAGGTGGCAGCTTACCTGCTACATCACAACCACAACCAAGGCTCCCAAATGTGCTAATTTTCAATTTCAAAGGAATTAGCAAATATTTGAAGAGCACTTTTCAACCTATTCACATCTTTAATAAAAATATGATTATATGCTTACTAATATACTAAATATGATTTCCTCTCTAAAAATGTAGCTATACTTCACTGAGTTACCTCATATAAGAAATTCGCCTTCCCTATAAAATTTTAGTTTTTATGAGACATATTATTGACAATTCACTAATATATTGATATCTTAATTCTAGACAATTAAGTTCACTTCTTGGCTTTATCTAAAACTCCAGCTTTGAAGCGTCTTTAACAGTACATGCTGATATATTTACAGATGAAATGATGTTTAAGCTGCTTCCAAACATAAGGTACAGGGGCTGGCACTGTGACATAGAGGATAAAGCTGCCGCCTGCAGTGCTGGCATCTCATACAGGTGCTGGTTCGAGTCCAGGCTGCTCCACTTCTGATTCTGCTCTCTGCTATGAACTGGGAAACCAGCAGAAGATGGCCCAAGTCCTTGGGCCCCTGAACCCTCATGGGAGACCAGGAAGAAGCTCCCGGCTCCTGGCTTTGAGTCAGCGCAGCTTAGGCTGTTGCAGCCATCTGGGGAGTGGACGAGCGGATGGAAGACCTCTCTCGATCTCTCCTCTCCTCTCTCTGTGTAACTCTTTCAAATAAATAAATCTTAAAAACAAACGAACACACACCATAAGGTACAAATAAAACTACTTCCCCATACTGTCCCAAACACAGTAAACTTGGGAGTTTAATCCTGGTAGTACCAATTTCTGTCTGGGCCAATTTTTTAATTTTCAAACTACATAATTTGCATAGTTGCCAGTTAATCACGTGATACAATATATATAATCTCTAATACAGTACCTATCATACAGCAGGGTTTGAATGGACAACTAAAGTGGCCCTTTGGTTACATGTCAAACACCAATAGAATGTCGTATAGGCAGAAAACGCACCAATTCGCTTTCAGGAATAAACATAGTTGAAACACTTCCCAACAGCCTCTTATCTACAAAACTGCTGATCATTTATCAAGGATACCATGTTCTGAATTTCTACAGTACTTCTGAAAATTTAGGGAAAACACCAGACACCCATAAAAAAGTCAAGCAAAATTGTGATTTACGTTTGCCTTCTAAGTTTTGAAGCCACTGAATCCTTATGCTACAAGGATCTCTAACAGGAAATAAATCAAAAACAGCGTAATATTAACAAGGTAAAAACTGCGTGCATTTACTCGTATTCACACTTACTGAGAATTCTCCCAGTTTTGCCAAACAAGGACTTTGCATTGTATGCATTTTTAAACTTGGAAATAACTAGTGTTCTGTAGTGCTCTTTTGCTCTTTTTAGGTCCTCTTTGATCAAAAAATCACTGGGTACTCATTCTGTGCCTGGCATGGTTACCAAGTACTTTGCTTACAACAACCCTAAGTGTTCAAACTATCTGCATTCGACAGTGAAAAGAACAAAGTTTCTGAGGAGTCCAGAATATTCCCGGAGTAGTGTAACAGTTTGATTCCACTTAAGCCAGGCCAAAAAAAATCAAATACGTAAACTAGGATGCTAGGAGCTTAAAAAGTCTGAAAGTCTCGAGGGGCTGACCAGTTCCCAGGGAAGACAGCATCAGGGCAGGTCTCCTGGTTTACCCACCAAGGGAGCTGTACGGCGGCCCAGTTACCTTTAATTTCCTTAAAGCTGCGGCTCGCCACCTGCCAGTCTCCAGAGCGGTTGTCTGGCTGAGCCTCCCAGCCCTTCCATTACCCATCTTTCGAAGGTAGGCGGAGCTCCCCAGATCCACACCTGCCCTAGGCCCCGGTCCCTGCTTGCAACACCTGAGCAGCTGAGAGCCGACTCCGGATCGCCCGAACAAACAGTACCCGCCAGGGCTCTGGGCCGTCCCGCCACCCTCCTCCCTTAAACCTGCACGGCTCTCCCTGGGACCCCCGGGCTGTCTGGAGAGGCCGGGCGGAACCACGGCCTCCGGTACTCTTTCCGCGGCGCCATCTTGAGAAGGGAAGAGGGTGACACCCGTCGGCTCCCTCACCCAGTCCCCAAATCGCGGTCTCCACCAGAACCCCTGGCGGCATGAGTCACCAGGGCTGGCAGGCCGACAGGCCCGGGTGCGGTAGCTCTGTGGTCCCGGAGACGGGCGCAAGTCGGGGAGGACGTGCTGGGGGCCCCGCCGCCCGCACAGCCGCGGGCAGGATGGAGACCGCGGCTCAGCCCAGCTCCAGACCCGCTCTGCACAGGGGAAGGCTGGTCTGGTTACCTGCGGCTGCGGCACGCGGGGCCGCGGCACCGCAGCTTGCTGGCGGCAGGGAGCAAGCGTGGCCCGAAGGACGGCAGCGAAGCGGAGGCTGTGGCGGCGACGGCGGCGTCTCCTCGCGTCGCTCGCCTCACACCGGACCGTGCGGGGCTGGAGCCGTGGTGCCGCCCCTGCCGGGCTCCGTCTCCGCCTCTCCGCGCTCCGCCTTTCTCTTTCCTTTCTCCTCCTCCGCCGCCGGCGCTCAAGTTCCGACGAATTCTTCCTCCTCCTCCTCCTCCCTCCTCCGCCTCCTCCCCTCAGGCCGGCCGCCGGCTCCTTCAAGAACCAAAACACAAACACTCAAGTCCCAACGCGGGAGCCACTTCCGCAGCCGGGCGCCGGCCCCGCCGCCACGTCGCTGCGCGCAGCGAGAGACGCCGCTTCGTCACTTCCGGTCGGCGCCAGTCCGTCCCGCCCCATCCGCTTCCCCGCCCCTCTCGAGGCGCACCCAGCCCTACCGGGGAGGGGGCGGGGCGCGGCGGGCTGTCACGTGGCTCTGCGCTGGGGCGGGTTTTACTGCCTTGTTGTGTCTGCGCCACGCCGGTTGCGCGCGACCGCGCCCTCGCAGCTCTTTTGTCAGCAGGGCGGAGGCCTCTGGGCTCCTGTGACTGGGGCTGGGTGGGGTATCCCGTGCTGCCCTGCTTTGGGGGAAGACCTAAGGCGCTTGAGTTTGTTGCGCCCAGCCCTTTGTTGTAAGTGTGAGCTCACAGTCCCCTCCATCCCGCCCCGCACCACCCCAATCCTGGTGACTTGGCCTAAGGGGTTTTTTTGAGGGAGGTTGTAACAGGAGACACGCCTACTGTGTCCCTGAGGCCAGGTGTGTCTGTAAAGGAAGGTAAGTCGTTTGTACCGCCGGCAGGAAGCTAGGACCCTCTGCATCCTAAAGCCGTCTTTAGTGGCAAAGCATTAAAACAGTTGGCACGTAAGAAGCGCTTACCTGTTTTTGGTAGGGTACATGTTAAGCAAACCTGTTGTTCAGATTTCCCTTTGGGAGTTACAGTACTAAACGTTTTACAGTAGGTACAAGTCTTTGTGAAACCAGCTTGTGAATCGTCGTGTGGGCACATTAACACTAACTTCCCAAACTGGTCCTCACCTCTGTGAACCTGGCTAGCACGTGGCCAGGCAGCTAAGAATCTTCAGGCATGGCTTTGGGATTAATGAATGAGGCGTGCCTGCTTTACAGGTAACGCGCTCGAAGCACAGAGATTGTGTAACTTGTACAAGACTGGGAATTCTTTTTAAAGATGTATTTATTCAAAAGGCAGAGTAACAATATTTCTTCCATCCACTGACTCACTTCCCAAATGGCTGCAATGGCAGGGCCTGGCCTATGCTGCCAAGAGGCTTCAGCTCCTTCCTGGTCTCGCAAGAGAGTATCAGGGGCTAAGTACTTGGGCCATCATCCCCTGCATTAGTAAATAAGGATTGGAAGCAGAGCAGCCTGGGTTCAGACTAGCTGTTCAAAAGGAGACTCAGCATTGCAAGTGGCAGCTTAACCTGCTGCCTGTGCCTTGACCCTCTGTGCTGCGTACAATACAATGCTGGCCCCAGAATGTCAGTTCTTATACAAAGTTCCGGTGAAAGACCACAACCTGAGCTGGTTGTTGCCCTCTGCAGCAGATCCTCTTAAGCATGCTTTGGTAAAATCCCAGATCATAGTTAGTTTCTGGAAAGCGTCTAAAACCAACCCCTCTCCCCTTGATCGTTGCTTTTTCCCCAGAATAAGGGATGCTTTGCAGTTTATAATTTACAACTTACAGTCCTGCTGTGAAGGCATGAATATTGTCTTTGGAGTGTACCTGGGCTAAGGTATCCTGTGAGTGCTCGGTCAACATTGTGCAATGAAGATGATTTGAACCCTTGACTAACTAGCTCGTCTTTCAGCACCTCCCCAGTTACTAGAAGAGCATAATATGGCATCTGTGAATGGTATCTGTGGCACTGCATCCTGAAAGGCCTGTTCTGATGTTGCATAAGTCATGGTCATAGCTCTAGGACGATCCCAGAAAGAATCAGGAAATAGGATATGTCATGTTAGTCTTGTCATGTCAATAGCATGTCCCAAGCCAAACCTATTCCACTGCAAGCCTGTTTGCATTGTTTATTCAGTGCCATTAAGAACCTCTGTCACCCAGACTTGGAACTACAGAATCATTTTCAGCTCTTCTTTTCTTCCCCATAAAGCACTGGCCATTCTGTTTCTAAAAATCCTCAAATCCCCAAATTTGAGAACTAATTCAAATGCCTGGACCATAGAAGCATTCTTGTTAAAAAAATTTTTTATTTATTTATTTGAAAGTCAGAGTTACACAGAAGAGAGGCAGAGAAAGAGAGAGAGAGTCTTCCATCCGGTGGTTCACTCCCCAACTGGCAGCAACAGCGGGAACTGTGCTGATCAGGAGCCAGGAGCTTCCTCTGGGTCTCCCAGGTGGGTTCAGGGGCCAAAGGTCCTGGGCCATTGTCTACTGCCTTCTTGGGCCATAGCAGAGAGCTGGATCTGAAGAGGAGCAGCTGGGACTAGAACCAGCGCCCATATGGGATGCCGGCGCTTCAGGCCAAGGCATTAACCCACTGAGCCACAGCGCCGCCCCGAAGCATTCTTAGAAGCAGAGTGAATGCATATTCCTTCCTTTTCAATCTACTCTTTACAGTTAGTCACTCAGCTAGTCAAAAATATTTGGTGGTTTTTCATTATTTGCTAAATTGAGTCTAAACTTCGATGCTAGTTCCAACCCATGTTTCTTTCATTCTGTTTCCATTGTCTTGTTCTCCCCAAACTCTTGCTTTATCCTCTGTCTCTCTGCTCTGTATATATTGCCTGCATGTTCCCAACTTGGCAAGTTGGATCATTTTATTCTCTCTTCCTTGAATGACATTACTGATCTCTCTTCTGGTGTCACCTCTACCAAGATGCCAGCTCCTCTGGACAGTCTTTGAGGATATTTCTGCTGGACTTGATCTTTTTTTCTCTAGTTTCACAGTCCTTTGCTTTACTCTATACTGGTGTTGCTAAAACTGCTTTATTTTATATACAGAATGCCTGGATTTTCCTCAGCCTTTCATTCCGCTTAGGATTATACAGGTTTTTAAGGACTGAGACCATCAGTCATCATTTCAGTTTCTCACAGAAGACCTTTCGTAGATATGCTCGGAACCAAAGTGTGAGTTTAATTATATTGAGAATTGTGAACATTTTACATAAGAAGGCAACACAACACATGAGGTACTAGAATTTATAAATTGCTGTGAACTCTGTCCTTCCATCTTCACTTTTCTCTACTTGTTTTTTCTTTTTTTAATGTTTATTTGAGAGGTAGAAAGAGAGAGGACTCTCATCCATTGGATCATCCCCCCGAATACTCAGCTGGCACTGGGAACTGGGAACACAATCCAAGATTCCAGTGTGGGTGGAAAGAAACCAATTACTTGAGGCATCGAGCACCTGCCTTAGAAGGAAGCTGAAGTCAGGAGGTGGAGCTGGGTTTTGAACCCAGGTACCATAATATAGAATGCAGTATCCTAACTGGCATCTTTACCACTAGGCTAAATGCCCATCCTCATTTTGCCTCTTTTTTTAAAGAATAAAAACATTTATTTGTTATTTATTTGAAAGACAGAGTTACAGAGAGAACAAGGGAGACAAAGATCTTGCATCTACTGGTTCATTCCCCAAATGGCCTAACAGCCAGGGATGAGCTAGGCTAAAGCTAGGAGCCTGGAACTCCATCTGGGTCTCCCACATGTGTGGTAGGGGTCCAAGTACTTGGGCCAACTTCTGCTACCTTCCCAGGTACATTAGCAGGGAGCTGGATCTGAAGTGGAAGAGCTAGAACTCAAACTAGCACTCACATTGGATGAGGGAGTCATGCATCACAGGTGGTGGTTTAATTAGCTGTGCTACAACTCCAGGTCCTTCATTTTGCCTTTTTATTATCTCCTTCATGAAATATTTCCCACAGTATTTTACAGGTTAGTTATATTTGCCCTGAAGGGTAATGCCTCAGTGACTGTCATTCATAAAGATCCTGTGATAGTTTTTGAGAAACTGAAAATCCCCTGCGGTGGGCATTTGGCACAGAGGTTGAAACACCTAAGGAATGCCCACATCCCATTTTAGAGTGCCTGCATTTGAGTCCTGACTCTGCTTCCAGTCCAGCTTTCTGTTAATGCATGCCCTGGGAGGCAGCAGGTGAAGGCTCAAGTACTTGGGTCCCTGCCATCAGTGTGGGGGACCTGGATGAAGTTCTGGGCTCCTGGCTTTGGCTTGACCTACTCTGGCTGTTGTGGGCAAATGGGGTGTGAACCAAATGGATGGAAAACCTCTTTCTGTGTGTCTGTCTCTCTGCCTTCAAATAAATGAAAAAGAAAGATGAAAAGCCACAGTAAAGCTTTACTGTTATATTTCCACTTAGATTATGCCCATGATTTCTTTTCCCTAACCCCAAATATCTGAGAAGGACTGACAATTGTATATATTTCATTGTCAAATGTGGACTCCTACCAATTAATACAATTTGTTAAGGGAGCAACAAATGGGCCAACGTTGTGTCATATCAAGTAAAGCTGCCATCTGGGATGCCGGCATCCCATATGGGCACTAGTTCAAGTCTTGGTTGCTATACTTCCAATCCAGCTCCCTGCTAGTGCATTTGGAAAAGCAGTGCTTGGCCCCTGCACTCATGTGGGACACCTGGAAGAAGCTTCTTGCACCTGGCTTTGGACAAGCCCAGCTCTGGACGTTTGTCCATTTTGGGGAGTGAACCAGCAGATGGAAGATGTCTTTCACTGCCTCCCTCCCTCTCTGTAAATTCTGCCTTTCAGAATTTAAAATAAATAAAAATAAAATAAATAAAAATAAATCTTAAAAAAGACAAAAGGGAGCAACAAAATGGATAGGCTTAAAGAAAGTCATAAAGATTTAATCTCTTCCCTTAGTGATTACGTTGCCTTCAAATATGTTGCCCAAACACCCAGTCACAGGTTCCATTGCATAACTTACCACCCATAACACCCCTTATCCTCTATCTTTTCTTGGAAATCTCTTCTCCCTTGTGTAGGTGAAGAATGAATTTGCATAGATGACAATAAATGATTATATCTACTTTTAACTGGGACTACATGAAGACAGTTTTTTTTTTAAATGGAGAAAAACCAAGTGATAACTAACATTAGTCATGTTGCCAAGGCAGTGGGAAAAAGACTGTACCCTTGAGCTCCTCATGGTTAAAAAGCTGTGTCTTCAGGGCCAGCACTGTGGCTCACTTGGTTAATCCTCCACCTGCAGCGCCGGCATCCCATCTGGGTGCCGAGTTCTAGTCCCGGTTGCTCCTCTTCCAGTCCAGCTCTTTGCTGTGGCCCTGGGAGACCAGGAAGAAGCACCTGGCTCCTGGCTTCCCATTGGCGCAGCACCGGCCGAAGACCTTTCTCTCTGTCTCTTTCTCTCACTGTCTATAACTCTACCTGTCAAAACAACAACAAAAAGCTGTGTCTTCTGAGGGCATCATTCAGGTCTCAGCTCAAATGTCACCTATGTAAGGGACACTTATGACACTAATTCCAAAGAGGTCTCCATAACAAAACATCCTGTTTTTTTTTTTTTCTGAACATATCACACTGCCTGAAATGATTTATTGATTGGTTCACTGAATGGTTATCTATCCTTACTAAAATATAAATTCTATAAGTTAGGGATTTAGTAATATTCCATTGTATTCTCAGCACTGACACAAAGTAGGGACTTAGTACATTTTGTAGAATGTGTGAATTAAATGAGCCCTTATACAAACATCCTGAATTATACACTGTCAAGTCATTTAAAAAATTTAAGAACATATTCATGACCTAGAAAGTTACAGTTTTTATAAATGTGAAATACTATATACATTTTAATTATAGGATTATTTATTTATTTGAGAGGCAGAGTTACAGAGAGAGAGAGAGAAATAGGGAGAAACAGAGAGAAAGATCTTCCATCCACTGGCTCACTCCCTAGATGGCCACCACAGCCAGGGCTAGGGCAGGCCAAAGCCAGGAGCCAAGAGTTTCTTCTGGGTCTCCCATGTGGGTGCAGGGGCCCAAACACTTGTGCCATCTTCCACTGCTTTCCCAGGCCATAAGCAGAGAGCTGGATTAGAAGTGGAGCAGCCAGGACAGGAACCGGTATCCATATGCGATGCTGGCGCCACAGGTGGAGACTTAGCTTACTATGCCACAGCACTGGCTCCTAAATACAGGATTTTATGATGTTTTCATAGAGACTGGGATCCTGTAAATCCCAAATTCTAAGTGAGGTGTCCCACATGCCTATGTGTAGAGCATGACAAATAATTATCAAATATACTTTCATTAAAATATGATAGAAATGTAACCTCAATGTAAAGAAAACTCCATTTAAATAAACCAAGTGTGTCACAAGATTTTTAAAACACAGGATGTATTATTGTGTAGTATATCTGAAACTTCATTATATTCACTTTAAATGTGCATTAAAGTCTAATTATTAACCTTTTAGATGTTCTCAAGGACTTTAAGATATTTCTGTACCACAGCTGTGAAAGTAGTTCTTGAGAACTAAAATAACTACATGCAGTGTGAAGGTACCTGAGCAGAGAAGGTACCTGAAAGAAGCGGTCTCTACCAGAAAATTTTTTTGTGCCTTGGTCACCAGTAAAATTAAAAGGCCAATGACCAGGAAGAGGCCAGTGGCTTAACTATTCTGGCAGGACCGCGTTGCTTGGGAGACAGAAGAAAGGTGGAACATTTTTGCTCTGGTGCCGATAGTCACATTACTAACGTTCTCTTGCCCCCAATATCTAGTAACGAAACAGGGGACAGGGGGAGATGGGCGGGGACCTGTGTCAGGAGGAATTGCACGCCAGGCCCCGCCCCTGTTTCCCTGGCAACCGGGTAAACACACTCCTTAGGCTTTCCCGCTGTGAACTCCACTAGGTGTTGAGAGGCAAGCTGGAAGCTGTGGGCAGGGAGTCAGAGCTCTTTTGTGAGAGTAGGGACCCCCAAGGTGTTGAGAACTTCCTTGGAGCCAGACACAGCTTTTCCCTTAGAGACGAGTGCTCTTGGAGAAATAAAGGTGTCTGGAGGGAACTCTCTTGGTGTGGAGGTTGGACTTCAAAATGAAGGAAAGGATGACTTAAGAAACCGGAGGGTCTTCAGGGGAAAAAAACTCTCCCTTGCAGTCGGGACTGTAGGATTAGGAAAAGATTCCCGCTGTGGGGAGATCCCTGAGGTTAGTTCTAACTATGACAGCATGGCATTACCAGAAACAAAATCTCCACTAAGTAAGAGGTTTGAAATGGAATTAGAAAGACGGAATATTTCTAGGATCCCTATGGAGAAGGATAATTTAGGAGTCGATAGGGTCTCTGCCTCACAGGATTCAAAACTTTCTCTGGGTGTGTTACCAGGAAGAGTGGGGTTAGGGAGTGAGTGTCTTCTGGCAGGGTATCCTCATGGAAAGATAACACAGCCTCCCCAGGGTATGGTGTGTGGAGGTCCACAAGCTATAAATAGCAGGAGAGGTTCTGTGGCTAGTGGCTCTGAAGGGATTGAAGCCTTAGTGGGAAAGCAGCCTGCTTTGGGTATGGAACAGAGACAAAAACTGGAAAAAGAGTCCACTTGTGTTGTAATGAAACCCAGCACGGAGATGAAGCCTCCTGTGGAGGTTGATATTGGGCTACCGCAAGCAGAGGAACAAGATGAAACTAAGGATACAGAGCCCCAAATGGGCTTGGTGATAGAACCTCCCCAGTGCCACTTTGTACAGCAACCTGAGGAGGAAAAGGAGGCCGAGAACATGGAGCCGGGAGTGGAACCTCCAGATCGCATCAGGCCCATATACTACGGGAAATTTTTTGATCGGACGCCTTGCTGGCCAAGTGTAAGTTTTTCTAATACTTTCTAACAACTATATAAATAATATCTTGATTAAGAGGATAAAAAAGAGACTTGTTTGGGTTTGTGGAGAAAAAAACCTCTCAAATATTTTATTTGGGTTCTACTATCCCTTACCCCACTGAACTCTTTTCAGATGTTACCTTGACCACCTTGGATTCTCTGCCCCCTCCTAGATGTCAGTTTTGTTTTCTGTGCACACCAGTGGTTCTTCCTGACTTCCCCTTTTGACATTCATTAAATCCTTGAATCTTCATTTTCTCAAATGTCTCGCATGTTAAGACATATGGGAATATAAGTTGTATCCTAATATTAATACTAAATGGAAACATTTCTTTTCCCACTCATTGCTTAGTTGGTGAGTTATTTTTCTTTGAGCAAAGACTGATAGTGGGCATTGTTCTGGACACAGAGCAATAAAAAATGAAAAGTCCATGACCTCTGCCCTCTAAGGTTAGGCTTATGCCAGTGATGGAGACAGAGAACTAAATTAATATTATATACATGTCTAAATGATTGGAAAACAGATGTGAGTACTGCATCCTAGGAGATGCCCTGAGCTCAGTGGAAAGATTATACAACTCTGTTTGGAGGAGATGGGAAAGGCCTAACAGGAAGTAGTGCTTAGCTGACAGTGAAAGATGGCAGTATAGTATTTAGAAGATGAAAGAATGAGATTAAAGCATTTTGGACAAAGAAGGACATGCTAGATAACCAAAGCTTCTTGTGTTTTGGAACCATAAGTAATTCTTTTTTAACCAGGATGGTGTTGAGAAATAAAGATGCAGAAATATATAGAAGGAATCTGAAGGTAAAGAATACATGGGATAAAACATGTGGAAACATGTTTATTTGAAAGTCAGAATTACACAGAGAGAGAAAGAGAGGCAGAGAGAGGTCTTCCATCCGCTTGTTCACTCCTCAGCTGGGCTGCCGTGGCCGGAGCTGTGCGGATCTGAATCTGGGAGCCTAGAGCTTCTTCTGGGTCTCCCACGTGGGTGCACGGGCCCAAGACTTGGACCATCTTCTACTGCTTTCCCAGGCTACAGTAGAGAGCTGGATCGGAAGTAGAGCACCTGGGTCTCAAACAGGCAACCATATGAGATACCAGCACTGCAGGCGGAAGCTTTACCCACCACGCCACAGCACTGGCCCCTAAATAAATCTTTATTAAAGAAATATAATTCTGGGGGGCCGGCCCTGTGGTGTAGTGGATTAAGCTGCCGCCTGTGATGCTGGCATCCCATATGGGCTCTGGTTTAAGTCCTGGCTGCTCCACTTCCAGTCCATCTCCCTGCTGATGTACCTGGGAGAGCAGAAGAATATGGCCCAAGCCCCTGGGCCTCTGCACCCATATGGGTGACTTGGAAGAAGCTCCTGGCTCCTGGTTTCAGATCAGCTCAGCTCTGGCTGAGGAGTGACCATTTGAGGAGTGACCCAGCACATGAAAGATATCTCTGTCTCTCTCTCTGTGACTCTGCCTTTCAAATAAATAAATAAAATCTAATATATATATATACATATATATATATATATAATTCTGATAATATGGTCTAGAAAGGAGAGATATTCAGTGACAAGTAGAACTTTAGAAGACCCTTCCAAAATAATGATGTGCTGAAATTGATGTAGAAATAGTAAAAATAGAAAATGAAACTAGAAAGTGTTGTGGATCTATGTGGTGAGAGTGAGGGAAGTTGGTGGGTAACCTAGGAGTTTCTACACTAGTAATAGTTTCTTTGGAAGTCTGGCAAATAAATATCCAGTGTTGCCTATCTGCTATCTTGAAATAGCTGGAGGAGAAGCTAGGGATATAATTATTAATGTGAAAAAGTGGAAACCCTGAGTAAGGATGGAAAAGAAGATAAAGGCAAGAAACTTGGAAAACACTATGAGGCAGTCAGCGAAAGAAGTGACAATGTAAGTTTTTGAAGCAAAGATTTACTTATTGTTTACCTTCAAGGCATATAAAATTGTGGTCATTCAGTAAATCTGTTCTTTTGTTCAGTGGAAGGAAGGCTAGATAATGAAATGGGGGAATAAGTCAATCAAAGAAGAAACAGGCAAGTCGGAGAGGGTAGTACTGAGGAACATAAAAGAAGCATCCTTAAGTCATTCTGGAAGTGAAGAAAGATTCCACATCCTGAGATTTGAGAATTGAACTCTGCTTCTGCTGAATTTTGGCTGAATCTGCAGACTTTTGTTCCCTGGGGGACTCTTTTGCCTTTGACCCACTTTGCTTTCTGATTCCATCATTGGATTTCCCCAGCCACTGTCTTTTTACTTGACCATACCTGCTTCCTGTTTCTGTGTTGGTTCTGCAGTTTATGGTTTCTAATCTGATCTCACACAGATTCACACTCCAGCTTCTGGTTTCCAAACAGGCAATTCTAAAATCTCTACTTCCTCTTATTTTTCACACCCTCCTTTCTAAAGCTAACAAAACAGAAAAGAGGGTTAAGGAGAGAGCGACTAGGAATGTTAAAGCTTCTCTGATAAGGCAAATAGGATAAAGATTGGTTAACTTTGGATCTTAAGGAAATAAGCAACATTGTAGAATAGCATAATAAAGGGAGAATTCATATTATGTTACCAAAAAGTGAACAGAATATTGGAATTAGAGACTATTGTGCAATTTTTCCCCAAAGAAATGTGTCAGTGAAGAGAAGGGAATAAGGATTTCATTAGGAATCTATTTATTTAGTGTTTGTTTTAGGAGTTTGAAATAACACAAAGTGAAAAATGAGTGGAATCAGATTCTAAATAAGCAGGAAGGAATGGAATTAGGAACACTGGAAAGAGAAGGTATTATCCTTCACAAGAAAAAATATCTTCCTCTTAAAATAATTTCTTTAAAATATGTTTTTATGTAGAATATCTGTCCTTAATGTGTTGTACTATGTGAATTAATGGTATAACTAGTACTCAAACAGTACTTTACACTTTGTGTTTCTGTGCGGGTGCAAGCTGTTGAAATCTTTACTTAGTATATACTAAATTGATCTTCTGTATATAAAGATAATTGAAAATGAATCTTGATGTGAATGGGATGGGAGAGGGAGCGGGAGATGGGAAGGTTGTGGGTGGGAGGGAGGTTATGGGGGGAAAAAGCCACTGTAATCTAAAAGCTGTACTTTGGAAATTTATATTTATGAAATAAAAGTTTAAAAAATATGTTTTTATATATTTGAGAGGCAGACACACACACAAATAGGATGAAGGGGAAAGAGAGAGACAGCACACTCATCCACTGGTTTACTCCCTTAAATGCTGGCAATGGCTTGTGTTATATCTTTTTTTTTTTTTTTTTTTGACAGGCAGAGTGGACAGTGACAGAGAGACAGAGAGAAAGGTCTTCCTTTGCCGTTAGTTCACCCTCCAATGGCCGCTGTGGCCGGCGCTCCCATGGGGTGCAGGGCCCAAGTACTTGGGCCATCCTCCACTGCACTCCTGGGCCACAGCAGAGAGCTGGCCTGGAAGAGGGGCAACCGGGACAGAATCCGACGCCCCGACCGGGACTAGGAGTAGAACCCGGTGTGCCAGCGCCGCAAGGTGGAGGATTAGCCTAGTGAGCCGTGGCGCCGGCCTTGTGTTATATCTTAATGTTAGCCGTTGCAAAGCGCACCGGACACCGGAGTAAGGGAAAGGGTTTATTGGGGAACACCCTACAGACCAGAGTGAAGGGGCAGTGAAGGAAAAAGAGAGAAGGAGACTGTGAGAGAGAGACAGAGGAGGGAGAAGAGAGAGCAGAGAAGCCAAGAGAGGCCAAGAGAGAGCACGTGTGCAGGAACAGGCCTTTTTAAAACTTTGCCTGAGGGCAGGCAGGGAAGCAGGAGCAGCGAATCCCATTAGGATGGGGGTGGAGCCTGGCTCAGGTTGCTGGGCCATGCGGCCACCTGGCTACAACTGCGCCAGTTTCCTAACAGCTTGGACTATGCCAGGGGCCAAAGCTAGGAGCTGGGAACTCAACAGATCTCCAAAGTCTGTGGCAGGACCCAACTACCTGAGCCATCATCTGCTGCCTCCCACGGTCTGCACTAATGGAAAGCTGGAATCAGGAACTGGAGCTAAGAATTGAATCCAGGCAATTCAATATGGAGCAAGGGTATCTTAACTGGTATTTTAACCACTAGGCCTGCATTAAGTAATTTTTTAATGTTAACTTTTTTTTTTTTTTTTTTTTTGACAGGCAGAGTGGATAGTGAGAGAGAGAGACAGAGAGAAAGGTCTTCCTTTTGCTGTTGGTTCACCCTCCAATGGCCGCCACGGCTGGCGCGCTGCGGCCGGCGCGCCACACTGATCCGAAGGCAGGAGCCAGGTGCTTATCCTGGTCTCCCATGGGGTGCGGGGCCCAAGCACTTGGGCCATCCTCCACTGCCTTCCTGGGCCACAGCAGAGAGCTGGCCTGGAAGAGGGGCAACCGGGACAGAATCCGGCGCCCCGACCGGGACTAGGACCCGGTGTGCCAGCGCTGCAAGGCGGAGGATTAGCCTAGTGAGCCGCGGCGCTGGCTATTTTTATTTTAAACCAAAATATTACAGAAAATTATGAAAACAACTGTAATCTTCAGTGCCTGTTAACACTTTTATGCGTTTTTTAAAAATATTTATTTATTTATTTGAAAGGCAGAGTTACAGAGAGGCAGATGCAGAGGCAGAGGCAGAGAGAGAGAGAGATCTGGTTCACTCCCCAAATGGCCGCAATGGCTGCAGCTGGGCTGATCCGAAGCAAGGAGCCAAGAGCTTCTTCCAGGTCTCCCACGTGGGTTCAGGGGCCCAAGGTCTTGGGCCATCTTCTACTGCTTTCCCATGCCATAGCAGAGAGCTGGATCAGAAGTGGAGCAGTTGGATCTCGAACCAGTGCCCATATGGGATGCCAGCACTTCAGGCAGCGGCTTTACCTGTGGGGAGCAAACCGGACTAGACTGTTACTGGAATTAAGACTTATTCTATGCATCTGCTCTCCCACAATATGGCGCTGGGAGAGAAGTAAACAGCTTCCGCACAGCTGCCTCCAGTTCAGCTAATAAACTGTAGGACTTGCTCCTGATTGGAGGAGAGCAGCGTACTCGGCGTGTGGGCAGCCGAGTTGGGATTGGCGGAGGAGAACTATAAAGGAGGAGAGAGACGGCATGCACCAGGAACATCTATGGGGAACATCTAAGGGAACCCGTGCAGCCCCTGAGAAAGCCGGCCGGCGGTGTGCCACTCCCCTGCGGAAGTGGGGAATGTGGCCAGGGGGAACTGCCCTTCCACGGAGGTGGAAGGGATAGTAGCCAACCCGGGAAGAACCAGCAGCAAACCCGGGGAGGGCCGAGCAGACAGAAAGAACAGCGCAGGGTCCTGTGTTGCTCCTCCACGAAGAGGGGGAGCGACATAATGGTGCCGTGACTCGGATATGAAGCCTAGGCAGGGTTTAGTGTCGTTCCTCCACGAAGAGGGGGAGCGACATTTACCCGCTATTCCATAGCGCTGGCCCCTTGATGCATTTTTATTAGCACTTGTTGGTGGTCACTGTATCAACATCACTATTCATGGAGCTTCACAAGTATTACTTTATTTGCTCTTAGAACAATTCTATGAAGCATTTTCTACTACTAAATTCTATTTTACAAGTGAGAAAATAGACAAATTAATATCACCAAAATTATAGCATTAGAAACTGGTAAGATTTGAAGTCACAAAATGCTGACATGAAACTCTGAATTTTTTTTTTTTAAATAAAGATTTATTTATTTATTTAAAAGGCAGCATTGTAGACAAAGCAGGAAAGACAGAGAGAGATCTTGCATCTACTGTTTCACTACCCAAATGGCCACAACAGCTGAGCTGGGCAGATCTGAAGCCAGGAGCTAGGAACTTCATCCAGGTCTCTCATGTGGGTGCAGGTGCCCAAGGACTTGGGCCATCTTCCAGAGTTTTCTTAGGCACATTAGCATGGAGCTGGATTGGAAGTGGATCAGCCGGGACATGAACTGGTACCAATGTAGGATGCTGGTATTGCAGGTGGTAGCTAAACCCACTACACCACAACACTGGTTCTCAAATCCATTTTTACAATGTTGTCCTTTTGAGCATAAAAATTATTTATATTTTTCATTTATTAATATTTAATAAGCATTTCACTGTTACTACAAATATTTCATCAACATTTTTGAAGGGTAAAAAAAATCCCTTTAAGCAAATATTTGATTATTTACTTAATTGATTCTGTTTATTTGTAGGTATTTAGTTTTCTTTCAGAATTTTCTATCAAGGGAATTTGTCTATGGGGGCTGGTGTTGTGGTGTAGGAGGTTAAGCTGCTGTCTGTGATGGTGGCAACCCATATGAGTGCAGGTTCAAGTCCTGGCTGCTCCACTTCCAATCCAGCTCCCTGATAATGTGCCTGGGAAAGCAGCAGAAGATGGTCCAAGTGTATGGATTCCTGCCAACCACGTGGGAGACCTGGATGGAGTTCCAGGCTCTTTGCTTCGACTTGTACCAGCCCAGGCTGTGGTGGCCATTTGGGGAATTAACCTGCAGACAGAAGATGTCTCTCTCTCTCTCTCTCTCTCTCTCTCTCTTTCTCTCTTTCTCTCTCCCACCCCCGTAATTCTGCTTTTAAATAAATTTTTAAAAGTCTTTAAAAATAAATAAAATGATTGATTTTCTAATATAATTATCTTTACATTTTTGGACTAAACTATTCTTGGTTGTGATATACTGTTTGTTTTTTTTTTTTAAATTTTTTTGACAGGCAGAGTTAGACAGTGAGAGAGACAGAGAGAAAGGTCTTCCGTTGGTTCACCTCCCCAAATGGCTGCTACAGCTGGCGTGCTGTGCCGATCCGAAGCCAGGAGCCAGGTGCTTCCTCCTGGTCTCCCATGTGGGTGCAGGGTCCAAGCACTTGGGCCATCCTTCACTGCCTTCCTGGGACACAGCAGAGAGCTGGAATGGAAGAGGAGCAACCGGGACAGAACTGGCGCCCCAACCGGGACTAGAACCCGGGGTACCAGTGCTGCAGGTGGAGGATTAGCCTAGTAAACCATGGTGCTGGCCAGTGATATATTGTTTTTTTTTTTTTTTTTTATTTTTATTTTTTTTTTTGACAGGCAGAGTGGACAGTGAGAGAGAGAGACAGAGAGAAAGGTCTTCCTTTGCCGTTGGTTCACCCTCCAATGGCCGCCGCGGCCGGCGCGCTGCTGCCGGTGCACCGCGCTGATCCGATGGCAGGAGCCAGGAGCCAGGTGCTTTTCCTGGTCTCCCATGGGGTGCAGGGCCCAAGCACCTGGGCCATCCTCCACTGCACTCCCTGGCCACAGCAGAGGGCTGGCCTGGAAGAGGGGCAACCGGGACAGAATCCGACGCCCCGACCGGGACTAGAACCTGGTGTGCCGGCGCCGCTAGGCAGAGGATTAGCCTAGTGAGCCGCGGCGCCGGTCCAGTGATATATTGTTTTTATCATATATTCGTGGATTTGATTTGCCAGTGTTTTACTAGGATTTTTGCATGTTTAATTCTTGTCAAGTTTAGACAGCAATTTCCCTTTTTGCTGTCTTTTTCTGGGTTTCATATTCTGTCTTTTTTTTTTTTTAAAGGTTTATTCATTTATTTGAAAGTCAGAGTTACACAGAGAGAGGAGAGGCAGAGAGAGAGAGAGGTCGTCCATCCCCTGGTACACTCCTTAATTTACTGCAATGGCCAGAGCTGCGCTGATCTGAAGCCAGGAACCAGGAACTTTTTCTGGGTTTCCCATGTGGGTGCAGGGGCCCAAGGACTTGGGCCACTTCTACTGCTTTCCCAGGCCATAGCAGAGAGCTGGATTGGAAGTGGAGCAGCCGGTACTAGAACTGATGCCTATATGGGATGCTGGCACTTCAGGCCAGGGCATTAACCCACTGCGCCACAGCGCTGGCCCCCATATTCTGTCTTTCCAGCTGTCTTCATGCTTTGTTTATATATTGTACATATTATCTACTTCTTGTAGGGTTGGTAGAACACATACCTCTGAAAGAAAAAACGGAGGTGATATCCAACATTCTGACCAAAGGATGGGATGGGTGTTATGGGTTGGATAATAGTTTGGATGTCCCTCAAAGGCCGCATATTAGAGACTTTGTCCCCACAGTCTTGCATTAATGATTAATGGATTACTGTTAATGGTTGATAGATTATGAGTAGATACTTGATCTAGTTATGGCTTCTGAGAGGAAGACCTCATAGTCATTTGGAGCTTGCCATTTGAAGGCAGTTCCTTTTAGAAGGTTTGTTATATATGCAGAGTGTGCTTCCTGTGTGTTTATGCTTTCTGGCTTACCATGTGTTCATCCCTCTGCCAATGTATGACCTCACCAGATAAATGAACTAATGGTGCTGGCAAATCTTGGACTGTGAACCTCCAAATCATAAGCTGAAATAAGAAGTTCCTTTCAGTTATTTTAGTTAAAGTAGCAAAAAGTTGACTAACACAAATGGTAAAGTATTTGACATGCCTGAGCTCATTCAAGTCTCAGAGTAGAAAGTTCCAGTAGACATACGATTTTATAATATTGTAAGTATCATGCAGAGTGATGTCTAATATTTTCCCCTATATTAAGAGAATCTGGTAGCTATTTTGACGATGGGTAGAGGAAAACGGGCCGCCCATTTATAAATTTTGTGGGACTTTCCTAGTTATGCAGGCACTGGCACTGGAAAATAATGTGCAAAAATTAAATTAGTTTTGTCTGAATTTGCAAAACCAATTTCTGCAGAACTCTGGGAAGTGGGTGGTATCATTTGTTTCATGAAGTTAGTGACTTCTATGCAAAAAGAAGTTGATTTAATCACTCCTAACTCTGAGATACTCAGAGTTGGTGATCTCTGTGAATAAAATAGTGATCTTGACCAAGGACCAATAGGAGAGATGGAACCATTAACACCTATAGTGAGTTTGGAAAGTTAGAAGGCAGCATGACGATTAAGAGTCTGTACATCTTCAGCAGCTGAAAATGATCTTGTATCAACCTTCCTGAGCTGACCTGAATATGAAGAATTAATTGTGTGAGAAGTGAAAGAGGTAGTTGGTCATTGAAAACTGTAATATTGAGGGTTCTGGGAGGAGGTGACCAAGCAAGGTGGCACTGGGTGTGGTTAGGGACTGAGATGGTTAGTATAGTTGGGAGTTGATTACAAACACTGAGCCTGAGCATATAATAAATATATTTAGGACAATAATGCAAAGTTGCTTACTGATGGAGAAGAGGTAGATGTGGAAAGAAGAAGGATAGGATGAATCCTATTGTATTGGATTGTAGTTGGCAGTATTTGTAGAAACTTACGATATATCTATGTCTGTGTCCATAGATGCTGTTTATACACATTTAACTAGAAAGAATATTATATACTTCTTAACAGATGCATGTATTTCTGAAGTGTGTGTATACCTATACATTTTCTAATTCTATCCTTTGACCTAGAAACAATGTTTGTTTCCCCCCCAAATAAATCTTTTATTTAAAGAATATAGACTTCATGGATTTCATAAATATAACTTCAGGAACATAGTGATTCTTCCCATTGTACCTGCCCTCCCACCCACACTCCCACCCGTCTTCCTCTTCCCTCTTTTATTCCCAGACTTATTTTTTACTAAGATCTATTTTTAATTAATTTTATACATAGAAGATTAACTCTATACTAGGTAAAGAGCAACAAATTGTATGAAAAAAAAAAAAAACTGTTCCTCAGCAGTCAAGACAAAGGCAATTCAAAGTCATTACATCTTGAAGTTAACTTCTTTTTGTATGCATTTTTTTTTGAGAAACTTAGTTAACTTTATAGAGGAACCCAAGAATGACACATCTTTTGTGAGCACTTAGACAGAACTATAACTTATGAGACATAAGAATATCCTCCACTTAATACACTAAAATGAAATAAATCTTTTAGAACAAGTTTTGCTATTAACTCTCATAATACAACTCTTTGAGGACAGAGGTCCTGCATGGGAAGTTAGTGCACAGTGACTTCTGTTGTTAATTTAACAATTAACACTCTTATTTATGATGTCAGTGATCACCCGAGGCTCTTGACATGAGCTGCCTAGGCTATGGAAGCCTTTTGAATCCACAAACTCCATCAGTATTTAGATAAGGCCATAAGCAAAGTAGACGTTCTCTTCTCCCTTTAGAGAAAAGTACATCCTTCTTTGATAACCACTTATTTCCACTGAGGTTTCACCCACCAAGGTCAATCATGTAGGACACTTTTGCCACAGTGTCTTGGCTTTCCATGCCTGAAAAGCCCATAAGAGCTTGAGGGCTGATTCTGAGGTCAGAGTGCTACTTAAAATGATTGTCATTCTGAGTCTGCTGTATGTACTGCTTCCCATGTTGTAGCATTCATTCCTTTTTAATTCTATTATTATTTTTACCAAACAGTTAATCCTATCCATATGATCACTTTAACATTTAAAATGGTATTCGTACCATCCAGTTTTAGGGAATTTGGGGTCCCATGGCAAGTTTTTAAACTGTACCCTTAGAAGTAAGCCCATAGGAATATATGTAGAACTATACAGCTTTACAGTTATAAACTTCATACGCTTCATAATTACAACTTTAGGAACATGGTGATTCTTCTCATCATACCTACCCTCCCACCCACACTCCGACCCCCTTCCTCCTGTCTCTCTTATTCCCACTCTTATTTTTTAGAAACAATGTTTTGTAGTTGTAGTGAGCACACAAAAATCCAGATCCTGATACCTAAATACCATTTTCTATTAAAAGGAATCAGGGATGCTTGGAAAATAGCTGTCTGTAGCACTGATGCAGGCATATATAACATGGGCCTGGAACACCTTTCTAAGATGAAAAGTAGTGAAAGTGTTAAAGAATGATGTAAATATGAAAGAAGCTTGAAGGGGTTTTCACGATCCCAAATGGGTATTTGAGCAGTGAATACAAAAGAAATCCATGAGCTCATACTGATATAAATATATGAATGAATAAATGAACAATGAGAAAAGAAAGCTTTCTTGCAGCATGATGCTAATTAATAGGTAACAGGAATGTTGAAATTAACAACCATCATAGTAAAATGATTTAGGCAAGATTCATCAGTAGTTATTAAACAGTAAGTGAAAGTTTGTGGGGTAATTGGATATTTTATGTGGAATAATTATTAGTGACAAAGGAAAAATAACTTCATGGTGGAGAAAAATTCATTTAGTGATCAAAAGTAACACCAGTAAGACAAAATGACAATGTGTGCACATAGTACTGTGTCTTTAATCTTCCTACTAAAGATGCATAACTTAAATCTAAGAAAACATTACTCAAGGGGTACAGCTGGTTAAGTTACTGATTGTGATGTCGGCATTCCATATCTGAGTGCTGGTTCAAGTCCTGGCTACTCCACTCGCAATCCAGCTTCTTACTAATATCCCTGGGAAGGCAGCCCAGGATGGCCCAAGTACTTGGGCCCCAACCATCCATGTGGAAGACCAAGATGGTGTTCAGGCTCCTGATTTTGGCCTGGGCCAGATTTGGCTGTTGCAGTCATTTGGGAAGTGAACCAGAAAATGGAAGATCTCTGTCTTTCTCTGTCTCTTCGCTTCCCTTCCTCCCTCTTTCTCTCTTTCAAATAAATAAATTTTAAGAAAAAGAGAAAGCGTTATTCAAACCCAAATTGAGGGACATTTTACGAAATCACTGTACTGTTCAAGAAATGTTAAACAAGGAAAGCTTAGGAACTCTTCTGGACTGAAGGAGACAAAAGTGACATGACAAATAGACGCCATGCATGTATGGTTGTCATGAAAGTATCTGGCTCAGATCTTGCTTCAGAGGACCTGCTGTGCATAGTTGATTGATGACCTTTACCCTTTTCCCTCATGGATCTGCTTCAAAGTTCAGCAGACCACAGTCCCAATGACTGAACATGACTGGATGCAAGAACTGATTCTGTTTGCCCAACATAGGGTTCCTGTAATGGGAAACTTAGTTTTGAAGACCACACACTGGGTTGGCCAAGATTTTCTCAGAACTATCTTGTAGTCTGAAGGTCTTCTTTCTCCGTTTTTTTGGTGTCAGACCTTATGATGGTGTTAAAGGCCTCCCTGCCCACTCCAATCCTTTCATCCTTCACAAGTATTTTCCAAATTAAACCTTTTAGGTATCTAATAATATCATAGTGTCTTTTTTAAGGATTTATTTATTTATTTGAAAGGTAGAGTTACAGACAGGCAGAGGCAGAAGCAGAGAGAGAGAGAGAGAGAGAGAGAGAGAGAGAGAGGTAGATAGGGAGGGAGGGAGGTCTTCTATCTGCTGGTTCACTCTTCAATTGGCTGCACCAGCTGGAGCTGTACCAATAAGAAGCCAGGAGCCAGGAGCCTGCTTCAGGTCTCCTATGTGGGTGCAGGGGCCCAAGGACCTGGATCATCTTTCACTTCTTTTCCAGACCAGAGCAGAGAGTTGGATTGGAAGTGGAGCAGCCAGGGCTCAAACCGGCACCCATGTGGGATGCCAGCTCTGCAGGCGGTGACTTTACCCACTAAGTCACAGCGCTGGTCCCATAGTGTCTGTTTCTTAGAGAACCCAATCACAGTCTGATCTGATGGATTTCTTCCTTTTGCTATATAGGACATTATAACTA
This sequence comes from Oryctolagus cuniculus, assembly GCF_964237555.1. NCBI lineage: Eukaryota > Metazoa > Chordata > Mammalia > Lagomorpha > Leporidae > Oryctolagus > Oryctolagus cuniculus. The sequence goes on along the minus strand of NC_091435.1, from coordinate 155,547,910 downwards.
TGCATGAATTTCAATTTTCTTTTTGCACCAAAATAAACATCTTTTTTAAAAAACTTATTTAGTAGATATAAATTTCCAAAGTACAGTTTATGGGTTACAATGGCTTTTTCCCCTCCATAACTTCCCTCCCATCTGCAACCCTCCCATCTCCCGCTCCCTCTCCCATTCCATTCACATCAAGATTCATTTTCAATTATATACAGAAGATCAATTTAGTATATATTCGGTAAAGATTTCAAGAGTTTGCACCCACACAGAACACAAATTGCCAAATACTGTTTGAGCACTAGTCATACCATTAATTCACATTGAACTACACATTAAGGACAGAGATCCTACATGGGGAGTAAGTGCACAGTGACTCCTGTTGTTGACTTAACAAATTGGCACTCTTGTTTAAGGCGTCAGCAATCTCCCCAGGCTTTAGTCATGAGTTACCAAGGCTATGGAAGCCCCCTGAGCTCGACGACTTTGATCTTATTTTGACAAGGCCCTAGTCAAAGTGGAAGTTCTCTCCTCCCTTCAGAGAAAGGTACCTCCTTCTTTGATGGCCTGTTCTTTCCACTGGGATCTCACTCGCAGAGATCTTTCATTTAGTTTTTTTTTTTTTTCCAGTGTCTTGGCTTTCCATGCCTAAAATACTCTCATGGGCTCTTCAGCCAGATCTGAATGCCTTAAGGGCTGATTCCGAGGCCAGAGTGCTGTTTAGGACAACTGCCATTCTATGAGTCTACTGTGTATCCCGCTTCCCATGTTGGATCGTTCTCTCCCTTTTTGATTCTATCAGTTAGTATTAGCAGACACTAGTCTTGTTTATGTGATCCCTTTGACTCTTAGACCTATCATTATGGTCTATTGTGACGTGAAATTGATCACTTAGACTAGTGAGGTGGCATTGGTACATGCCACCTTGATGGGATTGTATTGGAATCCCCTGGCACATTTCTAACAATGAAAATCTTTTAACTCCACTTTCCATGAATATTTTGAAGTATCCTTGTATTATTAAAAATTAAAAATTATTAAAATACCTATTAAAAATTGAAAGTTGTCATTATTTTTAATATATGAAGTATTAAAGATAAACATATTAAACATAAAATTAAACATAAAAATATTAAAGATAAACAAATATTTTAATAAATCAGAGAGGAAGATAGGTAGTGAATGAAAGATCCTGAAATGGCGCAGCAGTGGGGCTGGGCCAATCTGAAGATAAGAATCAGGAACTCCATTTTGTTCTCCCAGGTGGGTGGCAAGGGCCCATGTAACTTGGGTCATTAAATGCTGTTTCCAGGCCCATTAGCAGGAAGCTGAATTGGAAGCACACAGAGTAGCCAGAACTGAACCAAAGCTCTGATACAGGACACTGGTGTGAAAAGTGGTTTAACCTGTTGCTCCACAATGCTGACCCCACATCCTTACTTCAGTTACTAATATTATATCGATGATAATTTCCTAATTTTTGAGGCTTGTAAAAGATTTTTAAAAAATGAGAAAATGTAAAAGAGGAGGCAATCAATAGTCATTAAGAAGTTTCAGTAAGGGAGGGTAGGCATCGTACCATAGCAGATTGGGTGGCTGACAACCCATATGGATGCCAGTTCGTGTCCCAGCTGCTCCACTTTCAATCCAGTTTCCTTCTAGTGGCCTGGAAAAGCAATGAAAGACGACCCAGGTGCTTGGGTCCCCACCATGCATGTGGGAGTTCCAGAGGAAGCTCCTGGCTCCTGACTTTGGCCTGGCCTAGCCTTGGCTGTTGTGGCCATTTAGGGAGTCAACCAGCAGATGGAAGATATCTCTCTTTCTCTCTCAGTCTCTCTCTCTCTCTCTCTCTCTCTCTCTCTCTCTCTCTCCCTGTCTCTCCCTCTCTCTTTGTAGCTCTTTCAAGTTAATTAATTAATTAAAAAAAGACATTTCAATAAACTTCAGAAAATAAGATGGAGATATGGCAACTGATTTAGCAGCGCAGGGAAGAATGAAATTTGAGGAAAATCAGGGGATGATTACCACCACAAATGACCCAGTTTGCTTATAATAATCCCTAATAAGCTCAGCACTTGGACGAGGGTGTAATGGAAAGGTGTGAGACTGAAAACAGAAGGATTAGTTGGAAGCCTGTATTTAGGGTACTTGGGGCCCTAGTTCCCCTTCTCTGTCTTGTGCTACTCTTAACTCCCTCCTCTTCCACATCAGCTCCCAATACCTTCCACCAAAACTGTGGATTTATTTCTCTAGAGGGGTTTTTGGAATCAGAGGCATCAAGCCCAGGAAATGCTGGGAGGCAGCTCTAGGCTGAAAATTGGGCATACGTGAGTAATGGTGTACTTTCTGTAAGGCAGTCCCCTTACCTTCCTCAACCACTGGATCCCTGAAGGGCCAGTATCCAGGAGTGGAGCCAGTCCTTGGGCCAACAGGCCGTGGGTGGAGAAGCATTAGAGTTTTGTGATTAAGAAAAGGGATTTCGGGGCTGCCTACGACAAAGGCATCCCATATGAGTGCCGGTTTGAGTCCAGGCCATTCCACTTCCTGTCCAGCTCCCTTCCACATCCAGCTGATGTGCCTGGGAAGGCAGCAGAAGATAGCCCACGTGGTTGGAGCTCTGCCACTCACATGAGAGTACAAGATGGAGTTCCTGGCTCCTGGCTTCAGCCTGGTCTAGCCCCGACCCCCTTTCTCTCTCTGTCGCTCTGCCTTTCAAATAAATAAAATAAATCTTAAAAACACAAAAAAGAAGAGAGATTTGGCAGCCAGTCTACCTGTGTTCAAATATCTGCCAATAAATAAGTATATGGCTTAGCTAATTCACAGTGGAGATGGTGACAATAGCAATAACAACTTCATGGAGACCACTATGAGTATTAAATGAATACATATATAAAATGTTTAGAACAGTGTCTAGCACATACTATGTGTCTTGTAAATTTCAACTATCATTACCATTATTGGTGCTCTCTGGAAAACTGGAGCAGCATAGAGTATAAAAGAATTGATATTGGGGACCCTCCCAAAATACTTTCTTATCACCTTATTCGCCTATAGGGAACAAAAACCCAGTCAATAAGCCCTGCAAGACACACAGAGCTGATAATTATTTTGTGGTGCTTAGTGTTTTAATGTGAAGGATCACCTTAAAGTTTGAAAGGGAGAGGGAAGACAAATTAACAGAAAATATATACACAAATGTAGAGGGAACAGAGAAAAATAAACACATGTTTACATTTACCTGAGATTAAAATGTAAGCATTTTCCATTTATCTGAAAGATAAAACATATTATATCCGTAAAACAAGATTAGATATTTTAAAAAACAACTAGAGAAAAACATTCTATTAGAGAGAGAAAGGGAGAGAGAAATGATTCACTCTCCAAATGCCCTCAAATAGCCAAGGTTGGACCAGGGCCAAAAGCTGGGAGCCAGAAAGTCAATCCAAGCCTCCCTTGTGGGTGGCAGAGACCCAATCATTTGAGATATCACCGGAACTTTGTAGAATTTAAATATAGCTGCTGGTAGTGTGGTATAGGGGGTAAAGCTGTGGCCTGCGACACTGGCATCCCATATAGGTGCTGGTTTGTGTTCTGGCTGCTCCACTTAATCCAGCTCACTGCTAAAGGCCTGAGAAAAGCAGAAGAAGATGGTCTAAGCACTTGGCCCCTGCTAGCCACATGGGAGACCTGGATGAAGCTCCTGGTTCCTGATTTCAGTCCAGCCCAGCCCTAGCCATTGCAACCGTCTGGGGAGTCAGACAGCGAATGGAAGCTCTCGCTCTCTCTATCTCCACCTGTAACTCTTTCAAATAAATACATCTTAAACAGATTTGAATATAATAAAAATAGAAATTTGGGGGCCGTTGCCGTGGCTCACTTGGCTAATCTTCCGCCTGCGGCGCCAGCATCCCATATGGGCGCCGGGTTCTAGACCCGGTTGCTCCTCTCCCAGTCCAGCTCTCTGCTGTGGCCCGGGAAGGCAGTGGAGGATGGCCCAAGTGCTTCGGTGCCTGCACCTGCATGGGAGACCAGGAAGAAGCTCCTGGCTTCGGATCAATGCAGCTCCGGCAGTAGCAGCCATTTGGGGGGTTAACCAACAGAAGGCAGACCTCTCTCTCTGTCTTTCCCTCTCACTGTCTGTAACTCTACCTGTCAAATAAATAAATTAAAAAATCTTAATAAATAAATAAATAGAAATTTAACAGAGGGGCTGGTGGTGAGCCACAGTTTGCAATACTGGCGTCCCATGTAGGCAATGGTTTGAGTCCTGGCTGCTCCACTCACTTCCAAACTGGCTCCCTGCTAATGTGCGGGGGAAAGCCGCAGAAGATGGCCCAAATACTTGGGCTCCTACCCACATGGGAGATTCAGAAGAAGCCTCGGGCTCCTAGCTTTGGTCTGGCCCAGCACCAGCCATTGCAGCCATTTGGGTGAGTGAACTAATGAATGGAAGATCTTTCTCTGTCTCTCCTTCTCTGTTCTCTACCTTTCAAATAAATAAATAAATCTGTAAAAAAAAAATTAACAAAGTGGGGTGGGTGCTGTGCAATGAATTGAGCCACCAGTTGTGATTCCAGCATTCATTGTCAGAGTGCCATTTCAAGTTCTGGCTGCTCTGCTTTCAGTCCTGCTGCCTGCAGCGTGCCTGGGAGGGTACTGGATGGTTGCTGAAGTACCCAGGTCTCTGCCATCCTCATGGGGATGTAGATGGAGTTCTGTACTCCTGGCTTCAGCCTGGCCCAGATCTGCTGTTGTGGTCATTTGGGGAGTGGACCATTTGATGGAATCTCTTTCTCTCCGCCCCCTTTCAGATAAATAAATGAATACATCCTTAAATTCAACAGTGGGTTGGAATTTAAAGAGACACTTATGACTGGGTTAGCCATGGATGAGACTTGTTAAACATACTAAGACACTATAGAGGTTCATGTTTAGTCTAGAAGTTATGATGCCTGCATCCTATAATGAAATACTTGCTTTTGATACCTAACTCTTTCTCTGGTTCTTCACTTCATCTTGATGATTATGACCAGGGTCAGTTCCCAGCTCCAGGCTTTAGCACCCTTCTTCCCATCCCTGCCTGCCTTCTGTTATGGGCATTGTTATGGGCATCTCTCTTAAATAAATAAATAAATAATTTTTTTTTTTGACAGGCAGAGTGAACAGTGAGAGAGAGAGAGAAAGGTCTTCCTTTACCGTTGGTTCACCCTCCAATGGCCGCTGCAGCCGGCGCACCACATTGATCTGAAGCCAAGAGCCAGGTGCTTCTCCTGGTCTCCCATGCAGGTGCAGGGCCCAAGCACTTGGGCCATCCTGCACTGCACTCCCGGGCCATAGCAGAGAGCTGGACTGGAAGAGGGGCAACCAGGACAGGTTCTGGTGCCCCGACCGGGACTACAACCCGGTGTGCCAGCACCACAGGCAGAGGATTAGCCTATTGAGCCATGGTGCCGGCCTTAAAAAAAATTTAAAAGACATAGTAGAAAGAAAGCAGATATAAATGGATTTAATTTTTGTGTGCCCAGTCAAAACACAAGACAACATAGAAACCTAATCACAACTGATTCTCAAAATTGTTTTTCATGTGAGCGAATCTGTGATGAATATGAAGGGCACTGCTGACAACAGAATGTTTGTAATGATGGAAATGTAGAATGTGTATTATCAAATATTTGGAAGGAAAGTAGACCAGGCATGAGTAAAATTATCTATCAGACCATGGATTTGCCAATCCAACAATTATTCTTTGCTTTCTTCTATCTCTTTAGCCATCTATCACCCAGATGGTGGTTGCTGGAATATCCCTATTATCTTCAGTCTTACAAGGTTGCCTCTCCATTGAATTGTTAGAAAGGAAACACTTTTCCTCCGCCCTGGGTCAGTAACTGGGAACATGTGAATTAAATTAAGAAAAGACTAACAAGAAAAGACTAGGAATATATGGGGGAGGCCTGACGCCACGGCTCCCTAGGCTAATCCTCCGCCTGCGGCACCGGCACCCCAGGTTCTAGTCCTGGTTGGGGCGCTGGTTCTGTCCCGGTTGCTTCTCTTCCAGTCCAGTTCTCTGCTGTGGCTTAGGAAGGCAGTGGAAGATGGCCCAAGTGCTTGGGCCCTGCACCCGCATGGGAGACCAGGAGGAAGCACCTGGCTTCTGGCTCCTGGCTTTGGACCAGCCGTAGCGGTCATTTTGGGGGTGAACCAACGGAAGGAAGACCTTTCTCTCTGTCTCTCTCACTAACTCTGCCTGTCAAAAAAAAAAAAAAAAAGTAAAAAGAAATATATGGGGGAACTAATGGAAGATAAGAACTAGATTAGTAAGATGTGTTTATGCAAACTTATATTGGTCAACTATTCCTCTCATGTGATGAGTTGCTCTTATCTGTGTTTTAATGGTAGGCACTTTGACAAAAGGAAATACATCTTTGCCTTTAAGCAGAAAAGGGAGAAGACAGAGAACTGTCTGTTTGTTGATTCTTGATGTGGATGAGGCAGGGAGTCAGGAAGGGATAAGGAGTTAAGGATTGCCAACACCCAAGCCTTGTGCCCTATGCAAATCCCATCAAAATCCCATCATCTTCCATGGCATTTCAAAATGGTTCATCATGTAGGTAAGCCTCACTTTCCATCATGTTCCCATCACCATGACACCTTCCTAGAGACCTGCACATGAACCGCAGCCCTGTCAAAATCTTATCTCTCTTGGATCTTCAATCACACCGGCCCTGAGCACCACCCCTAACTTAAGGGGTGACCTGAACCTATGTGGGGTCAATTCTCTCTTTTGAGGCTCCCCACAGTGACATTTGAGTGTGTACTTTTTTTTTGCCCTTTTTTTTTTTTTTAAGTTTGGCAGTTATTCCAGTGAGTGATTGATCATTCATTCATTCATTCATCTGATAGAGCTACAGACAGAGAGAGAGAGAGAGAGAGAGAGAGGGAGAAACAGACAGGTCTTCTATCCCTTGGCCCACTCCCCAAATGGACGAAATGGCTGGAGCTGGGCCGATCTGAAGCTAGGACCCCAACGTGGGTGTAGGGGCCCAAGCACTTGGGCTGTCCTCCACTGCTTTCCCAGGCACATTAGCATGGAACCAAATCCGAAGTGGAGAAACCAGGGCTTGAACCGGCGCCCATATGGGATGCCAGTGCCACAAGTCGAGGCCCAACACCATGATACTGCCCACCCCTGCTTTTTTTTTTTCCTTTCAATAAAACGTGTGCTCTGTTCACCTCTTCCTGTGTCTCCCAGTTGTATTCTTACACACAGGAAAACAAAATTGGGGACTAAGTCTAGCCTGGAGGTCTCAACTGAGCTCAGCCAGGGCTCTCAATCCTCACAATATAATTTTGGGATCCCCATTTCCATAATATTTATACTAAAATGATATATTTTTGAGTGGCATATTCTGACCCCCTTCAGGATATTTAAAAGAATGAATGGCTTGAGTTCCTTTGCCAAATATAGTGAAAGACAATGTTCTGTAGTACCACTGGGATTTCTTAAAATTTATAGTTTATAAAAAAGAAGTCACAGTTTTTCTGTCTCCTGTTCTCTGCCCTGTCTTAGGCCAAGTTATTTTATTTTTATTTATTTGATAGGCAGAGAAAAAGAGAGAGAAAGAGAAAGAGAGAGAGAGAGAGAAAGTTCTTCATCTGCTGGGTCTCCCCTCAAATGCTGGCAACAGCAGAGTCTGGGTGAGGCCAAAGCAAGAAACTGAGAATGTTGGCGGGGTGGGGGGAGTTGGGTGGGATGGGATGGGGGGATGGAGGACCCTGGCTAGACTTTGTCCAGGTTCTTGTCTCTATGTATGAAACTATTCAAGGAGGAGACATAGATAGAAGTGAGCAGTAAAGCAGGATTTATTTTAAGAGAAAAGGATAGTATACACTATGATTGTGGGCAAACTTATGAGGGAGAGCTACGGTCAATAAATTTCAGAATTGGGGCCGGTACTGTGGCTTCATGGGTAAAGCCGCCACCTGTGGCACCAGCATCACGTATGGGCACCGGTTCGAGTCCAGCCTGTTGTATTTCTGATCCAGCTTCCTGCCAGTGTGCCTGGGAAAGCATCAGAAGATGGCCTAAGTTCTTGTGCCCCTACACCCATTTGAGAGAGTCCAAAGAAGCTCCTGGCTCTTGGTGGCTTTGGATCAGCCCAGCTGCAGCTGTTGAGGCCATCTGGGGAGTGAACCAGTGTAGGGAGGGTCTCTCTTTCTCTCTTAATTCTTCCTTTCAAATAAATAAATAAATCTTTAAAAAATAAATAAATGATAAGAAATTTCAGAGTCATCCTTTCATTGGATAGGGGATGGTGTCTGGGAGAGGGCACAATTGAATGTTCAGATGAGGGCAGTGTTTGGACAGGGCTTAAGTACCACCCATTTCATTGCCCTTGTTTTTGCAAATTTCAGAAGTGTTGTGACAGTGGTGCCTGATGGTCGGGTGCATAGTTGTAATGGGCGTGAAGAGCCTGCAGTCATGTTGGATATTCTAGCTAGTACCACCCGGAAAGCTACTTCTGCATGGAAGGGGGTGAGGCTTGGGTGGTGGGTGGGGCTGTTGTGCAGATCCTGGCCATCTTGTTTCTCATTACCTCCCAGCCTACATCAGGAGTTCAATCTGGGTCTCCCACATTGGTGGCAGGAACCCAATTACCTGCTGCATTGCATGGTATGCATTGGCAGGAAGCTGGAGTTGAAAGCAAAGTCACTATGCGAATCCAGGCACTCAGATATGGAATCCAAGTGTTTGAAGTGGTGTCTTACCTGCTGGCCAAATGCCTCCCACCTCTGCCCCTTACTCTTTTTCCACAAAGTTCTTCACTTATAATTCTGTGAGTAGATTTTACTCAAAGGTTGGCACTGAGGTTAGTCCATTTTACACAGACTAATTTTGTGCCTTAGCTGCCCTAACCTCTCTTGATACTTCATGTCTTCTTTTTTTTTTATCTTTTATTTAATGAATATAAATTTCCAAAGTATGACTCATGGGTTACAATGGCTTCCCCCCCCATACCGTCCCTCCCACCCACCACCCTCCCCTTTCCCACTCCCTCTCCCCTTCCATTCACATCAAGATTCATTTTCGATTATCTTAATATACAGAAGATCAGCTTAGTATACCTTAAGTAAGGATTTCAACAGTTTGCTCCCACACAGAAACATAAAGTGAAAAATAATAGATGATTTTTTTTAATGATGATGAAATCAGATCAGACCTATTGTCATGTTTAATCCCAGTGAGAGTCAAGTTGGGAATTGATAATTTTTTTTTTTTTTGCAGAAGATCAGTTTAGTGTACATTAAGTAAAGATTTCAATCGTTTGCACCCCCATAGAAACACAAAGTGAAATATACTGTTTGAGTACTCGTTATAGCATTAAGCCTCAGTGTACAGCACATTAAGGACAGAGATCCTACATGAGGAGTAAGTGCACAGTGACTCCTGTTGTTGACTTTACAAATTGACACTCCTGTTTATGGCATCAGTAATCTCCCTATGCACCAGTCATGAGTTTCCAAGGCTATGGAAGCCCCTTGAGTTCTCCGACTCTTATCTTGTTTAGACAAGGTCATAGTCAAAGTGGAGGTTCTCTCCTCCCTTCAGAGAAAGGCACCTCCCTCTTTGAAGACCTGTTCTTTCCACTGGGATTTCACTCACAGAGATCTTTTTGCCAGAGTGTCTTGGCTTTCCATGCCTGAAATACTCTCATGGGCTTTTCAGCCAGATCCGAATGCCTTTAGGGCTGATTCTGAGGCCAGAGTGCTATTTAGGACATCCGCCATTCTATGAGTCTGCTGAGTATCTCACTTCCCATGTTGGATCACTCTCCCCTTTATTTATTCTATCGGTTAGTGTTAGCAGATATTAGACTTGTTTATGTGCTCCATTTGACTCTTAGTCCTTTCATTATGATCAATTGTGAACTGAAATTGATCACTTGAAATAGTGAGATGGCATTGGCACATGCCACCTTGATGGGATTGAATTGGAATCCCCTGGTATGTTTCCAACTCTACCAATTGGGACAAGTCAGCCCGAGCATGCCCCAAATTATACATCTCTTCCCTCTCTTATTCCCACTCTTATGTTTAACAGGGATCACATTTCAGTTAATTTTCAACACTTAAGAATAACTGTGTGATAATTACAGAATTAAACCAGTCATATTAAGTAGAACAGACAAAAAAAAAATACTATGAGGGATAATGTATTAAGTTGTCCATTAGCAGTCAGGGCTATGCTGATCAAGTCACCATTTCTCATAGTATCCATTTCACTTCAGGAGGTTTCCTTTTTGGTGTTCAGTCAGTTGTCACCGATCAGGGAGAATATATGGTATTTGTCCCTTTGGGACTGGCTTACTTCACTCAGCATGATGTGTTCCAGCTTCCTCCATTTTGTTGCAAATGACTGGATTTCGTTGTTTCTTACTGCGGTATAGTATTCTAAAGAATACATATCCCATAATTTCTTTATCCAGTCTACCATTGATGGGCATTTAGGTTGGTTCCAGGTCTTGGCTATTGTGAATTGTGCTGCAATAAACATTAGGGTGCAGACCGCTTTTTTGTTTATCAATTTAAACTCCTTTCTGGAAAAGACCCGGGAGGCACAGACAGTCAAAGCCAAAATCAACTATTGGGATTGCATCAAATTGAGAAGTTTCTGTACTGCAAAAGAAACAGTCAGGAGAGTGAAGAGACAACCGACAGAATGGGAAAAAATATTTGCAAACTATGCAACAGATAAAGGGTTAATAACCAGAATCTACAAAGAGATCAAGAAACTCCACAAAAACAAAACCAACAACCCACTTAAGAGATGGGCCAAGGACTTCAATAGACATTTTTCAAAAGAGGAAATCCAAATGGCCAACAGGCACATGAAAAAATGTTCAAGGTCACTAGCAATCAGGGAAATGCAAATCAAAAGCACAATGAGGTTTCACCTCACCCCAGTTAGAATGGCTCACATACAGAAATCTACCAACAATAGATGCTGGAGAGGATGTGGGGAAAAAGGGACACTAACCCACTGTTGGTGGGAATGCAAACTGGTCAAGCCACTATGGAAATCAGTCTGGAGATTCCTCAGAAACCTGAATATAACCCTACCGTTCGACCCAGGATACTTCATGTCTTCTATCACCATCCCCCTTTTTCTAAATTTATTTAATCTTGTTGAATCCTTCTAAGTCTATCCAATCAGAAGTTCATATTGTATTACATTTTTTGCAAAGCAGTTTCACTGTCTGCCTACCCATTGTCAGCAGACTTCCTTTTTTATCTCCAGAGATGTCATCAAGATTCTCTCTAAGGGCTGGAGCTGTGGCCTAGAAGGTTAAGCTTCTGCTGCAGTGCCAGAATCCCATATGGGCGCTGGTTCAGGTTCTGGCTGCTCCACTTCTGATCCAGCTCCCTGTTATTGTTCCTGGAAAAGCAGAGGAAGATGGTCCAAGTATTTGGCCCCTGCAGCCATGCGGGAGACCCAGAAGAAGCTCCTAAATCCTGGCTTCAGATGGGCCTGTCTCCAGCTGTTGTGGCTGTTGGAGGAGTGAACCATCAGATGGAAAGTCTCACTTTCTCTCTGTATCTCTGCCTTTCAAATAAATAAATAAATCTTTAAAACAAAACAAAACAAAAAATTCTCTCTTAAATGTTGATGGTTCTCCCTGTAAGAGGAATTCTGTGCATAACACCCAACATAATTAAAAAAACCTTTCACTTATCCATCTACATCCATCTATTTATATATTCATCCATTCATCTCTCCATTTATTTAATTAATCCACCCCCTGCCAGCCACATGTATATCTTTATCCATCCATTCCCCTCAATTCTCGATCTCTCTGAAATTCTCTCTCTCTCCGTTCTTCCTTTTCCAGGGACCCAGAACATTCTTTATGAGAAATTTCTTTCTCTTGGTTTTTAAGAGAAAAATTTACACTCCCAAAAATAGACAAAGGGAAAATAGATAAGAGTTGCCTTTCTGGGAATGACACAATGAGCCACTGTAATCTTTGTTTTGGGCAGAGGAAGGACAGATAAGATCGAAATTAGAATCAAGTAGACAAAGCCAAGTGGGATTTGGGCCATTCACTGAAGGGACCGGGCCAGAAGTGTGTCAAAGTTAGTGTATTGGTAGAAACATACGCACTTAATTAGACACACTTAATTCTTTTTTGGTCTTAGCTTTAATGCCACTTCATTTCCACTTCACTGATGATGTAGTTTAATGGATAATTATCCTGTGAGCTGTGACAACATTGCTTCTGAAAGTTGAATTCATGAGCATGTCACAGAGGTTCCTTTTTTTTTCCTTAAAGATTTATTTATTTATTTGAAAGGCAGAGATACAGAGAGAGAGGGAGGAGAGCAGAGAGAAAGATCTTTGATAAGCTAGTTCACTCCTCAAACGGGCTCAATGGTTGGGATGGGCCGATCTGAAGCCAGGAGCCAGCAGCTTCTTCTGGGTCTCCCTCATAGGTGCAGGGGCCCAAGAACTTGGGCCCTATTTGGCTGTTTTCTTAGGTGCATTATTAGGGAGCTGGATCTGAAGTGGAGCATCTAGGACTCAAACCAGTGCCCATAAGGGATGCCAGTGCCACGGGTGGCGGCTTTACACACTACACCTCAGTGCCAGGCCCAATTGCAGAGGTTCTGCAACTGTATGCATCACTAACAATGCTGGTAGCATAAAAAGATACCTAGGATTAAAATATATGTATTTTATTGTGTTTTGTTGAATCTGGGTTGCTTTAGAATTAATATTCATTCTTTTTTTCATGTAAGTAGTTGAAACTTTTTAGCATCGGAAGCATTGGCCAAGTCTGAAGTAAATTTTATTTTGCTCCTCAAAATGCTCCACTTCTTCTCTGACCATGATCAATTATGTCTTCTTTCCTTAGGCCGGGAAAGTTATTCCGATCGGACACAGAGTTGCAACTTGCTTAACTGAAAAACTTCCTAGGGTGAGCACTTCCAATATACCTTTATATTTCTATTTTTGATTTCCACATCAGTCTTTTTTTTTTTTTTAAAGATTTATTTATTTATTTGAAAGAGTTACACAGAGAGAGGAGAGGCAGAAAGAGAGAGAGAGAGAGAGAGAGAGAGGTCTTCCATCCAATGTTTCACTCCCCAGTTGGCAGCAACGACCAGAGCGGTGCCAATTCGAAGCCAGGAGCCAAGAGCTTCTTCTGGGTCTCCCACATGGGTGCAGGGGCCCAAGGACTTGAGCCATCTTGTACTGCTTTCCCAGGCCATAGAAGAGAGCTGGATGGGAAATGGAGCAGGCGGGTCTCGAACTGACGCCCACATGGGATGCCGGCACTGCAGGCCAGGGCGTTACCCGCTGTGCCACGGCGCTGGCCCCCTCCACATAAGTCTTAAGAGAGAGACAATTCTCAATGTGCCGTATGGATGTATAAATTTAATGTGTTTAAGTTGATAGCATCCAAGAGGAAACTTCAGGTTTAGAATTTCTAGCTCCACAACAACTACAAGGGATTCAATTTATTTCATTAAGAATAATGGTATACTTCTAACCTGGATAATACTTCCTGCTTGTTCCTTAAATGTAACTTTTTAAACATGTTCTTGGTTTTATATAAATAAATGTTTTCAGTATTTGGAGCCTTTGTTCCCAAACACTTAGTGTGGGTGTATAATTAGGAATGTTCATCGATTAGTGTATTTCAGTTCTGTTAATATATTTAAAACTATCATTAATAATTCTATTTTCTTGCCTCACTCTTTGTAGCCAATTACTCCAGAAGAAGCAAAAAAGTATTGCAACTTCAGATATCCACCTCCTGGAGCAGAGAGAGTATTTTATGGCAGAGCAAATGATCCCCAAATTGCACCTTACTTGACACATGGAATAAGATCTAAAATTTCAATACCGGTAACTTCTTTTCTTTTTTTCCGTGTGTGTTATTAATATACCAAGGTGACAATGCACTCATGAGGTATTAGTGAAATGTATCCGTTCCAGTCTCCTTTCCTGCCAGATTTTTTTTAATCAGCCTTTTCTCAATCTGTCCTCTTAAACCGTTTATGTTGAGCAGTGAACAAATTCTAGGCAGCAGCAGCCCAGGTGGTGTGAAGGAATTAATTATTTAAGTCACAAAGTATTCTGCCCTCAGATGCTGAAAACCAAGTTGTACACCTCATTTTTCCACAGTCAAGAGAAGTGCTGTCAGGCTTCCTTAGAGAATGAAGAGGACAGAGCCTCGGTGACCCTACAGGCACTACAGAGTACTTATGTAGACAGGAGTGCAGGTGCAGTCAGAATGTTATTTCCTGATTACCTGGCTGGCCTGGGAGGAGAGCTGGAGCGAAGAGGAGAGGATGCAAGATCAGTGGATGAATGAGAAATTGAGAGGGCATTCAGAGCTATCAACATCTACGATGAGAGCTGACTGAGCAGTCTCAGCTTACAATGCAGATTGTGTCATGGACGTGGGGTATGAAGTGGTGGCCACAAGTGACTGGCCTGAGTTGAGGTTCATTAGGACCCAGAAACAAAGGTGGTGTGAAAATGTGGCAGTGGCCTTGCCTTTGACCCCAGTGGGGAACTGGAGGTATGCCAACTTCAGAATAGGACTCTTATCCTGCTCCATCAATGAGAGAGAAAGGGATCCAAATTACCAAGGCAGAGGCGTTTCTCTTGGTTATTGCTATATCCACTCTATCTCTTGGTCAGTGCTGTACCCACTCAAGACTCTATCAAAGACTTGCAATTACCACTACCCTCGTTGAACTCAATAATTTTACCAAAATTAGAGCAATAATTTGTTGGATGATTTCCATTACTACCTCGAAGTCTGTCCATCTTTAAAATGTGTGACTTTACACTACAATTCAGTAGCCTAGGCAACCCAGTGGGAGTCCAGAGGAGCCAAAGACTGGAAGCTAAATACCATCAATTCTGCACAGCCCTGCCCTGCAGTGTTACTTACCCCCTGAATAAATAAAATAAATAAATAAATAAAAAGAGAGAGATTTACCACGCATAACCTGAGGGTGTCACCTTTGCACACCCTTAACCTGGAAGAACCAGGCAGAGCTCTCAGGCCCCACCCATCTCAAGCCTTCAAGGCTCCTCCAACAGCAGGCAGTCCACTTAACACGGACACAGTATAAAAAAAAAAAAAAAAAAAGAAAAAAAAAAGCGCACAGTGACGCAAGAAGAATTAACTATGCCGAGTAACAAACACAGAAATAGAGGGAGCAAGATCAACGATGACACTATGATGCCTCCAAATAAGCAAAACACCCCAAGCCAAGAGTATGAAGATGATGAGATAGAAGAAATGCAAGATACGGATTTCAAAAAATTTATGATAAGAACATTTAGAAGTTTTCAAAAGCAAATCCTTGAACTACAGAAACCCTTAATGGACAAGATTGAAAATCTTTCTCGTGAAAATGAAATTTTAAGGAAGAGTCAAAATGAAACTCAGAAACTAGTAGAACAGGAAAGTGTAATAGTCAAGAGAAATCAAAATGAAATGAAGAGCTCAATAGATCAAATGACAAACACATTAGAAAGCCTTAAAAACAGAATGGGTGAAGCAGAAGAGAGAATATCGGACTTAGAAACAAGTATAGTATCTGCTAACACTAACCGATAGAATAAATAAAGGGGAGAGTGATCCAACATGGGAAGTGAGATACTCAGCAGACTCATAGAATGGCAGATGTCCTAAATAGCACTCTGGCCTCAGAATCAGCCCTAAAGGCACTCAGATCTGGCTGAAAAGCCCATGAGAGTATTTCAGGCATGGAAAGCCAAGACACTCTGGCAAAAAGATCTCTGTGAGTGAGATCCCAGTGGAAAGAACAGGTCTTCAAAGAGGGAGGTGCCTTTCTCTGAAGGGAGGAGAGAACCTCCACTTTGACTATGACCTTGTCTAAACAAGATAAGAGTCGGAGAACTCAAGGGGCTTCCATAGCCTTGGAAACTCATGACTGGTGCATAGGGAGATTACTGATGCCATAAACAGGAGTGTCAATTTGTAAAGTCAACAACAGGAGTCACTGTGCACTTACTCCTCATGTAGGATCTCTGTCCTTAACGTGCTGTACACTGAGGCTTAATGCTATAACGAGTACTCAAACAGTATATTTCACTTTGTGTTTCTATGGGGGTGCAAACTGTTGAAATCTTTACTTAATGTACACTAAACTGATCTTCTGTTAAAAAAAAAAAAAAAAAAAGAAAAGAAACTATCAATTCCCAACTTGACTCTCACTGGGATTAAACATGACAATAGGTCTGATCTGATTTCATCATCATTTAAAAAAAAAATCATCTATTATTTTTCACTTTATGTTTCTGTGTGGGAACAAACTGTTGAAATCCTTACTTAAGGTATACTAAGCTGATCTTCTGTATACTAAGATAATCGAAAATGAATCTTGATGTGAATGGAAGGGGAGAGGGAGTGGGAAAGGGGAGGGTGGTGGGTGGGAGGGACGGTATGGGGGGGAAAGCCATTGTAACCCATGAGACGTACTTTGGAAATTTATATTCATTAAATAAAAGATAAAAAAAAAAATGTGTGACTTTAAAATGTGCGACCATCTTCAAGTGTTGTTACAAGGGTGAGTTAAATGTGGAAAAAAGTGTATTGTAAATTACTATAGAAATGAAATGAATAAAAATGATAAATCTGCTGGTACGTTACCATGTCTCATATAAGAAAATACCAGGTAGGGTAAGAAAAGTATTGCTGAATATCTGACTGACACTGCTTTTATTAAAATAGCCAATTAAATATAAAGGATGAAAAAAAAAAAAAAAGGTGCTGTGGCACAGTGGGTTAACGTCCTGGCCTGAAGCGCCAGCATCCCATATGGGCACCAGTTTGAGTCCCGGCAGCTCCACTTGCAATCCAGCTCTCTGCTATGGCCTGGGAAAGCAGTAGAAGTTGGCCCAAGTCCTTGGGTCCCTGCACCTGCATGGGAGACCTGGAAGAAGCTCCTGGTTTCGGATTGGCGCAGCTCCAGCTGTTGCAGCCAATTGGGGAGTGAACCATTGGATGGAAGACCTCTCTCTCTCTCTCTCTCTCTCTCTCTCTCTCTCTCTTTCTCTGCTGCTCCTTCTCTCTGTGTAACTCTGACTTTCAAATAAATAAATCTTTAAAAAAAAAAGAAAAAAAGAATGGTAGACTGGACAGTCTTAATTCAAAAGATCGGGTCTCTGTATCTGGAAATAAAATGGTTCTTGTGCTTGTTTTTATCACTTTTCTTGACTATTTGAATCCAGTAATTTTGGAGCTCTTTTCCTAAACCTTTTAGTCAATTGAATCTTAATTCCCTGAGAGATTCTGACAGTTCATTTGAAGGGGAACAAAGCCTGTGTGATGGTAAAATGTTTCTTCCATAATTATTTATTTTCCTCTCCCCAGCTATTGATTAAGGTCAGTTTTCCACTTAGCATGCTTTTTGTTAATACATCTGTGCATTATATGATTTCTTTAGGCAAGCACGTTGATAAACCCACAACCTATTACCGCATTTCAACAGAAAATTAAAGATAAAAAGGAATCTATATATTTTACCAACCAACGGGCACCATTAGGGAAATCATATGATCAAGCACCAGCATTGCCTCAAGGACTGGATGTAATCAATACTACATTTGGGACAGCAGTTGTCAGAGGTAGTAAAAAATAACTGGAAAAATAATTTTCCAAGTCTTCTTGGAAAATTGGATTTAATATAACATTGGTTTGGTATTTGGTGATGGTCTAAATCAGGGGGTGGGGAAACCTGTTTTCTCCTGGGGATCATTTAGATATTTATAACATCATTTGTGTCCATATACTGTTATCAACTTGAAAATTAGACTGCTTCAGATTCAATGAATTTTCTGTCCAACCTTCAGTTGCTTTGGTAGGGCCAGACCAAATAATTTCTCAAGCTGGACGTTCCCCACCCTTGGTATAAATGATGGTTCTAGAATGAAAGATGTGATCATGGCAAGAAAGTTACTCTTAGAACTGAAGTCCTTAGAGTTTACATGTGCCAAGGCAATAGAAATTCAGGTTTTGGAGTAGAGATGTCAGTGAAGAGAGCAGACATAGGTTAAGACAGGAAGGAGACTGAGAAAGTTGGCTCCCCAGCTGTGAGGACTGCAGTTTTTTCCTACTAGACATACATGTGTGTGTTTTATTTCCACTAATACCTCTGATGTGTTCATTTCAATTAACTGTTTATGAAGCAAATTCTTAGAGGAAAATAAGTTTGGTGAATGTAAAAAGAGATGTTGCTTGGCTGGCGCTGCGGCTCAATAGGCTAATCCTCCGCCTGTGGTGCTGGCACCCCGGGTTCTAGTCCCGGTTGGGGCGCCGGTTCTGTCCCGGTTGCTCCTCTTCCAGGCCAGCTCTCTGCTGTGGCCAGGGAAGTGCAGTGGAGGATGGCCCAAGTGCTTGGGTCCTGCACCACATGGGAGACCAGGAGGAAGTGCCTGGCTCCTGGCTTCAGATCAGTGCAGTGCACCGGCTGCAGCATGCCGGCCGCAGCGGCCATTGTGGGGTGAACCAACGGAAAAGGAAGACCTTTCTCTCTGTCTCTCTCTCACTGTCTACTCTGCCTGTCAAAAAAAAAAAAAAAAAAAAAAAAAAAAAAAAAAAGAGAGAGAGAGAGAGAGAGATGTTGCTTCACAGTGTTATTTTGAGTGGGGTCACCTTTCTGGTATTCTCAAGAGAGAGGAAACTTACTCATATGTACTATGAGGTAGAAAGGAAGAATACAATTGTGAATGTGGGTACCTTTAAAAATTATTGCATAAAAAAATGAAAATGAAATAATTCACTGTACCTAAAAGTGGGGCCACCCGTTATGGGAAAGCAGCCATTAAACAGACTTCTTACCTAGATTTGAGACAAGTAGTACTAGAAAAAGTCTTTCTGCCTCATTTCAGATTTCCCCATGCCTCTTACTGCATTGAGGATGGAGACACAGATGAAAGCAGCCTCATGGTGTGGGATTCAGCCCACAGCTGCCAAAGTTCGCGCCGTGGCAACCCAAAGGGTTTTTAATTTGTGAATCAGATTTGCTTAGATCATCTTGAGAAGTCTGGAGCAAACTAAAATAAAAATTGCCCAGAGATTCTCAGGACAGGGAATTTAACTTGGTTTGGAACATGGTTCAGGACAATGTAAACAATTAGCCAAGACAGGGTTTTTTATTCGTTAGAAGTCTAGGGAATGACCAGGTAAAGTGGGATTCCCTAGCACTATAGCACCTAGACTGTTTTTGATTTTCCTGATAAATCTGTATTTACACTGACTCTGTGGTCTTCCAGACTATCTCTGCAGTTGTACGATCAGTGTGCTTCACTTGTCATTTGTCTTAGTCAAATAAAATACATTATAAATAAATGAAAAAATACATTAAAACTGATTTCGTTAATTCTTCCTTCAGAATCCTCTGCTAGAGATGTGGTGAATCCACCAAAGTCCTATGAAGAAGTATATAAAGAAAGGAAGGAAGGACATGATTTGTATGTTGTTTCTCACAATGATTATTACGTAGGTAAGTGTCCATCAGTGTAAAATCTGGGATCCTTAGCTTTGTGAAGAATAATAAAGGAGGTAATGTGCATAACATGAGATGCCTGACATATTATAGGTGCCCAATAAATGATAGCATCATATTGTTCATAAGGCCACACATCCCAATAGATGGGAACATATATACTTAGGTGTTTCATATGTAAAGTATAGAAATATATGTATCAATAAAAGGAAAGAAGCTGTTAAGAAAGATGTAATGTTAGTCTTGTTTTAGTGCTTTTAGGTTAGAAAATTATAGTGCTTGGGGCTGGCACTATGGCATAATAGGTCAAGCTTCTGCCTGTGGTGCTGACATCCCTTATGGGTACAAGCAGCAAAAGATGGCCCAAGTGCATGGGCTCCTGTGGGAGACCAGGAAGAGACTCCTGGCTCCTGGCTTCAGACCAACCCAGTTCCAGCCATTGTGGCCATCAGGAAGTGAACCAGTGGATGGAAAATCTCTCTCTCTAGCTCTGTATTTCAAATAAATAAATAAATCTCAAAAGATTACAGTATTTATTCAAATGTCAAGCTTATTCTAAGTGCTTAGTTTTATATGAGGCATCCTGAGTGATAGTGAAAATCAGGTTCAAATCCTAACTCCTCCATTTACTGTCTTTTACAGTTTTTTTTTTTTTTTTTTTTTTTTTTTTTTTTTTTTTTTAATTATTTTTTGACAGGCAGAGTGGACAGTGAGAGAGAGAGACAGAGAGAAAGGTCTTCCTTTGCCGTTGGTTCACCCTCCAATGGCCGCCGCGGCCGGTGCGCTGCGGCCGGCGCACCGCGCTGATCCGATGGCAGGAGCCAGGAGCCAGGTGCTTTTCCTGGTCTCCCATGGGGTGCAGGGCCCAAGCACCTGGGCCATCCTCCACTGCACTCCCTGGCCACAGCAGAGAGCTGGCCTGGAAGAGGGGCAACCGGGACAGAATCCGGCGCCCCAACCGGGACTAGAACCTGGTGTGCTGGCGCCGCAAGGCGGAGGATTAGCCTAGTGAGCCGCGGCGCCGGCCTCATTTACTGTCTTTTAGAACTTGGGCAATATACTTATCTGATCATCATCTATTTTTTAAAAAAATTATTTATTTGTTGAAAGGTGGAGTTACAGAGAGGCAGAGGCAGAGAGAGAGAGAGAGAGAGAGAGAGAGAGAGAGAAAGAGATCTTCTATCTGCTGGTTTACTCCCCAAATGGCTACAGTGGCTGAACTGGGCAGATCCCAAGCCAGGAGTCAAGAGCTTCTTCTAGGTCTCTTATGCGGGTGCAGGGGCCCAAGGACTTGGGCCATCTTCTACTGCTTTCCCAGGCCACAGCAGAGAGCCGGATCAGAAGTGGATCAGCAACCATATGGGATGCCAGCACTGTGGACGGTGGCTTTACCTGCTACGCCTCAGCGCTGGCCCCCTCATCATCTATTCTTACCTTTCAAATGGTTATAGTGTGGATTGAGTGAGTACAGCAAAATATTTAACATGATGCCTGGAACATAGTGTTTGTAACTATTAGCTATCATTATTAAGTGATTGTGTCTTATAATAAGTAGCATATCGCTAGAATTATTCTATAGAACTAAAAGGCATTATATTTTGTAGTGTTGTAAAATAGAATTTAACTGCCAGTATGTTAATGCTAAGTACATTCCTGGTGAGTATTAAGAATTAGACTCTGATATCTGTCCTGAAAAAGCCCAGCGATTGTGCATGATTCAAGCACTCAGTCTGCGGGAGCTAGAACAAGAGCCACAGCACAACACCCCCTCTTCCTTGCTCTTTATTTTTTATCTCTTTACTTTTCTTCCCTATAACTTCACTGCCCTCTGACACCGTACTGGCTTTCTATGCTCTTACTCCTAAACTTTTGTTCATAGCTGACGCTTGTCTCCTGCCCCTCTTCCTCTACTGTCTGTCTACCATTGCTTTTTTTTCAGAGCCAATCTTTGCTAGTTCCCTTCACTCCCTAACTCGTTCCCAGACCTGATATTCTTTCCCCTCCCATTCAGACTGCCACTGTTTCTACTTACTTGGACACCACATTCCTTCTCACAACCTTGACTGCTCTCTGTATCTCCCCTTTCTACTTCCTCAGCCTCATCTCTCCCTCTCTTCCTTCCTCCCTCCTTTTCTCCCTTCCTATCTTGTGAAAATAGTTTATTCATCTTTTGGAAAATTTTAGCATCTATTGAACAATCTAGTATAATGCCTTTTAATTTTTTAAAAAAGAACTGTGTCAATGAATATGTATACTATTATATATAAACGCATGTACATATGTACCAATATAGACAACCTATAATGAGATATCACTTAATAATTTAAGGAAAATTAGTGCAAGTTTTTATTTTATATTTTGAGAACTTTAATGTGCCATAACATGACCGATATTACCTTCATTTATCAAGTTTTATAAAGTTTCATTAGTGTTACCGGTCACAGAGGGGAAGGCAGTTGCTGGAGCGAGTCTCGTGGGTTCTTTTCCTCAGCGTAGTATAGAAATAAAAAGCCGGGAAACAATTTGCAAACAGGAAAACACTTATTCAATTGGCAAGCGACAGAGAAAGCATCTGGTCCGAGAGGAGACCAGGCAGAGTGCGTGAATGGGACACTGGCTTTGAGGAAGTGTCCCGGGTTCTTAAAGCATTAGTGTCTGTTTATTGGGTCATCCTGTGGGGGTGCCCACTGGACAGGGGGTTCACATATGTATGTTGATTGGCTTGGCGCTCAAGGAGGTAGCAGAGGTCTCCTGGAGATTGTCCGTCTCCTTAGAGACTCAGCCCCCTCCTCTGCCAACTCTGGGTGGAAGATTGCAGCCTCCCTGGAGGTGTGTTTTAAAGCCATAAGGTCACACAAGAAGCCTGGATCTCCTGGAACCAGTCTGACTCTCCCCAGGGGCTCAGCCCCTTCCCCTGCCAGCTCTGAGTGAAAGATTGCACCCACCCTTAAGGTGTGATTTAAAGCCATAGGGTCACACATGCAGCACAAGAAGCTATTAGCTGGGGAGATGTCAGTTGGTGTGGAGACAGGCTTTCCAGCTACAGCTGACAGCTTGCTTGTTAAAGACATTCTGCCTATGTCTGAGGGGCCCACAGACCCACAGCCCCATTGGATGGCCTCAGTAACTTGAAAAGTCATAGAATCTGATCTTTTAAATATTGTCCTTATTTTTACACAGGAAAGTATTTTTTATTATCCATTTTATCTATTATTTTATTATCCATCTATTATCTACCTATCTATCTATAATTGTAGACAATTTAACTATCATTTAAAAAAACAAGAAGGGGCCGGCGCTGTGGCGCAGCAGGTTAATGCCCTGGCCTGAAGCACTGGAATCCCATATGGAAGCTGGTTCTAGTCCTGGCTGCTCCTATTCCAATCCAGCTCTCTGCCGTGGCCTGGGAAATCAGTAGAACATGGTCCAAGTCCTTGGGCCCCTGCACCCACGTGGGAGACCCAGAAGAAGCTCCTGGCTTCAGGTTGGCCCAGCTCCGGCCATTGTGGACATTCGGGATGTGAACCAGCACAAGGAAGACCTTTCTCTCTGTCCCTCTTAATGTCTGTTACTCTACCTCTCAAATAAATAAATAAAATCTTAAAAAAAAAACAAGGAGAAAGCAAATATAAGTTTGAAATCCCATTGGCTGGAGATAATTATAATTAATAAATTGAACATTTTTCTAATCCTCATCCAATTAGCCATTTATCTTTAGATAAATGGGATGATACTCTCCATGCCTTTGAGGAACCTGCTATATACATTTAAATTCTTTGACTTAAAATAATATGTCAAGGGCAACATTCAATAGCAATAAGTATAGATCTATAATATCTTTCAAACACACCTAACTGTAGTCTTGGCTGAAGTGATAGATAAAATGCAAGGTATATAGATATATACAGTATTCAAAGAAAGTCACCTACAATTCCCACTCTTCCACGGATGACCCTTTCATTGATGTTTTTCTTTACATGTTCATCTGTATGAGCATATGTGTGTGTTACTTCACACCATTGATAATACATTTTTTTCCATTTGTTGTTTTTTCTTAGTCTTATGAAATATTTGAATTATCTTTTTGTATCAGTATCTATTTTGGATTTTTCAATATTAAAAAACTATATTATTGTTAATATATAGCTTTTTTTTTTTGACAGGCAGAGTGGACAGTGAGAGAGAGAGACAGAGAGAAAGGTCTTCCTTTCCATTGGTTCATCCCCCCAATGGCCGCTGTGGCCGGCACGCTGCAGCCGGCGCACCGCGCTGATCCGAAGGCAGGAGCCAGGTGCTTCTCCTGGTCTCCCATTCGGGTGCAGGGCCCAGGGACCTGGGCCATCCTCCACTGCACTCCCAGGCCACAGCAGAGAGCTGGACTGGAAGAGGAGCAAATGGGACAGAGTCTGGCGCCCTGACCGGGACTAGAACACGGGGTGCTGGTGCCACAGGCAGAGGATTAGCCTAGTGAGCTGTGGCGCCAGCCTATATAGCTTTTTTTTTTTTTTTTTTAAGATTTATTTATTTATTTGAAAGGCAGAGTTGCAGAGAGCAGAGAGGTAAAGGCAGAGAGAGAGAGAGAGAGAGAGGTCTTCCATCCACTGATTCACTCCCCAGATGGCCGCAACAGTTGGAGCTGTGCTGGTCCAAAGCCAGGAGCCAGGAGCTTCTTTCCAGATCTCCCATGCAGGTGCAGGGGCCCAAGCACTTGGATCTTCTTCTGCTTTCCCAGGCCATAGCACAGAGCTGGATCAGAAGTGAAGCAGCTGGACTCAAATAGACACCCATATGGGATGCCAGCACTGCAGGCGGCGGTTTTACCCACTACGCCACAGTGCTGGCCCCAATATATAGCTTTGTGGATGGGGCCTGGTGTTCCCTTAGGTTTCATTCCTGGGTTTCTGAACATTGGAAATTTTCACTCTAGATATCAAATTGTCAGCCTGAATAACTGTTTTAATTTGCCTTCACAATTTGAAAGGCATATATATATATATATATAGAGAGAGAGAGAGAGTGAGAGAGGAAAGACCAAGAAAGGAGAGATTTTCCATATATTGAGTCATTCCTCAGATGGCCTGCCTCAGCTGGTGCTGGGCCAGGTTGAAGCCAGGAGCCAGAAACACCATCCTGATCTCCCACATGGTTGGCATGAGCCCAAGTATTGGGCCAACATCCACTGGTTTCTCAGGCAAATTAGCAGAGAGCTAGATTGGAAGCAGAGCAGTCAGGACTTGAACCTGCTGCACTCTGATATGGGATGCTAGCATTGCAAGCAACAGCTTAACCTGCTGCACTAGAATACCTGCCCCGTTACTATTTTTATTTATATTATTTGGGTTACTATTGAGACTGAATTTCTTTTCCCTATCATGTCTTACCCTCATGGTTGTTCTCTAGTTTTAATGCTACTTTCTTATCTAGAAATAGAAAACTACCACCACATCAAGTCTAGGGGCCAGCACTGTGGCTTAGCGAGTTAAGCTGCTGTCTGCAGTGCTGGCCTCCCATCTGGGCACCAGTTTGAGTGCTGGCTGCTCTACTTCCAATTCGGCTCCCTGCTCGTGCACCTGGGAAGACAGTGGAAGATGGACCAAGTGCTTTGACCCCTTCATTCACGTGGGGGACCCAGATGAAACCCCTGGCTTCCAGTTTCAGCCTGGCCCAGCCCTGCCCCTTGTGGCCCTTTGGAGAGTGAACCAGCAGATGGAAAATTCTCTCTCTCTCTTAGTCTCTCTCTCTCTCTCCCTCTCTCTCTCTGTGTATGTGTGTGTGTGTGTGTGTCTCCCTCTCTGTAACTCTGACTTTCAAGTGAATAAATCTTTAAAAAAAAGACTTGAAAAAACTTCAGCATCAGACCTTAAATAAAGGAGACTTCACTATTGGATTCTCAGCCAACAGTCATCCTTTCAGTGTTTCCAAAATGAGTTAAGTGATTACAGTGAAACACAGATTGCAAATGTTCTGATAAGCTCACTAAAGCTTTGTGAGAACGCCTACTAAACTCCAGCCTCTTCAGTCTTAGCGTAGTGGAAAATTCTGCTGGGTTCCCAAAGTGTGGCAATTCTTCCTTTGATCTTCAGGATTTCTGTAACAATGCAAGGACCTGTGTTTTTATCACTAATATCTTCCTTCAGTATAATTTCCCTACTTACTTTCAAAATATTAAGTTTCTTTGCCATTAAAAAAGAGATTTATTTATTGGAAAGGCAGAGATACAGAGAGAAAAGGAGAGAGAGAGAGAGAGAGGGAGACAGAGAGAGGCAGAGAGAACTCTTCTATCCGCTGTTCACTCCCCAAATGGCCACAATAACCAGAGCTGGGCTGATCCGGAGCCAGGAGCCAGGATCCAGGAGCCAGGAGCCAGGGGCCAGGAGATTTTCCATTTCTCCCATGTAGATTCAGGGGTCCAAGCACTTGAACCATCCTCCACTGCTTTCCCAGGCACATTAGCAGGAAGCAGGATTGTAAGTGGAGCAGCCGGAATTTGAACTGGCATCCATATGGGTGTTGGCCCTGCAGGCAGAGACTTAACCTTCTGTGCCACAGTGCCGATCCCTTGCCATTTTTAAGTTGGGGTACATTTTTTTTTATTGAGTTGTATGTGTTCTATATAAATTTTAAATATTATTCCCTTATCAGAGATATGGTTGACAAATTTTTTTGTAAGTTGCCTTTTTATTTTGTTGACTGTTTTCTTTGTTGTTTAGAAATTTTTAGTGTAGAAATTTTTAGTTTGATGTAGTTCTATTTGTTTACTTTTGCTTTTGTAGCCTGAGTTTGTTTTTGCATGACATCCAAAAAATCATTGCTAAAGCTAATGTCAAGAGGTTTTTCCTGCCTTTTCAAGGAGTTTTATGGTTCAGTTAGGTCTTTTATTTAATTTGAGCTGATTTTTGCTTACAGTATAAGGATCCAATTTCATTTTTTGGCTTGTAGAAATCTGATTTTTTCAAGCACTAATTATTAAATAATAGATTATCCTTTCTCAATTGTGTCTTATTGGTGTTCTTGTTGAATATTAGATGCCCGGGCTGGCACTGTGGTTTAAGCATGCCTGTGGCACCGGCATCCCATATGGCTGCCAATTCAAGTCCCAGCTGCTCCACTTCTGATCCAGCTCCCTGCTGATGGTCTAGGAGAGCAGTAGAAGATGGCCCAAGTTCTTGGGCCCCTGGATCTGTGTGGGAGACCTGGAAGAAGCTCCTGGCTCTTAGCTTTGGATAGACCCAGCTCCAGCAGTCGTGGCCATTTAAATAAGTGAATCTTTAAAAGAAAAAAAAAAAAAGAAAATAGCTGACCCTATATGTCTGGGTTTATTCCTGGGCTCTCTCACTGTTTCACTGGTCTATGTGTCTTGCTTTTATGACACATCCATACTATTTTGATTATTATGGCATTGTAATATGTTTTTTAATTTCAAATTTTTCTTTTTCAATTATTTTGGCTATTTGGGTCTTTTGTGTTTCCATGTGAAGTTTAGGATTTTTTTTGTATTTCTATGAATAATGGTATTGAGATTTTGATCTGGACTGCATGGAATCTGTATATTACTTTGGGTAGTATGGATATTTTAATAATATGATACATTTTCATTTTTTTGTGTCCTCTTTTTTTAATTAACACACATAGATTTAATATTTTTTTTAACATTTTGCCATAATCACATCATATGTACTATTTTTAAAATAATGTAACATTCTTAACCATTGTTTTGACAAAGGTATAAAACGAAACTCTTTTAAAAAAGTATTTATATGAAAGGAGGAGTCACGGAGAGGGAGAAGAAAAGTCAGAGAGAGAGAAGTCTTCCATTTCTTGGATCGCTCCAAATGCCCAAAATAGCCAGAGCTGGGCCATGCCAAAGTTAGGAGCCAAGAGCTTCATCCAGGTCTCCCTCATAGGTACAGGGGCCCAAGCATTTGGCCCATCTTCCACTGCTTTCCCAGGCACATTAGCAGGAGCTGGATCAGAATTGGAGGATACGGGACTCAAACTGGTGCCCATATAGAGTGCTGACACTGCAGCCACAGTTCTGGCCCCAGTATAAAACCAAGTTTTACAAAGCTATATTTGCAGCAATACTGATACACACAGATATTTCTTTTTTTTTTGTTTCTTTTTTTTTTTTTTTAAGAATTTTAGCTCCCACATATAAGGGAGAACATGTGGTATTTGTCTTTCTGTGTACAGCTTATTTCACTTAACATGATGTCATCCAGTTGCATACATTATGTCCTCTTTCATTTTTTTAAATCAGTGTTTTATAGTTTTCACTGTATAGACTTTTCAACTCCTTGGTTAAATTATTCCTAAGTATTTTATTTATTAAAATTAAATAAATTATTTTGAGAATCAGAAGGACGCACGTATGGAGAGTAAGAGAGAGAGAGAAAACTCCTATCTGATGGTCACTCCCCAGTGTCCACAATGACCCTGGGCTGAGACCCAAGCCAAAGTAAGGAACTCACTCCTGGTCTCTCATGTGGGTGACAAGAAGAAAATTACTTTAGTCACCACTGCTGCTTCACAGGATCTGCATTAGCAAGAAGCTGGAATTGGGAGCTAGAGCCAAGATGACACTCCAGAATGGGCTGTGGACATCTTAATTGGCATTTTGACTACCAGCTAATTGCCCACCCCTCATTTAATTTTTGTTGTTATTGTAAATGAGATTATTTTCTTGATTTCTTTTGTGATTAGGTCGTTATTTTTGTATAGAATGCCACAGATATTTGTGTATTGACTGTGTCTTGTAACTTTACTGAATTCATATATTAATTCTAACAGCTTTTTTATTTATTTTTTTATTATTATTTTTTTTGCTGGAGTCTTTGGGGTTTTCTCTTAATGATTTTTGAAATTTTAATGTAAGGAACTCTGTGTGTAGCATCCCACTAGTCTTCCAGTTCACATAGAGAAATGCTTTTATCATTTGTAGTTAAATCTGCAATTTCCTGCACTGTTTCAATACCATTGTCCAACACTTATTTTTTAATGCCATTGGGAACATACTGTGCTTGTTTCAAGATAAGATTATTTGTGTTACTTAAGTCAGAAGTTTTCCTTTCCATTTCCTTGACCCCCACACCCACAGGAGAAGCAAAGAACCGAAAGTATGATCCATCAAGTTTCCACAGGTTTAACTTGTTTGGCATTGCAACACCACATTTTAATGATGGACGGACTATGGCTAAAACTTTACATTGGCTCCATGAACTACAAATGTAAGTTTAATTATACTATATTCAGGAATGAGTATTAGATATTCAACACCTGGACCTAAAGGAAAGTTTATTTTCTATATTTTTTGAGGAGGTAATAAATTGACATGATTCAATCATAAAATTAATAGAAATATATAGTGAAATGTCTGGTCCTCTAGAGATAACCATGAAACTTTCCTTTGTGTTTCTGAAGTAACTTTCCAAAGTTACTTCATGCCTTTATAAGTAAATGTAAATACATGAATATATATTTTAAATATATGGGATCAACTCTATTTGTGTTTCTTAAAGATAATGGGCTTTTCAATCTCTACCAAGATGATTATGTCACATGTAATTAACCTGACATTTATCATTCAGCATCTGATTATCTTACTTTACTTTTGTAAATTGTGACCTTTTAATGTTGTCATTCTATATGTGACTTCTTCCCCAGGAAATCAAGGTGGGATCAGTTCTTCATTTCTTGTGTTATGTTTTATTTTAAAGCAATGCTTAAACTTTAAGAGATTTTCTGTTATCTTAAAAAACTCTGATTGTCAACAGTAGTGTAGTGAATTGAAGATTTTGAATAGTGGTGCCACTTTCTTCTGAGAGATAAGTGCTGGTTCTTATTTCCAGAATTTATTAGTATTACCTTATGTGGGAAAAAGGTCTTTGAGATGTCATTACATTCCAGGTATTGAGATGAAGAGGTCATTCTGGATGATCTGAGTGGGCCTTAAATACAATGATAAATATCCTTAGAAGGGCACAGGGAAAACTGACACCAAAGAGAAAAAGACGTCCAGAAAGATGGTGATATGAACAAGGAAGCAGAGATGGAGTGATGCGGCTGGCTATAAACAGAGGGATGCTGAGTAATGTCAGCAGCTGTCAGATGTTGGAAGAGAGTGCGATATGGATTCTCCCCTAGAGCTTTTGGAGGAAACATGACCTGCTGACACCTTGTGTCATATTTTGGGCCTCTGGAGGTATAAGAGAATACATTTCTGTTGTTGTAAGTACCAGTTTATGGTAGTTTATCATAGCCACCAAAGGAAATAAATAACCACAGTCCTGTGTGATGGTAGGGGTAGATCTATTCTGCCTTTTTTTTTTTTTTTTTTTTTTTTTTAAGATTTATTTATTTATTTGAAAGTCAGAGTTTTACAGAGAGAGGAAAGGCAGAGAGAGAGAGAGAGGTCTTCCATCTGCTGGTTCACTCCCCAATTGGCCACAACGGCCGGAGCTGTGCCGATCCGAAGCCAGGAGCTAGGAGCTTCTTCTGGGTCTCCCACATGGGTGCAGGGGCCCAAGGACGTGGGCCATCTTCCACTGCTTTCCCATAGCAGAGAGCTGGATTGGAAGTGGAGCAGCCGGGACTTGAACCAGTGCCCATATGGGATGCCAGTGCCACAGGCGGAGGATTAATGAAGTGCGCCACAGTGCCAGCCTCAGGGTTTTAATCATTTGCTTAAGAGCTGACAACTCAGAAGGACTGGGGTAGGCAGGAAACCCAGGCAGCTCAGTTCCAGAAACTGCTCTTTACCATTGCACCTGGCTTACAGGCACGGGTTGTATGTTCACCTGCTTTCAGGCTTTTTCTTTTTTAAGGTTTATTTATTTATTTGAAAGGCAGAGTAACAGAGAGAGGGAGACACAGACAGAGAGAGCGAGAGAAAGAGAGAGTAATCTTTCATCTGCTAGTTCACTCCCCAAAGAGCAGCCATGGCAGGGACTGGCCAAGACCGAAGCCAGGAGCAGGAACTACCACTTGGGCTATCTTCTGCTGCTTTGGGAGGCAGTTAGCAGGGAGCTGGATCAGAAGTGGAGCAACTGGGACTAAAACGGCTTTCATATGGTATGTGGGTGTTGCAGGTGGCATCTAACTTGCTGTGCCGCAACTCTGACCACCTGCTTACAGGCTTGGAATATGATTTTCATTCCTCTCCACTCCTTTGTTAGGAGTTTCTGATACTTGAATTATTCAAAATAAACATGGTGAAGCACACACAGAAGAAATTTATACATTATAGTAAGGCTGTGTGAAATAGCTTTTTTAGGATATAGAAGAGATATTCATAACAAGTATTCATTAATTTATCATGACTAACATGGTTAAATCATGCACAAAGGAAGCATGAAGATATGATTTAAGTTTTTTTATGATTTAAGTATTTAATGACTATATTATAAGGATTTATAAATAAATATAATGTGCAAATGTATACTTAAGGAGATAACAAATATGGCTTATCAATTTTTAAAGGTTTAGAATATGGACTTGCTCTCATTTATGAAAGATGTGAAATAATTACATTAACAACAGTGTGACCTTCAAGAATGTCCTGAGAAGGGCTGGTGCAGTGGCACAGCAGGTTAGCAAAAAACAAAACCAACCAAACAAAAAGAACATTCTTAGAGCAGCACCCTAGGGCCATTAACAAGGATGTATTTATCAAAGATTTGGGATGTTATAGACAAATACTAAGTTTATGAGAGTAATATGCAGTGTGTTGTCAGTTCCTTCAAGAGGACATTTTTCACTCATGGAAAATGTTTTATTTGTTAATACATTTTGTGTCATGAAACCAACTGGAATATTACTGCTAAAGGAGTAGAAATACACTTGTTTTTTTAAGATTTTTTTTTTTTTATTTAAAAAGCAGAGTTGGCCGGCGCCGCGGCTCACTAGGCATTAGCCTCCACCTGCGGCGCCGGCACACCGGGTTCTAGTCCCCGTCGGGGCGCCAGATTCTGTCCCGGTTGCCCCTCTTCCAGGCCAGCTCTCTGCTGTGGCCCAGGAAGGCAGTGGAGGATGGCCCAAGTACTTTGCCCCTGCACCCCATGGGAGACCAGGATAAGTACCTGGCTCCTGCCTTCGGATCAGTGCGGTGCGCCGGCCGCAGAGCGCCAGCCGTGGCGGCCATTGGAGGGTGAACCAACGGCAAAAGGAAGACCTTTCTCTCTGTCTCTCTTTGTCCACTATGCCTGTCAAAAAAAAAAAAAAAAAAAAAAAACCACACACATACACACACACACACACACAAAACCAGAGTGACAGAGAGAGAGAGAGGAAGAGACAGAGAGGAGAATTTCCATCCATTGGTTCACTCCCCAAATGGCCACAGGGTTCAGGGCTTGGCCAGCCTAAAGTTAGGGACTCCATCCAGGTCTCCCATGTGATGGCAGGGTCTGAAGTATTTGAACCATCTTCTGTTGCCTTCCCACACACCTTAGCAGAGAGTTTGATTGGAAGTGGAGAAGCCAGGACTCAAACTGTGTTGCCAGTGACAAAGGTGACAGCTTAACTTGTGCCACAAATACTGGCACAAATCTTCATTCTTTTGTTTTGCTGGGTGTAAAAGAAAGTTCGTCACCTCATTCTTCAGTGTGATTTCTATTATAAACTTGGAGCCAAACATGTTTCTTTACATTTTGGGGATCTAATTTGAGGGATATATTTCTTCTGTAAGACACTGTCTGTTTCTAGTCTATGACCTTTGGTTTGAATAATAAGATGGTAGTGTGTGTGTTTGAGTGACTGAATGAGTGAATTCACTGGCACACAAAGACTTGATCTGAGTTGGTTGGTGAGGGCTGTGAGGCTGTGTAATGATGATGCAGTTATTGATATTCTGACATAATGTGACTGCCCATAGATACGTTCTGATTCTCCCCAAAGCATAATCCAAGACATTTTAGAATAAAAACGTTAGTTCTGTCGTACAGTCTTTGTTTTTATCTTCCCTGCATGCTCTTAATTACTCCCCTTGGAGCTGGTTCATAGATTTCAACTCTGTTTGTTCAAATTATGACCTTTAAACTGCCATTGATTTTGATTTTGCTCACGTTCTTTTTCTTTTCTCCTTCTCCTCTCACAGTAGGAGAGGAATAGAGAAATAAGAGGTGAATTATTTTATGTTTCTTCTTTTGTTTCTCCACAGAGTGTCACTCTTCTCCAGAAAATTATTCGGTTCAGTCTTTAAATAGTATGAGAAATATTTTTTTAAAGCAAATGGAGGTTTAAGGATTTAATGTTCATTATTTTTAGTTTTACCAAAACAATAGAGAATTTATTAATTTTAATGTTACTAAATAGTGCTATTGTAATTTTGTGGTTTTATAAATAAATTTTATTCACTGAATCATAATGATAGAAGTAACAAAATTGTATTACAGAAAATTGGCAAAATAAAATCACCCATAATGTTGTCACCTTAATTCAACCATTATTATAATTTTAATGTAGGTATTTTTCTTGTGTGGATTTCTATGTAGATTTTTGTGTAGTTTTCACTGTGGTGCAATCCCATTTTATGTCTTGATTTTTCACTTAACATAAAATAACTACATATGTATATAGCTGTATGTTTTTCATAACTAACATCTAAAAAGTATGTAGAGCTCATTTTTGTTAATGTGACCTAATTTAATCATTGTTAGTGTTCATGACAACATTATAGTTATTTTTCCTTTTTCCATTATAGTCTAAGAGACTGCAAACATTTTTATACATAAGACTTTTCAACATTTTTAATTGTTGTGTGTATTATTACTTTATTGGTTCTCAGATGTGGATAAAAGGGCATAAACATTTTTATAATTTTTGATTCATATTGATGAATTATAGGAAATTGTATTAACAAACTGAGTGTTTTATCAGAATTTTCCCAACTTTAAATTCCCTCCTCCTCCCTCTCACTATATGTATGTATGTATGTATGTATGTATATCTATACACACACAAATATATATACTTGTTTACTAGAAAAACACCTTGTTATTATTTTATTTTGCAGTTATTATTAAAGCATATTATAACTTCTCCATACACTTGCTTACTAGTTACTAAGTTATCTTTTTTTAAAATTTTATTTATTTATTTGAGAGGTAGAGTTACAGACAGAGAAAGGGAGAGACAGAGAGAAAGGTCTTCCATCTGCTGGTTCACTCCCCAGATGGCCGCAACAGCTGGAGGTGGGCTGATCTGAAGCCAGGAGCCAGGAGCTTCTTCTAGGTCTTCATGTGGGTGCAGGAGCCCACGCTCTTGGGTCATCTTCTACTGATTTCCCAGGCTATTAGCAGAGAGCTGGATTGGAAGAAGAACAGCTGGGACTTGAACTGGTGCCCATATGGGATGCGGTGCTGCAGGCGGAGGCTTAGCCTACTACACCACAGTGCTGCCTCCTCTTTTTTTTTTTTTTTTAAGATTTATTTATTTATATGAAAAGTAGAGTTTCAGAGAGACACACAGACAGAAGCAGTGATCTTCCATCTGCTGGTTCACTTCCCAGATGGCCACAATTAACAGGGCTGGGCCAGGCTGAAGCCAGGAACCTGGAACTCCATCCTGGTCTCCCATGTTGGTAGCAGGGGCCCAAGCACTTGTGCCATCTTCTGTTGCTTTCCCAGGTGCATGAGCAGGTAGCTGGATCAAGTGTGGAGTAGCTGGGACTAGAACCTGTGCTCATGTGAGATCCTGGCATCTCCTGTGGCAGTCAAGCTACCACACCATAATGTTGGACTCAAGTTATCTTTTTATATCCTCTTGTTGTGGGGATGGTAATCCTTAAATTATGTTGTGGATATCAAGAGCCCTAGTTGGACATAGAGACCCCCAGTGGGGCTGGAGTTGTGGTTTACCAGGTGAAGCCTCTGCCTGCAATGCCAGTGTCCCATATGGGCGCCAGTTTGAGACCTGGCTGCTCCACTTCTGATCCAGCTCCCTGCTAATGCACCTGGGAAAGCAGTGTAGGATGGCCCAAGTTCTGGGGCCCCTGCACCCACTTGAAAGACCTAGACAAAGTTCCGGGCTCCTGGCTTCAGCCTGGCTCAGCCCTTGCCATTGATTGCAGCCATTTGGGGAGTGAACCAGCAAATGGAAGATTGCGCTCTGTCTCTCTCTCTCTACCTCTACCTCTACCTCTACCTCTACCTCTACCTCTACCTCTCCTCTTCTCTCTGTAACTCTGCCTTTCAAATAAATAAAAAATAAAATAAACATTTAAAAAAAGAGAGAGAGGGGCCAGCACTGTGGTATAACGGGTAAAACCACCGCCTACAATGCTGGCATCCTAAAATGGGTGCCAGTTTAAGTCCCAGCTGCTCCACTTCTGATCCAGCTTTGTGCTATGGCCTGGGAAAGCAGTAGAAGAAGATCCTATGTATGGACCCCTACACCTACATGGGAGATCTGGAGAGACGCTCCTGGCTCCTGGCTTTGGATCGGCGCAGCTCTGGCCATTGTGGCCGTCTGAGAAGTGAATCAGCAGATGGAAGACCTCTCTCTCTCTCTCTCTCTCTCTCTCTCTCTCTGCCTCTCCTTCTCTCTCTGTGTAACTCTGACTTTCAAATAAATAAGTAGATAAATCTGAGAGAGAGAGAGAGAGAGAGAGAGAGAGAGAGAGAGAGAGAGAGAGAGAGAATGTTCCATGTGCTGGTTCATTCCCCAAATGGCTACATGGGGCTGGGCCAGGCTGAAGCCAGGAGCCAGGAGCCAGTAGCTTCTTTGGGTCTCTCACATGGGTGCAAGGGCCCAAGCACTTTGGCCATCTTTTGCTGCTTTCCCAGGTGCATTAGCAGGGAACTGGATGGGAAGTAAAGCAGCCAGGACTCAAATCAATGCCCTTATGGAATGCTTATACTGCAGGTGGTATATTAACCAGCTACACCACAGTCCTGGCCGCAAAACTTTCTTTTTAACCTAGAATTTTTTCTTTCTTTCTTAACAAAATTTTATTTTTTTATTTGCAAGAGTTACTGAGAGAGAGAGAGAGAGAGAGAGAGAGAAACAGAGAGAAAGAGAGAGAGAAAGAGGTCTTCCATCCAATGGTTCACTCCCCATATGGCCACAATGGCCTGGGCTGAGCCAGGCTGAAGCCAGGAGCCAGGACCTTCTTCCATTTCTCCCACATGGGTGACAGGGGCCTAAGCCTTCTGCTGCTTTTCCCAGGCCATTAGCAGGGAGCTGGATCAGAAGTGGAGCAGCCATAACTCAAACTGACACCCATATGGGATGCTGGCATTGCAGCCACAATGCCACAATGCTGGTCCCAGCATAGAATTTCTTTTGAAACTACATTCGTTCTATTTAAGTTACAATGATACCATATGCATGTTTAGCAGCTGCAGATACTTTAGGTACTAGATATTAGGTTTTAGGATTTTAGGGTTCCAAGGAGGTGAGAAGGCGGTTAGCTAAAGGAAAGACTTTTTTTTGGGAGGGGTAGATTGGGGAGGGTAAAGAGAGTGGGCACTGAGCCTGCCAGGACAGAGGGCAGGGTTTTGTAGCTAGGGCTTATTCCGTTTGAGTAGCAAGCTGAATCCTTTCTTAAACTGCTTACTGGGGGAGATGCTTAGTGCTACATGGACCCTGATAAGGAGGGTGGGGGATGAGCATCAAAGAGGTGAAATTTACAGTGATGGTCTTAGCAGTTTGGAATGTCCCAGGTGAGGGGCTTTCCTGAGCAGTAAACATTGTAGTAGCCATTGGATGATCTATCTGTGCCCAGTTTAATCGGGTTTGGGGGTTTAAGCCTTAGCTCTTAACGTTAGAGTTACCTAATTATTTTCTAATTTTACAGGAAAAGAGGAGCCAAGATTGTATCCAAGAGAGTTGATGATTTCAATGAAAAGTTTCAGCATAAACTTGGAAGAGTTTTAGATCCGTAAGTTAATGATTAATTTCATAGTGCCAGTGTATTTGCATCAAATTAAAAAACACTCTTGTGGTAAATGTTAGTTTTTTAGATTCTATCTATTAAATAAAATATTCTTTCGTTGTTAATTAGCAGAACTCTGGTAGTTTCTTTAGAATTTGAGATTCCAGGAGAATGGTGAGTTCTCCAGTAAGGAGATAGCCTTTAGAGAACAGGGAGGGAGAATTTTATGTAAGGATTTATTTCTGGGAAGTCAGAAGTTTAACTCATTGTGTTTACATTTTGCTCTGTCTTCTCTGTTCCTATTTCACTCTCTACATTTCCATCATTTTGCTTTGAATGTGATTTTTTTTTTTTTTAATCTTGGCTGTGAAAGGCAGTGAAAGCATTTGCCATTGTTCATGGAAGTGGAAGATTAGACAAAAGATCAGTTGGAGAACTTTTGCTTGATCTTTGTAGTTTGGCTATGGGAAAAAATATAGGCTACTAAGAACATATGGCAAACATATTTGAAGTTCCAGGGGTACCCTGTGGTGGGTATTTTAACTAAAGGCTTTGTTTTCTTTGACAGTATTGCAGAAACAATGAATGTTCCCCCAGGCCACACATTTGGAGCCTGTCTCCGTCCTGAGGAATATGGTAAGTATACAAACTCTCTTTAAAAATAAACAACTAAATCAAAACCCTCAAAGTTATATGTTAAGTTCACTGTCTTCTTCTTTCAAAGCTTCTAATTTTAAAGGCTTAATATTTTGCATTAATGAGAAAAATGTGTAACACAAGAAAAAAATTTTCATTTTATGTTTGAAATAGGTACATTTTAAAGCCCTTGCAATAAATATCATAAGTGTAGGTTAGGCTTTAGATTTATTTAGAAAGTAAATTTAGGAGCTGGTGCTGTGACGTAGTGGGCTAAGCTGCTGCCTGCAGCGCCAGCATCCCATATGGGCGCGGGTTCCAGTCCTTGCTGCTCCACTTCCCATCCAGCTCTCTGCTATGGCCTGGGAGATCAGTGGAGGATGGCCCAAATCTTTTGGCCCCTGCACCCATGTGGGGGACCTGGAAGAAGCTCCTGGCTCCTGGCTTTGGATTGGTGCAGCTCTGGCTGTGGTGACCATCTGGGGAGTGAACCAGCTGATGGAAGACCTCTCTCTTTTTCTCTCTCTCTCTCTGCCTCTCTGTAACTCTGCCTTCTAAATAAATAAGTAAATCTTAAAAAAAAACAAAATAAATTTAGACTGTATTCAACATACCCAAATGAAATGAGACAGCTTTTGAATGAATTCAGATGTTGTTCTAGGGACTTTTGCTACTATTGGAGTCCTTGGGAGTCGTTTAGATGCAATTTTGGGCTCCACCCCAGACCTACTGAATCAGCAACTGCATTTTTTTAAATATAAGGTTTATTTATTTTATTTGGAAGGCAGACTTACAGAGAGGCAGAGGCACAGAGAGAGAGAGAGAGAGAGAGAGAGAGCTTCCATCCACTGGTTCACTCCCCAGATGGCTGCAATGGCCAGAACTGTGCAGATCCAAAGCCAGGAATCAGGAGCTTCTTCTGGGTCCCCCATATGGGTGCAGGGGCGCAAGGACTTGGGCCATCTTCCACTGCTTTCCCAAGACATAACAGAGAGCTGGATCAGAAGTGGAGCAGCTGGGATTTGAACCGGTGACCATAAGGGATACGGCACTGCGGGCGGTGGCTTTACCCGATACACCACAGTGCCTGTCCCAGCAACTGCATTTTTTTTTAAAGATTTATTTATTTATTTGAAAGTCAGAGTTACACAGAGAGAGGAGAGGCAGAGAGAAAGAGAGGTCTTCGGTCCAATGGTTCACTTCCCAACGGCTGGAGCTGAGCCGATCTGAAGCCAAGAGCCAGGAGCTTCTTCCGGGTCTCCCACGTGGGTGCAGGGGCCCAAGGACTCAGGCCACCTTCTATTGCTTTCCCAGGCCATAACAGAGAGCTGGATTGGAAGTGGAGCAGTCAGGTCTTGAACCAGCGCCCATATGGGATGCTGGCGCTTCAGGCCAGGGCGTTAACCTGCTGTGCCACAGTGCTGGCCCTGAGCAACTGCATTTTTAACAGTATTCTCAGATGAATTGTAAGCACATTGAAATCTGAGGAAGCACCCTTCTATCACCACATAGTTCAGACCCACTCTTGCCCCAGGCAATCAGCCAGTTGGTCCATAAAGTGACAGAAGAAACGTATAAGGATTTGTCTTATTTCTAAGCCAAAGTGGGGTAGAAAATGCGCTACAGCTTATCAAGACTGGGCTGTATATCAGTGGTTTTCTTTTTAAAGGTTTGTTTATTTATTTGAAATGCTGAGTGTGTATGTGTATGAGAGAGCTAGAGCAAGAGCGAGAGTGAGAGCGAGAGTGAGAGAGAGAATCATTCCATCTGCTGGTTCACTCCCCTAAAAAGCTGGAACAGTGTGGCTGGGCCAGGGTGAAGCTAAGAGCCAGGAATTCCATATAGGTCTCCTATGTGAGTGCTAGGAGCTCAAGTACTTGAGCCATCATTGGCTGCCTCTCAGGTGCATTAGCAGGGAGCTGGGTCAGAAGCTGAGTAGCTGGGACTCAAATGGGCACTCCTATGAGATGCCAGCATCCCAAATGGCAGCTTAACCCTCTGTGCCACAATGCCTGCCCCAAATATTAATAATTTCAAAAAATAATAAATACCAGCCTTGGTGCTTTATAGTGTAACTGTGAAAACAGAACTTTTTTTGGAATCCATAAATGGGCACAGATTAATTCTACTTTGGGTTTGGCTGCTTCTAACTATGTTTGGGATTAACTGATAAGCATCCATTCTGTGGAAAGCTACAGGGTTTGCATACTTCCAGGGACATATGGGTATAGTTTTCTCTTTATTCAGGAAACTTAAGGCAGCTGCACAAGGAATGCCTCCTTCCTGGGGTTAGTGACTATATTAAGATGCCTCCAGGAAGAGTGCAGTGACTGTCCCTGAAAGGCACCAGGGCAGAGGCAAAGTGAAGAAGATGCTGTGAGTAGACAGTGGTGCCTCATGGTTATGGGCTGCAAAAAGGGTACAGTTGGGGAACCTGTTCTGCTTTTCTGACTGCCAGCTAGTCAGGATCTCTCTTAGGGCCACAGCTTGTACTTTTTCTTTTATTTGAAAGGAAGAGAGAGAAAGGGGGAGAGAAAAAGGAGAGAGAGAGATGGAGAGAGAGACAGAGAGAGGTCTTTGATCTGCTGGTTCATTCCCCAGGTGAGCACAACAGCCAGGTTTGGGCAGGCCAAAGGCAAGAACCCAGAACTCCATCTGGGTCTCCCACATGTTACACAAGTACTTAGGCCATCTTTTGCTGCCTTCTCTGGCACATTTGATTGCAGTTCTTTTGAAATAGTTCCTGAGAAATTGCAAGTGATTTGACATCAGCTTCATAAATATTCTTTTGAGGCTGGGCTAAAAGAAGGCATAAGCATAGGTCTCACATACCAGGCAGTTAAATCTGATGGGGTCTTGGTGGGAAACATGGGAGAAAAAAACCACTGAAATGACTTTTCTTTATATGTTAATGGAGAGGAAAGGCACCCTAAAGATACAGAAACACTCAACCAAGAGCCATCTGGTTGAAGAAGGAAGACCTTCCTTACCTAAATAACCACCCAAAGAGTTTATGTCAGAGGAAGGGGTGTGGAGGAGGAAAAGAGGCCATGCATATTTATCAGAACTCTGCCCTAGCAATGTTGCATTTCACTCCCAGAACCCTTCCTTCTCCTCCTCCTCACCTCCTCTTCCCCCTTCCCTCCCCTCCCCCCTTCTTCTTTTTAAAGATTTATTTATTTATTTGAAAGGCAGAGTTACAGTGAGGCATAGGCAGAGAGACAGAGAGAGAAAGGTCTTCCATCCTCTGGTTTACTCCCCAGTTGGCCACAACTGCTGGAGCTGTGCCAATATGAAGCCATGAGCAAGGAGCTTCCTCCGGGTCTCCCACATGGGTGCAGGGGCCCAAGCACTTGGGCCATCTTCCATTGCTTTCCCAGGCCATAGCAGAGAGCTGGATCAGAAATGGAGCAGCCAGCACTTGAACCGGCACCCATACGGAATGCTGGCATTGCAAGCAGCGTCTTTACCTGCTATGCCACAGTGCTGGCCCCAGAACCCTTCTTATATCTTGTCCACTTGAGCATGACTTGATGGTAACTGACCCCATTTCAGATGCCCTTGGTCTGAGGCATTGCCTTGTCCCCGGAACCAGCATTAGTTGTGAGTTTCTCACACACTCAGCACCTATCCAAAAAAACAAGACTTTTCTCAACATGTGCATAATTAGTTCTTGGTTTGATAATAAATAAGCAACTGCAGGAACTACAGAAACTATTGAGAGATCCTTGATTCAACCATTAGGAATTAAGCATACCTCATGCAAAGTAGGTATAATATTAGTTGTCTTAAACTGCAACCAATGCTGCAATTTAAATTAATCCATCCAGGGCATCCCAGCCAACTGCCAGCATTGCTTGCTCCAGGAAAGCTGAGAATTCTTTTCTTTTCTTTTTTTTTAAAAAATTTATTTGACAGGTAGAGTTATAGACAGTGAGAGAGAGAGAGAGACAGAGAGAAAGGTCTTCCTTCTGTTGGTTCATTCCCCAAATGGCCACCACAGCTAGCGCTGTGCTGATCCAAAGCCAGGAGCCAGGTGCAGGGCCCAAGCACTTGGGCCATCCTCCATTGCCATCCTGGGCCACAGCAGAGAGCCAGACCGGAAGAGGAGCAACCAGGACTAGAACCTGGTGCCCATATGGGATGCCAGTGCCGTAGGCAGAAGATTAACCAAGTGAGCCACAGTGCCGGCCCGAGAGTTCTTGTAGGAAGTGGGAAAAGGTGTAGGCCAGTGGAAGCTGAACAGAGGGAGGAGGTCTCCCTGGTGACGTTCACCTGTCTACCACATCTGAAGCAGAGTGGTGAACTCTAAGTGGGTGGGCAGCCTAGGTCTCTTAGTTAATGGAACTGTGGATGAGCCAGGCTTTCAGGGCCAGTGGTGATATAGAGGAAGCAGGACCGAGAAACAGGAACTTCATATACAGACTAAAGGCCAACTGGAGACTCACGTTAAGAGGGAGTAAGGAACTTGAGTTTAACTTTTACAAGGGTCCTAGAAGTTCAGCTAACTCCAGGGCACACTGAGGGGCCCCTAGCTTTCGTATCCTTGAATTGTTAGATGAATGTCACCCAGGAGCCACGCGAGGGCTTCACTGTCTTAGGAAAGGGCCTTGACAGCCCAGTGGGGCCAATGACGCCCCTACCATTCATTTTTTAGATTTTTTTTTAAATATTTTATTTATTTATTTATTTGAGAGGCAGAGTTACAGACACTGAGACAGAGAGATCTTCCATCTGCTGGTTCACTCCCCAAATGGCTGCAACAGCCAGAGCTGCACCGATCCAAAGCCAGGAGCCAGGAGCTTCTTCCCGGGTCTCCCAAGTGGGTGCAAGGGCCCAAGGAGTTGGTCAGTCTTCTACTGCTTTCCCAGTCCATAGCAGAGAGCTGGATAGGAAGAGGAGCTGCCGGGACTAGAACCGGCGCCCATATGGGATACCGGCACTGCAGGCAGAGGATTAACCTGCTGTGCCATGGCACCAGCCCCTAGATTTCTTTGTAACAGAGAAGTAACATAAAACAGAAATATTGATTTTTATCAATTACTTGATGTACTTTTTCACATACAAGGATTTTGACGTGCTGCACAATAGTGTCAGATATGAGTTCTTTTTTTTCAATTCACAGAGGTTGCTAAATCTCTCTCTTAAATGGAAACAGTATTGACAGACTTTTAATTCATATGAAAGACTTACTTTTCCTTCTCTCTTCAATAGGAGCTGGTGACCTCATCCATAATAGACTTCCCAGTGAATGTCTTCGAGGCAAGGATAGACAGCGAGCGCTGATTGCAGCAGTTCGACACCACTTGAAGAAATTTAATTACCAACACTTTGACACTTTGCTGGCAGCCTTTAGGCACTACGACAAGGCAAGTAGGAGAGCAGAGGCTGTGGTGTAATGCATGGGTTTGTAGTTCCCAGCAA
This sequence comes from Oryctolagus cuniculus, assembly GCF_964237555.1. Lineage (NCBI taxonomy): Eukaryota > Metazoa > Chordata > Mammalia > Lagomorpha > Leporidae > Oryctolagus > Oryctolagus cuniculus. The sequence goes on along the minus strand of NC_091435.1, from coordinate 155,505,435 downwards.
GCTTATGTCAATCAAGGCTCAGCAACTCGGGCCCATGGGCTACTACCTGTTTTTGCAAATATAGTTGAACTGGAACACAACCGTGCCCATGTTGTTTTAAGTCAGGCCTGTGGTTGCTTTTGCAAATGCAGAAGTTGCATGGTAGTATCAAAGACTGTAGCCTGCAAAAGAAAATGTCTGTAGATGAGTGATTGTTAACATGTGGTTCCGCTGCTGTCATCTGCATTACCTAGGAACTTCGTAGACATGCACATTCTAAGGCCCACCCCCAACTTGCTGAATTAGGAACTCTGACTTGGAGCCTAGCGATTTTGACAGATGGTTCTGATGTCCACTCCAGTTTGACAACCACTATTGTGAATTGTTGAACTGAAGTGTGCTGAGAGCAAGGGGGCAGAGGTAGCACTATGAATTCTTGAGGAAGATACCACAACTTATGCCTAAATCTGAATGTATACACACAGCACCCTTAGTGTGGGTCCAAACGTAGACTGTCCTTTCCCCTGGAAGCAGGATGTGGTTTCAGTTTGAAAATGTCAGATGATTCAATTTTCAATCTACTCTAAAGGTCATCCTTTGATAAAGTCAGATCAGTCTAGGGCTACCTCATTATCTCTCTCTCTCTCTCTCTTTTTTAAAGATTTATTTATTTATTTGAGAGCCCAAGTACTAGAGAAGGAGAGGCACAAAGAGAAAAGAGAGAGAGAGAGAGAGAGAGAAAGCGAGAGAGAGCGATATCTTCCATCTGCTGGTTTACTCCCTAAGTGGCCACAACGGTCAGGGCTGGGCCAGGCTGAAGAGGAGCCGGGAGCTTCATCAGCATCTCCCATGTGGCTGCAGGAGCCTAAGGAGTTGGGTTATTTTCCACTGCTTTCCCAGGTGCTTTAGCAGGGAGCTGAATTAAAAGTGGAGCAGCCACAACTTGAACCAGCACCCATATAGAATGTGGGTGCTACAGGTGACCTCTCTCTCTTTTAAAAAAATCTATTTATTTATTTGAAAATCAGAGTTATAGTAAGAGAGGGAGAGACAGAAAGAGAGAGATCTACCTGCTGGTTCATTCTCCAGGTGGCCTCAATGACCTGGGCTGGACCAGGCCAATGCTAGGAGCCAGTAGCTTCATCCAGGTCTCCCACATGAGTATCAGGGATCCAAGCACTTGGGCCATCCTCTGCTGCTTTTCCAAGGCCATCAGCAGGGAGCTATATCAGAAGTGGAGCGGCTGGGTCTTGAATTTTCACTCATATGGGATGCTGGCATTGCAGGTGGTAGCTTTACCCACTATGGCACATTATTGACCTCTTTCTCTCTCTTCTTCTTCTTCTTCTTTTTTTTTAGGATTTACCTATTTTGTTTGAAAGGCAGTGTTACAGAGGGAGTGAAGGAGGGAGGGAGGGAGGGAGGGAGAAAGAGAGAGAGAGAAATAGAGTAAGAGAAAGATCTTCCATTAGTTGGTTCACTCCCCAGTTGGCTTCAATGGCAATGGCTGGGGATCAGCCAGGCTGCTGCCATGAGCCTGGAACTCCATCTGGGCCTCCCCCATGGCAGGCAGGGGCCCAGCTACTTGGGCTATCTTCCACTGCTTTCCTAGGAGCATTAGCAGGGAGCTGGATCAGAAGTGGAATAGCCAGTACTCAAACTGGTGCTCATATGGGATGCTGGTGTCATAGACAGTGGCTTAACCTGCTGCACTACAGTACTAGCTCGATAGATCAGTATCCTATATCATTTTAGGCCATCACAGAACTGCTTTTATGAAACTGTACTTCCTGTAGCTTACACCAAAGAGAATTGTAAGAGATTTACATTGAAATGCGACACTTTAAAAAAAATTTATTTATTTGAAAAGCAGAGTGACAGAGAGATGGGGAGAGGGGCTGGCATTGTGGCACAGCAGATTAAGTCTCTGCTTTGATGCTGACATCCCATATCTGGGCACTGGTTTGAGTCCTGGCTACCCCTATTCTGCCATCTTTCTGCTAATGCACTAGGAAGGCAGTAGATGATGGCCCAAGTACTCTGGCCCCTGCCACTCAATGGGAGAACCCATGGAGTTCCTGGCTCCTGGTTTTAGCCTGGCCCACCCCTGGCCTTTGCTGTCATTTGGGGAGTGAGCCACTCTGGCCCCTGCCACTCAATGGGAGAACCCATGGAGTTCCTGGCTCCTGGTTTTAGCCTGGCCCACCCCTGGCCTTTGCTGTCATTTGGGGAGTGAGCCACTGGATGGAAGATCTCTCTTTCTTTACCTTTCCATCTCTCTCTGTCACTCTGTCTTTCACGTAAATAAAATCTTAAATAAAATTTTACTAACTGTATAAGGACAACCATCTACAAAGTAGTAATCAACTACATTTTCCTCAAAACCACATTTAGAAAAATAAGTGTTTGGTTTTTAGTAGAGACCAATTTATTTTTATTTTTATTTTTTTTTTGATTTATTTTATTTATTTGAAAGACAAAGTTACAGAGAGAGAGGTAGAGCTAGAAAGAGAGGTCTTCCATCTGCTGGTTTACTCCCCAGATGGCTGCAGTGGCTGGAACAGTGCCGATCCAAAGCCAGGAGCCAGGAGCCAGGAGCCAGGAGTCAGGAGCCTCCTCCAGGTCTCCCATGTGGGTGCAGGGGCCCAAGGACTTGGACCATCCTCCACTGCTTTTCCAGGCCACAGCAGAGAGCTGGATTGGAAGAGGAGCAGCCAGGACTCAAACTGGCGCCCATATGGGATGTCGGTGCTTCAGGCCAGGGCTTTAACCCACTGAGCCACAGCGCCAGCCCTGAGACCAATTTCTATTAATAGCTTCAGAATGAATCTTCAGAATTAAAACAAGAAAGCTCAAATAACTACGTTTCACACTTTCCTCAAGTCTGGACATCTCCCAAATATGATGTTTGAGGAAATTTTCATAGTAGTGACATGCATAAGAGAAGCTGCCACACTACATAGTGCCTGGCTTTTAAACATTCTTCATTTTAAATGTAATTGTAAGAAATATGATTACTTTAACAGTTGTTGATTATTTGAGTAAACCACCAGGCACATTCCTTATGAAGAAATTAAATTAAACAGGAAGGAAATTACTTAGAGTCATTTAATGCTGATATGCCATTTAAACAGTTAAATTTTAATGCGCATAGTGTAGCGCTCAGAGTCCTTAAGGAGCTTTTTTTCTGAGAGGCTGCAATGAGGGTCTAGTACAGCTGTAGATAAGTTTTATTTCAATCCTGCATTACTGAATGGCTAAATTTAATTTAATGGAAAAAACAATGCACCAAACAATTATTTCCTAATTGAATCTTATTGGCTTATAAAATTAATTCTATTGTTTATTGAGCACTCAAAATACAACTAAAGGGGCCAGTGTTATGGTGCAGTGGGCTAAGCCTCTGCTTGAAATACCAGCATCCCATATGAAAACTATGGTTCAAGTCCCGGCTGCTTTTCTTCCAATGCAGCTCCCTTCATACATGCCTGGGAAAGCAGAGGGAAATGGCCCAAGTACTGAGGTCCCTGCCAAGCACTTGGAAGATCCTGATGGAGTTTATAGTTCCTAGCTTTGGCCTGGCCCAGTTCGAACCATTGTGGTAGAATAGAGTGAGAGTTGAGTGCTACAATAATGTCAGAGATGCAACCAGGGATTTTGGCTGTTAGCTATCATAGACTATATAATTGATGATGGATGGTCTTAGCAAGTCAGCTGATGATTCTCTCTTTGTGCAAACAATTGTCTAATAAGCATGTGTAGAACTCAGTAATTCATGCTCACTTAAGGAATACATTTGTTGCCAATATGTAAACATTGTTAACTTAAAACTAGAATAGTTTGCTAAAATGAATTTGCTGATAGGCCTTGGTATTCTCAGTTAAGTTCAATAATTGTGCCCAGTCCTTGCTTTTGGACAGGCTGCATGGAGTCAGTCCAACTTGTTTGTCCATGCCACCAGCCAAGGGTGTTTGCTCACCCTGTTAAGTGGTGATGATGGAGGCGGGGAAGACATCCAAAGGTATACCATGTGAGAAATGCAGTAGCAGGATCACTCTCTGCTAATTCCAAAGGATTTCTTGATGTGGTTGTGGAGAATAGCATTCAAATTGTGGTTGGAATTGCCTGGCATTCATTTCTATTTGTAGTGCTTCTGACAGTTTGGAAGAACTGCGTGAGGGCATTTTTCTTTATTTTGTGATCTTCAATGGGTATTCTGAAAGATAAAGTATCTTAATGTCTCTCACTCCCTGAATATCCTAGGTCTATGATGTCTTCTCACCAAGAACACCATTGCTACTTTCCTTCTGTTATCACAAAATTGGTGCATCCCATTTCAGTAGCTATAACTTTATTTTTTATAAATTTGAAGGGCAGAGCATCAGCGAGAGAGAGAGAGAGATACAGAAGCATATTCCACCCATTGATTCACTCTCAAAATGTCCACAATAGCTGTAGCTTGGCCAGATTGAAGTCAGGAGAAAGGAAATCCATATAGGTCTCCTACCTGGATGGCAAGGTATTGGGAAAGTATCTTCTGCTGCTTTCCCAGGTGCAGTAGTAGGAAGTCGAATCAGAAGTAGAGTAGCCAGGGTTCAAATCAGTACTCAGATATGGGATGCCAGTATTGTAAGCAGCAGCTATCCTGCTACACCACAGCACTGGTTCTTGTAAGTTCACCTTTTCTCTTGATTATTCCCTTTTTTCACTCAGACCTTTGGGTGCAAGAGGGACAAAGGAATTTTTAGCAAAGTTTCAGATGCCCATTTCATTTGCTATTTTGGGCATTATAGGACTTGGTGAGCAGTGTACTCCATCAAACCCAAGACCACATCAACCCAACAAAAGAATCAAGTGGCTGAAATATTTGAATCCCTTAAAATCCTTTTTGTGTCTGGCTGCTACCAAGAGGGTAGACCACCCCTGCTGCCTTGGGGTTGCTACTCAGGGGGAAAAGATGTATCATAACAGGAGGGACAGTTATGATAGAATCTTGCATTTTCAAAATAGGCCTTTAAAACCCTCACTTATTCTGATTATTGTCCAGGAGGCAGCCAAGATGTAATAATTCTTGAGGATAGTAGCATCATAAAGCAACCCCAATAGCTGAATCCAGACACCTCTTTCCCCTGCCCAACCTGGGACTATATCCAAAGTTATGATAATTTCAGTATTTACCCTCTTACAGTTTTTCCACATACATGCGTATCTGATACATGGGACCTTTGATACTCCTTGGGGACAGAGAGACTTTGGTTTCACTCCTAATCTTCTTTCTGCTTAAAAAAGTTAAATTTGGGGTAAGGGCAAGGGAGAGACTAAGGTACAGAGGGCTAGGATGGCTCAGCACCAAGAAGAGAGAAACATTTGGGGCTGGGCAGTGTGGCACAGCTAGTTAAGCCACTGGTCTGCCACGCCAACATCCCATACTTGAGCACCAGTTCAACCTTGACTGCTCTGTTTCCCATTCAGCTCCTTGCTAATGTGCCTGGGAAAGCAGCGGATGATGAGCCAAGTCCTTGGGCCCCTGCCACTCACATGGGAGACCAGGATGGACCAAGCTTGGCTGCTATTGCAGCCATTTGAAGAGTGAACCAGCAGGTGGAAGATCTCTCTCTGTTTCTCTCTCTCTCTCTCTTTCTTTCTCTGTTACTCTGCCTTTAAAGTAAATAAATAAATCTTAAAAAAAGAAGTGCTAACTCTGAATTTTGGGTGGTATAGTGGTGTCATGTAGCTCAATGAAACAAACCACCAATGTTTGCGGTCCACTGAAAGCCCTGTTTAAAGTAGCAAAGTTGTTACTGACAACATCTGTTTCAGTTTTGGGGATCTCTTGATTCAACAGCCATACCCCATATTGCTTTTCAGCCAGGGATTGGGGTTTGCAATTATGGTTACCTAGCCTTATAGCAGACTTTTAAGAAGGAACCTACCTTACTTGGGGCATTTGCAGCTCCATTGTCAAGATACTGTTTCATTCTGTTTCAACACAGTGCATAGGAAAGCTTTCTAGGGATGAAGGTCTCACTGTCAAGAATTTGCCTAGAATTCATGGGGTCCATCTCATTGGGCAATTTCTCATTCTCCAGGGGTCACCTCCCCCAGCATTGTAAATCTAGTCTTGGATGGTATGAGCTTGATTACTACTCAATGACTCATTTATGGTTTCCTTTGGGAGAGATTTCCTCTCTGGAAAATCTCCCTGGGAGGCCATACCTCTTTTTTTTTTTTTAATATTTATTTATTTATTATTTGTAAGTCAGAATTACACAAAGAAGGAGAGGCAGAGAGAGAGAGAGAGAGAGAGAGAGAGAGAGAGGTGTCTTCCATCTGTTGGTTCACTCCCCAATTGGCTGCAACTACCAGAGCTGAGCTGATCCAAAGCCAGGAGTCAGGAGCTTCATCTGGGTCTTCTCACACAGGTGCAGGGGCCCAAGGACTTGGGCCATCTTCCACTGCTTTCCCAGGCCATAGTAGAGAGCTGGATTGGGAGTGGAACAGCTGGGGCTTGAACTGGCACTCATATGGGATATTGGCACTGCAGGTGGCGGCTTTACCTGCTACAGCAGTATGATCCACTGCAAAAAAACACCCCCTCTTCCCCAACTTAGACCTTTACCATGATCCGTGAATGGATTTGAGTTTGGCTTGATAGAATGCAGGAGGGTGAATGATAAGCTGCCCCAGCTATTGCCATTCCTCCGTAGCAAGCATTGTGTGCACCACTCCCTCATCTCCCACAAGAATTAGCTCCTCAGAAATGTCTTCACACTCAGGGGTGGTCCTTCTGCACATAACTGTTGTCTGAGAGGAGGCAAGACTTCTGCCCCCTACCCTCTGCAAATGGCTATTTTTTTTGAAAGAGTTACAGAGAGTGACAGAAGTAGAGAGAGAAAGAGAAGGAGAGAGAGACACACACACACACACAGAGGGGTCTATCCACTGTGTTACTCTTCAGAGGTCTTCCATTCATTGGTTCACTCCCTAAATGGCTATAAGGTCTAGGGGCTGGGCCAGGCTAAAGCTATGAGCCCAGTGCTTACTCTGGATCTCCCATGTGGATGGCATGGACTCAAGCACTTGGACTATCTTCCGCTGCTTTCCCAGGCCATTAGCAGGGATTGGAATTAGAAGTGGAGCAGCCAGGACTCAGGACTCCAACCTGCACCAATATGGGATGCCGGCGTCACAGGTGACAGCTTTACCTGCTATGCACCAGCCTCCAGAAACTCTTAGGGACAGTTGTTGCCATGAGGGCTGAACACCAGACTTATAATGTGTCCTTCTTGTCTATATGCGTTTTGTCAAAACAAGGAAACTGTCATTGAATCCACCTCCCTTGTATTTGGCCTTCAACTAGCTTCCCAATTCCTCCTCATTAACAGGCAATGCAGTAAACGACCACTTAGTGCCCAGTGGAAACACATGAGGTGCTGAAAACTTCGTAAGCATGAAGTCATAGAGAGCTGTCAAAAGCGCACAACACTGGGCAAAAGAAATGTCAAACCCAAATCGTGGTTTTATCTGCGCCTTCACAATGTAGACAGCGTGATTTAAAGAAAATGATTAAACAAAAAGGATGAAAGATTCTGAGCCACATCCTTCTCCAGCCAGTACTGTGTGTATGTATGAGGTCGACGTGAAGAGGGTCACTGTCACTTAACATTTAACTCCTCTTCTGTGAAGATGGAAATCAAGTATTTGAATTTATGCGTTAGAGGTATTTTTTTTTTCTTAAGCAAAACGATAGAGCTGCTGCCCGCTCTGCTCTGGAAGACAATGGTCATTTCTTTCTTTTTTGTGCTTCCTGTCTAACAGAAGGGAGATGGGATGATAGATAAAGAAGAACTGCAGGAAGCTTGTGAACAGGCCAGCCTGCATTTAGATGAGACCCTCCTGGACCAGCTGTTTCACTACTGTGATGTGGATAATGACGGCCTTATTAACTACCTAGAATTTGCAAATTTTCTTAACTGGAAAGACAAAATGCTTCTTAAAGAGTATGAAGAGAGGGTCATTATTAAAGGTACTTAACTGTCAAAGGTTTGCTGAATTCTTGATATTTTCATTTTTTAAGGAACCCAACTCTTGTCAACTTTAATGTCAACTTTAACATACGTATTTACATAATTATTTATTTATTTATGCATAAAATATCTGTGGAAGGGTGGGAAGGCATATGATAACATTTAGTTCCAGAGTCTCACTCTTTAATCTGTCTTTGTATCTTTTGAGTTTGGAACTTTGTATTTTTCATTCAAAAAGATTAAAAGCAAGATTTTTACATAGAAGCTCAAAACAACAAAGACAGTTCCTCAGAAAAGTGTTTGAAAACCTTTGTACTAAGGCCAGTGCCGCGGCTCACTAGGCTAATCCTCCACCTTGTGGCGCTGGCACACCGGGTTCTGGTCCCGGTCGGGGCGCCAGATTCTGTCCCAGTTGCCCCTCTTCCAGGCCAGCTCTCTGCTGTGGCCAGGGAGTGCAGTGGAGGATGGCCCAAGTGCTTGGGCCCTGCACCCCATGGGAGACCAGGAGAAGCACCTGGCTCCTGCCATCGGATCAGTGCGGTGCGCCAGCTGCGGTGGCCATTGGAGGGTGAACCAACGGCAAAGGAAGACCTTTCACTCTGTCTCTCTCACTGTCCACTCTGCTTGTCAAAAAAAAAAAAAAAAAAAAAAAAGAAAAGAAAAGAAAACCTTTGTACTAGAGTAATTAGCCTCTCTCCCTCAGGAGAAATTAATAGTGAAACAGAATTTGACATAAGAAAATTTGATTTTTAAAATTTTGTACAAAAGTTATAATAGTCTTTATGTTTGGTTCAAATATTTTTGTGTTTACATATTATCTTCCTGAATAATTAACCATATATGAGGATTAATATATACATATGTAATGTGTCTGTTTATATATGAAGAGTCTTCAAAAAGTTCATGGAAAAATGAGATTAAAAGGTAAGTTTATTTTGGTGGGAAGATTTTTGAAATCCATGCATAATTTTTTCATAATAATGCATTTTCCACGAACTTACTGAAGATTTTTTATATGCATGGATTTAAATTGTTTTTTGAATCAAAATAAACCTACCTTTAATTCTATTTTTCTTTGAACCTTTTGAAGTAATTCTTATTTTAAACATATCTAAAATTACAGTGAATGTATTTTTTATCTTTTTAAAATTTAACTTTAAAATTTCTACATGAGAGATATTTTCATGAATTCTATCAGTTCTATTTTTAGTTCTTTCATGCTAATGTGAGAATATTATTTCTACACTCTTTGAAATTCAGGTTGTTTCTAGATATTTTTATAGGAATATGGGTTATACAATGATTATCATTTCTCAAAAAGATTTCTAATTATATTTCCTTTCTTATGAATGTTATTATGGTCCCAGAAGTAACTTTCTGTTTTCATTTTACCTTTCTAACTGATCATACCAATTTGCAACCTTATCAACCAAAGCTAAGCAAAGATTTTATATCAGTGTTGTTACCACTGTATGTTATTTCAAACATTCTTATAATTTAGTTGTTATATAATGGTACAGTGCTTGCTTTAATTTTTGTGTTTGGATTGTTAGTATTAACTTTAAAAGGTTGTGTATACTTTTATTTCCTCTCGGAATATCTTTCCTCTAAAATGTGAAGGTATTACTGTTTTCATTTTTATTCCTGGATCAAGCCTTTCTGCAAGGTCAAAACCAGCTTTTGGTCTTTAATGCTGATGTGAACCCTTAGGCAGGGTGTCCTGGACAACCTTTCCCTATCACCACTAGGAAAGTGCCAGAATATTCTCTACTTAATGACATATTTTACAGAAACCCTCTCACAAATTAACAGGGGATGATGGAGTTTTTATCTTCTTGGCTCAACTCACAAAGGGGTGGAGGATAAGAAGAGGCTTGTAGTCAAAGCAGATAGTTCTTCAATTTTTTTTCCCTGGTTTTTGGATTCTAATGGCATCAACTATGTTCAGCAGAGTTCATGAGAAATTTTCTGTTTGAATTTCAGGTTAAAAATTGCACAACAGTACTCAGTAGGTACAGAAGGGGCCCAGGAATCTTCAGTCAAGAATTTGCTTACAACAGGTGCTAACTTAACTGTTGACTCTCAGGTACCCTCTGAGAGTAGCTTTCTGTTTCTTGAGGAATTGTTCCCAAACTTTGCCTAGCTTTCTGCGGTGAGGGTAGGGAGGTAGGATGAGATGATCTGGAACTCTGGGTCTGAGTACTCCCATGGTGATGATGGGGTGGGAGACCTAGCTGAACCAGGATCCTGGCCTGGGGCACACTTCCCTCTGCTTTCCAGTTCTGGAGGGAGAAACGCCCTCTGGTGGTATCCGTGTAATAGCTGCATCTTTTAAAATGATGTCTTAGGAATTGACAAAACTAAACTTCGGTACTGACTCAACAATGCAAATCCATCAAAAAAGAAAGGGAGAGATTGGGAGGGAGTGAGGAAGGGAAGGAATATCATTATATTGTTAGGATTGTATTTATGAAATATATTAAATCTGTTAAAAATAAAAAGCACCTAAATAAATATTGAAAAATATGAAAATAATGCAAATCTATCTTACAATTTCAGCTCTACCTCAGGGTTTTGTGGATGCTAGTTAAATAATCAGTTTCTGGGCTCACAGTGAGTTCTGATAACCTCTCTGGGTATTGCAATAATACATGCTCTTCCTACTCCCATCAACTATGTGTGGAATTTTCAACTCCAAATAATGTCTTCTCTAATCTCTCCCTAGGATACAGTCATAGAAATAACTCATGTAGTTCATGTTAGATATAAAAAAGCCCTAATTTAAACAAAATAAAAAGAAGAAAATAAAATAATGGATTCTGTTTTCATTTTGTCTCTCCAATTTGAAATTTTATTTTAGAATAAAGTGAGTGAGGAGGCAAAAGGAAACATTAGACTATGTTAAGATTTCTTGCTATGTGACGTTAGCCTGAACTTCCATTCCACTGTGGAACTGGCAGAGGGTTCACACTGGCTCAGTTTCCATTGGCAGGAAGAGATTCACTGAGAAAGCTCATTTTGTGGTAGAGCAGTAAGCACCAAAAGTAGTAATGTCTTCCTGAACATGTTTTCTTTATTTTTTCTTAAAGGTAGAAAACCAGATTGTGCAAGCCTGACTGAGGCTAGTGTTGAAGCATCTGAGCCAACTTTCCTGGTAAAGCCTGAAGATATTGTCTTGAAAGAACCAGGGAGCTCCGAGAAGACTCTCCGGACACTTCTGAGACCAAGCGATAGGGTTTCTAAGCATTACACGACGACTTCTTCTGAGATCAGCGCTGTGGTAGGAGCTGTGCCTTCTGTTTGTAAGTATGCCACATTGTTTGATGAGTTCTGAAATGATCAGTAGGCATGGAAACAAAGTGTCATTAGTCAGTCCTTGCACTGTCCTCAGCCTCCCTCTCCATTAGACCTAAGTTTCTCAAGGCCTTGAGTTTGCATTCTAGTGTTATGAATCTTTCCACTCCCTTTAGAATTGTACTGTTCACGGGCTGGCTGTAGCTCAGCAGTTCCTTTGATAACATTAGCTACTTAAGAATTGTACTGTTCAATAGAAATATAATTGGAGTCTTTTTTTGCATCTTAAAATTTTCTAGCACATTAAAAATGGCACATTCTAAGAAAGAAAATTTGGGGGTAAGCATTTGGCAAGTGGTTCAGCTACCGCTTGGGACTCATGGCCTAGGTTTGAGTCTGTGCTCTGCTGTCTATCCAGCTTCCTGATATCAACGCACACCCTGGGAGGAAGAAAATGATGGCTCAGTACTTGGGTCCCTGCCATACAGGAAGGAGATCTGAGTGGAGTTCTGGGCTCCTGGTTTCTGCCTAGCCCAACCCTGGTTATTGTGGGCATCTGGGGAGTGAACCAGCAGATGGAAGATCTCTGACTCTCTGTTTTTGTCACTCTATCTTTCAAACAAACAAAAAATATGGGGAGAGAGACATTGGCATAGTGGTTAACTTGCCATTGGGATGCTTGCTTCCCCTGTCAGAGTTCCTGGCTCTAGTCCTGGCTATTTCACTTCTCATTCTCTGTTCTATGTCTCCCTCTTTTTCTTTGTTATTTAAATAAAAATGAAAAGAAATATTTTAAAAGTTAAAACTTAAAAAACAAAGACAATGTGAAAGTAGTTTTATCAATCGCTGGAGCACGGACAGTCTCTTCAACAAATGGTGTTGGGAAACTGGATCTCTGCATGCAGAAGTAAGACCCCTACCTCATGCCTAACACAGAAGTCCACTCAAAATGGATCAAACACCTAAATCTATGGCTCAATACCATCAAATTATTAGAGAACATTTGGAAACCCTGCAAGACATTGGCATAGGCAAAGACTTCCTGGAAAAGATCTTGGAAGCACAGGCAATCAAAGCCAAAATTGACAAATGGGATTACATCAAGTGGAGAAGCTTCTACACTGCAAAAGAAGCACTCAGAAAAGTGAAGAGGCCATTGACAGAATGGGAGAAAATATTTGCAAACTATGCAAATGATAAATAACTAATATCCAGAATCTATAAAGAGCTCAAGAAACTCAACAAAACAAGCAATCAATCCAATTAAGAAATGGGCAAAGGATTTGAACAGGCATTTTTTAAAAGAGGAAATTCAAATTACCAATGGACACATGAAAAGGCTCAGTATCACTAGCCATCAGGGAAATGCAAATCAAAACCAAACCACAGTGAGATTTCACCTCATCCCAGTTAGAATGGCTTTCATACAGCAAGTGCTGGTGAGGATGTGGAGAAAAAGTAATCCACTGTTGGTGGGAATGTAGACTGGTGCAGCCACTGTGGAAGACAGTATGAAGATACCTCAGAAATCTGATAATAGACCTATCAAATGACCCAGCCATTCCACTCCTGGGAATTTACCCAAGGGAAATGAAATCAGCATATGAAAGAGTTATCTGTATCCCTATGTTTATTGCAGCTCAATTCACAATAGCTAAGATGTGGAATCAACTCAAATGTCCATAGACTGAAGACTGGATAAAGAAATTATGGGATGTGTATACCATGGAAGACTACATAGTGGTAAAAAACTTGAAATCCGGTTATTTGCAGCAAAATGGATGCAACTGGAAACCATTATACTTAGTGAAATAAGTCAGTCCCCAAAACACAAATACCATTTGTTCTCCTTGATCTGGGATAACTAATAGAGTACTTAAAATGTAATCTGTAGAAATTGGTAGCTTTGGGATCCACAAGGAGGGAAGGCCTACACTTCTGGGAATGGAGAGACCCTACCCATACTTCTGGTGAAGAAAAGTCCTTGTCAAGGTCCCCATGGGAGCCTAAAGGTCAACCAATGAGGATCAGATCTGCCTCAACCTTTAACCCCCATACCCTGTATCTATAAAAGGAGCCCTCACAACCTCTGATGCATGACTTCCCCTGCCTCCGCTCTGTTGCTCTGTTGGGACCAGTGAACCTCGCCCGGGAGCAGAATCCCAATAAAAGCTTGTGAATTAATTGATTTGTCTGCCTGGGAAGATTTGTTACACACCGGACACCTTGCAGGAATGATATGGACACTTTGAGATGTGATGATTTTTGAACAGTCCTTGTCTTGATTGTTGAGGAACAGATTTTTAATTTTTTTTTATTTTTCCATACTATTTGTTGAACTCTTTACTTGGTATAGGGTTAATCTTATGAGGATAAAATGAATTGAAAATAAATCTTTGTATAAAATAAGAATGGGAATAGGAGAGGGAGGAGGGAGAAGGGTGGGAAGAATTACTGTTTCTAAATTTGTCTATATTCAATGCATGGTTTGTATATCTTAAATAAAAAGATTTCTAGGTAAAAGAAAGTAATTTTCATAGTAAACTTTTAAATATTATTTCAGCTGTTAATCAATATAAAACTATTAAATATTTCTCATTATATTTTTATACTTTCAAGCACATTTCAAGTACTTAGTAGCCACTTGTGGTAGGTGGCTACTGTATTATACAGTTTAGTTTTAGAATGTATTATGCAGTTTAGTTTTAAAATGTTTGTTTTCCTCCCTCATTAATGACCTAGGTTATCCTATTTGTGGCATACCTACCATTCGATCTGATATTCCTGCACCCCGAATTCGTCGCATCAGTGATAGAACTAACTATGGGGAGGAGGGAAATGCTTACTCATTACTACAGCCCACCATCTTTGCCCAGAAAGGAGTGTTTGAAAGAGATTTCTTCAAGACCAGATCAAAAGAAGAGGTATAGAATATTATTTTCTTTATACATTTATCTGTTGATGGATAGTAAGGTTGATTTCATATCTTGGAATATCAGACATGTGAATGTTTACTTGTTTATTAGTGTTCTGTAAGTCTCATAGGCTTTCTTCATTTCTTTTTTCTCTTAAAGATTTATTTTATTTCATTAAAGGCACAGTTGCAGAGAGAGAGGGAGAGACAGAGAGACAGAAAGTGATCTACTTTTTTTAAAATTTATTTTTATTATTTTTTTGACAGGCAGAGTGGACAGTGAGAGAGAGAGAGAGAGAAAGGTCTTCCTTTTGCTGTTGGTTCACCCTCCAATGGCTGCCGCGGCCAGTGTGCTGCGGCCAGCGCACCACGCTGATCCGAAGGCAGGAGCCAGGTGCTTCTCCTGGTCTCCCATGAGGTGCAGGGCCTAAGCACTTGGGCCATCCTCCACTGCCTTCCCGGGCCACAGCAGAGAGCTGGCCTGGAAGAGGGGGAACTGGGACAGAATCCGGCACCCCAACCGGGACTAGAACCCGGTGTGCCGGCGCCGCAAGGTGGAGGATTAGCCTACTGAGCTGCGGCGCCGGCCGCGATCTTCTACTTTTTCACTCACCAAATGGCTGCAGTGGTCAAGGCTGGGCAAGATTGAAGCCAGGAGCCAGGAGCTTCCTCTGGACCTCCCACATGGGTGCAGGGGCTCAAGGACCTGGCTCATTTTCTGCTGCTTAGTGGAGCAGCTGAGACTCAACTGGCTCCCACATGAGATGCCAGTGTCACAGATGGCGGCTTTACCTGCCACACAACACCGGCCTCCTTTCTTCATTCTTTTTAACTCAGTTTTTGTCCAATTGGATTATTTTGAAAGACTTACACTGAAGGTCAGGATTTTTCCTCTGTTCTATTCTGCTGTTGAGGCTGTCAACTATACTTTTTTATTTTGTTTATTGAGTTCTGTAATGCCAAGATTTCTGATGGGTCTTTTTTGTTCTTTAATCTATCTCTTTGCTAACTTTCTCATTCATATCATGCATTGTCTTTTTAACATCTATAGTTTGTCTGTATACTCTTGTATCTCATTAAGTTTCCTAAGTGTCATTCTCTTGAAGTCTTGTCAGACATTAGCTGATTTCCATTTCTTTGCACTCTGTTGCTGGAGAGCTATTATTTTTCTTTGGAGGTGTCATGTGCCTTGTTTTTTGAAAGGTTCTTGTGCCCCTACATTGGTTTTTGTGCCTCTGATGAGTCAGTTGCTTCTACCAATTTTAGAGGGTGGCCATTAAAGTATTAAGGTTTCTTCTGGCAATGTACCCTAGGATATTGGTTCAATATGCTATCTTGGTTTTGGCTCCAAGTGGATTTTCTAGTGTGGCATCCACATAGCTTCTTTAGCTATGATCATTGCTTGTGATGTCTGCAAGTGTCTCAGTGGAATAGGCTGCAGGGGCAGATTCATTGGCAACTCTGTACAACGGACTTGGCTGTGGGTGTAGGGCTCACATCCATGTCTTATGGGTTATATGAGTGTGGTGCCACCCCATAGGCCTAGGTGGATGCAGTGAGTATGTCTAGTATGGGGTGCTGGTTTGCATCTGATGTCTGTACAGGACCTGTGCAAATAGCGTGCCCAGGTGGGGATACCTGTCTGTTAAGCTGCACAGGTAACTTCATGTAGAGGTTTCAGCCCTACTTACTTAGAATCTGCTCAGCTCCTTTCTGGGGCCAAGGATGGGTATACAAGGTTGAGTGTCACTTATTGGGGTCTCAGTGTGCTAAACTTCTGAGAATGGGCAATGAAATGTTTCTTGGGGCCACAAGAACCAGATAGGGTTGCTCAGTGGCTTTCTGGGGCCTTGATGGGTTGATCCACTCAGGAAAGGCTAATCCATTGCTTTCCATGGCTAAGGGTGAAATACTGGAGCCACTTGACTGCCTGTAGGACAGCAAGAGGGTAGATGGGGCTGTCTAGCTGTATGCAGAGAACCTCTGCAGAATAAGCCACTTAAAGTGTGCTCTCGAGTTCTAACTAGAGGTATGTGAGTGTTGGCAGGGCCTCCTATCAAGTTCACAGGGCTAGGCTATAGAGCTGCTAGGAGGAGCTGCCTCATAAGAACTAGGTGGGTGGGGTCTCAGCATGGTTTTCTGTAGTTAAGTCCAGTAATCCAGCAGCTGCCATACTAGGCTAATGATCTGTAAGAGCCCCGCTGCTCTCCAGTGGTAAATGCCTCAGGTGTCTGTGGTGTGAGTGGCAACTGCTGGGGGCCTTGTGAAATGAAGTCCCTTTTAGGTTGGGCTGATCTAGAGAGCACATGGCAGGGGCTGTGTGCTTAGTTACCTTCTGTATAAAGTCATCCTGTATCTCCATGCTCTGCAATTTCCTGAGCTTCCTTCCTTCTTTTCTTTTTTCTTCTCTTCTTTTCAAAAAAGATTTATTTATTTATTTGAAAGAGTTACACAGAAAGAGAAGAGGCAGAGAGAGAGAGAGAGAGAGAGAGAGAGGTCTTCCATCTGCTGGTTCACTCCCCTATTGGCCACAACAGCTGGAGCTGATCTGATCTGAAGCCAGGAGCTAGGAGCTTCTTCTGTGTCTCCCACGCAGGTGCAGAGGCCCAAGGACTTGGGCTATCTTGTACTGCTTTCCCAGGCCATAGCAGAGAGCTGGATCAGGAGTGAAGAAGCTGGGACGTGAACTGGTGCCCACATGGGATACTGGCACTGCAGGCAGCAGCTTTACCTGCTACGCCACAGCATCGGCCCCTTGTGCTCCCTTTCTTATTCTACTCTCTGGTGATGGAGCTCTTCCCCTATTCTGTACCTCTTGGAATTGAAGAGGGGGTAATACAGCAACTCTTTCTTTTTTCCTTCTTCAAGGAATCTTACAATTATACTAAAATCAGGTACTGTAGTCTCTCACCTGACATCCTCAGCCCTTGTAAAGGTAGACTGGTATGTGAACAGCTGTTCAAATTAGTGTCTCTGTGGGGAGACAATGCTGCAGGATCTTCTTATTCCACCACTGCCTTTCTCTATCTACCAATATGTGAGATTCTTGATAAATAATGTTCAGCTTCCTCCATCTCTCATGTTTGAGATTCTTGTTGAATCTTCTTGAAGTAGAATTTTATAGGAAGTTTTTCACTCATGTTATATACTCACTAAGACCCTTGTATTTAAAATTTTTTTTTCCCAAAACATTTAGTACTATTTTTAGTTGAGAAAAAGAGAAAGGGCCAGTCTCTTCCTTGTGTAAGTTCCTGATGGCTTTGGGCCTCTAGAACCAAGGCAGCATGAGAACGGCCACTCTGCCACCCTGATTGTCTACTGCTACCACACAGCTCAGATTATCTGCAACACACTTTGATTAAAAACACTCTGTCCCATTGCCACATTATACATCAGGTCATGTATCTGGCTTTTTTTTTTTTTCCTCTCTCTCTTTTTAAACTCAAAAAATGTGGTCCCATATCCCTGGTGATCCTCTCCTTTAGGAGAAGTTGGAAGCAATCGTCTCAGAATAACCACTGGTGTCCTGGGGGCCGGGAGTGACTATGGAGCTCGGTCAGCCCAGCCCGTCCAGATCTGCACTCATGGAAAGCAGGTGCAAAATCCAGGGAGCAACATTTTCTTCAGCACCTTCAAACCCAGATTTGGAAAGAATAGAAAGAGACGTAGGCTACCCTCTCAACCCAGAAGGGTTGACTTCAAAGCTTACTAAATACTGACGTAATGAATGACAGTTTCATGTCAACAATGCATTCCCACTGACAAGGGAGAGAGGGAGGGGAAATGAACAGCAGAGGCCCCCAGATGAGGGAACCAGTATCTTTCCTAGGGGATCAGAGAGGAGATACCCCCAGACTGTATTTTTCCTTCTCTCAAATAAAGGATTCTTCAATCTTTTGGCCTTGGATTGCCAAAAGGAATGAAGACCTCCTGCTTATCTCATGGTGCCTAAACATGCTCTTCATTCTAGATTAAAAAGTAAGAACTGAAATACTGGTTGGAATAATAGTGTTAAATTGGGAATGCGTGGGTTCCAGGGAGACCCCACCCACCCAGGTCTTGTAGCTGGCCACTACACTGCTGATGGGGTGCTAAGTTATTGGAGCAATGCCTCCTGAGGAGTGGGAGAGGAAGTGGGGAAGTCTGGCATGACCAGGACAGCCTGGGAGCCCTTTCTTTCACATTGCAGGACATTCTTTACCTACCCTGGGTGGGAAAGTCGCTGTTTTTGCCGTGTTGTTGTTGTACTTCCTGGAAGCTCTACTCTTTGGAATTTCAGTATTTGATTTGAATTTGAGCAGTGTTTGGTTTGTATTTGGTTACACTGCTGATTTCCCATAAGAGCACATTATTTTTTATTATTTATTGGAAGCTTTTATTTTTTTATTTTTTTTATTTTTTTTTTTTTATTTTTTGACAGGCAGAGTGGACAGTGAGAGAGAGAGAGACAGAGAGAAAGGTCTTCCTTTTGCCGTTGATTCACCCTCCAATGGCCGCCGCGGCTGGCGCGCTGCGGCCGGCGCACCGCGCTGATCCGATGGCAGGAGCCAGGAGCCAGGTGCTTTTCCTGGTCTCCCATGGGGTGCAGGGCCCAAGCACCTGGGCCATCCTCCACTGCACTCCCTGGCCACAGCAGAGGGCTGGCCTGGAAGAGGGGCAACCGGGACAGAATCCGGTGCCCCAACCGGGACTAGAACCCGGTGTGCCGGCGCCGCTAGGCGGAGGATTAGCCTAGTGAGCCGCGGCGCCGGCCGGAAGCTTTTATTTAATAAATATAAATTTCATAAGTGCAGCTTTTGGGTTATAGCTGTTCTTCCCCCCATAACCTGCTCTCCCACCTCCAAACCATCAAACCTCCTACTCCCTCTCCCATCCCATTCTTCATTAAGATTCATTTTTAATTATCTTTATATACAGCAGATCAACTCTATACTAAGAAATGATTTCAACAGATTGCACCCACACAGACACACAAAGTATAAAGTACTGTTTGAAGACTAGTTTTACC
This sequence comes from Oryctolagus cuniculus, assembly GCF_964237555.1. NCBI lineage: Eukaryota > Metazoa > Chordata > Mammalia > Lagomorpha > Leporidae > Oryctolagus > Oryctolagus cuniculus. The sequence continues at coordinate 155,486,213 of NC_091435.1, read as the reverse complement.
ATTAATTCTCATAGTACAACACGTTAAGGACAGAGGTCCCACATGGGGAGCAAGTGCACAGTGACTCCTGCTGTTGATTTAACAATTGACACTCTTATTTATGACATCAGTGATTACCCGAGGCTCTTGTGAGCTGCTAAGGCTATGGAAGCCTCTTGAGTTCACAAACTCCTACCTTATTTAGACAAGGCCATAATCAAAGAGAAAGTTCTCTTCATCCCTTCAGAGAAAGGTACGTCCTTCTTTGATGGCCCATTCTTTCCGCTGGGACCTCACTCACAGATATCTTTCATTTAGGTCATTTTTTTGCCACAATATTTTGGCTTTCCATGCCTAAAATGATCTCATGGGCTTTTTAGCCAGATCTGAATGCTTTAAGGGCTGATTCTGAGGCCCAGAGTGCTGTTTAGGGCACTAGGGCACATCATTTCTAGGGATTCTTTTAATTGTGATTATTTAATGAATGTATTCTGCAACTCATCTGTTTCTTTGGCTTTCCAATTTGCTCTTTAATCTTTTCACTTTTTTCCTCGTATGCTTTATAAAAATGAGTGACTTTCTTCTGGTAAATTTAATTTATTTTTAAAATTTTGTTTTCATGTCTGTTATTCCCTCTACTCATTATATCTTTTCTTCTTGCATTCGTTTTATCCTTTCTTCTTGCTACTAGTTCTTACTTTCCTTTCTTATATTTTTGCTGGGACATTAAAAACAATGTTTCTTCACTCCCTTAATCTCTCCTAATAGTTATCACTGCAGAGAGATTATGAGTAACGCAGTTTACTGGTTTGCAGTGTACTGACTGGATTGTGCATGCATTCTCTCTCTCTGGCATCTGTTCACCTATGGTTTTAGTTAAGGTTTACAACGGGTCTGTTAGATACATTTTATAAATGATTCTATTTTAAAGAACAGAAAACTAACATTCAAAGGGTTTTTGTGGCATATGCAGGGTCATAGTGACAATAAGAAATGGAGATGGAACTCAAAACTATTAAGTCTTCTATGTTAAATTCTTTTTAATTCAATCTTTCTGCTTGTCTTTAAAAGGACCAGAAACACTTAGAATTGAATTTATATATTAGCTAGTATAGTTGAACATTCTTATATGCAACATAACAAAATGATTCCTGAGATGAAAGTACTGGAATTTTGATGTTTTTCTCATTTTATATATATGATACACACTCACACACACACACACATAGAAGCAAATACATGTGTATACAATACTTTTTTGAATCAACTTCAATATTTGTAGATGTTACAAAAGTTTTTAGTACAAATTTTCAAATATATAAATCTTGGTCTGCCTTTAAATGCTTTTTTGTAGATTGCAAAGATATTGTGTAACATTGGTGTCAAACTTTCTGAGGAAGAATTTGAAAATGTATGGGACCTCGCATCAAAAAAGCATCACAGAGGCGAAGTTTGTGTTGAGACCATCAGGAATGTTCTAGATGAGCTACAGCATGCAGAACGGATCAAGTACAAAGCAACCATGTGATATTCTGGACTTCATTAATTGGAACACAAGAATTCTTAAATCTGTGTTCATCTAAAATGTTCAATCTATAGTGGTTTTAGCTATTCTGTAAGAATTCAGCAAACAGTGTGGTAGGATTCATATGCCTTTATGTGTTGCTAATAAATTAAACTTTGGATTCTGTAGTTTATTGTTCTCTTTCAAGTATCAAAGAACTTGACAAGTGCTTGCAGAGTTAACTGTCATCTTTTCTTTTTTTTTTTTTTTTTTTTGACAGGCAGAGTGGACAGTGAGAGAGAGAGACAGGGAGAAAGGTCTTCCTTTGCCGTTGGTTCACCCTCCAATGGCCGCCGCGGCCGGCGCGCTGCGGCCGGCGCACCGCGCTGATCCGATGGCAGGAGCCAGGAGCCAGGTGCTTTTCCTGGTCTCCCATGGGGTGCAGGGCCCAAGCACCTGGGCCATCCTCCACTGCACTCCCTGGCCACAGCAGAGGGCTGGCCTGGAAGAGGGGCAACCGGGACAGAATCCGGCGCCCCAACCGGGACTAGAACCCGGTGTGCCGGCGCCGCTAGGCGGAGGATTAGCCTAGTGAGCCGCGGCGCCGGCCTAACTGTCATCTTTTCAAAAGGCATAGCTCAGGATGATGTGAGAAGCTTGGTAATACTTAGTAAGTAGACCTAAGAATTCCATCTATTTTGGTTGGTTGTCTGAAGTCTGAAGTCTGATGCCAAATTTATTTTTCTTTCAACATTTCCTTATTCTTCTCTTTAGTCTTCACTATGATATGACTTGAGCTTAATAAGTATTTTAGTCTATGAGCATCTGAGGAAAATAAACTTGATCAAAAGGAGCAGAATTTTGATACAAAAACTGGAAATTCTAGCAATTATATAAAGGCCATTAATTCTCAATAGCTGTTTATGGCCAGAAAAGTACATCGTTGATGTATCTGAAGAGAAACAGCTGACTTGCCATTAGATGTAGCCTTAGAGAGTTACTTTATTTATTTATTTATTTATTTATTTATTTTTTGACAGGCAGAGTGGACAGTGAGAAAGAGAGACAGAGAGAAAGGTCTTCCTTTGCCATTGGTTCACCCTCCAATGGCCGCCGCGGCTGGCACCCTGCAGCCCGCTCACCGCGCTGATCCAAAGGCAGGAGCCAGGTGCTTCTCCTGGTCTCCCATGGGGTGCAGGACCCAAGCACTTGGGCCATCCTCCACTGCACTCCCTGGCCACAGCAGAGAGCTGGCCTGGAAGAGGGGCAACCGGGACAGAATCCGGCGCCCCGACCAGGACTAGAACCCGTTGTGCCGGCGCTGCAAGGCGGAGGATTAGCCCAGTGAGCCGCAGTACCGGCTAGCCTTAGAGGGTTATTAGTAGCAAATTTTCTGAATCATTCCCCGTTGTGGATTTTTAGATAATTAATTAATTAATTTTCATTTTTATTGGGTAAGGCAGAGGGATAGAGAGGAATCTTTCATCTGCTGGTTGACTCCCCAAGTGCCTACAACATCCAGGACTTGGCCAGGCTGAGGATAGGACTCTGGAACTCAGTGCTGTTCTGTCACATGGATGTCAGGGATCCAAGTTTACTTGAGCCATTGTCTGCTGCCTCTCAGAATGCACATTAGCAGGGAACTGGATCAGATGTGAAGTAACTGGGATTTGAACCCAGCACTCTAATATGAGATGTGGGCATCCCAAAGGTAACCCAAGCACTGTGCCAAAGTCCTGCCCTGTGTGTGCTTTTGTTTTAAAGATTTATAAAGATTTATTTATTTATTTATTTGAAAGAGTTACACAGACAGAGGAGAGGCAGAGAAAGAGAGAGGTCTTCCATCCTATGGTTCACTCCCCAATTGGCCACAATAACTGGAGCTGCACCGATCTGAAGCCATGAGACAGGAACCTCTTCTGGGTCTCCGACGAGGGTGCAGGGGCCCAAGGACTTGTGCCATCCTCTACTGCTTTCCTAGGCCGTAGCAGAGAGCTGGATCGGAAGTGGAGCAGCCAGGTCTTGAACCGGCGCCCATATGGGATGCTGGCGCTTCAGGCCAGGGCATTAACCCACTGTGCCATAGCGCCAGCCCCAGAGACAGAATCTTCCTTCTACTAGTTCATTCCCTAAATGGCTGCAACAGTGAGTTCTGGACCAGTCTGAAGCCAGGAGCCAGGAACTCCATCAAATCCATCTGGGTCTCCCACTTGTGGCAGGGGGTCAAGCACTTGGGCCATCTTCTGCCTTCCAAGGCATGTTAGCAGGAAGCTGGATTAGAAGCAGAGTAGCTGGGACTCCTAACACTTAAATATGAGATTCTAGCATTGCAAGTGGTGGCTTAACCTGATGCATCCTAACGTGGCCCCCTTCCTTGTGTTTTGACTGCTGTACAAATTCAGTAACCAGGCCAGGATGGGGTGGTAATGGTGATGATGTGTTCTTTCTGTATGTCAAATAGGTACTTGTGTGGGGTGGACTCATGACTGAAGCTTCTTCAGTATAACTTGATTGAATGATCAGTAATATAAATTCAGTGTTTCCTGGTGGTAGACCTTGAGCAGTTTGCCATCTATTAGAATGAAAAAATGCCGTTTAACTTACATGTTATGGTTTTGCTACTATTACTAAAATAGAAGGAGCACTAAAGCTTAAAAAATTGTTTTCTCTAACCTCTAGAAAAAATAATTCTATAATAAATTTTATATGGATAATTTATGCTAAAATTTTATCTTTTTTGATGATAATTTCAGACTTACAGAAGATTTACAGAAGTAATACACGGAATTATGTAAGATGTGCTGGAACCTATTTTTTTATTTTTATTTTTATTTTTATTTTTTTGACAGGCAGAGTGGACAGTGAGAGAGAGAGACAGAGAGAAAGGTCTTCCTTTTGCCGTTGGTTCACCCTCCAATGGCCACCGCGGCAGCGCACCGTGCTGATCCGAAGCCAGGAGCCAGGTGCTTCTCCTGGTCTCCCATGCGGGTGCAGGGCCCAAGCACTTGGGCCATCCTCCACTGCCTTCCTGGGCCACAGCAGAGAGCTGGCCTGGAAGAGGGGCAACCGGGACAGAATCTGGCGCCCCGACCGGGACTAGAACCCTGTGTGCCGGTGCTGCAGGCGGAGGATTAGCCTATTGAGCTATGGTGGCGCCGGAACCTATTTTTAAAAAGGACACCTAGGTCAGAGCCACAGACCTTGTTGGCTCTAGGCTGAAAAGCCCTTCACTTGGCCCAGCTTCCAAAGTGACCACCGCTGCGGAGGGGACGGCCAAGTAGGCTCAGTAACATTGCAGGCAGAACTGTAAATTTCCTGTTGGAGTTGCCACCTGCCTTTACCTGGCCAGCTCTCCTCCCAGGCCAGCTAGGTAATGGAATTCAACAGAGTGCCTTCCCCAAGAGAGTCACATCTCCCTTATGATGTACCCCACCCACCAGATTATTATCAAGCCCCTTCTGTCAGTTTCTATTTGCCTCTCAATCAGAAAACTTAGTTGTGGCTTAGATAGCACCTTTCTTATGTTCTCCAATAATGACTCTATCCTTTGTTTTAGACCCTGTCTAGATCACTGGGGCCTCATTCCTTTCTTCCTCTTCCTTCCTTCCTTCCTTCCTTGAAAGGCAGAGTGGACAGTGAGAGAGAGAGAGACAGAGAGAAAGGTCTTCTTTTTCCGTTGGTTCACCCTCCAAAGGCCGCTGCAGCTGGCGCTCCACGCTGATCCGAAGCCAGGTGCCAGGTGCTTCTCCTGGTTTCCCATGCGGGTGCAGGGCCCAAGGACCTGGGCCATCCTCCACTGCACTCCCGGGCCATAACAGATAGCTGGACTGGAAGAGTAGCAACCGGGACAGAATCCAGCGCCCTGACCGGGACTAGAACCTGGTGTGCCGGCCCCACAGGTGGAGGATTAGCCTATTGAGCCGCAGTACTGTCCCTCATTCCTTTATAATCATAGCCTCTACTCTAACATCAATGGCTGTACTCCTGACCTGTGTCTATTGATGGTCCTCTCCCCTACTCAATGTTGTATGATTGTTCAGGATTTTCTCTGCAAAAGTTGAGTGGCCTCTACCTGCAAAAGTTGAGTGGCCTTTCTCCCAGTCTTGGTTGGGATCAGCTTTAAACCACGTCCATCAAGCAGTCCTCACAAGGGTCCAGAGACCCCCCTCCCCCATTTCCTCTCCTCTATGAAATCCTCTCATTACCTGGTTAATGCCACTCTTAGGATCATTGGTTACTGTTCTCACCCTGTCTTTTATACTACAGTGTCTGTTTAAGTGTTTACAGGAGTTGATAATGGAATGAATCAAGGCCTTCACCAACCCTGCGGTCAACCAAATGCTGCTACAGGGATATACTTGGCTCCCTACCCAGGAGACAGCAGCTTGAGACATCACCCCATGCCAGTGAAGAGTTCTGTTGGTTCACCCCTCAATGGCCACTGCGGCTGGCGCAGCACTCTGATCTGAAGCCAGGTGCCAGGTGCTTCTTCTGGTCTCCCATGTGAGAGACCTCCACTGCCTTCCTGGGCCACAGCAGAGAGCTGGACTGGAAGAGGAGCAACCGGGACAGAATCCGGCGCCCCGACCGGGACTAGAACCCGGTGTGCTGGCGCCGCAGGTGGAGGATTAGCCTATTGAGCCGCCGCACCGGCTATTTTATTTATTTGAAAGGCAGAGTTACAAAGAGAGAAGGAGAGAGAAAGAGGGATCTTCCATCCATTGGTTCACTCCCCAAATGGCCGCCACAGCCAATGTTGGGTGAGACCAAAGCCAGGAGCCAGGAGCTTCTTCTGGGTCTTCAACTTGAGTGAAGGCACCCAAGGACTTAGGCCATCTTCTGCTGTTTTTCCAGGATCATTAATAGGGAACTGGATTGGAAGTGGAGCATCCAGGACTCTAACTGGCACCCATATAGGATTCTGGTGCTGCAGGTGGCTGCTTAACAAGCTATGACATAGCACTGGTCCTTAAAAAACTTTTAAAGATTATTTATTTTACTTATTTGAAAAAGAGAGGCAGAAAGAGAGAGAGGGAGAGGTCTTCCATCCCCTATTATTCCCCAAATGCCTTCAACAGCTGTGTCTGGGTGGCTGAAACCAGGAGTCTAGAACTCACTCTGGGTCTTCTACAAGTGTGGAGCCATCATCTGCTGCATCTAAGGATAAACATTAGCAATAACTGGGCCAGAAGGAGAACTGATACTCAAACCCAGGCACTCGGATATGAAATGCAGGGGCCGGCACTGTGGCTTAGTAGGTAAAGCTGCTGCCTGCATTGCCTGCAACCCATATGGACAGGGGTTTGAGTCTCAGCTGCTCTCCTTTCTATCTAGCTCCCTGATAATGGCCTGGTAAAGTGGTAGAGGATGGTCCAAGTGCTTGGGCACCTGCACTCATGTGGGAGACTGGGAAAAAGCTCCAGGCTCCTGGCTTCAGATTGGTCTAGCTGTAGCTGTTATGGCCATTTGGGGAGTGAACCAGTGAATGAAAGATCTCACTCTCTTTGACTGTGTGTGTGTGTGTGTGTGTGTGTGTGTGTGTCTGTCTCTGTTACTGTGTCTTTCAAATAAACACATCTAAAAAAAACCCTGCTGTGACCTGCTCTTAATGGCTCATGAAAGCCATGTGTGAGCATCTTTTCCCAGTCTGTGTTTAGTGACATCACATGGATAGCTATGGTGGAAATATTTACACCAAGGAAACCAACAAGTTCCAAAAAATCAGGGATTATCCTCCTTCTCTCCCGGAGAACTGGCTAAAAGTTTACCATCAGACCAAGGCATCCATGTAACCACCACCTACCTATATGCACACACACACTTACGAGGTAAGAGTAGATTGCAGACACATTACCCTTTAGTGCTAAATACTCTTGTGTGTATTTCCTGAAAACAAACATAAGCACAGGTACAATTTTCAAAATCAGGAAATTAACATTGCTATGGTGGTGTTACCTATAGACTTTATTCAAATGTCTCCAATAATCCTATTAATGTTATTTATAGTGATGATTTTTTTCTTACTCTATATTATGTTGCATCCAGCCTATAATCACTTGATGTATTTAATGGTCGTATCTCTTTAATATCTGAGACAATTCTATTTTTTTTTTTGACAGGCAGAGTGGATAGTGAGAGAGAGGGACAGAGAGAAAGATCTTCCTTTGTCATTGGTTCACCCTCCAATGGCCACAACGGCTGGCACACTGCGCTGATCCGAAGGCAAGAGCCAGGTGCTTCTCCTGGTCTCCCATGGGGTGCAGGGCCCAAGCACTTGGGCCATCCTCCACTGCATTCCCGGGCCACAGCAGAGAGCTGGCCTGGAAGAGGGGCAACCGAGACAGAATCTGGCGCCCTGACCGGGACTAGAACCCGGTGTGCCGGCGCCGCTAGGTGGAGGATTAGCCTATTGAGCCGCGGCGCCGGCTGACAATTCTATTTTTTTTAAAAAAGATTTATTTATTTATTTGAAAGGCAGAGCAACAGAGAGAGAGGGAGAGATAGAGATCTTGTATCTGTTGTTTCACTGCCTAACTGGCTACAACAGCCAGTACTGGGCCAGGTCAAACCTAGGAATCAGGAATTCCATGTGCATCTCCCACTAGGGGGCAGAGGCCCAGTTACTTGGACTATCTTCCACTGCCCTAGGCACACTGGCAGGAGCTGAATCAGAAACGGAACAGCAGGGACTTGAATAAGCACTCCAATATGGTATGCCAGGATTCCAAGTGGTTCCTTAACCCATTGCACCAGAGGGCTGGCCCTGATTCTTCTTCTTTTTTTAATAATTTATTTTATGGGGCCAGTGCTCTGGGATACAGTCACTGCCTGAAGCACTGGCATCCTGTAGGGGCGCCGGTTCAAGTCTGGCTGCTCCATTTCCGATCCAGCTCTCTGCTATGGCCTGGGAAGGCAGCAGAAGATGGCCCAAGCCCTTGGGGCCCTGTACCCATGTGGGAGACATGGAAGAAGCTCCAGGCTCCTGGCTTTGGATCAGCCCAGCTCTGGCTGTTGCTGCCATTTGGGGAATGAATCAGTGGGTGGAAGATCTCTCTCTCTCTCTCTCTCTCTCTCTCTCTCTCTCTCGATCATCCAACTGCTGGTTCATTCCCCAAATGGCTGTAATGGCCAAAGTTGTGGCCCTGATTCTGTCTTTAAGCTTTATTACCCTGGATCTTATTTATGAGTCAAGCTAATTATTCTGTAGAATACACCTTATTAAATTAAAATTTAATATAGAAATTAATTAAGCTATTTACGATTATTTATGAAGCATACATTTTGCTCTCTGAAATTTATTTTTGAACTATATCAAATCTAATCCAAATATTATGGACAAATAATCATAATTATTACCATGTATTTCAATTTTCATTCATTTCAAGATTTTAAAAAATTTTCCTTTCAGTTTCTTTTTTTTTTTTTTTAATTTATTTGACAGGTAGAGTTATAGTGAGAGAGACAGACAGAGAGAAAGGTCTTCTTTCCATTGGTTCACTCCCCAAATGGCCGCCACGGCCGGTGCTGCACTGATCTGAAGCCAGGAGCCAGGTGCTTCTTCCTGGTCTCCCATGCGGGTGCAGGGGCTTGAGCACTTTGGGCCATCCTCCACTGCCCTCCTGGACCACAGCAGAGAGCTGGACTGGAAGATGAGCCACCGGGACTGGAACCCAGCGCCCATATGGGATGCCGGCGCCGCAGATGGAGGATTAACCAAGTGAGCCAAGGCGCTGGCCACTCTTTTCAGTTTCTTCCTTGATCCATTGGTCATCAGTGTTTAATTTCCATGTATTTATATTGCTTCCAAAGTTTTCCTTGTTACTGCTTTCTAGATGTGTTACAACATGGAGAAAAAAAGATATTTGATATGATTTCTGTGTTTTTAAATCTGTTGAGACTTGTTTTGTAACCTACTATTTTTCTGCCATGTGCTGTTGAGAAGAATGTACTTTTAGGTTCAGTTGATCTCTGCGATGCAGTTTAACCCTCCTGTTTCCTTGTTGATTTTTGTCTAATGATCTGTCCATTTCTAAAAATGGGAGGGGTATTAAAGTCTTGTATGGGAAGTGGGCCATTGACAAAACAGCAAGGACGTTGCTTGGGATGCCTGCATCCTATATCAGAGCCCCTGAGGTCAGGTTCTGGGTTCAAGTCCCAGCTCCACTCCCAACTTCAGCTTCCTTTCTAATGGGCTACCCCAGAATGCAGCAGGTGATAGCTCAAATACTTTCCCGTCACCTACATGGGAGACCCAGGTTGGGTTCCAGGCTCCTGGCTCTGTCCAGGCTCATCTCCAGCATTTATAGAGTGACATGGAAGATCTGTTTGTTAGTCTCTGTCTCTCTCTGTTTCTTCACCTTTCAAATAAATAAAAATAAATTTTAAAGCCTGAACTATTATTGTATTTGAGTCTATCTCTGTTTTGTATATTTGGGTTCTCCAGTAGTGGGAGACCTGAAAGAAGCTCTTAGCTCCTGGCTCCTGGCTTCAGATCGGCCCAGCTCCAGCCATTGAGGCCATTTGGGGAGTGAACCTATGGATGGAAGCCCTCTCCCTCTCTCTGCTTTTGTCTCTGCCTCTCTGTAACTCTGCCTTTCAAATAAATAAATAATTTTTTTTAAGACATCAGAGTCTAAGCATCTGCATGAGTTTTGGGGCAAGAAGTCCTACCATACCCATAACACTTTCTGTCACATTTTAAATCTTGCTTAACGTCTTTTTCATTTGAATGATTTATGTTTAATTTTTAAAATTACTTCTATATCTCTTTCAAGTATCTGTTAGGATGTTAAATCATTTCTCTGTGTTCTCTTGAAGTTCGCTGAGTTTCTTTAAAGCAGTTGTCTTGGCTCACTCATCTGAAAATGTCAGTTGTTATCTGGTCAGTTTATGCCACCTATTTTGTGAGCCTCTTTGGAAGCTCTTGATACATGTGGCCTGTGACATCACTACACATCAAGGATTATTTTTTTTTCTGTCCTTCATACTTCATTTGTGGCTGTCCTAATTGGAATTGTAAGCAGTGTGTTTATTTTTTAAAGATTTATTTTATTTGAAAGAGTTACAGAGAGGTGGACAGAGGTCCTCCATCCACTATTTCACTGCTCAGATGGCCGCAATGGCTGGAGCTGTGCTGACCTGAAGCCAGGACCCAGGAGCCTCTTCCAGCTCTCCCATGTGGGTGCAGGGGCCCAAGGATATGGGCCATCCTCCACTGCCTCCCCAGGCCACAGCAGAGAGCTGGATCGGAAGAGGAGCGGCCGGGACCAGAACCGTCGCCCATATGGGATCCTGGCGCCTCAGGCCAGGGCTTTAACCGGCTACCCCAAAGCAGTACGCTTACTTTCTGAGTCTATGGACACTTGTATTATTTCAGCACTAGATGGCACCCTAAGTCAAAATTTGGGCCAGTCTGCTATTGTTGTGTTGTCACTGTTTTAGTACTAGAGAATGTCCAATCTCAGATGTGCTTCAAATCTTCAGATGATGTGTTGTTCAGAATGAACTGGAGAAGTGTCTAGAAAGGATAGTTACAGGCTTCTTTCTGGGGCTACAGTGGACGCAGGTGTCTGGTCCAGTAGCCACCAATGCCACAATACTGGATCACATCCCAGAGATTAGTGGAGCACAGGGGCGGGGCCAAATCCCAAACCACTGTGGTCTGTCTGTTGCTGAGGTATACTCCCAGCCTTAGCCAGCAGTGGCAAGTAGTGTTGGATGGGATATAAAACTGATCAACTGAAGCCACAGGATTGCATCTGGCACCAGGGCATGTCCACAGCTTCCATCTGCAAGCACTGGACTAGAGATGGGGACTGTTAGTATCTTCCCAGTGTTTGGTTTTATCAGCCAAGATTAGAATCTCTAAATATAGTCCTGTGGTTTCTTTCTTTCTGTCTGCCCAAGATTGAGGGAGGTACATTAAGGACAGTCCTTTGGCTGCCCAGGGCAGCATAAGCCTCACCATACCTCGACCTCATGGTCACCAGACCCTGCACAATTTAAGATCCATGTGAGGTTGGCGGTGATACAAGCCAAAATAGGTCCTTCTGACTGGAAAACAGGTCTTCATCTGAAACTGGGGCAAGTCTATGCACTACATCAGCAGGCACTGGCCTGGCTTCTGCAGGTCTTATGAAGGTGAATTTGTGCATGAATATCTGCTCAAATTGCTGTCTATCTGTGGGACAATCACTGGAGCATCTTACTCAACTGTGGTCTTGCTCTGCCTCCTGACCTGCAGTTTTAGGAGGCCAGATGTATCATATGACATATGGGATTTCAGATAACTCATCAATTTCCTGAAACAAACCAATCCTCAGCCCTGACAGCAGTTAGTTCAGTGGAGATGATGCTTCCAGAACCCAGTACGTGTGTCACAGCAGAGACTCCATGGTATCTGAGTGTAGGAGGAAGATGGAGAAAAATCTTGATTTCAGCCTCACTAGGATGCTCATAGTGTCTGTCACATAGCCAGAATTTACGACCCTTAGACTTTTAACTAATTTGGGAGAAAAGAGGTTACTTATGGAACCAAGCATTTGCCACATCTGGGCTGAGAATCCACTTATTTATATTTATAGTCTCCTCTTTTTGAGGAGTGGTTTCTGAGACATTATTTCCTTCTTGCAATGTTTACAAATTTGCAACAGGAGCTTGGTCATAACTTATTATGAAGTGTCGTCCTCTGTACAGCCTTTTTGGTAACTCTAAGTATTCATTTTCCTTTGAATTTCTCGGCTGAATTGAGTGGATTCCTTCAATCCTATGCTCAATGGCTATTTCTGTGGATTATTGCTTTGGAATTGCTTAAGATTCAGAAGCCCACCTCCTCGACGTTTGCTTCTCCTATGAATTAAACCATCTAGAATCAAACTGGGATATGTAACAGAGGTGATTCTTGATTCAGATGAATCAAGTTGAGCTGATTAATGGTTTGCTCCCTGCCCTATATGTAGGATAACTTTGTGATGTTTCTCTGGGCAACCACAATTAAAGGTTTGAGCCTCATTGCTTTGCTCTGTAGCATAACAGTATATGAATTACTGACCATTTAAAATTCTCACCACCTAATGGCTGTTGTGGTGCAGCAGGGTGATGCTGGCATCCCATAGCAGAGTGCTGGTTCAAGTCCTGGCAGCTCTACTTCTGGGGAAGCAACAGAAAGGGGTCCAGGTCATTAGGCCCCTGGCACCTGCTTGGGAGACCTGGGTGGGGTTTTACTTTCCTGGCTTTAGCCTGGACTAGCCCTGGCCATTGTGGCCATTTGGGGAGTGGACTGGCAGATGGAAGATTTTTCTCTTTCTCTCTCATTCTGCCTTTCAAGTAAATAAATCTTTAAATTTTCCCCTCTCCTAATGTCTAGAAGGTTTATGTACACGGAAAGACTCTTCTCTAGAATCAAATTCTTGTCTCAGCTGCTTTTTTACTGGATCTTGGCAACCCTGCTATCATTTGAAGTCACTGCCACCCACAGAGTACACCAAGTGTTCTAAGTGAAATTTACAGTTAAGCTGCATCAGACGACACGCAGAAGCCTCCTCTGCCTATTATAGGCCTGCTGGCTGGTGTTGGCTGCCAGATGTCTGGCTGAGAATTTTACTGACGCCTCTTGGGACTTTCTTTATAAAGGTTGTCTTTCCTAATGTCAGATGAATTGGAAACTTTCTAATTTACCTTTATTTAAAGCCAGCATTTTCTAAGAAAGTCTAGCCTAATTTACAGCATCAAAGATTTTCTATGGATGTTGAATTGTTTCAGTATTATTGTTCAGAAAAGAGTATCCTCACATGAATTAATTGCCTTTGCATACATGCCAAAAGTTAATTGGTTATGTTTGTGTGAGTCTATTTGCAGCCTCTGTATTCTGTTCCATTGATTTATGTGCTTATCCTTTCACCAGTACCACACTGTCTTTGTTATGAGAGCTTTGGAATAAGCCTTGGAGTCAGTCAGTGTGAATCCTTTACCTTTGTTTATTATTCAGCATTCTTTTGGCCTTCCTAATTATTTTTTTCCATTTTAAAATTTACTAATTTCTTCAAAGGTATTGCTTGGGTTCTGGTTGGGATTGTGTCAAATTAATAGATAAGTTTGGGGAACGGATATCTTATCTCATTCTAAATTAAACTTAGCTCTAACCTCAGCTTCAAGTCATAAATTCCCTGTTCTTGTCTTCTATTACAATCACTCAATTTCTGGAGTATTGTTAATCTGTTACCTCTTCAATAATCCCTAGTATTCTTGTAGTGTTTCACCTGTTCCTTTGTTCTTTCTTCTGATTCTAATGTCTTCTCCATCCATTCCGTTATGCACAATGTTGTCACTACTATACCTTAAAACTTTTCAAAGATTTTCTTGTATTGTAGAGCATAAAATATAGATGATTAATCTAACAGTTAAAGGCTCTATGTATTCTTAGTGTTTCTTTATGACATCATTTCATACTGTCCCTTTTCATTTAGTCTTAGCTTCTGCAAAAACTGAACTATATAGTGGTCCTGTGACTGATAACCACCATGCTCAAATTTTTTGCCTGGAATCTTTCCATTCTCCCTGCTTCACCTGCATATCTAAATTCTATGTCTTCTTCTTCTTCTTATTATTATTATTATTTTTTGATTTGACAGGTAGCATTAGAGACAGTGAGGAGAGAGACAGAGAGAAAAGTCTTCCTTCTCTTGGTTCACTCCTTCACTCCCCTAATGGCCACTACGGCCGGCGCTACGCTGATCCGAAGCCAGGAGCCAGGTGCTTCTTCCTGGTCTCTCATATGGGTGCAGACGCCCAAGCACTTGGGCCATCCTCCACTGCTTTCCTGGGCCACAGCAGAGAGCTAGACTGGAAGAGGAGCAACTGGGACAGAATCCAGTGCCCCAACTGGGACTAGAACCTGGGGTGCCAGCGCTGCAGGCAGAGGATTAGCCAAGTGAGCCATGGCACCAGCCTCTATGTCTTCTTTAAGGAGCAGTTCAAGATTTAATTTTGCCACACAATTTTCTAGAATTATTATCTAGTAAAAAACAATCCACTTTTTCTCTAAACTTGCTTAATCCTCTCTGTATCTTTGTAAGACAATGATCACTTTGTATTTTGTATTGATAATTAGCTATATATTAAATTCTACTTAAGTCACAGTAGAATATACTTTTGACAACATAATCTAAATTTGATAAATTTCTTGATTTACATTACCTGGCATATAGTAATCTGTCAATAAATCTTTGGTGATTTAATGGAAAATATACTTAATAGATTAAACAGCCACAATAATATGCAGTCAATCACAGAGTATTGGAATGAGAAGATCATACACACAAAGTCCTGACTAAGCCATCTATAACCTGTGTAAGACTTAGATGAAAAAATACTAAACTCTTCCTCTTTTTTTTTTTTAACATTTGTACATTAGGTTCCTAGGGTTAATTCTGCACTGATATATTTTGAGGAATATTCATTCAATAGACATTTATGGAGCACTTAGCCAAATGAATAAGGTATTTTATGAAGGAGGGAGAAACCAACCATTAAGGAAGCTAAGAATTGGTTAGAGCATGCAGACGTCACTGGCAGCCTTAACAAGAGCTCTTTTATGCCTCTGGTGATGGTCACAGTTTCATGAAAATGGGCCCATAGAAGATTAGGAGGCAACTAGCGGAGTGAGAATAGAAAACACTTTTATAGTATTTACTATAAAGAGGACAGAGAAATGAAGCCTTTTAAAGCTATGAGATTAGGGGCCAGCATTGTGGCATAGCGAGTAAAGCTGCTGCCAGTGATGCTGGCATCCCATATGGGCACTGGTTCTAGTCACGGCTGCTCCAGTTCTGATCCAGCTCCCCGCTAATGCACCTGGGAAAAGAGTGGAAGACGGACCAAGTCCTTGGGCCCCTGTACTTATGTGGGAAACCCAGAAGAAGCTCCTGGCTCCTGGTTCTTGGGCTCCTGGCTTCGGTCTCGCCCAGCCTTGGCTGTGGCAGCCATTTGGGCAGTGAACCAGCAGATGGAAGATCCCTCTGTCTATAACTCCGCCCTTCAAATAAATAAAATAAATCTTAAAAGCAAAAACTATGAGGTGTGTTCCTGCACATTTCGGTATTTATGGGAATCATGCTATAGTGAAGAACAAAGTTGTGACGCAGAAGTAAGAGCAAATACTCGTAGGAGCAATGTTGTTGAGTTGGGAACAAAGGTTGGGATACTGCCAAGGTGGAGTCATTTCCCTGGGTCACTTGCCTGTTGGCTAGGAAGAGAAGAGGAAGACAGCTTAAATGTATGAAAGGCTCATTGGCTAGAGTGAGGCAGAGAAGGGCGTATTGAAAGTTGGGAGAGATCTGAGAAGGTATGAAATGATTTTCTTAGGGAGTGCTGCAGTGAGTTGACTAAGGAAGTATAGCAGTACTGCCAGCCCCTTTGAATTTTGTGATGGCAAATTTAAAGAGAGACTGAGCACTTGGCATTGTGTTTTTCTTCTGTTGGTTTTGTTCATATAAATTGTTGGTTTTATCCAGGTTGCCATTTGGGGAGTGATCCCCGATAGATGTAGATGGAAGACCTTTCTCTCTCCCCCTCTCACTATCTGTAACTCTCTCTCTCAAATAAATAATCCAGGGTGAATTTCATTTGTTGAATTAGATAGTGGGAGGGAGGGACAAAGGAGTTGCATTTACTCAAAGGAAATGATTCCAGGGATGTACCGTAGAAACTAGATGTGGAAGGAGAGAGTTCAGAGATAAGATGGTACTGAGGGGGCCGGTGCTGTGGCTCAGTAGGTTAATCCTCTGCCTGCAGTGCTGGCATCCCAAATGGGTACCAGTTCATATCCTGGCTGCTCCTCTTCTGATCCAGCTCTCTGCTATGGCCTGGGAAAGCAGTAGAAGATGGCCCAGATGCTTTGGGCCCCTGCACTGGCGTGGGAGACCCGGAAGAAACTCCTGACTCCTGGCTTTGGATTGGCTCAGCTCTGGCCATTGTGCCATTTGGGGAGTGATTCCCAATAGATGTAGATGGAAGACCTTCACCTTCTCTCTCCCCCTCTCACTACCTGTAACTCTCTCTCTTAAATAAATAAATAAAAATTTTTAAAAAAGAGTTGGTACTGAAAAAAATGGTAGGACAGATGTATTGGGTCATCCTAGTGGGTCAAAAAATGGTAGAGGAGTTATATACATATACATACATACATATATATGTCTGTCTATCTATCTATCTATCTATCTATCTATCTATCTATCTATCTCTCTAAAGAGAAATAGGGGTTAGCGATCAGAGTAGAGGTGGTAGCATTATTGGTAATGGCAATGTTTTGGATGTGATATTAGGACTGACTGACTGAAGCAGGTGAAGAACAGGATCATTGATAGAGAGGAATTCTGGAAAGGCAAAGTCTGGTGTTACAATACATGGGTCACCCACATGGAGGTGAATATATTCTCTGAGAGAGAATATAGGAAGGTGGTAGAAAAGGATAGTGACCCAGGTTACATATTCCTTTGAAATTATGATGCAACTTACACATCCTATTATTTTAGAACAATGCATATACACATACAATTTTTTAAATAAAATTATTTAAAATCCAATTTTCTGTGAACTTAAAAAAAGATTTATTTATTTGAAAGAGTGACTGAAAGAGGGAGAGACAGAGAGAAATCTTCCATTTACTGTTTCGTTCTCAAGATAGCTGCAACAGACATGTCTGGGAGAGGTTGAAGCCAGGGGCCAGAAACTCCATCCTGGTCTCCGTTTGGATGGCATGGGTTCAAGCACTTGGGCCATCTCTACTATCTTCCCAGGTTCACTAGAAAGAAGTTGGATTGGAAGCAGAGGAGCTGGGATTGAAATCATCCCTCCCATATGGGATGCTGGTGTCACAATCAGTGGCTTAACCTGATGCCCCACAGTGCTGACCCCTACACAGAAGCTTTTGATCATGTAATATTTACTTCCTCATTTCCCCTGGATAACTCTATATCAGGTGAACTTTAAAAATACTTCTGGTTGGGGCTGGCTCCGTGGTGTAGTAGGTTAATCCTCTGTTTGTGGAGCTAGTATCCCATATGGGCGCCGGTTCTAGTCCTGGCTGCTCCTCTTCCAATCCAGCTCTCTGCTGCAGTCTGGGAAAGCAGTAGAAGATGGCCCAAGTGCTAGGGCCCCTGCACCCACATGGGAGACCAGGAAGAAACACCTGGCTCCTGGCTTCACATCGGTGCAGCTCTGGCCATTGCAGCCATCTGGGGAGTGAACCAATAGAAGGAAGACCTTTTTCTCTCCCTCTCCTTCTCAATCTTAGTGATTCTACCTCTCAAATAAATAAAAAAAATCTTTAAAAAAATACTTCTGGCTCCAAAATTTAAAATTTATCCTAATGTAATTACAGTATATGTCATTGTTATCTGTCTATATATCTACACATCTATCCATCCATCTTCCGTCATCCATCTGATTAATCTTCATTTCTCTGTGTTTTGATTACATGCCCTGTTTGGAAGAATGCTGTTCTCTGAAAGGAAAGGCAAAGAAACATATTTCCCCATTTTCAACGGCAGGGGGCACTCTAGCATTTCCAAACTTAGCAATGAGCCTTAACTGACTTTGGAATAGAGCTGTAGCCTACTGAATTTTAGGTACTTTCAGATACAGAGATGTTAAACTGAAAGAAGGAGAATGTTTATTGCTGAACTTCACAGAAATCAGAGTTATCCATGTAGTTTCCTTCTTTGATTATTTAGCAGTAGAAGTTAGGTTGAAGAGGAATACTTTAAATAGTAAGTTAAAGGCAAGGTTTGTTTGGATCAACAGAGATCATGGAGTGTCATCCATCTCTTATGGAAGCAGGTAAAGCAGTGTGAAATAGTCAGGTGGTATGTAACAAATATGCAAATGTATCACTACATTCTCCATAAATCTTGTATCCATAGTATTCAGTATAGTCTTAGGAGTAAAATACATCAAATGGCTAAAAGCTTAAAAACTGCTGTTTCCAGCCTCAGCAAATGGACTGGGCACATTTTATTCACAACATAGCTAACAGTCTGAGAAACTTGTTAGAATTGTTATGTAAGCCGATAAAGGGTAATTTTTTAAACATAATAATTGCTCATGAAAATTCATCATGGCTTGATGTGAAGAGCTGGCCTAGTGAGAGGTGAACACCCTAATCATAAACCAACAATGAGGATGGACTGGAAGGACATTCTTTTGTGATGAAACATTTACAATAATAACTATGTAAAAAAATAATAGGATCTATTTAAAGCTCATTTATTTCCCAGTTAAGTGGAAATTTCCCATCACTCAAAATGCTAATATTTCCTCCTGAAACCCTAGGGATAATCCAACTCATGTGTGTTCAGTGAAAAAAAAACTGGTTAAAATAAGCAGGTGATTCTGTTTTAATAATATCTGTCCTGCCAGCAATAAGACAGTCTCAGTTGCAAATAAATATGTCAACAAACATATTTTCTTTAAAGCACACAGGGTCTCATATCATTCCCAAATTAGCCAATTAGCATGATGCTATTGGAAGATCTAATTAAAAAGTGCATTTAGACTAAGAAATGTTTCCTGAGAGTAATCGGGAGCTTACAGCTTTTATTCTACCTGTAATTACTCTGCCTGATTTTCCACTCTGTGGATAGAGGTGAACATACCTTCACTGGGGCAAAGGAAAAAGCTTTTCATTCTTTCCTGGAGAGAACTCATATACTATATCAATATCTTTAACTGACTCTGGGGGTCAGCTCTGTGGCATAGCGGGTAAAGCCACTGCCTGCATTGCCTGCAACCCATTTGGGCTCCGGTTCAAGTCCCAGCTGCTCCACTTCCAACCCAGATCTCTGCTATGGCCTAGGAAAGCAGTGAAAGATAGCCCAAGTCCTTGTGCCCCTGCACCCACATGGGAGACCTTGAAGAAGCTCCTGGCTCCTGGCTTCAGATTGGCCCAGCTTTGGCCATTGCAACCATTTGAGGAGTGAATCAGTGGATGGAAGAACTCTCTCACTTTCTCTCTCTGCCTCTGTCTCTCTGTAACTTTGCCTTTCAAACAAATGAATAAATCTTAAAAAAAGGTCGCAGCTAATATCTTGTATCTAAGTGGTTAGAGGATGGTTAGTTAGTTATTTAGATTAACACTAAGAATACTGTTTTGTTCAGAATGCAGCCTATATGGTTTGTTCTGTTAGAAACTTCTTTTTTTTGAAAGTATATTGTGTCTCGACTGCTCTACTTCCAATCCAGCTTCTTGCTGATGGCCTGGGGAAAGCAATGGAGGATGGCCCAAGTGCTTAGGCTCCTGCTACCCATGTAGGAGACTTGGAAGAAGCTCCTGGCTTCTGGCTTCTGCCTGGCCCAGCCTTGGATGTTGTGGCCATTTGGGAGTGAACCAGTGGATGGAAGATCCATCCCTCTCTCTCTCTCTCTCTCTCTCTGTCCCTCCCTCTCTTTGCAGCTCTTTCAAATAAATAAATCTTCTAAAAAATTATCAAGAAGAAAAGCTACAAACAGCAGGAAAATGTGCACAATCAACATTTAAATGTGGAGTCACTATTTCAGATTTTTAAAAAAGATTTATTTTATTTATTTGAAAGACAGAGTTACAGGGAGAGGTAGAGACAGAGAGGGAGGTCTTCCATCCGCTGGTTCACTCCCTAGATGGCTACAATGGCTGGAGCTGTGCCGATCCGAAGCCAGGAGCCAGGAGCTTCTTCCAGGTCTCCTACATGGGTACAGGGGGCCGATGACTTGAGCCATCCTCTACTTATTTCCCAGGTTACAGCAGAGAGCTGGATTGGAAGAGGAGCAGCCGGGACTAGAACTGGAGCCCATATGGGATGCCAGCACCTCAGGCCAGGGCTTTAACCCACTGCACCACAGTGCCAGCCCCACTATTTCAGATTAAAGTGGCCTTGATTTAAAGGAAATGACTTTTGACTAAACAATACCAACAAATAAAAATTTCCGTATTCATTTAAATGGAGCTATAAACTATGCATTTTTGATTGATTGATTGATTTAAAAGAGTTGCAGAGAGAGAGAAAGAGAGAGAGAGAGAGAGAGAGAATGCTTCTACCTTCTGGTTCAATCCCCAAGTGCCACAATGGCCAGGGCTGAGCCAGGCTGAAGCCAGGAGTTAGAAACTTCTTTGAGGTCTCCTATGTAGGTGGCAGGGCCCCAAACATTTGAGTCATCTTCTACTGCTTCTCCCAGGCCACTAGCAGGGAGCTGGATTGGAAATGGAGAAGCTGGATCACGAACCGGAGTGCAAATGGGGTGCCAGCGTTGCAGGGCTGGGGTTGTGGCAAAGTGGATTAAACCATTGTTTGCAATCCTGGCATCCCATATAGGTACTGGTTCAAGTCCCGGATGCTTCACTTCAGATCCAGCTCCCTGTTAAGGTGCGTGGGAAAGGAGCAGAGGACGGCCGAATGCTTGTGCTCCTGTACCCATGTGGGAAACTGGGACAGTGTTCCCCAGTCAACAGGAAAGATTGTGGCATTAAAACACTCATTTATACTCCTGTGTAGTTCAACAGTGGTGTTATTTCTGGGGAAGCTTATAAAGCATGAGGTTGGAGGCATAACTTAAATGGGTGTTGAGAGGCTAAAATAAGAAAAAGTAAAGAAAGAATTAAAAAAAAAGACAGTACACCAGAGAAGTCCCTTTGGAGATAGCCAAGGGGCGTTTAAAGGAACCATAAGAAGGTCAACAATATTTTAACCACCTTTTTTTAATAAATTTTTATTTAATGAATATAAATTTCCAAAGTACAGCTTATGGATTACAATGTCTCCCCACCCCCATAATTTCCCTCCCACCCGCAACCCTCCCCTTTCCCGCTCCCTCTCCCCTTCCATTCATATCAAGATTCATTTTCAATTCTCTTTATATACAGAAGATCAGTTTAGCATACATTAAGTAAAGATTTCAACAGTTTGCACCCCCATAGAAACACAAAGTGAAATATACTGTTTGAGTAACAGTTATAGCATTAAATCACGATACACAGCACATTAAGGACAGAGATCCTACATGAGGAGTAAGTGCACAATGACTCCTATTGTTGACTTAACAAATTGACACTCTTGTTTATGGCATCAGTAATCACCCCAGGCTCTTGTCAGGAGTTTCCAAGGCTATGGAAGCCTTTTGAGTTCACTGACTCTGATCATATTTAGACAAGGTCGCAGTCAAAGTGTAAGTTCTCTCCTCCCTTCAGAGAAAGGTACCTCCTTCTTTGATGACCTGTTATTTCCACTGGGATCTCACTCGCGGAGATCTTTCATTTAGGTCATTTTTTTCCCCCAGAGTGTCTTGGGTTTCCATGCCTGAAATACTCTCATGGGCTTTTCAGCCAGATCCGCATGGCTTAAGGGCTGATTCTGAGGCCAGAGTGCTGTTTAGGACATCCGTCATTCTATGATTCTGCTGTGTATCTTGCTTCCCATGTTGGATCATTCTCTCCCTTTTTGATTCTATCAGTTAGTATTAGCAGACACTAGTCTAGTTTATGTGATCCCTTTGACTCTTAGACCTATCATTATAATCAATTGTGAACAGAAATTGATCACTTGGACTAGTGAGATGGCATTGGTACATGCCACCTTGATGGGATTGAATTGGAACCCCCTGGTATGTTTCTAACTCTACCGTTTGGGGCAAGTCAGCTTGAGCATGTCCCAAATTGTACATCTCTTCCCTCTCTTATTCCCACTATTGTATTTAACAGGGATCACTTTTCAGTTAAGTTTCAACACTTAAGAATAACTGTGTATTAATTACAGAATTCAACCAATAGTATTAAGTAGAACAAACAAACAAAAATACTAAGAGGGATAATGTATTAAGTTATTCATCAACAGTCAGGGCAAGGGCTGATCAAGTCACCATTTCTCATAGTGTTCATTTCACTTTAACAGGTTTCCTTTTTGATGCTCAGTTAGTTGTCACCGATCAGGGAGAACATATGATAGTTGTCCCTTTGGGACTGGCTTAATTCACTCAGTATAATGTTTTCCAGATTCCTCCATTTTGTTGCAAATGACTGGATTTCATTGTTTTTGACTGCTGTATAGTATTCTATAGAGTACATATCCCATAATTTCTTTATCCAGTCTACTGTTGATGGGCATTTAGGTTGGTTCCAGGTCTTGGCTATTGTGAATTGTGCTGCAATAAACATTAGGGTGCAGACCACTTTTTTGTTTGCCAATTTAATTTCCTTTGGGTAAATTCCAAGGAGTGGGATGGCTGGATTTTATGGTAGGGTTATATTCAGGTTTCTGAGGAATCTCCAGACAGACTTCCATAGGAGCTTTACCAGTTTGCATTCCCACCAACAGTGGGTTAGTGTCCCTTTTTCCCCACATCCTTACCAGCATCTGTTGTTGGTAGATTTCTGAATGTAAGCCATTCTCACTGAAGTGAGGTGGAACCTCATTGTAAACCACCTTTTTTAAAAAGGAGATTTTTTTTTTTGCTTAAAATATTTCTCTCTAAATGAATTTATGTCAGTTGTCAATGAAAGAATGTCACTAATCCACGGTGAACACCTTTTGCAATGTAAATCCATGCTTTTTTTTGCATGCTGAACTTCAACCTAGCCATTATTAACAAATGTTATAGTCTAAAGCTCAAACACATTTTAGTAATTTTGAAATTGATTTGCATACAAACCAAATAAAATTTACATAACAGACATTTCACCTAAGACTGTGGGGACACTTGAGCCAAATCTTCTTTAAGATATATATATATATACATATATATACATACATACATGCATACACATATATATGTTTTAATAAAATTGTGGCTGTCTTTACTTTGTAAGAGGGAAACACCAATGAATCAAGTCCTCATTAGTCTAACTTCATGCTTTTGGAAGTTATAGATTTTAAAGTAATGTTAATTTTGAGAAAATGTATTACATATAAGATGACTTTTAAACCCACAAATATTACCACAGATGTCTGAAGTACTTGGTGAAGCATCTAAATATGTGCTTAGCTGTACAAAGGAATGGAAAGCAGGGAAAAGGACATTGGCTTCTCTTTTCCTGTTTGGAAGAACGCATGAAGATATGTAAACTGTTGGGAGAGACTTCTCCTTTTAAGCGACTCAGGTTTAAGGAGTGGTGAAGAGTAAGCTCCAGTCAAACTGGGAAACTCTGGGGCCACCCGAATCTGAGCTGCAGGAAGTAGAAAGATTCCTTAGCTGTCATGTGAGCCTAACAGCACCTGGCCTGTCTTCTTTGCTGCTTGTCTGCCAGCTTCCAGTCTCGTAGTATAAATGAAGTTCTTTGTAAAGCACCCTACACACCTGAACATCAGCAGGGGAAAAAAGTTTAGGAAAAGCAGGGCTGTGGCATCCCTTTTCTCTGAGCAGCTGCAGGGAGGTTGGAGTGTTTTCCATCTTAGTGCTGGTCATGCTGCTTGCTAAATTTTCTGCTCCAAATTCTTTCTTGGCCTGCTTCTTCCACAAATATGAAGAAACAATGTTAGTCTTTCATTGTTTTTTTTTTTTCTTGACTTTCTGCCTGCCTTTCTGTTTCTGTCTTTCTGTATATATGTTTATATACATATGTATGTATATATATACATGTGTATATATGTGCATATGAGAGTTTCACATAGCATAGTACTTCACTCAAATATTTCAGCATCACATCCCTATGTAATCACAATCTGATTATCAAACACAAGTAATTTAGATAAATCAATTAAACTAATTAGACATTATTACTATGTAACATTCAGTCCATATTCAAATCACAGTATGGACTTTATGGCTATTTTGATTTTTAAAATTAATGATCATGTAGTACATTTGGTTATTGTGCTCATTAACTTCCTTGTTTTGTTGTTTTGTTTTGACATCTTCAGAGTCCAGGCCAATGTCCCTGAGTTTGGATTAATCTGATTATTTCCTCAGGGTTAGATTCAGGTTAAAGACTTTGATGGATTCCTCTCAGTTACATCAAGAGGCACATGTCATTTTGTGTTATTATTGATAGCATTAAATTTGATCACTTTGGTTAAGGCACTGTCTTTAGATTTTGTTTTTATAAATGTCATCTTTTTGCATTGTGTGGTCTCAGTGTATGGTCTCTGGAGTGATACTTTGAAACTAAGATATCCTGCTTCCCTCCACATCTTAAGGAACATACAATGATGACGTATATTGGACTCAATTATAGTAACATTGTTTGAAAATGATTTTATTTATTATTGTCAGCTGCATGCCAGAATAATAGGACATTGCCTTTTTAAGTCTTAATAGCTGTAGTGAGGAAATAATGAGATTTGGGACAAATGTACTAGTCCACAGAGAAAGGCTCTATGACAATGTGAGGACTAATGTGCATGGAAGCTTAAATATTGTGAGAAAATGATAACAGTTATGAATTTGGAAATCTGGCTGGAAGCCAGCTCTGGTAGAAACCATGGTTTGTATTTTATTTATGCCTTTTAAGTTGGAAGTGACATTTTGGTAACAGGGATTAGGTTCTGAAGGTTGTAGGACAAGCCAGAAAGGGTAGGACTGAATCTTGAAAATGAAAGAGTAAAACAGAAGAGAGTGATAATTCTGAGTAGATTTCCCACTGCCGTCCTGATGAGTGGGAAGTCAGAGAGGATAGCGACAGGCTTCCAGTGAGAATGAGTTAGGGAGGAAGATTTAGTGGGTTATGAAGTTGCTGGCAAATAGGTAGAGAAAGTAAGGGATTGTTTGGGAATTGGTGGTGGCTGAACACCAGGGAGGCAGACAAGGAACAGGTTCCGGGAGTGCCCAACATCAGGTAGCATTGTCTCTAGGCAGGCTCTGAGCTCTGCAATCTAGGGTATGAGGTGGCAGCTGGAATGCAGTACTGAATAAGTCAGTGACAACTCACATTAAACAGGAATTCAGAGCTAGAAGATGATAGCCTCAAGTCGGCATTTTGGGAATCTATTCTGCTTGATACTCTGCCAGCTGTTTTATATCCTGTGAGGTTGTTATTATCCTCATTTGTACACTTTATCTTACAGAGAACAATTGTCCTCAAACTGGCACAATGAGATTCTAATCAATTTTTCAGACTCAAAATTCAGGATTCTTTTCTTCTTCTTTTTCTTTCTTTATTTTTTTGACAGGCAGAGTTAGACAGTGAGAGAGACAGAGAGAAAGGTCTTCCTTCTGTTGGTTCATCCCCCAAATGGCTGCTATGGCTGGCGCGCTGCGCTGATCTGAAGCCAGGAGCCAGGTGCTTCCTCCTGGTCTCCCATGCAGGTGAAGGGCCCAACCACCTGGGCCATCCTCCACTCACCTCCAGGGCCACAGCAGAGAGCTGGACTGTAAGAGGAGCAACTGGGACTAGAACCCGGCACCCACATGGGATGCCAGTGCCACAGGTGGAGGATTAACC
This sequence comes from Oryctolagus cuniculus, assembly GCF_964237555.1. Lineage (NCBI taxonomy): Eukaryota > Metazoa > Chordata > Mammalia > Lagomorpha > Leporidae > Oryctolagus > Oryctolagus cuniculus. The sequence goes on along the minus strand of NC_091435.1, from coordinate 155,460,330 downwards.
AAGTGAGCCACGGTGCTGGCCCTTATTTTTTCATTTGACAGGTAGAGTTATAGACAGAGAGAAAGGTAAAATTCAGGCTTCTTAACCAGAATGTCTTGAATGTGGTTCCTGGGCACCAAGAGCTTAGAGACCGAGAAAACATACCCACATATAAGAAAAGTAGAGTGGTATTGGTTTGTTGAGGAATGATAAATCTGTGGACCCCAGGAATGGAGAAACCTTACAATATAGGCTTTGTAGCGCCAAAGACTACTGCTTATTTGGCATCCAGCACAGAGCTTCCTGGCTGCTCCACTACTCCTCACCCCAAATAGGTAATTCATCTTGAAATGGAAATGTCTGGCAATCTGCACCCAGGCAAATCAGCATGCATGTACCTCTGTTGTTGGGAAGGGCAGACGGGACTTTCCAGGCAAGGGGACAGAGGCAGAGGCTCAGGAAAGAGGTCTGTGTGACTTGGCCCTCCACATAAAGGAGGAGTTGGGTAGAGGTTCAGAGGATCTGGATGGTGAGGAGCTGTGTGTTGCTGCTCAGGTAGGGATTTCTAGTTCTTACAGCATTAGATATAGAAGGCCACAAGTCTGGTTAATTGGGAAAAGCAATGAGTCAAATGGTACATGATCTTGACTAATAGTACCTCTGTTAGTTTCACTGAAAAGGAGTTATCACATTCATTCATTCGTCTCTCCATCAACTCGTTCACTCATCAATTAATATTAAATTAGCAGCTACAATTTTTTTTTAACTTTTATTTAGTAAATATAAATTTCCAAAGTACAGTTTATGGATTACAATGGCTTCCCCCCCCCCCATAACTTCCCTCCCACCTGCAACCCTCCCCTTTCCTGCTCCCTCTCCCCTTCCATTCACATCAAGATTCATTTTCAATTATCTTTATATACAGAAGATCGATTCAGTATATATTAAGTAAAGATTTCATCAATTTGCACCCACACAGAAACACAAAGTGTAAAATACTGTTTCAGTACTAGTTATAGCATTACTTCACATTGGACAACACATTAAGGACAGATCCCACATGAGAAGTAAGTACACAGTGACTCCTGTTGTTGACTTAACAATTTGACACTCTTGTTTATGGCATCAGTAATCTCCCTAGGCTCTAGTCATGAGTTGCCAAGGCTATGGAAGCCTTTTGAGTTCGCAGACTTCGATCTTATTCAGACAGGGTCTTAGTCAAAGTGGAAGCTCCCTCCTCCCTTCAGAGAAAGGTACCTCCTTCTTTGATGGCCCCGTTCTTTCCACTGGGATCTCACTTGCAGAGATATTTCATTTAGGTCTTCTTTTTTTTGCCAGAGTATATTGGCTTTCCATGCCTGAAATACTCTCATGGGCTTTTCAGCCAGATCTGCATGCCTTAAGGGCTGATTCTGAGGCCAGAGTGCTGTTTAGGACATCCGCCATTCTATGAGTCTGCTGTGTATCCCGCTTCCCATGTTGGATCGTTCTCTCCCTTTTTGATTCTATCAGTTAGTATTAGCAGACACTAGTCTTGTTTATGTGATCCCTTTGACTCTTAGACCTATCAGTGTGATTAATTGTGAGCTCTTGTCCTGACTGCTGGTGTACAATGTAATACTTTATCCATTTTAGTATTTTTTTTGTTCTAGTACTATTGGTTGAACTCTATAATTAACACACAATTATTCTTAGGTGTTTAAATTTTAACTGAAAAGTGATCTCTGTTCAATATAAGAGTGGGAATAAGAGAGGGAGGAGATGTACAATTTGGGACATGCTCAATCGGACTTGCCCCAAATGGTGGAGTTAGAAGCGTGCCAGGGGATTCCAATACAATCCCATCAAGGTGGCATGTACCAATGCCATCTCACTAGTCCAAATGATCAATTTCAGTTCAAAATTAGCAGCTACAATTTAATCATGCTCTGTGCAAGGCTCTTGGATTACAGTGCTGAAAACATAGTCCCACACATCAGTCCTCCTGGAGTTTTAAGTCTAGTTAGGGAGCTAGATTTAATCAAGTAATAACAACAAAGCTGATACTATAACTGACAAGAAAACTGGAGCTGTATATAGTACAAGGGAGGTTTTCTTTCTGTTAAAGATTTGCTTGCTTGTTTATTAGAAAGACGGAGTGACAGAGAAATAGAGATCTTCCATCTGCTGGTTCCCCAAATGGCTGCAACAGCTGGAGCTGGGCCAGGCTAAAGCCAGGAGTCAAGAGCTCCATCCAGTTTCCCACATGGGTGGCAGAGGCCCGAGCACTTGAGCCATCATCGTCAACTTTCCCAGGAGCATTGGCAGGGAGTTGCACCAGAAGTGGAGCATCTGAGACTCAAACCAGTGTTCTAATATGTAATGCCAGCCATTGCAAGTGGTGACTTAATCTGCTGTGCCACAACACCAGCCACAAAAGAAAGCTTTCTTTTTCTTTTTTAAAGATTTATTTATTTATTTGAAAGTCAGAGTTACACAGAGAGAGGAGAGGGAGAGAGAGAGGGAGAGAGAGGAAGAGAGAGAGAGAGAGAGAGAGAGGTTCACTCCCTAATTGGCTGCAATGGCTGGAGCTGTGCCGATCCGAAGCCAGGAGACAGGAGCTTCCTCTGGGTCTCCCATGTGGGTGCAGGGGCCCAAGGACCTGGGCCATCTTCCACTGCTTTCCCAGACTACAGCAGAGAGCTGGATTGGAAGTGGAATAGCTGGGTCTTAAACTGGCTCCCACATAAGATGCTGACGCTTCAGGCCAGGGTGTTAACCCACTGAGCCACAGCGCTGGCCCCAAGCTTTCTAATGGGTATTTAAATGATTATATATCTTTTAACATTTTTTAGGTTTATTCATTTATTTGAAAGGTTTATTTATTTATTTGAAAGGCAGAGTTACAGAGGGAAAAGGAGAGACAGAGAGAGATCTCCTATCTGTTGGTTTACTCCCCAGATGTCTGCAATGGCCAGGGGAGAGCCAGGAGCCAAGAGCTTCATCCAGGTCTCCCACATAGGTGGCAGTAGCCCAAGTACTTGGGTCCTCTTCCACTGCTTTTCCCAGGCCATGAGCGGGGAACTGGATCATAAATGGAGTAACCAGCACTAGAGCTGGAGCCCCTAAGGCATGCCAGTGTCACAGGCAGTGGCTTTTTTAAAAAATTAATTAATTTCTTCGAAAGTCAGATTTGGGGCCAGCACTGTGGCACAGTGGGTTAATGCCGTGGCCTGAAGTACCATCATCCCATATGGGCACCGGTTCTAGTCCTGGCTGCTCCTTTTCTGATCTTGCTCTCTGCTATGGCCTGGGAAAGCAGTAGAAAATGGCCTAAGTCATTGGGTTCCTGCACCCACATGGGAGACCAGCTTCAGATCTGTGCAGCTCCATCCATTGTGGCCATCTGGAGAGTGAACCAGTGGATGGAAGACCTCTCTCTCTGTCTCTACATCTTTGTAACTCTGACTTTCAAATAAATAAAATAAATCTTAAAAAAATAGTTACAGAGAGGTTGACTCAGAGAGAGAGAGAGCGAGAGAGAGGTCTTCCATTCACTGGTTCACTCACTAAATGGCTGCAGTGGCCAGGGCTGGGCAAGCCAAAGCCAGGCCAAAGCCAGGAGCCTCTTCCAGGTCTCCCACATGTGTGCAAGGAACACGGGACCTGAGCCATCTTCTGCTGGTTTCCCAGGAGCACTTGCAGAGAGCTGGATTGGAATTGGAGCAGCTGCGACTTGAACCAGCACACACGTGGAATGCTGGTGTTGCAGGTGGTGGTTTTATTGCTATGCAATAGTGCCATCCCCTGAATATTTATATTTCATGAAACCTATGGGGGCATAATTTATATGATATGATTATTCTATTACCACTGAGAAAATAAAACCAAGATGGAGACCCTAAAAGAGTACTCCACATTAAGCACAGATACTAAAGGATGATCTCCTTCAATATAAGGACATATGAGAAATACGTAGCCCCACAGTAAAGGATTGTAAGGAAATTTGCTTGTTTCACGTTGGAACTGGGCAAAAGGAGAAAAATAAAATTCCTTTGTGAATGCTAATGTCAAGTCAGTACTTAGCAGTTTTCATCTGAATTCTCATCAATTAAGTGTCCTAAAAACTCAAACAATTTAAAGTGATTCTAGATAGGTAGTCCCCTGAGATGATTGATAGAAGCAAGTGAAAATCTTGCTGTGAAGAGTTAAAATTGTATATGTGCGGGTGTAAAAAGTTAAGCTTAAGGTTTAAACCTTCCTGGTGCAGTTGTGAAAATAAGACAGAGGTCACATAGTTTCGTTTCCCTACTCTTGTGGCTATGATGGTGTAAATGGGGCCAAGCTAGATAACTGCTGCCTCCTAGGTGCTATGTTCCAGAGACCTTATGACCCTTACCATTTGCTTAAGGACAGTTTGCTTAGGGCCCTTGCTTAAGGCCCCTTTGTTCCCAGAGGAGCCACAAGACTTTGTGACCTTCCTCTGCTTGCTCAGGCATTACAGCCTGCAAGACAAACTCCCCCTGTGATAAACTCTCCTAGCAACAGCCAATTAGCAGATAACAGAGAAATACTTAGAGTTTCTGGTGTCTTCTCAGGGCAGATAAGGTGATTAATAGCTACCTGAGACCCTACAGTTTGGCACGTACACCCAGCAGCCCGGACCCTATGCGTCGGCCAATCAGTTCACGAGGCATCAACCCCAAAGCCATCCAACCACCTTTAGTAGGTCCGTTCCCGCCACTGAATGCACTAATCAATTCTAGGAGATGTCCTTTAAATTTCCCGCTGAATGAGATGATTTGCTGTGGTGTAAAATGTCTCCAAAAACCCTATAAAAACCCTGACCCTCAACTTCTCGGGGTTGCTCTGTTCTTGTATGATCAGGGAGCCCCAGCATGCTGGAAAAATTAATAAACCCTTTGCAAATTGCATGAGAGAGTCTCTTGGAGTTGTTCCTCAGGCGGTGGACACATTTCAACCCTAACAGCTGGAAGAATTTAATCTAAGCCAACAGAGATTGTGGGACTTCATTTACCTATAAGACACATTCTCATCTCACAGACCTTACTTTCGAGAAGGAGATGGGAAAAACACTCCAGCCAGAGGCAAGAACACACCCCAAGGGCCTTAGGAGGGGGACCCTGAGAGTACAGGGAACTGGAGGGGCCCAGTGTAGCCAGAGAAGAGATGGAGAGCGTTTGGTGGTAGGTGAGGCTGGGGAGGTGGGCCAGGGAAAAACCTTTCAGGGTCTTGTCAACTATGTGAAGAAACGTTGTCCAAATTCTAGGAGAAATGGGAAACCTCATAAGTTTTCTGGGGTGGGATATGTTTAAAGAATCACATTTGAATTTAGAAACAATGACTGTGGCTGCAGTAGGATGAATTGTGGGTGGAAGGAGGTTTAGTGAATGATGCCTATAATCTCAATCTTAGTTAAGACTCTTCTACTTAGTTTTAAAAAAAAGTTTATTTATTTACTTGAAAGGCAGAGTTACAGAGAGAAGGAGAGACACAAAGAGAGGTTTTCCATTAATTGGTTCACTACCCAAATGACTACAACAACAGGGGCTAGGCCAGGCTGAAGTCAGGAGCCGGGAGTGCCATCTGGGTCTCCCATGTGGGTGGTAGGGGCCCAAGTACTTGGGCCATCTTCTGCTGATTTCCCAGGTACCTAACTAGGGAGCTGGAATGGAAGTGGAGTACCTGGGACTTGAACCAGCTATCATATAACATGCTGGAATTATGGGGGCAGCTTAATCTGCTGTGCCACAATGCCAGCCCTGGGAATATTTTATTTTTGAAAACATGTTTATATATATATATATATATATATATATTTATGGAAATACATAGTGACAGGGAAAGGGAAGATCTTCCATCTTCTGGTTTACTCTCTAAATGACCACGATAGCTAGGGCTGGGCTGGTCAAAGCTGGGAGCCAAGAACCCCACCTGGTCTCTCACATAGGTGGTAGGTACTCAAGTACTTAAACTATCACCTGCTGCCTTCCAGGGTGTGCATTAGCAGGAAGGTGACTTGGACCTAGGCACTCCAATAAAGGATGTGGGGATCCCAAGTGGCAGTTTAACCCACTATGCCACAATGCCAGCCCTGTATTAGGAATATTTTATTTTCAAAATTTTTTTATTTTCATTTTTTAAATGTTTTATTTTCAAATTTCAAATTCAATGTTAGAAAAGTTACTTGATAGTGATTAATATTTACAATTTTCTTTTGTTTTTTAAAATTTGCTTTACAAATAAGCATAAAATAATATAAAATATGTCAATAATATATCCATATTATGATTTCAGTAAGTGAAATTGAAAGTATATTTTCTGATTTTCTTTTTTAAACTTTATTTGAGTTCTGCAAGCTTCGTGTATTTCATATATACAGATTTAGGAACATAGTGAAACTTCCCACACTACCCTTCCTCCCACCCATGCTCCAACACTTCTTCCTCCTTCCCCTTCCATTCCCACTCTTCATTTTACAAAGATCTACTTTGTTTACTTAATGATCATAAGGTTAACTTATACTAAGTAAAAGAGTTCAACAAATAGTGTGAAGAGAAAAAAAACCACTATTCCTCAACAGAAGAGACAAGGACTATAAACAATCGTCAAATCTCAAAATGTCCATTTCACTCCATTGCATTTTAGGTACTGTATTAGTTACCCCAAATCAGGGAAAACATGTGATAGCTGTCTTTTTGGGACTGGCTTATTTCACTGAGTATAATGGCTTCCAGTTGCATCCATTTTGTTGGTGAGTAGGATATATATAGCTGAGTAGTATATACACCATATATATACTGCGCAGTCCTCACTGTGCAGATCCTTGTGCAGTTGGTGGCACAGATAAGTGTTGCACCCACTGGAGGATAACAACCAGGCATCAATCACACCAACAGAGGTGACCATTCCTGCCCTTCTGTTAATAGTAGATCTACCATGCCCAACTTGGGTGTTACCCTGGATACTTGCCCTGTGCTGGAGGACTGACCAGAACTCCCTGGCCACACCCAGCACACACCTCTGGGTATTCATTGAAAATGCAAACATTCCACTAAGCCACAGAGTCATAGTTCAAAGATAAAAGCCATCAGAGGAAAACCCAACAATTATCTCTACAAGTGCCTAAATAAAATAAATAAACAAAGAAACTCAAGAAAAAAGAGTAAGGAAGACAACATGATCCCCCCCCCCCCCCACAAAGGAACACAAAAACACTTTAATAGCAGAATGTGAAGATGAAGAGATTGATGAAGTGCCTGAAATGGAATTCATTGGATTACTCAGAAGCAATGAGAAAACAAATCCACAAATTAAAGAAATCTATACATGACATGAATGAATTTTTTTCCTACGAAATTGAGATTTTAAAGAGAAATCAAAATGAAATATTAGAAATGAAGAATTCACACTGGTGCCGCAGCTCACTAGGCTAACCCTCCGCCTTGTGGCACCGGCACACCAGGTTCTAGTCCCGGTTGGGGCACCGGATTCTGTCCCGGTTGCCCCTCTTCCAGGCCAGCTCTCTGCTGTGGCCCAGGAGTGCAGTGGAGGATGGCCCAAGCACTTGGGTCCTGCACCCGCATGGGAGACCAGGATAAGTACCTGGCTCCTGCCATCGGATCAGCGCGGTGCGCCGGCTGTATCGCGCCAGCCGTGGTGGCCATTGGAGGGTGAACCAACGGCAAAGGAAGACCTTTCTCTCTGTCTCTCTCTCTCACTGTCCACTCTGCCTGTCAAAAAAAAAAAAAAAAAAAAAAAAAAGAAATGAAGAATTCAAGAGATCAAATAAAAACTGGTGGAAAGCCTTAACAGTACACTTAGTGGGGCAAAAAAAGAGAGGAAATTAGTGTTAGAGATTTATGGGATACTATCAAATGAACCGACCTATGGATCTTAGCAGTTTCTGAGGTATGTAAAGAGAGAATGGATTAGAATGCCTATTTAGTGAAATAATTACAGAAAATTTCCCCAATTTGAATAAAGAAAGGGATGTCCATGGGGCTGGTGCTGTGACTCACCTGGTTAATTCTCTGCCTGAGGTGCTGGCATCCCATATGGGTGCCAGGTTCTAGTCCTGGTCACTTCTCTTCCAGTCCAGCTCTCTGCTGTGGCCTGGGAGGGCAGTGGAGGATGGCCCAAGTGCTTGGACCCTGCACCCACATGGGAGACCAGGAAGAAGCACCTGGCTCCTGGCTTCGGATCAGCGCAGCACCGGCCGTGGTGGCCATTTTGGGGGTGAAAGAATGGAGGGAAGACCTTTCTCTTTGTCTCTCTCTCTCTCTCTCACTATCTAATACTCTACCTGTCAAATAAAAAAAATAAAAGAAAAACAAAGGGATGTCCAAGTAAAGGAATCACATAGAACTCATATAGACAGGACTAGAAAACATCCTCACCATGATACACTGTAGTCAAATTTTCCACAGTAAAACATAAAGAAAAGATTCTAAAATTTGCACAAGAAATACCACACCACTTGCAGAGGATCTTCAATTAGACTCATAGCTGACTTCTCATCAGAAACTGTACAGGCTAGAAGAGAATGGCATGATATATTCCAAAGCTTAAGAGAAAAAAACTGTAAACACAGAATACTGTACCCTGCAGAGCTCTCACTCATGAATTAATGTGAAATAAATACCTTTCATAGCAAAGAGGAATTGAAGACTTTGTCACCACTCATTCAGCCTTACAAAAAATGAGTAAGAATATGCTACACACAGAAACACAGAAAGAGTCATCATTACAAAATAATGTGAAGGCAGAAAATCTCCCAGTAAAAGTGCAAAGGAAATCCAAAGTAAACAATAGGAATATTTATGGAATTTTGCCAGAGTCAAGTCATTACTTATCAATAGCAACCTTGAATGTAACTGGTCTCAGCTCTCCAGTTAAAACATACAGGCTGGCTGAATGAATTAAAAAACAAGACCCATCTACTTGCTGCAACCTTGAATGTAACTGGTCTCAACTCTCCAGTTAAAACATACAGGCTGGCTGAATGAATTAAAAAACAAGACCCATCTACTTGCTGCCTACAAGAAACACACCACACCAACAAAGATACACACAGACTAAAAGTTAAAAGGATGGAAAAAGTTTTTCCAAGGTAACAAAAACCAAGGAAGAGCTTGTGTAGCCATCGCAATATTAGACAAATAGACCATCAACTGTTAAAAGAGACAAAGAAGGGTACTACGTAATGATTAAGTGATTAATTCAACAGGAAGCTGTGACCATAATAAATGTATATATAATGAATTACAGGGCACCTGGCTATTTAAAAGAAATGTTAATGGATCTAAATGGAGACATGAACTACAGCACAATAGAAACAGAGGACTTCAACACCTCACTTTCATCAATGGACAGATCCACCAGACAGAAAATCAACAAAGAGATTATAGAACTAATTGACACTATGGCCCAAATGAACATAACTAATATCTAGAGAACTTTTCATTCCACAGTGGCAGAATACACATTCTTCTCATCAGTGCATGGAACTTTCTCTAGCACAGGCCACATGTTAGGCCATAGAGCAAGCCTTAACAAATTTTAAAAAATTGGAATCATAAGATGCATCTACTCTGACAACAAGGGAAACTGGGAATCAACAACTCAAGAATTTCAAGAATATATGCAAACATATGGAGATTGAACAACACGCTACTGAATGAACATTGGATCATAGAAGAAATCAAAAGAGATATAAAAAATTTGTGGAAATGAATGAAGATGACAATACATTTATCAAAACTTATGGGATACAGCAAAAGCAATGTTAAGAGGGAATTATATAGTAATTGGTGCCTACATGAAAAATTGGAAAGTTACCAAATAAATGAACCAATGTATTTCAAGGACCTAGAGAAGCAACAGCAAAACAAAACCCAAAAATAGTAGGATGAAAGAAATAATTAAAGTTAGAGAAGAAATAAACAAAACTGATACAAAAAAACCAATATGAATGATCAGTGAAACAAAGAGCTGTTTTTTTTTGAAAAAATAAACAAAATTGATACACCATTGGCCCAACTAACCAAAAAACAATAAAAAAAAAGAGGGAGAAGACTCAAATCAATAAAATCAGAGATGAAAAAGGAAATGTAGCAACAGATTCCACAGATATAAAAGAATCATCAGGAATTATTACACAGAGCTGTATGCCAACAAATCGGGAAACCTAGAAAAAACGGATAAATTCCTGGACAATTTTATGAAATAAATCAAAATTGAGTCAGAAAACCTAAAGAGACCAATAACCGCAACAGAGCTTGAATCAGTGACAAAGGCCCTCCCAAAAAAAAAATCCCATGACTGGATGGCGTCACTGCTGAATTCTCTCAGAAATTTAAAGAACTAATTTCAAATCTTCTCAAGTTATTCAAAACAATTGAAAGAGAGGGAATCGGCCGGCGCCGCGGCTCAATAGGCTAATCCTCCGCCTAGCGGCGCCGGCACACCGGGTTCTAGTCCCGGTCGGGGCGCCGGATTCTGTCCCGGTTGCCCCTCTTCCAGGCCAGCCCTCTGCTGTGGCCAGGGAGTGCAGTGGAGGATGGCCCAGGTGCTTGGGCCCTGCACCCCATGGGAGACCAGGAAAAGCACCTGGCTCCTGGCTCCTGCCATCGGATCAGCGCGGTGCGCCGGCCGCAGCGCGCCGGCCGCGGCGGCCATTGGAGGGTGAACCAACGGCAAAAGGAAGACCTTTCTCTCTGTCTCTCTTCCTCTCACTGTCCACTCTGCCTGTCAAAAAAATAAAAATAAAATAAAAAAAAAAAAAAAAAAAAAAAGAAAGAGAGGGAATCCTCCCAAACTCCTTCTATGAAGTCAGCATCACCTTAATTCCTAATCCAAAAAAAGATGCATCAGAGAAAAAAAAACTATAGACCAATGTTCCTGATGAGCATAGATGCAAAAATCTTCAACAAAATAATTGCTAATTGAATCCAACAACACATCAGAAATACCATTCACCTGGACCAACTGAATTTTATCCCTGGTATGAAGGATGCTTCAACATTAACAAATCAATCAATGTGATCACATCAACATATTGAAGAACAAAAACCATGATTGCCTCAATAGATGCAGAGAAAGCATTTGAAAAAAAAATCCTTTCATGATGAGAACCTTAAGCAAATTGGGTATAGAAGGAACATTTTTCAACACAATCAAGGCAATATTGACAAACCCACAGCCAGCATCTTATTGAATGGGGAATAGCTGGAATCATTCCCATTAAGATCCAGAACCAGTCAAGGATGGCCGCTGTCACCATTGCTTTCTAATATAGTTCTGGGAGATTTAGCAAGAGCTATTGGGCAACGAAAGATAAATCAAAAGGATACAAATTGGAAAGGAGGAAGTCAAACTCTCCCTATTTGTGGATGACATGAATTCTATATATAGGGGATCCAAAAGATTCCACTGACAGCTGTTGGAACTCATAAAAGAGTTTGATAAAGTAACAGGATATAAAATTAGCACATAAAAATCAATAGGCTTTGTACACAAAGACAATGCCATGACTGAGTAAGAACTTCTAAGATCAATACTATTGCAGTAGCTACAAAAAAATTTAGATACCTTAGAAAAAATTTAATCAAGATGTCAAAGATCTCTATGATGAGTATTACAAAACATTAAAGAAAGAAGTAGAAGGCACTAAAAAATGGAAAAATTTCTATGTTCATGGATTGGAAGAATCAACATCATCAAAATGTCTATACTACCTAAGGCAATTTACAGATTCAGTGTGATACCAATCAAAATACCAAGGAAATTCTCCTCAGCTATAGAAAAAATGATACTGAAATTTATATGGAAGCATAGGAGACCTCAAATAGCTAAAGCAATCTTATACAGCAGAAACAAATCCAGAGGCATCATAATACCAGATTTCAAAACATAGTACAAGGCAGTTCTCATCAAAACAGCCTGAAACTGGCACAAAAAAGACTTGTAGAGCAATGGAACAGAATATAATCTTCAGAAATCAATCCACACATCTACAGCCAATTTATCTTGGAGCTATAATCAATCCCTGGAGCACAGACAGGCACTTCAACAAATGGTGGTGCAAAAACTGGATCTCTGCATATAGAAGTATGATGCTAGACTTCTGCTTTACAACTTACACAAATATCCACTCAGAATGGATCAAAGACCTAAATCTATGACCCAATAGCATCAAATTACTAGAGAACATTGGTGATATTCTGGAGGAAATTGGCATAAGCAAAGATTTATCGGAAGAACTTCAGAGGCACAGGCAGAGCCAAAATTGACAAATGGGATTACATCAAGTTGAGAAGCTTCTGCACTACAAAAGAAACACTCAGCAAAGTGAAGAGGCAACTGACAGAACAGGAGAAAATATTTGCAAATCATGCAACTGATAAAGGGTTAATATCCAGAATATAAAGAGCTCAAGAAATTCAACAACAACAACAACAACAACGACAACAACAACAATAACAAACCAGTCCAGTTAAGAAATGGGCAAAGGGCTTGAATAGGAATTTTTCAAGAGAGGAAATTCAAATGGCCAAATGACCCTTGAAAAAAATGTTCAGGATCATCACTATCAGGGAAATGCAAATCAAAACCACAATGAGGTTTCATCTCATTCCAGTTAGAATGTGTCTCATACAGAAATCAACAAACAACAAATGCTGGCAAAGATATAGGGGAAAAGGTACCCTAATTTACTATTGGTGGGAAGGTAAACTGATACAGCCACTGTATAAGACAAAATGGAGATACCTCAGAAATCTGAATATAGTCCTACCATATGATCCAGCCATCCCACTCCTGGGAATCTACCCTAATTAGAAGTCAGCATATGAAAGAGTTATCTGTACTCCCATGTTTATTGTAGCTCAATTCACAATAGCTAAGGTATGGAATCGACCCAGATGTACATCAACTCCTGACTGGATAAAGAAATTATGATATATGTACGCTATGGAGAACTACTAGTAAAAAAAAATGAATCTTGTCTTGCAATAAAATGGATGCAACTGGAAACCATTATACTTAGTGAAATATGTCAGTCCTAGAAAGATAGATACCGTATGTTTTCCCTGATATGAAGTGACTAATAGAGAATCTAGAATGTAGTGTATTGAAGTGAAATGGACATTTTGAGATTTGGTGATTCTTTATATCTCTTTTCTCTAGTATTGAGGAACAGTGTTTTTTTTTTCTTCATACTATTTGTTGAGTTGTTTACTTAGTGTAAGGTTAACCTTATGAGTATCAAGTAAAATGAAAATAGATCTTTGTAAAAATTAAGAGTGGGGAATGGAGAGGGATAAGAAGAAGGGTTGGAGTGTGGGTGGGAGGGAGAATAGAATGGGAAGTACCCCTATGTCCCTAAATCTGTAGACATGAAATACATGAAATTTGTATACCTTAAATAAAATTTTAACAAAGAAACCAGAATGATAAATGCCAGGGGGTGAGGAGGAGAAATTGGGACCTCTGCCAAGTTTTCCCTTAGGACAGATCAGAGAAGGAGGGAACAGAGAACTAGTGTCTCAGAACTAGCTCTCTATTAGAAGTCTTGACGTTGCTGTCCATTTAAAAAGTCTTTCTGGATGGCCTCATTATGACCTCTTTTGAAACATCTAGACTTTAATCACCACCTTCACAAGGGCAGTAACTGCAGAGACCCAGTCTAAGCAGCACGCAGACAGTCACTGCCCACTTGATGGCTTCCCAAAGGCAAACACTCTTTTACCACTGCTGGAAGCCAATTTCAGTGCTTGACCTTCTATTTTTACTCCGCTATTTTCACCTATACCAGTGTTATCATGGGGCTTTCACTTATTTCTACCTACAAGCTGGCATTTGAATGAAACAGACCCATCTCTTTGCACAGCAGACCCTCCTTATATTTTGTGCTGGCTGGTTGTAAGGTGGTATCTTCTCATGCACAAGGGGCACAAAGGATATTGCAGGGATGTATCCTGATTACCTCTCAGTTGTTCTGTCTGTCCAGCTTGTTTTGCCCTATAGGATACATTAACAGCTGGATGTATTTATGTAGGAACTGGAATTTTCCACTTACAGATGATAGAGATGAACCAAGGGGCCCCCTCCCTGCTCTGCAGTTGCTCCTCACCTGGAGAACTGCTTTGTGGTCATTAATGTTGATGAAAACATTTTTATTTCTTCATATTATTTTAATAATGCATTTGAACAGGTGCACATGAATATTGTATTTTTTTATGAGAATGAAATTAAAATATATTTATTTTGATTCAATGAAGTTTTTAAATCTGTTGTTTTTCATAATACGTATTTTTCTTTTTTTTATGCTTTGATTTTTTTAAACTTTTATTTAATGAATATAAATTTCCAAAGTACAGCTTATGGATTACAATGGCTTCCCCCCCATAATGTCCCTCCCACCTGCAACCCTCCCCTTTCCCACTCCCTCTCCCCTTCCATTCACATCAAGATTCATTTTCAATTCTCTTTATATACAGAAGATCAGTTTAGCATACATTAAGTAAAGATTTCAACAGTTTGCTCCCACACAGAAACATAAAGTGAAAAATAATAGATGATTTTTTAAATGATGATGAAATCAGATCAGAACTATTGTCATGTTTAATCCCAGTGAGAGTCAAGTTGGGAATTGATAATTTCTTCGTCTTTTTTTTTTTACAGAAGATCAGTTTAGTATACATTAAGTAAAGCTTTCAACAGTTTGCACCCCTATAGAAACACAGAGTGAAATATACTGTTTGAGTACTCGTTATAGCATTAAGTCTCAATGTACAGCACGCTAAGGACAGAGATCCTACATGAGGAGTAAGTGCACAGTGACTCCTGTTGTTGACTTTACAAATTGACACTCTTGTTTATGGCCTCAGTAATCTCCCCATGCTCCAGTCATGAGTTTCCAAGGCTATGGAAGCCCCTTGAGTTCTCCGACTCTTATCTTGTTTAGACAAGGTCATAGTCAAAGTGGAGGTTCTCTCCTCCCTTCAGAGAAAGGTACCTCCTTCTTTGATGACCTGTTCTTTCCACTGGGATCTCAGTCACAGAGATCTTTCATTTAGGGTTTTTTTTTTTTTTTTTTGCCTGAGTGTCTTGGCTTTCCATGCCTGAAATACTCTCATGGGCTTTTCAGCCAGATCGGAATGCCTTTAGGGCTGATTCTGAGGCCAGAGTGCTGTTTAGGACATCCGCCATTCTATGAGTCTGCTGAGTATCTCGCTTCCCATGTTGGATCACTCTCCCCTTTATTTATTCTATCAGTTAGTATTAGCAGGTACTAGACTTGTTTATGTGCTCCCTTTGACTCTTAGTCCTTTCATTATGATCAATTGTGAACTGAAATTGATCACTTGGACTAGTGAGATGGCATTGGTACATGCCACCTTGATGGGATTGAATTGGAGTACCCTGGTATGTTTTTAACTCTACCATTTGGGGCAAGTCAGCCTGAGCATGTCCCAAATTGTACATCTCTTCCCTCTCTTATTCCCACTCTTATGTTTAACAGGGATCACATTTCAGTTAAATTTCAACACTTAAGAATAACTGTGTATTAATTACAGAATTAAACCAGTCATATTAAGTAGAGCAGACAAAAAAACTACTAAGAGACTAAGAGGGATAATGTATTAAGTTGTTCATTAACAGTCAGGGCTATGCTGATCAAGTCACCATTTCTCATAGTGTCCATTTCACTTCAACAGGTTTCCTTTTTGGTGTTCAGTCAGTTGTCACCGATCAGGGAGAACATATGGTATTTGTCCCTTTGGGACTGGCTTATTTCACTCAGCATGATGTGTTCCAGATTCCTCCATTTTGTTGCAAATGACTGGATTTCATTGTTTCTTACTGCGGTATAGTATTCTAAAGAGTACATATCCCATAATTTCTTTGCCCAGTCTACCGTTGATGGGCATTTAGGTTGGTTCCAGGTCTTGGCTATTGTGAATTGTGCTGCAATAAACATTAGGGTGCAGACCACTTTTTTGTTTGCCAATTTAAATTCCTTTGGGTAAATCCCAAGGAGTGGGATGACTGGGGCGAACGGTAGGGTTATATTCAGGTTTCTGAGGAATCTCCAGACTGACTTCCATAGTGGCTTGACCAGTTTGCATTCCCACCAACAGTGGGTTAGTGTCCCTTTTTCCCCACATCCTTGCCAGCATCTGTTGTTGGTAGATTTCTGTATGTGAGCCATTATAACCGGGGTGAGGTGAAACCTCATTGTGGTTTTGATTTGCATTTCCCTGATTGCTAGTGACCTTGAACATTTTTTCATGTGCCTGTTGGCCATTTGGATTTCCTCTTTTGAAAAATGTCTATTGAGGTCCTTGGCCCATCTCTTAAGTGGGTTGTTGGTTTTGTTTTTGTGGAGTTTCTTGATCTCTTTGTAGATTCTGGTTATTAACCCTTTATCTGTTGCATAGTTTGCAAATATTTTTCCCATTCTGTCGGTTGTCTCTTCACTCTCCTGACTGTTTCTTTTGCAGTACAGAAACTTCTCAATTTGATGCCATCCCAATAGTTGATTTTGGCTTTGACTGCCTGTGCCTCCTGGGTCTTTTCCAGAAATTCTTTGCCTGTGCCAATATCTTGAAGGGTTTCTCCTATGTTCTCTAATAATTTGATGGTGTCAGGTTGTAGATTTAGGTCTTTAATCCACGTTGAGTGGATTTTTGTGTAAGGTGTAAGGTAGGGGTCTTGCTTCATGCTTCTGCACGTGGAAATCCAGTTTTCCCAGCATCATTTATTGAATAGACTGTCCTTGCTCCAGGAATTGGTTTTAGATCCTTGATCAAATGTAAGTTGGCTGTAGATGTTTGGGTTGATTTCTGGTGTTTCAATTCTGTTCCATTGGTCTATCCATCTGTTTCTGTACCAGTACCATGCTGTTTTGATTACAACTGCCCTGTAGTATGTCCTGAAATCTGGTAATGTGATGCCTCCGGCTTTGTTTTTGTTGTACAAGATTGTTTTAGCTATTCGAGGTCTCTTGTGCCTCCATATGAATTTCAACATCATTTTTTCTAGATCTGAGAAGAATGTCTTTGGTATCTTGATTGGGATTGCATTGAATCTATAAATTGCTTTTGGGAGAATGGACATTTTGATGATGTTGATTCTTCCAATCCATGAGCATGGAAGATTTTTCCATTTTTTGGTATCCCCTTCTATTTCTTTCTTTAAGATTTTGTAATTCTCATCGTAGAGATCTTTAACGTCCTTGGTTAAGTTTATTCCAAGGTATTTGATTGTTTTTGTAGCTATTGTGAATGGGATTGATCTTAGCAGTTCTTTCTCAGTCATGGCATTGCTTGTGTATACAAAGGCTGTTGATTTTTGTGCATTGATTTTATATCCTGCCACTTTGCCAAACTCCTCTATGAGTTCCAATAGTCTCTTAGTAGAGTTCTTTGGATCCCCTAAGTAAAGAATCATATCGTCTGCAAAGAGGGATAGTTTGACTTCTTCCTTCTCAATTTGTATTCCTTTAATTTCTTTTTCTTGTCTGATGGCTCTGGCTAAAACTTCCAGAACTATGTTAACTAGAAGTGGTGAGAGTGGGCATCCCTGTCTGGTGCCAGATCTCTGTGGAAATGCTTCCAACTTTTCCCCATTCAATAGGATGCTGGCTGTGGGCTTTTCATAAATTGCTTTGATTATATTGAGGAGTGTTCCTTCTATACCCAATTTGCTTAGAGTTTTTATCATGAAAGGGTGTTGAATCTTATCGAATGCTTTCTCTGCATCTATTGAGATAATCATATGGTTTTTCTTCTGCAGTCTGTTAATGTGGTGAATCACATTGATTGATTTGCGAATGTTGAACCATCCCTGCATACCAGGGATAAATCCCACTTGGTCTGGGTGGATGATTTTCCTGATGTATTGTTGTATTCTCTTGGCGAGAATTTTATTGAGGATTTTTGCGTCTATGTTCATCAGGGATATTGGTCTATAATTTTCTTTCAGTGCTGCATCTTTCTCTGGCTTAGGGATTAAGGTGATGCTGGCTTCATAGAAAGAATTTGGGAGGATTCCATCTTTTTCGATTGTTCTGAATAGTTTGAGAAGAAATGGGATTAGTTCTTCTTTAAATGTCTGGTAGAATTCAGCAGTGAATCCATCTGGTCCTGGGCTTTTCTTTGTTGGGAGGGCCTTTATTACAGTTTCAATTTCTGTTGCAGTTATGGGTCTATTTAGGTTTTTGATGTCTTCATGGTTCAATTTTGGTAGATTGCATGTGTCCAGGAATCTCTCCATTTCTGATAGATTTTCTTGTTTGCTGGCATACAAGTCCTTGTAGTAATTTCTGATGATTCTTTTTATTTCTGTGGTGTCTGTTGTTATGTTTCCTTTTTCATCTCTGATTTTATTGATTTGGGTCTTTTCTCTTCTTTTTTTGTTAGTTGGGCCAATGGGGTGTCAATTTTGTTTATTTTTTCAAAAAACCAGCTCTTCGCTTGGCTGATTTTTTGTAATTTTTTTTTGGATTCCATCCTGTTAATTTCTTCTCTGATTTTAATTATTTCTCTTCTCCTACTAGATTTGGGTCTGGTTTGCTGCAAATTTTCTAGGTCCTTGAGATGCGCTGCAAGCTCATTTATTTGGTGCCTTTCCAATTTCTTGATATAGGCCCCTATTGCTATAAACTTGCCTCTCAATACTGCTTTTGCCGTATCCCATAAGTTTTGATATGTTGTGTTGTTATCCTCATTTACTTCCAGAAAGTTTTTGATTTCTCTTTTGATTTCTTGAATGACCCAGTGTTAATTCAGGAGCATGTTGTTCAGTCTCCATGTGTTTGCATACTTTCTGGGGTTTCCTGAGTTGCTAATTCCCAGCTTCATTCCACTGTGGTCTGACAATCTGCATGGTATGATTCTAATTCTTTTAAATTTGCTGAGACTTGCTTTATGACCTAGTATGTGATCAATCCTAGAGAAGGTTCCATGCACTGCTGAGAAGAATGTAAAGTCTTTAGATGTAGGATTGAAAGTTCTGTATATATCTGTTAGATCCATTTGGGCAATAGTGTCGATTAAATCTGCTGTTTCCTTGTTGATCTTCTGTCTGGATGATCTATCTATTTCTGAGAGTGGAGTATTGAAGTCCCCCAGTACTATTGTATTGGAATCTAAGTCTCCCTTTATGTCCCTTAACATATCTTTTAAATAGACCGGTGCCCTGTAATTAGGTGCATATACATTGATAATTGTTATATCTTCCTGTTGAATTGAACCCTTAATCATTATATAGTGCCCATCTTTGTCTCTCTTATCAGTTTTTGTATTAAAGTTTATTTTGTCTGATATTAATATGGCTACACCTGCTTTTTTTTTGTTTTTTTTGTTGGCATGGAATATCTTTTTCCAACCTTTCACTTTCAGACTGCATGCATCTTTGTTAGAGAGATGTGTTTCTTGTAGGCAACAAATAGTTGGATGTTGTTCCTTAAGCCAGTCAGCCAGTCTGTGTCTTTTAACTGGACAGTTCAGGCCATTCATGTTTAATGTGACTATTGATACATAGTGACTTTGCCCTGCCATTTTCCCGGAGATATTTTCTAGTATATGCTTTGAGCTTCCCATGCTATTTTACTGGTAGGTGTTCTTCCTTTCCCTTCTTTCATATTGATGACCGTGTTTCTGTGTTTCTGAGTGTAGCACATCTTTAAGTATCTTTTGCAGGGCCGGACGAGTGGCCACAAAGTCTTTCAATTTCTGTTTGCTATGAAAGGTCTTTATTTCACCTTCATTCACAAATGAGAGCTTAGCAGGATATAATATTCTGGGCTGGCAATTTTTCTCTCTTAGCCCCTGTGCTATGTCTCGCCATTCCCTCCTAGCCTGTAGTGTTTCTGTTGAGAAGTCTGCTGTGAGTCTGATTGGAGATCCTCTGAGAGTAATCCGACGTTTCTCTCTTGCACATTTTAGGATCTTTTCTTTCTGTTTCACTGTGGTGAGTTTAATTACAACGTGTCATGGTGAGGATCTCTTTTGGTCATGTTTACTGGGGGTTCTATGAGCTTCCTGTACTAGGATGTCTCTGTCCTTCTCCAGACCCGGAAAGTTCTCTGCTAGTATCTCACTAAAAAGGCCTTCCAATCCTCTCTCTCTCTCTCCATGCCTTCAGGAACTCCTAGAACCCGAATGTTGGTTTTTTTAATAGTATCCTGTAGATTCCCAACAATATTTTTTAGATTTCTAATTTCCTCTTCTTTTCTTTGGTTTGACTGTATCCTTTCCTGTTCTCTGTCTTCTAAGTCCGATATTCTCTCTTCTGCTTCACCCATTCTGTTTGTAAGGCTCTCTAATGTGTTTGTCATTTGATATATTGAGCTCTTCATTTCATTTTGATTTCTCTTCACTATCACACTTTCCTGCTCTACTAGTTTCTGCGTTTCATTTTGATTCTTCCTTAAAATTTCATTTTCACGAGAGAGATTTTCAATCCTGTCCAATAAGGATTTCTGTAGTTCAAGGATTTGCTTTTGAAAACTTCTAAATGTTCTTGTCATAAATTTTTTGAAATCTGTATCTTGCATTTCTTCTATCTCATCATCTTCATAATCTTGGCTTGGGGTGTTTTGTTTATTTGGAGGCATCATAATGTCATCGTTGATCTTGTTTCCTCGATTTCTGTGTTTATTGCTTGGCATGGTTAATTCTGTTTCCCTCACTGTGAGTTTTTTTTTTTATTATTATACTATGTCCATGTTAAGTGTACTGCCTGCTGATGGAGGAGCCTTGGAGGCTTGAGATGGGTGTGGCCTGAGAGCTCTGCTTGGTTCTTCAGGGTTACAGGTGTGCAAAGGTGACACCCTCAGGTTATGTGTGGTAAATCTCTCTTTATTTATTTATTTATTCATTTATTTTATTTTATTTTATTTTATTTTATTTTATTTTTTGTTCAGGAGGTAATAATACTGCCAGGCTGAGCAGAATGGATGGTATTTAGCTTCACTGGTTTCTACCCAAAGAGTCCTGCGGACTCCCACTGGGTTGCCTAGGCTACTGAATTGTAGTCTTAACTCTCCCCTTTTATTATGTATATCCAAGCTCTTTGTCTCTTGCTGGCCTTTGCAAGGTTGGCGGAGAGTGGAACTTTTCTGTACCAGTATGCCCCCACCTATTTATTTATTTATTTATTTATTTTTCCTTCTCTCCTGTAGTCTGTTGGACTTTCCCGCTTCAAAACCCGCGTCCCTCTAAAATTCTGTCCGCCGTTTCCCCGCCAATGTCTCCGGTTACTAAGCTCACCTCCGCTTCCAGTGCCGATGTGTGGACTCGGAGCCCTGGGCGTCTCTCCTCTCCCCGCTGGTTTCTTTGTCACATAGACTCCCCTTCCTGCACTGGCGCTCAGACTCCGAATATTGTATTTTAAGAGCCATACTAAAGGCCAGCGCTGTAGCTCACTAGGCTAATCCTCTGCCTTGCGGCGCCGGCACACCAGGTTCTAGTCCCGGTCGGAGCGCCAGATTCTGTCCCGGTTGCCCCTCTTCCAGGCCAGCTCTCTGCTGTGGCCAGGGAAGGCAGTGGAGGATGGCCCAAGTGCTTGGGCCCTGCACCCCATGGGAGACCAGGATAAGTACCTGGCTCCTGCCTTTGGATCAGCGCGGTGCGCCGGACGCAGCGCACCAGCCGTGGCGGCCATTGGAGGGTGAACCGATGGCAAAAAGGAAGACCTTTCTCTGTGTCTCTCTCTCTCTCACTGTCCACTCTGCCTGTCCAAAAAAAAAAAAAAAAAAAAAAAAGAGCCATACTACAAAAGTTAGTGAAAAGTCAATCTCTTTCCTATTTCTGACCCCTGTGCCTATCTCTTTTCTTTGAGGCACCCATAGTGACTGGTTTCTTTTCTTTTGGGAGTTATTTACCTCCTGGTTTTATTACCTAGTTACAGTCTCATTGATATAATATTTTGTTTTTCCTCCAGAAATGTTTTATTTAAGGCATACAAACTTCATACATTTCATATATACAAATTTAGGAACACAGTGATTCTTTTCACCCTGCCCTCCCTCCCACCTGCGCTCTGACCCTTCTTCCTCTTCCTCCTCCTATTCCCATTCTTCTTTTTGACTATTTTCATTTTGTTTTATATACATAAGATTAACTTTACACTAATTACAGAGTTCAACAAATAGTATATATATTTAAAAAAACTGTTTCTCGACAGTCAAGGGCTGTTCAAAGTCACGGCATCTAAAAGTGTCAATATATTTTAGTTTTAAAAGTATGATTACCATAAGCTAGTTAGGTTCCAGCTATGTAACCTAATGTATTCCTTTCAATGGAATTCTTTGTTTTTAGGGTCAAAACCAGGATCTATGATTCCGCATAATTTTCCAGATCAGAAAATGCTTTATTTTCCCAAGTCACTTGTAATAATAGTCAATATACATAACACATACACTCAGGTTGTTTGAGCATAAATTTCTCTGTAGCATCCAAATAGTCACACCAATGTCAATTTCCTGGTTTAGTGATAGGTGGAATGTCACTGTATTGAGGAAGCTGGGTAAAACACTTTACAAGATGTCTCTGGATTATTTTTCCAGTTTCCTGCTAGACTATTTATTTCAAGATAGAATGTTTTAAAATAAAGCCCAACAAGTACTACTCATAAAAGAGAGAGGGAGACAGAGATAATAGATATAGAATGAATACATTTCAGCTCAGAATTTTTCAAAAATATTTATCCATTTATTTGAGAGAGAGAGAGAGAGAGAGAGAGAGAGAGAGAGACAGGTCTTCCATCCACTGGTTCACTCCCCAGATGGCAGCAATGACAGAAGCTGTGCCAATAAGTGCCGGTCCCTCAGCTCAGATTAAGAAAGAAAATCTGAAAGGTCATAGAAGGGTTTCGGGGGTCTCTTGAGCAATGCAGTCCCTTAGCCAGGGTTACTGAGATCTAGTGGAAAGGGAGAATGAAAAAGGCTTCTTACTAGCTCTGGCTGTGAGAAGGATCACGTGGTCCAGCCACTCTGGTCTCCCTGATTGCAGATCAACAAGGCTTGGAATAAGCTTCAGCTAACCAGGAACAAAGAAGGAACAAGGCACCCTAAAGTTGTGAAGGCCCAGAGGGAGAAAACTCTGGGCATGATTTTTCTTAGTGTCTCCGCACACGAAGCTCACTAGTGCCAACAGCACAATCCTGGGCGTGCAGTGCAGTGCAGCCAGGCTGCATGGGAGACTGGCCTCAGGCTGGCCCTGTGAGTCTGCCTCGCTCAGGGCAAGCCTGTCTTCCTCCTACTTCTGCAACGCCCATTCGTCCCACAGCGCCAGGTCAGCCTGATCATGTGTGAGCACCAATGGGGCTGCTCTCAGGGCTCAGGGTGCAGCTGGGGGCGCCCAGAGACGTGCAGACTTGCCTGAAGATGGAGGAACTCTGGTGGCTCGCATCCAGACCCCCATCAGCGGCCAGAGAAGCCCACGTCGAGGACCAGGTCCGCGAATTTCAGCCAGTGGGGTAGAAGTAGTGGATGCAGACCTGGTGGAGGCTGATTGAGGGGTGGGTTGGGGACTAAGGGCACCTTGCATTTCGGCGAGCAGAGACCCAGGTTCACAGGTCACAGATGGCCTTGACTGGGCAGCCTCCGCAGCAGGTGCTGAAGACTTCGACGTCGTGGTGGTGCTGTGCCGCCCCAGGAGCCGCTCGGCTAGGGCGACTCCTGGATCACCACTTCACTTGCTTCCTGGCCCCAGGCCCAGCAGCTCCCAGTACTCTGTTGCCTCTGGGTGGGGGTGGGATCCCCAGCTGCACAGTACACCTGCGTTTGGTGGCTGGCATCTCTAGGCATCAAAATCCTAATGACTGGTTTCTTATGCAGCCTTCCATGAACATTCTTGGCATATTCTAGCATCTACATATACTGTCCTTAATGATGCACATTTCTGTAATCCACATTTATAAACTTAATTTAAATATTTACATAAAATACTTCTGTGAATTTAAACCAATGTTTTAAAATATGCTGAAGCATTTCCTAAACTTGAAATGTGTTTGGGTTTTTTTACTTATCTTAATTTTTTGAGCAGCAGGCAATTATCTGTAGATTACTATTTTATTTTAAGATTTATTTTTTTGACAGATAGGGAGAGAGAAATAGAGGGAGAGAAGGAGAGAGAGATATATATCTCCATCCACTGGTTCACTCCCCAAATATTGGCAATGGCTGGGGCTGGTCCAGGCCAAATCTAAGAGTCAGAAACTGCATCTGGGTTTTCCACATGGGTGGTAGTGGCCATCTTCTGCTGTTTTCCTAGGAGAATTAGCAGAGTTGGATTGGAAATGCAGCAGCTGGACTTGAACTTGTGCTACCTGGAGATTCTTCACTAGACTTTGAATGATCCAAGCTGCCATAATAGATTCCACAGAAGGAATATGCCAAGTCTGAGACTTCAGCATTGCCGCCTTAGGAAGCTTTTTAAAAACGTCATTAAAAAGATTTAAAAAAGATTTGTATTTACTTATTTGAGAGGTAGATTTACAGACAGACAGATGGAGAGAGTAAGGTCTTCCATCTGCTGATTCACTCCCCAAATGGCTGCAATTGCTAGGGCTGGGTCGATCCAAAGCCAGGAGCCAAGAGCGTCTTCCAGGTCTCCCACATGTGTGGCAGTGGCCCAAACACATGGGAAAGGATATTTCTTTGCATTTACTTTGAATTTTCAAATAATTTTTTGCCTTCCCCCCCAGAAACCTTTTATTTAAGGAGTATAAATTTCATGCTTTTCATAAATGTAGCTTCAGGAATATATTGATTCTTCCCACCATATCTACCCTACCACCCACACTCCTAATCCTCTTTCTCCTCCCTCTCCTATTCCCATTCCTATTTTTTACTAAGATCTATTTTCAATTAACTTCATACACATATAGTTAACGCTATACTAAGTAAAGAGTTCAACACATTGAAAAAAAATGTTCCTCAACAGTCGAAGGGCTGTTCAAAGTCAATGCATCTCAAAATGTCAATGTCCCTTTTATAGATTATCTTTTAGGTGCTCTATTAGTTATCACAAATCAGGAAGAACATATGGTATTTGTCCTGTTGGGGCTGGCTTATTTCACTAAGTATGATGTTTTCCAGTTTCATCAATTTAGTTGCAAATGACTATTTCATTTTGAACGGCTGTATAGTATTCCATGGCGTATATCTCCCATAGTTTCTTTATCCAATCTTCAGTTGACAGACATTTGGGTTGATTCCATATCTTAGCTATTGTGAATTGAGCTGCAATAAACATGGGGTTACAAATAACTCTTTCATTTGCTGATTTCATTTCCCTTGGGTATACTCCCAGGAGTGGAATGACTGGGTCATAAGGTAGGTCTATATTCAAATTTCTGAGGTATCTCCATACTGTCTTCCACAATGGCTGTACCAGTTTACATTCCCACCAAAGGTGGATTAGGGTACCTTTCCCCCCACATCTTCACTAGTATTTCTTGTTTGTTTATTTCTGTATGAAAGCCATTCTAACTGGGGTGAGGTGAAACCTCATTGTGGTTTCGATTTGCATTTCCCTGATCATTACTGATACTGAGCATTTTTTATGTATCTTTTGGCCATTTGGAATTCTGCTTTTGGAAAATGCCTGTTTAAGTCCTCTGACCATTTTTAACTAGGTTGTTTGTTTTGTTATTGTTAACTTTCTCGATCTCTACATATATTCTGTTTATTAATCCTTTATCAGTTGAATAGTTTGCAAATAATTTCTCCCATCCTGTCGGTTGCCTCTTAACTTCACTAAGTGTTTCTTTTGCGGTGCAGAAGCTTCTCAATTGGATGCAATCCCACTTGTCAATTTTGGCTCTGATTGCCTGTGCCTCTGAGGTCTTTTCCAAGAACTTGTTGCCTATGCCAATATCTTGTAGGATTTCCCCAAAGTTCTATAGTAATTTGATGGCATTGAGTCATAGAAATAGGTCTTTAATCCATTTTGAGTGCATTTTTGCAATCCCAATTGTTAATTTTGGCTTTGACTGCCTGTGCCTCTGGGGTCTTTTCCAAGAAGTCTTTGCCGGTGCCTATATCTTGCAGGGTTTCTCCAATGCTCTCGAATAATTTGATGGTGTCGAGTCATAGATAGATCTTTAATCCATGTTGAGTGGATTTTTGTGTAAGTTGCAAGGTAGGGATCTTGCTTCATACTTCTGCATTTATGTGGGGATCCAGTTTTCCCAGCACCATTTATTGAACAGTCTTTGCTCCAGGGACTGATTTTAGTTCCTTTGACAAGACTAAGTTACAGACACATAGGTTGATTTTTGGAATTTCTATTCTGTTCCATTGGTCTAGCCATCTGTTTTTGTACCAGTACCAGGATGTTTTGATTATAAGTGCCCTGTTGTATGTCTTGAAATCTGGTATTGTGATGCCTCCAGCTTTGTTTTTGTTGTACAAGATTGCTTTAGCTATTCTAGGTCTTCTGTGCCTCCATATGAATTTCAGCATCATTTTTTCCAGGTCTGAGAAGAATGTTCTTTGTATTTTGATTGGTGCTACACTTGAATCTGTAAATTGCTTCCAGTAGTATGGACATTTTGATGATATTGATTCTTCCAATCCATGAACACAGAAGGTTTCTCCATTTTTTTAGTGTCTTCTTCTATTTGTTTCTTTAATGTTTTGTAATTCTCGTTGTAGAGATCTTTGACATCTTTGATTAAATTTATTCCAAGTTATTTGATTTTTTTTGTAGCTATTATGAATGGGATTGATCTTAGAAGTTTTTTCTCAGCTGTGACATTGTCTGTGTATATAATGGCTATTAATTTTTGTATGCTGATTTTGTATCCTGCCACTTTACAAAACTCTTCCATGAGTTCCAATAGTCTCTTAGTGGAGTTCTTTGGATCCCTTATAGATAGAATCATATCATCTGAAAATAGAGATTGTATGACTTCCTCTTTCCCAATTTGTATTCCTTTGATTTCTTTTTCTTGCCTAATGGCTCTGGTTAAAACTTCCAGTACTATATTGAATAGCAATGGTAAGAGTGGGCATCTTTGGCTGGTTCTGGATCCCAGTGGGAATGCTTCCAATTTTTCCCAGTTTATTAGGATTCTGGCTGTGGGTTTGTCACAAATTGCCTTGGTTGTGTTGAGGAATATTCCTTCTATACCAAATTCCCTTAAGGTTTTCAAGAGTGTTGTATTTTATTGAATGTGTTCTCTGCATCTATTGAGATAATCATATGCTTTTTGTTCTTCAGTCTATTAAAGTGATGTATCACATTAATTGATTTGTGAGTGTTGAGCCATCCCTGCATACCAGGGATAAATCCCACTTGGTCCGGTGAATGATCTTTCTCAGATGTTGTCAGATTTGGTTGGCTAGTCTTTAGTTGTGGATTTCTGCATCTATGTTCATCATGGAAATTGGTCTGTAGTATCTTTGGTCTCTGTTGTATCTTTTTCAGGTTAAGGTTATGGTGGCTTCATAAAAGGTGTTTGGGAGGATTCCCTCTCTTTCTATTGTTTGAGGAGAATTGGAGATAGCTTGAGAAGAATTGGAGTTAGGTCTTTTTTTTTTTTTTGGCAGGCAGAGTGGACAGTGAGAGAGAGAGAGACAGAGAGAAAGGTCTTCCTTTTGCCATCGGTTCACCCTCCAATGGCCGCCACAGCTGGTGTGCTGTGGCTGGCGCACCACGCTGATCTGAAGCCAGGAACCAGGTGCTTCTCCTGGTCTCCCATGGGGTGCAGGGCCCAAGCACTTGGGTCATCCTCCACTGCCTTCCCTGACCACAGCAGAGAGCAGGCCTGGAAGAGGGGCAACCGGGACAGAATCCAGCACCCCGACTGGGAATAGAACCCGGGGTGCCGGTGCCGCTAAGTGGAGGATTAGCCTATTGAGCAGCGGCGCCGGCCAAGAGTTAGGTCTTCTTTAAATGTCTGCTAAAACTCAGCAGTGAAGCCATCCAGCTCTGGCCTTTTCTTCGTTGGGAGGGTCTTTATTACTGATTCAATTTCCATCTTGGTTATTGGTCTGTTTGCATTTCCTAAGTCTTCATGGCTCAATTTAGATAGGTTTTATATGTCTAGAAATTTATGTCTTTCTTCTAGGTTTCCCAGTTTGCTGGCATACTGTTCTTTGTAATAATTTCTGATTTTTTTTTGTATTTCTGTGGTGTCTGTTGTTACATTTTGTTTATCATCTCTAATTTTATTAATTTGAGTCTTCTCCCTTTTTTTTGGTTAGTTGGGCCAATAGTATGTCAATTTTGTTTATTTTTTTCTAATAACCATTCTTCATTTTGTGATCTTTTGTATTTTTTTGTTTCAATTTTATTTATTTCTTCTTTAACAGTTTATTTTCTCCGAGTAGCTTTGGATTTGGTTTGCTATTGTTTTTCTAGGTCCTTGAGATGCTTTCATAGCTCATTTATTTGATGCCTTTCCAATGTCTTTTTTAAAAATATTTTTTAATTTATTTTTTAAGGAATACAAATTTCATAAGTACAGCATTAAGAATACAGCTATTCTTCCCACCATACTCACCCTCCTACCCACACTCCCAGCCATCCTGCTTCTCCCTCTACCCTTCTCTGTCCCATTCTCCATTAAGATTCATTTTCAATTAACTTTGTACACAGAAGACCAACTCTATACTAAGTAAATATTTCAACAATTATCACACACACACACACACACACACACACAAACTGAGAACTAGTTTTACAGTTAACTCTCATAATACAACTCATTGAGGACAGAGGTCCCACATGGGGAGTTAGTACACAGTGCCTCATTTTTTTAAAGATTTATTTATTTATTTGAATATCAGAGTTACACAGAGAGAGCAGAAGGAGAGAGAGAGAGAGAGAGAGAGAGAGGTCTTCCATTCTATGGTTCACTCCCCAATTGGCCGCAACCACTGGAGCTGCACTGACCCGAAGCCAGGAGCCAGGAGCTTGCTTACTCCACACAATATTTTTGAAAGCACCTGCAGGATTTTATAAAACATTTAACCCATTTAGGCCTTTTGGCCTTTCTGATTAAGATAACCATCATGTCTGACGATATGAGATCATTAGACTTTTTAACTTTTGGACATCTGTATCAGTAGCTTTTTACATTATCATAACTTAAAATTTAGCACCACTTCACATATTGACAGTACCTTTAATATAATCCAAATAGCCTTATTGGTTGGTGTCTCCGCAAGATGAGAGACATATATCCTTTGATATTTCCAGGGGCCCAAGTGGAAATACCGAAGTCCAAAGAATTTGGAACTTTAATTTTTTTGAATGCCTGTCAAGGATGCCAAGAAGGCTTAGAATATCTAACTGAAATAGAATCCATTAACATCATTACATCCCTTAACATCATGTAATATAGACCAGATTTGATCATTGATACAAAGTGATTACCTTAGATTGAGTATATATTCAAACAAACCATAAAAAGATTGAGCTGCTTTTAAACAATCAGAGCTTAACTGAGACATGAAGAGAACACAATAGATTACTTCCACAGAACAAAAAATCTGTGTCTCTTTGGTCATTCCAAAAATCAGAAATAAAATCTTAAATATGAGTTAGCACATGGAATCATCCCATAACATGGAATAATTTTAACAGAGTAAGAACTAGGGAAGAAGAAAAGAGTTTACTGGAGATGGCTAGAAAATAGAGTTTGGTCAAACAGTGCCAGTCCTTGTTACTACCTAGGTTGGTGACTAGGCAGGTGAAGTCACAAAGAAACACATTGGAAAGGCATCAAATAAATGAGCTATCAAAGCATCTCAAGGACCTAGAAAAACAATAGCAAACCAAATCCAAAACTACTCGGAGAAAATAAACTGTTAAAGAAGAAATAAATAAAATTGAAACAAAAAATACAAAAGATCACAAAATGAAGAATGGTTATTAGAAAAAATAAACAAAATTGACATACTATTGGCCCAACTAACCAAAAAAAAGGGAGAAGACTCAAATTAAGAAACAGAGTGGGGGAATAAAATCCTTCCCAGTAAATCTCCTCTGAGGTATATAATACATAGGGAGGACCAGACAGAAGTGACTCAAAGAGGAGACCTGAGTAGGAAGATAGGGGATACCAGAGACATGCTGAGACTTGTCTACGCAAATTCAGGCCATGTGGGGATTTATGGGAGTCTAGATTGAAAAGCTACCTGTCTGCAAACAGGATATTTAAACTTTAACAGAAATAATGAATGAAATATCTAGGAAATACTTGCTAATGGGACCAGAAAATTGAATTCGTAGAAACTGGGGAGGCATGGCAAGGTACAGAAGGCACTTAGAAGATCAGAGATAGACAGGGATTTTTCAGGATCTGGAGTAAAGGAAAGACTCATTGAGGTAGGGAGCCTGCAGCCCATGGCCTCGCTCCAAGCTGTGCCCAGTCTCACTGACAAATTTACCTCTGAGGAAGGAAGAACACACTGCAGTTTTTGGATGACTCCCCAACAGGTCATCCGGGAGTGGTGTCCAGTCAGGGAGTCCTTACAAAATGCCAGAGAGTGCATAAATTGCTTAAATTTTAAGATTGCTCCAAGCCCGTCTCCCATTTGTGCGTGTTGGACAGATCCTTGTGAAAGGAAGTTGAGTTGGACCAAACCAACATTCCCAGAGCTCAAACTAGAAGTATGAAGAATGGAGCCTCTGGCCTTATAGCTGATGAGGACTTCAAAAGGACAAGGGATTTGCTCCCTGCAGGAAAGTGCATTTACCAGCCCAGCACCATTCTGGTGGTCGGGGTCTGGTGCCTGGGCAAGAGACCTTCTGAATGCACTGGTGTGTAGCCCCAGCCAGAATCCATCAGTTATCTCAAGACTTTCTCCTGATCCCATGGGAACGGCCGATCCACACTGGAGAAAAGAGGGGTTAGGATAGACCTTGGCTTAATCAGAAAGCCTTGCCCCTGAGTCTTAAGATCGGCAGCTACACTGATCACTTTTAACTGGCTGACAGGGATGTGGTGCTTTTAAAAAGATGAGAGGGCCGGCGCTGTGGTATAGCGGGTAAAGCCGCAGCCTGCAGTGCCAGCATCCCATATGAGTGCTGGTTTGAGTCTCGGCTGCTCCACTTCCGATCCAGCTCTCAGCTATGGCCTGGGAAAGCAGAAGATAGCCCAGTCCTTGGGTCACTGCACCTGCGTTGGAGACCTGAAAGCTTCTGGCGCCTTGCTTTGTAACAGCACAGCTCTGGCTGTTGTGGCCAACTGGGGAGTGAACCAGTGGATAGAAGACTTCTCTCTGCCTCTGCTTCTCTGTAGCTCTGCTTTTCAAATAAATAAATAAATCTTTAAAAAATATGAGAGAGTTACTATGAAGAGAGTAAGACTCTCAGAAGAAAAAGCTAGAGCAGTCCACATGCTCACCAGTATGACGGGATGATCCGACGCTGGCTGGAATTGAACTCCAGTGGGATTTGCATCGTGTTGGCGTTGCTATACGAGTCACGGCACCAAAATGTTAAAGGGAAATGGTGGAGAACATATTATTATCTCAGTTCTTTGTATCACCTGGAAGAAGAATTTCCAAGCTGACCCTCAGAGAGATTTAAAAGTGAGATTTATTAGGGTCAGAGACATCCAGCTAGGGTGGCATCCAGGGAGGCTTCCAAGAGGGAAAGCCCCCCTTACTGCATTTTTAATGTGAGCTGCTTAGTTCAGAAAATCAGCAGGGTATAAATGATTTACCTCATTATTTAGTGTCACATTCTCCAGAGGGCTGTGAAGTACTATGTGTTGCTTTAGCCACAGCACATTTTTGCCATCCTTGTGTTGTCAATTTCAATTAGGGCTGAGGACATTTAATGAATAGTTGTGGGTGGCCAGGGGAGGATCAGGTCAGATAGGCTGATGGGCATTTTGACAGGCTAGCATATTCTTCAAACCAATTTATTGCTATTTTAATTACTTTGGCAGCTCTCCTTAGAACCCTCTCCAAGTCCCTCACATTAGAAAGTCTTCTCATCAGTGCAACCCAAATTATCAATGATTAAAATGTCATAAACCTTCCAGCTGTCTTCTAGGCTCATCATATGGATGGACTCTAACATTTTTATAGTCTGAGATGTCAAGCTGATTCTCTGGTTGCCATTGGAAACAGTTTAGGCCTCTTAAAAACACCGGATATGCTCTTCAGGTCAATGTAGCTTATTCATATTGGGACTACTGAATAAATCAATTTGGACTAATGAATATTTGATAGAGAATTCAAAGAGGTTTCTCGTCAGAAATTTGTACATTATAATGGGCACTGGGAAACTAACATAAAGAGATTTGTATGTTGTTTGACTCAACCACTTACAGAATTAAATGTAATTTTGACTTTGTTGGGATATGGAGAATATAAGCTTAAATAAGTATGTGACCATACACACACACACACACACACACACACACACGGGAACTTCTAAAAGTCCATGGAAAAATTGAATTGAAAGATACTTTTATTTTGATGCAAAATTTTTTTTGAAATTGGCTCATAGTATTTTCCTAATATACATCTCCATAAGCCATTTTATGATCCTTTAAATTAGTTGATTTCATTTCTTTGCATGAAAATAAACATCTTTTAATTCACTTTTCTGCAATCTTTTTGAAGAACCCTCATTTTGTATGCATGTCTCTGTGTCCACCCACACAAACATTTATAAATCATTTTCACATTTAGAAATGGTCATGATATAATTGTGGGGGAAGATCTAATTTGGATATAGTAGCAGCCTTGGGAGTATAAGAGAGATGTAGGTAAAACAAATCAAAAATGAAGAAATTCCTAGAATTTCCTCTGAGACAAAGCAAAGTGGAAATGGAGCAAAAGTGGCTTGAGAAGAAGGAGCAAGCAAGCCAGTTGGTCCATTTTTTTTTTTTAAAGATATATTTATTTATTTGAAAGTCAGAATCATGGCGGGGTGCTGAGAGAGAGAGAGAATCTTCCATTCGCTGATTCACTCCCCAAATGGCTACAACAGTAGGGGCTGGACCAGGCTGAAGCCAGGAGCCAGGAGCTTCATCTTGGTCTTCCATGTGGGTGCAAGAGCCGAAGTACTTTGGCTATCCTCCATTGCTAACCCAGGCACATTAGCAGGGATCTGGATTGGAAGAGGAGCTACCAGAATTGGAACAGGTGCCCATATGGGATGCTGGTGCAGCAGATGGCAGCTTAATCCGCTATGTCAGAGCACCGGCCCCCTAACTGGACCATTTTGCCTCCAGTGCAATGTTTCCTACATGGTATCAATCTTGGCTTCTTTTTTTTTTAAAGATTTATTTATTTATTTGAAAGTCAGAGTTACACAGAGAGAGGAAAGGTGGAGAGAGATAAAGAGGTTTTCCATCTGATGGTTCACTCCCCAATTGGCCGAAATGGCCAGAGATGCGTTGATCTGAAGTCAGGAACCAGGAGCTTGTTTCGGGTCTCTCACATGGGTGCAAGGGCCCAAGGACTTGGGCCATCTTCTACTGTTTTTTCCAGGCCACGGCAGAGAGCTGGATAGGAAGTGGAGCAGCTGAGTCTTGAAAGGCGCCCATATGGGATGCCAGCACTGCAAGCCAGGGCATTAACCCTCTGTGCCACGGCCCGGCCCCCAAAATCTTGGCTTCTTAAAAGGCTCCAACTGTTGAGATCTGGGGTGTGATCGAATGATGGACACACAGGATGGGGAAAGAAGTAGTATATCTGGTATCTATAGCTGTATCCAGAACCTTTCCAAAACCCAGTGCTTTATTTATTTTTTATTTGAGAGTCAGAGTTACACAGAGAGAGGAGAGGCAGAGAGGGAGAGAGGAAGAGAGAGAGAGGGAGAGAGAGGTCTTCCATCTTCTGGTTCACTCCCCAATTAGCCACAATGGCTGGAGCTATGCCGATCCGAAGCCAGAAGCCAGGTGCTTCTTCCAGTTCTCCCACGCGGGTACAGGGGCCAGAGGACTTGGACCATCTTCTACTGCTTTCCCAGGCCACAGCAGGGAGCTGTATTGGAAGTGGAGCAGCTGGGTCTTGAACCGGCGCCCATAAGGGATGCCGGTGCCTCAGGCCAGGGCATCAGCCCACTGTGCCACAGCGCAGGCCCCAAACCCAATGCTTTAAAACAACACCTATTGATTGTCTCAGATTCTGTGGGTCAGGAAACCCAGGCAGGACTTTGTAGACCTCCAATCATTTTGGTTGAGCTCATTCATGGGATGCTGCTCACCTGAGGGCTGGTGGGGCTGGGAAGTCCCAGATGGCCTCACTCATATCTCCACCTGTCTGTTTTCTTTGTGTGGTGTCTGTTTCCATCAAGATGGTACAGAGTTGAGTATGTGGTGACTCAGGGTAGTAAGAAAGCAAAAGTAGAAGCCAGTGTTGTGGTGTAACAGGTAAAACCACTGCCTGTGATACCATAGGGACATCCATAGGGGCACTGGTTCGAGACCCAGCAGTTCCACTTCCAATCCAGCTCCCTGCTAATGGCCTGGGAAAGGCAGCAGAAGATGGCCCAAGTGCCTGGAACTCTGTGTTCACGTGGGAGACTCGGAAGAAGCTCCTGGCTCCTGGCTTCGGCTTGGCCCAGCTCTGGCCATTGAAGCCATTTGAAGACTGAACCAGCAGATGGAAGATCTGCATCTCTCTGTTTCTCTCTCTGTTTCTCTCCCTCTAACTCTACTGTTCAAATGAAGAAAAGCAAAAGTGGAAGTTGCAGGCTTCTTAAGACCCAGGCCAAGAATTGGTACAGTGGCACTTTTGCCAATTCTATTTGTCAAAGCCAGGCCCAGTGCCCGCCCAGGCTAAAGGAGGGACATAGACTCCGCCTGTAGCTAAGAGGCAGTGCATGGGACCACAGAAATTGTGGGTGGTCCTCTTTGCAGATAGTTTCTCACAGACAGTGGCTCAAATTTGTGCTACAATTGCCTGGTGCCTTTGTCTTCCTATAGGCAGCAGTGACAAAGTTTTCCAATTTTATGGGGGCAGAAGATAATACTCTGGTCCACTGATGCCTTTTCCTTCCATTCTTTGAGAAGAAAAAAGGTGCAGAAGGGAACGCCATGGTTTTGACCTCAGACCTGAATTCTTGCTCTCATTTAACTGGGAGCTGTGTGATGTTGGGCCCACTTTTTACCCTGTGGACATTACTCTCCTCCTCTCTAGTTGGTAGTCAGCAATACCTCCCTTCTAGTGTGGTGCTGAGATGTAACTGAAATTACTTATACAGTGTGTATAGTCCAGTGCCTAGTAAAGTAGGTGCCTTCCCTTTCCCTTTGATTTGGGAGAGGCATACCTGTGTGCTCATAAGGAGGGTGAGCATGCAATTTAAGGTCTAAAGGTACTGTTGAGTGTGAAAGGAAGCATTAATAATTACAGCAGATAAGAGGCAAAAGCAAGGAGCATCCCATGCAAGCTGGGTTATCCTGGTCGGAAGGACCTGCAGATCAGGGGCAAAGAGGGCGGTGACTGTTACCTTTGTTGAGAATTTTCTAGGGTTTGTTTATATTGAACGTGTCTTAAATGAAAGCTATAACACAGATGAGGACACTCTCCAGAGAAAGTCAGAATTCATAATAGCTGCAGGACAAGATTGTTTGCGTTCTATTACCCTGCATTTTTTTTTGTTGGGGATGATGTATCTTACAGCAAATTTATCTTCTGTGTGAAGATTAAAACAATAAACTCACAGAAAAATTAATCAAATTGACTGGAGAGCACCTTCCACACACACACTTCTCTCTTTAGATCCTTTTTCGATCTCTGCATTACTAAAAGTTCAATTTTAGGAAAGAAAAACTGAGAGAAAGTCCAGGGGAATTCATGTCCTTAGAGTCTGGTACAGAAAGTTATGTTCCAAACATCTTGATGGGGACGAAGCAGTAATGACAAGTCCCATTCCAGACAAAACCTCTCAAAGTATTGTTCATAAAGAAAAATATCAGGCCCATAATGTTAATTGGAAGCTGTTTTGAGAGGTCTGTACGGTTTATAGACTCTTGTGAGTCCTTAATAGAGATGTAGAGATGGCAGAGGAATGGAACAAGTTGAAACTGAAGAAAGATGATTCCAGTGGTGTGTTATCATCTTTTCAGGTATGATGTTAAATATTAGGTCCATCTAGAATAGAACAGCAGAACTTTAATTTTTAAATTTTAAAAATTTTATTTTTATTTATTTGAAAGGCAGAAAGAGGGAAAGAGAGAGATCTTTCATCCACTGGTTCACTTCTTAACGGCTTGCAATAGCTCAGGGTGGGCCAGGCTGAATAAACTGATTAATTTTTAGACTTTGTTATGGATATATAGTTTAGTATGCTTGAAGATGCATTAGGGGTAGCTTAACATGCAGTAGGTTCTTTTTTTAAAAGATTTATTTATTTATTTTAAAGTCAGAGTTACACAAAGAGAGAAGGAGAGGCAGAGAGGGAGAGACAGAGAGGTCTTCCATTTGCTGGGTCACTCCCCATTTGGCCACAACGTCTGGAGCTGCACTGATCTGAAGCCAGGAGCCAGGAGCTTCCTCCAGGTTTCCCACACAGGTACAGGGGCCCAAGGACTTGGACCATCTTCTACTGCGCTCCCAGGCCATAACAAAGAGCTGGATTGGAGGAGCAGTTGGGACTTGAACTGGTGCCCATATGGGATGCAGGCACTGCAGGTGGCGGCTTTACCCACTAGACCACAGTGCTGGCCCAGTAGGTTCTTAATATACATTTACTACATCTATTACCATGGTAATAACTTTCCTGTTTAAATTTGGAAATCAGCAGTGCAGGAAATAATCTGTAGAAGCACAAGCTTACAATAAAACTTGCTATTCCTGGGCAGACTTTCGGCACAGCAATTAAGACATCTGCTTGGGGTGGCCACATCCCGTATTAGGAGTTCCTGAATTCAAGTCCTGGCTCAGCTTCCTGCTAATGCAGACCCTGGGAAGCAGCAGGTGATAGCATTAGCATTTAGGTCACTGCCACCCAAGTGAGTTAATTCAGTTCCTGGCCCATGGTCTTGGGCTGTTGTAGGCATATTGGGAGTTAATGCATAAATGTCTATCTCCTTGCTTGTCAGATAATTGTTGTTTTTAAAAAGAGGCAGGAGAAATATGATCATGTATAAATATACATATTTGTTTTAGAGAACTTTTGGGAAATGCACATTTTTTGGTAATTCCATTTTCCATGAACTTCTTGCAGTAGCCTCATAAATAGCTTTTAGTATGGTTCCTGACATGAATCTTGAGATAATATATTTTTTTTGTAATTTCAGTTTGGTTGCAAATGTTTACTTTTTTCCCCTCAATCTCAGATGATTGCTTGATGTAGTGTAGAATTCTGGGTCAACACTGGTTTTCCCATTTTGGAAGATGTTTATTGTCTCTGGCATTTATTTAGGGATATGCTGGTAAATGCTTTCCAGAGACCAGGAAAAGAAATCTGATTTGTAGCATTTATTGATTTTTGTGGGATAAATACTCCCACTAAGTCTGATTTCAAGCTACTAACATTTGAATGATTGGCTCACAAAATTCCTGGAAATTTAACCACGGCACTTATGAGTTGGTGCAGGCTGGCTGCAGTTTACTGCAATATTTACTATTGTTGTTCATCCTTATTTACTTATTTGAAAATCAGAGAGAGAGAGAGAGAGAGAGAGAGAGAGAAACCTTCCATCTGCTGACTCATTCCCCAGACGGCTGCAACATCCAGGCCTAGTGCAAGTAGAAGCCAGGAGCCCAGAACTGCATCTAGGACTCCCACGTGGGTGGGAGGAACCCAAGTAGTTGTGCCATGTTCCACTGCCTTCCCACGAGCATTAGTTGGGAGGTGGATCGAATGAGGGGAAGCCAGGACTTGAATTGGTGCTCTGATATGGGATGTTGGTGTCTCAAGCAGCAATTTAATCTGCTGTTAACTAAAAAAAAAAAAAAAAAAAAAAAAAAAGGTACTTCGGAACAGGAGGCAGGTGTTCCAAGTGGTGGATTAACATGCTGTGTCACAACACTTAGTTAATATTTATTTAGTGTCCATGTGGCACTTTTATATGCATTAACTCACTTAATCCTCCCCAAAAACTATTATGTATAAATTGTCATTCCCCCAAACTATTATATAGTTGTCATCCCTATTTCATACTTAGGGATTCTAAAGTTTTGAGAAGTTAAATGAGTTGTAGGGCAAGTGTTGTGGCAGTGCCTAGCCTATTCCAGTCCTGGATACTCCTCTTCTGATCAAGCTTTATGCTAATGCGTCCTGGAGAGGGAGCATTTGATGGCTCAGATACTTGCAGCCCTGCCACCCCCATGGGAGATCCAGATGCAGCTCTGGGTTCCTGGTTTTGTCCTGTCCCAATCCCAGCTGTTGCAGGCATTTGGGTGATAAACCACGGAATGGGAGATCCATCTTCTCTCCCCCACTCCCACCTTGTCTCTCTTTCATACTGTCTTTCAAATAAATAAATATATAAACTTAAAAATTCAAAAAATTAAATGATTGGTAAAGTCACAATTAAGAGGAGCAGAGCCAGTACAAAGCCTATAATCAGGCTCACTCAAAATTCATTATTCAAGCCAGGCTTTTCTGTGTCTTTTAACTCTAATAACCATTACATTAAACTGTGAACATACATATATAAAAGTGCAGAAATAATAATGGAATGGCATGGTGAATTTTACAAAATGAACAAGCTCATGTCCAGATAAAAAGCAATAGAAATTCCATTTATATACTGCACATGTATTCTCTACTTTGAATTCAATTATTGATTTTGGCAATTTATTTTTATTTTTATTTTCTGTGCACATGATCATTTCTTCTATAAGTAATCACCTTTTTTATTTCTTTCCAATTAGAATTCATTTTTCCTTACCTTGTCCTGTGGGTAGGGATATCTATGAAACATTTAGATATAGTGAATCAGGCACCCTTTATTGTAGACTAAATATTACTAGAATAAATGAAAACTATGTTGATATGTTATCTATTTTGTATTTTTGTGTTTTCTTTCCCAATACTTTTTTTTTTTGATGGGAAGAGTTAGACAGTGAGAGAGAGAGAGAGGGAGAGACAGAGAGAAAGGTCTTCCTTCCGTTGGTTCACCCCCCAAATGGCAACTACGGCCAGCGCGCTGCGCCAGTCTGAAGCCAGGAGCCAGGTGCTTCCTCCTGGTCTCCCATGGGGTGCAGGACCCAAGCACTTAGGCCATCCTCCACTGCACTCCAGGGCCACAGCAGAGAGCTGGCCTGGAAGAGGAGCAACCAGGACAGAATCCGGCGCCCCGACCGGGACTAGAACCCAGGGTGCTGGCACCGCAGGCAGAGGATTAGCCAAGTGAGCCTCGGCACTGGCCTTCCTAATACTTCTAATTTAGATTTATTACTTTATTGACAAGATTTATTTATTTATTTGAAAGGCAGTTAGAAAGAGAGAGAGAGAGAGGTATTCTACCTGCTGGTTCACTCCCCAAATGGCCACAGCGGCTAAAGCTGTGCTGATCTGAAGCCAGGAGCCAGGAGCTTCTTCTGGGTCTCCCATGTGGGTGTAAGGTCCGAAGGACTTGGGCTGTCTTCTGCTTTCCCAGGCCATAGCAAAGAGCTGGATTGGAAGTGAAGCAGCCAGGATTTGAACCTGTACCCATATGGGAAACTAGCACTGCACGCAGTGACTTTACCAGCCACACTACAGTGCCAGTCCCTAACAAGATTTTTAAGAACAAATTAAAACCAAAGCCCTCAGTTAGTTGCCCATTCCACTCATCTGTATTAAATATTTCTTTCTATAATGTCTTAATAACTTTTCAAAAAACATGTCAAATCTGTGAAAATATATCTAACACATATCAATTTTATGCATTTCTATTCTATAATGCAAAGACTTTTTTTTTGCTTGAAACAACAGAAAATGATGGTCTAACAGTACTAGAGGCTAGCAGGCTGAAATCAAGGTGTTGGCCCGGATGTCTGTTGGTTCTAGGGAAGAATATTTTC
Source organism: Oryctolagus cuniculus (assembly GCF_964237555.1). NCBI lineage: Eukaryota > Metazoa > Chordata > Mammalia > Lagomorpha > Leporidae > Oryctolagus > Oryctolagus cuniculus. The sequence goes on along the minus strand of NC_091435.1, from coordinate 155,420,399 downwards.
TTGCTGGCAATCCTTGGGGTTCTTTGACTTACAGGTACACCACTCTAGTTAAATGACCATTTTCTCCCTGTGTGTCTAATTTTTTATGGAAAGTATTTAAAAATGTTTAATTCACAATAATTGTATATATTTATGAAGTATAATATGATATTTCCGTACATATATACATTGTATACTGATTGAAATCGAGTAATCAGTGTTTCCCCATGGATGTTACTTTATAAACAGAGGCTTGGAGTTTCTTTCTTCCGTTTGTTCATACACTATATGCTAGGTTATTGTGAACTATGGTCTCCCTGCTGTGCTTGTAACACTAGGAACTTGCTGCTTTGCTCTAACTCTGATTTGATTCCCATTATCCAAGTTTCCTCTTTCCCTCCAACCCCTTCAGCCTCTAGTAATCACTATATTCATATTGAGCATTTTTAAGCTTTTAAATATGAGGGATAGTTGTGATATGAAGGATAGTATGTGATATTTCTCCTTCTGTATCTGGGTTATTTCACTTAACATGATGTCTTCTCGGTCCATTCCTTTGACTGCAAATGAAAGAATTTCATTCTTTTTTATGGATGAGTAATATTGCATTGTGTAGTCATACTGCTTTAGAAAAATCCATTCATCTGATGACGGGCAGTGTTATTCCGTACATTGGCTATTATAAACAGCGCTGCAAAAACACGACCGCCTACCGGGTGCCCATTGCGCATGTGCACAGGCTTAGTTCTGGTTTCTACCGTTGGCGATGTGAGGGGGCTTCTTCCAGCTCTCGGAGGCGGCGGGGACCTGAGGGGCGCTCAGACCAGAGCTGCTGGGGTGAGAGGCACAGATAGGAGTCTGATCGCAGAGCAGAGCTGATGTTTCCAGGGTAGCACTGGGGCCGCCCCTGCTCCGCCATTCGTGACTCGGCTGTTTAACTGCTGGCGCTTGGTGCTGCGTCTCCTGGTGCGGTGGACGAGTCCTGTTTTCAAGGGCAGATGATGTTTAACAGCTTTGAAGGATCTAAAACGTGTGTGTCTGCAGACAGCAATAAAGATGAAGAATTTGTAGAAGAGTTTAACAGATTAAGAACCTTCACTGGTTTTCCAAGTGATAGTCCTGTTTCAGCAGCAACACTGGCTCGAGCAGGGTTTCTATATGCTGGAGAAGGAGACACTGTACGATGCTTTAGTTGTCGTGCAGCAGTGGACAGGTGCATGTACGGAGACTCAGCAGTTGGAAGACACAGGGCAGTATCCCCAAATTGCAGATTTATCAATGGCTTTTATTTTGAAAACAGTGCCACACAACCTACAAATCCTGGTGTCCAAAATGGTGAATACAGAAGTGCAGACGACCTGGGAAACAGAAATCATTTTGCTTTGGACGGACCATCTGAGACTCCTGCAGACCCTCCTTTGAGAACTGGACAGATTGTAGGTACCCCAGACACTGTATACCCGAGGAACCCTGAGATGTGTAGTGAAGAAGCTAGATTAGAGTCCTTTCAGAACTGGCCAGATTATGTCCACTTAACTCCCAGAGAGTTAGCCAGTGCTGGGCTCTACTACACAGGTATTGATGATCAAGTGCAGTGCTTTTGTTGTGGTGGAAAACTGAAAAACTGGGAACCTGGCAATCGTGCCTGGTCAGAACACAGGCAGCACTTTCCTACTTGCTTCTTTGTTGTGGGCAGGGGTGTTAATAATCAAAGTGAATTTAATATTGTGAGTTCTGATAGGAATTTCTCAGATTCAACAAATCCTCCAAGAAACCCAGCCATGGCAGATTATGCTGCTCGGATCATTACTTTTGGATCATGGAGATACTCAGTTAACAAGGAGAAGCTTGCAAGAGCTGGATTGTACTGTTTAGGTGAAGGTGATCAAGTAGAGTGCTTTCACTGTGGAGGGGGCTTAACTGACTGGGAGCCCAGTGATGATCCTTGGGAGCAACATGCTAAGTGGTATCCAGGGTGTGAATATGTATTAGAAAAGAAAGGACAAGGGTACATCAATAATATTCATCTGACCCATTCACTTAAGGAGTCTCCAGCAAGGGCTGCTGGGAAAATACCATCACTATCCGAAAGAATTGTTGATCCCATCTTCCAAAGTCCTGTGGTACAAGAAACTCTGAGAATGGGATTCAGTTTCAGGGAGATTAAGAAAATGATGGAGGAAAAAGTACAGAGGTGTGGGAGCAACTATAAATCACTTGAGGTTGCAGATCTAGTGACTGCTCAGAAAAACAGTCCACACGATGAATCAAGTCAGGCTTCCTTGCAGAAAGAAGTTAGCACTGAAGAGCAGCTAAGGCGCCTGCAAGAGGAGCGGCTTTGCAAAATCTGTATGGACAGAAATACTGCTGTTGTTTTTATTCCTTGTGGACATCTGGTCACTTGTAACACATGTGCTGAAGCAGTTGACAAATGTCCCATGTGCTACACAGTCATTACTTTCAAGCAAAAAATTTTTACATCTTAATCTGACTTCACAGTAGGCCTGGTTGTGTTCCTGTTATTTCCCTGATTGAACGGGTGATATGAGCTGAATTTAAGTAATCAGCATTGAATTCCATTAGCATTTGCTCCAAAGTAGAGAAAAAAAGATAATGTTTTATTCGGCCATATAAAATTTGAATTTCTGGCTTTTTCAGGTTATTAGCTGTATTTTTCTTCCTATTTTTTTTTTACTGTTATTTGAAACCTTAAAGAACATCTAATTATAACTGATCACAATGTGCATTGGTAGTATGGTGACTAAGTGTACGTGAATTAATCGTCTGAGTTTCTCATTCTTTTCAGATAGGCATAACAAATGGAACATTCTCTAGAAACATGGAAATAAATCTCAATCACATAATTTGTTTTATTTTTCACACTGGTGGAAAGACAAAAGATTATTTTTAGATGCTTGTCTTTTGCCGGCGCTGTGGCTCACTAGGCTAATCCTCCACCTTGCGGCGCCGGCACACCGGGTTCTAGTCCCGGTCGGGGTGCCGGGTTCTGTCCCGGTTGCCCCTCTTCCAGGCCAGCTCTCTGCTGTGGCCAAGGAGTGCAGTGGAGGATGGCCCAAGTGCTTGGGCCCTGCACCCCATGGGAAACCAGGAGAAGCACCTGGCTCCTGGCTTTGGATCAGCACGGTGTGCCGGCTGCAGCACGCCAGCCACGGCGGCCGTTGGAGGGTGAACCAACAGCAAAGGAAGACCTTTCTCTCTCTCTTTCTCTCTCACTGTCCACTCTGCCTGTAAAACAAAACAAAACAAAACAAAACAAAAAAAACACCCAAAAAACAAAAAAACAAAACAAAACAAAAAAACCCAAAACCAGATGCTTGTCTTTTTGTTCCAAGAATCTGCCCATTTTCTTTTAAAATTATAAATCCATAGTTGTGTGATTGATTTCAAAAGAGCAATTTTGTTGTCTTAAAGAGGGTATTCAATGATATAACACTGTCTAGTCAACATGTAATGACTTACCTGGAAAGATGTCAAAGATACTTTTAGTGTCAAAGTAAGTTTGTTAAGTAGCAAAACACTGCATATTATGGGTCGACTCAAGATGTGCATGTGTTTTATGTATGTGTAGAATAAATGTTTTGGAAATAAAACTGTTAAATGTGGTTTCGTTTGGGGGCATGGGGTAGAAGGATGGGTCCCATAGTAGGTTACAGGGTCTTTCACTTTCTATATTTTTCCTTTTTATTCTGTTTGAATTTTTATAAATATGTATTGCTTTTGTAATCAGATTTTATAGAAAGTATTTTATTGATGTAAAGGCTTAGGCATGTTCAAATGCCTGCAAAACTATTGATTGGTAGTTTTACTCTTTCTAATCCAAGAAGGCAGGGAAGTTAATCTTCTTGGTACCAATGTGAAATTTAAATGTTTTTATGTTTTGCCTGTTTTGTGAGTGGAAAATACTTGAGTGGTAGTTTTCTGTCACTTCTTATCTATGACCTTATCTTGTTTCAAAATAAATATTTCTTATTTTTTAAATTTAAATAAAAAGCATGGTAGAGCAGGGGTCTTTCTAATACAATGATTTTATGTCTTTTATATATTTACCCAGTAATGAGATTGTTGGATCATATGGCAGTTCTGTTTCTAGTTTTTAAAGAAATCTCCATACTGTTTTCCATAATGGCTGTATTAATTTATATTCCCACCAACAGTGCATAGGGGTTCCCCTACTTCCATGTTCTTGCTGGCATTTGTTACTTTCTATCTTTTTAATAATAACCATTCTAACAGAGTGAGGTGATGATATAGTGGTTTTGATTTGCATTTCCCTGATGGCTAGTGGCATTGGGCATTTTTTCATGTGTTTGTTAACAATTTGTATTTCTTCTTTGAGAACTGTCCGTTCAGGTACTTTGCCCATTTCTTAACTGGATTAATTATTTGTTGTTGAGTTTTTTGAGTTCCTGTTATATTCTAGATATGACTCCGTCATAAGATAAGTAGCTTATAGATATTTTCTACTATCTGTTGGATTTCACTTCATATTTTTTCCTTTGCTGTGCAGAAGCATTTTATTTAGACACAATCCCATTAGTCTAGCTTTATTTTTGTTGCTATTACTTTATCAAAAGGCTTATCCACAAAGTCATCACTGACATTAATGTCCTGAAGGATTATTCATGTATTTTCTTCTAGCAATTTCATAATTTCAGGTCTTACATTTGGGTTTTTGATCCATCCTCAATCTATTTTTGTAAATGCTGAAAGGTAGTAATTCAATTTTTCTAGCACCACTTTTTTTTTTTTGACAGGCAGAGTTAGACAGTGAGAGAGAGAGAGACAGAGAGAAAGGTCTTCCTTTCATTGATTCACCCCCCAAATGGCCGCTACGGCTGGTATGCTGTGACGATCCGAAGCCAGGATCCAGGTGCTTCCTCCTGGTCTCCCATGAGGGTGCAGAGCCCAAGCACTTGGGCCATCCTCCACTGCCTTCCTGGGCCACTGCAGAGACTGGAAGAGGAGCAACCAGGACAGAATCCAACACCCCAACCGGGACTAGAACCCGGGGTACTGGCACCACAGGTGGAGGATTAGCCTAGTGAGCCATGGTGCCGGCCTAGCACCACCTTTTCAAAAGACTATTCTGGGGCCGGCTCTGTGGCACAGTGGGTTAACACCCTGGCCTGAAGCGCCAGCATCCCATATGGGCTCCGGTTTGAGTCTCAGATGCTCCACTTCTGATCCAGCTCTCTGCTATGGCCTGGGATAGCAGTAGAAAATGGCCCAACTCCTTGGGCTCCTGTACCCATGTGGGAGACCCAGAAGAAGCTTCTGGCTCCTGGCTTCGGATTGGTGGAGCTCTGGCCGTTGTGGCCGATTGGGGAGTGAACCAGCAGATGGAAGTCCTCTCTCTCTCTCTCTCTCTCTCCTTCTCCTCTCTCTGTGTAACTCTGACTTTCAAATAAATAAACGAATCTTTTTTTTTTTTAAAGAAAAGACTATCCTTTCTCCAATATGTTTTCTTGTACCTTTGTCAAAAATCAATTTTTTGTACATGTGTGGATTAAATTCTGGGCTGTCATTTGTATTCCATTGATCTGTGTGTTTATATGTATCATGTTGTTTTAATTACTATAGCTTTGTAGTATGCTTTGGAATCAAGTTTTGTGATACCTCCAGCATTTTTTTCCCTCTCAGAGTCCTTTGGCTATTCTGGATTTTTGTCGTTCCATTACGAATTTTGGGATTGCTTTTTCTAATTCCGGAAAGAATATCGTTGTTATTTTGATAGGGATTTCATTGCACCCACAGATTATTTTAAATAGTATGGCATTATATTGATGTTAATTCTTCTGATCAACAAAAAGCAATATCTTTTCATTTTTTGAATCCTTTGTGATTACTTTCATCAGTGTTTTAAAATTTTCCTTTTTGAGATCTTTCACTTTTTTGGTGAAATTTATTCATAATTTTTAATCTATGTGTATGATATTTCTTAGTTTCTCTTTCAGCAAGATCATTACTCATGTATAAAAATTCTACTCTCTTTTGTATGTTGATTTTATATTCTGTGAATTTACTGAATTGGCCTTTCTATTCTAACAGCTTTTTTGGTGGAGTATTTAGGTTTTTCTATGTGCAAAATCATGTCATCTGCAAATATGGATACTTAGACTTCCTCTTTTCCAATTTTGATGCCCTCTACACTAATTACTATTGCTAAGCTTCCAATAATATACTGAGTAAGTATGGCAAAAGTAGACATCCATGTTTTTTTTTTTTTTAAAAAGATTATGTGTTTATTTATTTGAGAGGCAAAGTTACAAACAGAGGGAGAGATAGAGTTTATTCCCCAGTTGACCGCAATGGCTGAAGGTGGGCAAATCAGAAGTCAGGAGGCAGGAGCTTCTTCCAAGCACTTGGGCCATCCTCCACTGCTTTTCCAGGCCATAAGCAGAAAGCTGGATCAGCTGGGAGACCAACCACGCCCATATGAGATGCCCATACTGCAGGTAGAGGTTTGCCTACTATGCCACAGTGCTGGTTCCGCCATCCATGTCTTGTCTCAGATCTAAGGGGAAATGCTTTCAGCTTTTTTCATTCAGTTTGATATTTCCTATTGGTTTGTTATATAGACCCTTTATAATTTCGAGGTATGTTCCTTGTATTACCAAACTGGAGTTTTGTTTTTTTTTTTTTTAACATGAAGGAATGCTGAATTTTATCAAACGCTTCCTCTATATCTTTCAATATGAGCAAATGGTTTTTTTTATTTCTTCTGTGACTACCCTTGCATCCCTAGGATAAATACCTCTTGATCTTGTTCAGCCCAAGCACTTTGGCCATTTTCTGCTGCCTTCCCAGGTGCATCAGCAGGGAGCTGGCTCAGAAGTGGAGCAGTTGGGTCTCGAGTTGGCGCCAGCTTCACAGGCGGCAGCTTTACCTGCTACGCCACAGCTCGGTCTCCTCTTCAGATTTTAAATTAAGAATGCGATCAGAGCTGTGCTCAGATTCACTGCCTTTTTTGGAACTGTTTTGACTTTTTGGGGCTGCTGCTGTCTGCCTTCTTAGCATTAGCACTTCCTACAGACATCTTACTTTTAGCAGCAACTCTGTTCTGTTTTTCTCTTTTAGATGTCTTTTTTGGTGGTTCCGCTTCACTTTCTTTATCTTCATCACTACAAGATTCAGCTAACAGAACTTCTGGGGTTGGTCCTCTTCACCTTCCTGGCCATTCCAGAACTGTTCTGTTCCTTTTTACTGCCTTCATTGGTAGCTTTTTCAGAGTTTGGCAATGGTTTGCAGAGGCTTGGGATGCATGAAGAGATTCAAAATCCTCTTCGTAGTTTCTTATTTATATCTGATTGTTTCAGTTCCAGACCTCCAAGATTCTCTTTAACATGGCATTTCTAAAATTTTCATCATTTCTTCCCTTTTATACTGAATCATTCCTTTTTCAAATGGAAAACTATTGTACTGACTCACATTATTCTTTAAGGAAAACACTGTCTCATCTATGGTAAAGTAATGTCTATAGATTTTTTTAAAAGAGATTTATTTATTTTTGTGTGAAAAGCAGAGTTTCAGAGAAGAGAGAGACATGGAGAGACCTTCATCCACTGGTTGACTCACCAAATGGTTGCAGTAGCCACGACTGGGCTCGGATGAAGCCAGGAGCCCAGAAATTCAGCTGGCTCTCCCACATGACTGGCAGGGCCGAACACTTGGGCCATCGTCTGCTGTCTTCCCAGGCACATTAGCAGGGAGCTGGATTGGAAGTGAAGCAGCTGGGACTTGAACCACTGCTCATGGAGAATTCTAGTATCTCAGGCAGTGTGGCTTAACCCAGTGTGCCACAGTGCTGGCCCCAGAAGTGTGTGTAAATTTCTAAGTTCATCTGTTTTCTTCTTGCTCAGGAAAGGTTATCTTTTTCTTTTCCCAGTTTATGCCCCTCTCTTGTGCAATTTAAGTGACTCTCTTTGTAAGGAAGAGACTTGTATTGTCACCCTTGCTATGTTTTTCTTTAACAGATAGACAGTGACAAATCTTTGGCATTTGGGTAAAGGTGTTGTCTTCCGTGATTGCTTCCAGCTTGTCAGGGGAATCACGTGGGCACTACCTAGGACTGCCACTTTGCCAGGAGCTTGGGGTATTCCAGGGTTCTGCCTGCAGGGATCCAGCAGGTGGTAGAGCCCAATTTAAAAAAGGATGATCCACTCCATAAATGTCTGCCCTTATTATCCAGGGGACTGTATGTTGGCCTCTGCAGGAGGAATTTTGTTATGGTATGATGAAAGAAATCTTGGTTCTTGTCTCATATTGAAGAAGAATTTCCATGCAGACAGGGACAGTGAGCAAACTAAGATATATTTAAGTGAGAAACCTCCTGCTGCAGCAGTCAGGGGGGGCTTTGAGGGAGGAATTGCCTAGGAAACTTGCCAGTGCTGGGTTTTTTTATACACAAAAGTGCCTATCTAGGTTTAGCCAATCAGGGAGAAGCAGAATGACAGCTAACAACCCATCAGAGGGCTACAATAACAGCCAATGAGGAGGCTGGAATAACAGTCAACCAGAGGGCTGGTGTAATAACAACCAATCAGAGGTAAGGATGAAACCCATCATGGAGCTGGAACTGAAATCCTGTCTTGCCTGTTCATGATAAAACTAAGAAACCCATCAGAGGGATGGGAATTGGTAATGCTGTTTAGCACACAACAAAACTAAATGTTGCTACAGGGAACCTGTGGGAGGAGTTGAGTACTTTGTCTACTCTTAATGGGACTCTGCTCCTTTTTCTCATTCCTATTGGGATCTGACTTAACTGCTTATTAGCCCATCTAACCCCTCGGAAGTTGGCACTGAAGAGGTTGACATCCTCTTCATAATGATAATGATTGCATTATCATTTAGAAATTGATTTGCTGTATTCTGGAAGAGATAATTTGAATTGGTTTGTTTACAAGAGGAGTAACCGGGACAGCCCCAATCAGGACTAGAACCTGCGGTGCTGGCGCTGCGGGCAGAGGATTAGCCTAGTGAGCCGCGGTGCCAGCCAATTTATTAATATTTTGAGATGTTTTAGTTTTTCTTTGAGAAGTAATTTTATGGATATATTCTGAGTGATGGCCATCCTTTATAGTTTGGTGAGGTGTGTTTTGTGAATCAGCTTATTGTTTACTTGAATATTCTATTTCATCAAAATTTCTCTCTCATGTTTAAGAACAGCTTTTGCCCCAGTTTATATGTTGCTGTACAGCAAACTATCTTTAGTGACTTAAAATTATATTATTTGTTTTACACTGAAATATGAAATTTGAGCAGAGTCCAGTATGAACAGTTTGTCTCTCTTCCATGTGATGTCAGCTGGAATACCTTTAAACCTGGAGACTACTTTGTATCATTGATGAATTTGTTCACACTATCTAAGAAGTTGAATTTGTTGTCAGAAATTTATCCATTATTTAAAATTAACATTTTAGTATCAGTGGGACCACAGTGATGTACCTTTGTTTAAATTTTTAAAAAATTTATTTTCATTTTATTTGAAAGAGAGACAGAAAGAGAGGCAGACAAACATGGATCTCTCATCTGCTAGTTCACTCCCCAAATCCCTGTAATAGCCAGGGCTGGCCAAAGCCAGGAGCCAGCAACCAATCCGTGTCTCCCATATATATGGCAGGACCCCAAGTACTTGAGCCATTCCCTGCTGCTTCCCAGGGTGCACACAGGCAGGAAGCTGGATTGGAAACAGAAGAACTGAGATTCAAATCAGGCACTCTGAAATGATGCGGGCATCACAAGCCACGACTTAACTTCTGTGCCAAACACACAAAGAAAAAAATTCACTTTGATAATTTAGACAAGCAAGTTTTTTTCCTTTATATCACACATCATATTTTACTGTGTATAGGAAATGAAAATGATTAATAATGAAGTAAGACTGTCTTTTCTAATCTTTTAAATTGTTTTGCCTTTAAATATATTTCTCTTATTATTTAAAGTACAGGGACAGACAGTGCTAGAAATGGATAACTTCTCCAATCGCCTTTAAATAGTTTTGCCCACAGCTATCTCTTTCATTATTGAAAACACAGTAGATTATAATGGATGGTTAGGGTAGTTTTCCTAGGAAAATTTAAAATTGCTTTATCTGAATACTGTAGTGAGAATCCGTTGTTGACAGCTTCCTCCAAAGACTGTGGGAAAGCTGCTCTGACAACATAGCCTTCAAATATTGTGCTCTAAAGAAGAATGTGGCTTACTTATGTCTCACATGGGAGTTTTGAGGTGAGCAGTCCAGGCAAGGATGTCTCTGCTGCACACAGTGATTCTGGGATTAGGTTTCTTGTGTTTTGTGGTTCTTCCCTGGTCTGGGGTCTTATGTTTATCTGCATGGTCAATCTGAATTTCAGGCGCCCCCCAGGTAATTTTTTCTCACAAATAAGTGAAAGGTCAAGTTGGACACTAATGCTTATTTTAAATTGATGACAACAATCACATGGCTACACTTGGCTTCAAGAATGGTGAGGAAATACAGTGTTAGTAGGTCAACTATTGCTTAAATTATATTATTTTAGAATAACAGGATAATGGATTTTCGTAGGCAATTAGCAGTGTCAAATACTAATGGTAGTACAGGAATTGGCAAGAAAGGAAGTGAGTTTTTGGGGGTAAGTTCTGGAAAAACTTTGCTATTGGTTTAGTCATAAAAAATGATTTAATGTGGTTAAATTGCTTTCAGGAAACTGAGAATTTATTCATATTAGTTTCCCAGTTTGGGACGGCTGAGATATCACAATACCCACCTCTCTCTCTCTCTCTCTTTCTCTCTCTCTCTCTCTCTCTCTCTCTCTCAAGATTTATTTATTTATTTGAAAGACAGAGTTACAGAGAGGCAGAGGCAGAGAGATAGGTAGATATGTAGATAGATAGATAGTTAGATAGAGGTCTTCCATCCATTGATTCACTCTCCAGTTGACCGCAATGGCTAGAGCTGAGTCAGTTTGAAGCCAGGAGTCAGGAGTTTCCTCCCTATCTCCCATGCAGGTGTGGGAGCCCAAGGATTTGGTCCATCTTCTACTGCTTTTCCAGGCCATGGTAGAGAGTTGGATTGGAAGCGGAGTAGCCAGAACTCGAACTGGCGCCCATATGGGATGCCAGCACTGCAGCTATGACCTCACCAGCTACATACACCACAGCACTAGCCCATCATCTCTTTACAAATGAATCAGAGTTACATTAACTGTCTGTTCCCTGGGACAATTTCTGGTCGATTGGACTTTGATTCCAAAACACAGACACAGAAGTTTTACTTTGCCAAGTGTTAAAGTGATGGAAGACAGGAATGACTTTCTGAGCTACTGCAATTGAGGTGTGAGTTTACTTAATGGGAATACATTAAGTGCTGCTGATTGAGGATGAACCTTTTGATACCAGCTGTTATAAAGCATTCTTGATTGGCCATTTTATGCTTTTGAAAATCTTGTATTAAATCTTCCTAAATGTGAGTTGATGAAATAGAACCATTTTGTCTCCCACACCACACATCTAAAGGGATAGTTATGCTATGTCCCAAATTGGCCAAATCATCTTTTTTAGCATTGAAAACATTAACTTGCAGGAGGTATATGAAAAATCTCTATAGCTTCCATTCAATTTAATGAGAATATAAAGCTGCTCTAAAAATAAAATCTAATAAAAATAAACACTGGTTTGTATGTAGAATAATATGAAAAATTCACTATATTTAGCTAACCTAGTAACTCAGTCTGCATATGGCATTTTATTCTTTCTGGCCCCTCCTCATGCTCTCCTCTCTCCCATATCTCTTGTTCCATACTTACTTCTCAGACACCTTTACTTACAAATCAGTCCCTGTGAGTGGCATGATGTAGGTTGGGATGTTTGGAATACATAGGGATAATGGTGTTGGGACAGACTTGACAGGTTTATGAGTGATCCTGGAACATTTTGCTAAAACTACGGAGATGAATTCTTGTGTATTTTTGTTTTTGAAACTGTTTTGGCTCTACTCACTTTGCTACTTGAAGTGTGGTCCCTGGAAGAGTCACATCATACGAGATTGTTAGAAATGCAGAATTGGAGGTCCTACTTCATACTTTCTGATTCACAGTGGGGATACTAACCACACTTCCCTGTGGGAAGCACTGCGCTGGAAAATAAGATATTTGATGAAACCTGGTTATCTAGTTTCTTATAGAATTTTAATAAAATTACTCCAGGTTTACTGCCCCATAGATAAAGCACTTTAGTCAAGTCTCATCTCCTTGAGACTTTAGAATCATCATGGAGGAGTCAGTGTTGTGGTGTAGTGGGAAAAGCCACTGCCTGCAATGCTGGTTTGAGCTCTGGTTCCTGTCCTGGCTGCTCCACTTCCAATACAGCTCTCTATTTATAGCTTGGGAAAAACAGCATAAGATTCCAAGTTCTGGGCCCTTGCCACCCACATGGGAGACCTGGAAGAAGATCCTGGTTCCTGGCCCAGCTCTGGTCATTGTAGCCATCTGGGGAGTGAACCAGAGGATAGAAGGCATCTCTCTCTCCCTTTCTCTCTCTCTCCCCTCTGTTAATTTTGACTTTCAAATAAATAAAAATTTCTTTTAAAAAATTTTATTATTATTTATTTATTTATTTGACAGGTAGAGATAAGATAGTGAGAGAGAGAGACAGACAGAGAAAAAGGTCTCCTTTCCGTTGGTTCACCCCCGAAATGGCCACTATGGCTGGCACTGTGCTGATCCGAAGCCAGGAGCCAGGTACTTCCTCCTGGTCTCCCATGTGGGTGTAGGAGCCTAAGTACCTGGGCCATCCTCCACTGCCTTCCCAGGCCACAGCAGAGAGCCGGACTGGAAGAGGAGCAACAAGGACTAGAACCCAGTGCCCATATGGGATGCTGACACTGCAGGGGGAGGATTAACCAAGTGAGCCATGGCGCTGGCCCCCAAAATTTCTTAAAAAAGAAAGAAACATCATGGAAAAGGGAGGGAGGAAGGGACTATCATCATGTTCTTAGAATTGCATCTACAAATCCACAGTGAATCTGTTAAAAACTAATTAAAAATTACAATAAAAAATTAATGAAAAGAAACACCATGAAGCCCTATGGTTCACCAGATAATTGAAGCAGCTCCTTTTAGTGTAACCTGGTGTGGCAGTTTGAACTGACAAAAATGTAAATGCAAAGCATAGGCTGAGAGAAATGATTAATAATACAGATATCTCACAAAGGACTTCTCTCTAGAATACATAATAAACTCTACAAGTCAATAATAATAGGATAAACCAGGAGAAATGGTAAGACATTTGAGTGGACACCTTACAAATAACGTCAGTAAGCATATGAAAAGATACTGCACATCATTGGCACAAAAATACAAATTAAAGTTATAAGATTTGATTTGCAAGCCCACTTGACTGACTACCATGAAAATATGCAGCCACACAAAGTGATGGAAAGGATGTGGAACACTGTGCCTTGCCACTGAAAGTATACAATGGTACAAACTTAAAAGTTTTGCATTTTCTTAAAATGTTAACCATGACTGAGAAATTCCACTTCTCTGGGTGTTTACCCAAGAAAGAAGAAAACATATATCCAAGAAAAGATTTGCATAAAAATGTTTGTAGCAGTATTATACATATGGTTCCCAACCTGAATCCAACTCAAATGTTCATCAACAGGTGAATGCATAAAGGCACCATGATGTATCCATATAACAGAATGTCAAACAGCCATCAAAAGCAATATATGTAGCAATATAGAAGAGCAGGATAGAGCTATGTAAAATGATAGAAGTCTAATCTTCAATAGTTACAAGTGGCATGATTCTACTTACCTGAAATTCTGGTAAAGGCAACTTGTCTACAGTAGCAAAAAGCAGACAAATGGTTACCTGGGGCTTAGGGTTTAGAAGACTTGACTGCAAATGGGCACAGAAAAACTTTTTTGGGGGTAATAGAATTCTATACCTTGATTACTGTGGTAAAGTGTGTCTGTGTGAAGAATTTGTTAAAACTCATTCAGACACATTTAAAATGAGCCAATTCTTCTGAATTGTACATTATTAACCAATAAAATTGACTTAAATACACCCCTCTCTGCTCAGAGCAAACTTAAGCTCCTAATTACCAATATCTATTCTATAACATCTGAGCAAGCCTTAATGTGTAGCTTCCTTGTTCTTTCTGTTTTCCCCCTAGGACCTTAAAAAATAAAAAAAGGAAGATAAGAAAAAAAATAATTTGAAAACAATCCAAAGATGTTTATTTTTAAATTTTTTTAAATAAAGATATATTCATTTATTTGAAAGACAGAGTTACAGAGAGAAACAGAGAGAAAGGTATGGGGGAGGGAAAATGAGAGGGAGAGAGAGAGAGAGATTCCATCTGCTTGTTCATTTTCCAAATGACCTCAATGTTTGGGGTGTTCCAGGCCCAAGCTAGGATCCTGGAACTCAGTCTGGGTCTCTCACATGGTTTTCAGGAGCCCAGGTCCTTGGACCATCTTCCAGTGCTTTTCCAGGTGCTTTAACAGGGAGCTGGATGGAGTTGGAGTAGCTGGGACTTGAACCCATGCCCACATGGGATGCTGGTATCACAGAAGGCAGCTTAACCTGCTGTACTACCATGCCAGCCACTGAATTTCTTTTCTTCTACAACTTTAATTATAAAAGTCTTTCATGTTCTCAAAAACTGGAAAAAGAGAAGGCAACAGTCTGGTAGTACAAAAATATGCAACTGGAAGAGATTAGCACCAAGTAGATGGAGCAATTAAATCCTACCCAGCAATCTGACAACAAAAGCAGATTTAGACAAAGTGCTAAGCCAATGGCTCTAATATACCCCGGGATATTCATTACCTAGGAGAACTTTCCAAGTTAATGTAGAGCTGGGCCATTCTGGAAAGCTAAGCTAATGGGCTGGGAATTTGACTGTGTGTTTTGAAATATCTCCACAGTCAACAGCATTGCAAAGCACTGTACTAGCATGGAACAGAGCTCTACAAGCTGCCAGGATTTCTCATCCAGATGGCGGGTTTGAGTGTGAACCACAGTGGACTGCAGTCCAATAGGTAGGGATGCCATTTACAGATCATAGTATCTTTGTAAGGATCTGCAAGATATTGAAGTATGTAAATGGTAAATAAAGGCTATCTACATCTGATAAAACCAAAATTTCTCTTGATAATTTGTTTTCAAATTTTGCTTAGGATGTGATGGTGGGAGGAGGGGCAGTATTGTGGTCCAGTGGTTGAGTTTCTGCTTGCAACTCCAGTATCTCCTTTCTAAGTGCTAGTTTGAGTCCCTGCTGTTCTTCTACCAATTCAGCTTCCTGGTAATGTTCCTAGGAAGGTGATGGATGATGGCCCAAGTTCTTGGGCCCCTGCCATTCATGTGGGAGACCTGGATGGAGTTCCTGACTCCTGGCTTTGGCCTAGCCCATTTAGGGAATTGTGGCCATTTAGGGAATGAGCCAGAAGATGGAACATCTCTCTGTCTCTCTGTCTCTCTCTCTCATTATAGCTCTATCTTTGTTTTAAAAAAAGATGTGTATGGGGGGCTTAATGGGTAAAGCTGCTGCCTCCAGTGCCAGCATCCCATACAGGTGCCAGAATGAGTTCCGGCTGCTCTGCTTCCAATCTAGCTCTCTGCTCTGGCCTGGGAAAGCAGTAGAAGATGGCCCAAGTTCTTGGGCCCCTGTATTCATGTGGGAGACCTGGAAGAAGCTCCTGGTTCCTGGCTTCAGATCTGCCCAGATCAGGCCATTGTGGCCAATTAGGGAGTGAACCAGTGGATGGCAAATCTCTGTCTCTGCCTCTCTGTGGCTCTGCCTTTCAAATAAATAAATAAATAAGTAAATAAATCTTTTTTTAAAAAGATGTGAATATCAGAAGGAACTCACAATGAATTTAGAGCCATAAATCAACTTAAAGATTCTCATAGCATGAAAACTAACTCCTTAGCTGTTTCCTTAAATTATCACCAAGTATTAGCAGTGACCTCTCATGAACACCAGTAATAATTAAACTACACGTCAAAGTTGTTATGACTCCTTTTAGTATTGCACTCAACTCAGAAATGGTGGCTAAAGTGAGTTAAAATTTCCAAAGTTATAGAAGCTTTAGAATTTCTGAACAACCACAGCATGAATGCACCATTCAAGGCTTTAATAGTTTTTATGTTCCATATTTACCTAGCATAAACCAAGGTGTTAATATTTTATGTACCATGTTTAGGATTTTTTGGGAAGATTTTTCTTTTTCTAAATGTTATTTATTTTCAGCAGAGGGAAAAGAGATAGAGTGAGCTAGAGAGCTCTCCTGTCTGCTATTTCACTCCCCAAATGCTCACAGTAGGTAGGGCTGTACTGTGCTGAAGGTTGGAACCAGGAACTCAATCCAGATCTCCCACATGGGTGGCGTGGGCACAACTGCAAGCAGTCATTTTCCTCCTTTAAGCATTCTGGAGTGAGGAACTGGAGGCAGGTCTCTAATCCAGGTCCTCTGATTAGGGACACTGGCATCTTAAGCCTTAGGCCAAATGCCTGCCCCAGTAATAGTTTTCAAATGTCATAATATATAAAATTGAAAGGAAATTTTACCTATGAAGTAAAATTGACTTTCTAAAATGCCAGGGGAAAAATAAAAACTGATATAGAAACTGAAATGAAATGTAAATTCTGATCTATTTCTTTTCTTAAACTCAGCAGTCTGTCCACATCCCCTTGTTTTATCTCCTCGTAAGTTCTATTTTCTATTACTCCAACTTCAACGTATGGCTCCCAGGTTTTCAGCACTTTTCATTTGAGTGACTCATGGACACATAGAATTTCTCTTCTTACCTGAGAATTTCTACACTATCATTTTGAGGCCTCAAGGAAGTTTCAACTGCTTTGGTCTTCACTTCCCTCCAACCCTAGGGGAAGGTGGGTAGCTCAGAGGTGTCAGAGAAGAAGGATCTTAATCTTCTGGTTTCTAAGACAGTAATTCAATGATATAATGAATTCCAGTCTTTTTTAAAATTAATTAATTTTACAAAGAAACCTTTTATTTCATGAATACAAATTTCATAAGAACAACTTTAGAAATATAGTGTTTTTTTCCACCATACTGCCCTCCCAATACTCTCACCCTTATTCCTCCTCCTTCTCCCATTCCCAGTCCCATTCTCCGTTAAGATTCATTTTCAATTAACTTTATACATAGAAGATTCATTTCCAATTAACTTCATACACAGAAGACTAACTCTATACTAAGTAGAGTTCAACAATTTACATGCACTCACACTCACAAACAAAACTGAGAGCAAGCTTTACAGTTGACTCTCGTAATACAACTCATTGAGAACAGAAGTCCTGCAAGGGAAGTTAGTGCACAGTGACTCCTGTTGTTAACAATGAACGCTCTTATGTATGATGTCAGTGACCACCTGAGGCTCTTGACATGAGCTTTCTAGGCTATGGAAGCCTTTTGAGTCCACAAACTTCATCAGTATTTAGATAAGGCCATAAGCAAAGTGGAAGTTCCCTCCTAGCTTCAGAAAAAAGTACATCCTTTCCCCTGGGGTCTCATTCACAGAGATCTTTCATGTAGAACATTTTTTGCCACAGTGTCTTGGCTTTTTATGCCTGAAATGCTCTCATGAGCTTTCCAGCCAGACCAGGATGCCTTAAGGGAGTGACTTTGAGGTCAGCATGCTACTTAAAGCAATTGTCATTCTATGAGTCTGCTGTGTGGACTGCTTCCCATGTTGGAACATACTCTTCTTAATAATTATTATTATTACCAGACACTTGATCCTATTTATCTGATCACTTTAACACTTAATCCTATCTACATGCTCACTTTAACAGTTAATATTATCACTTTAAGACTTAATATGACATTTTTACCACCCAGATTAATGGGATTTGGGGTCCCATGGCACTTTTTTAAATGTACCCTTAGAGGGGATTAAGATGGCGGAGTAGGGAGGGAGCTTGCTGCTCTAGTCTAGGAGAAGATAGCTTAAAAAAAAGTGGAAATAGGGATTAGCGGCAAGATGGCGGAATAGGAAGGGAGCACACTGATAGTCTGGGGAGAGATAGTTTAATAAAAGTGGAGATACTGCAGGTTCAAGGAAGAGTAGGGGAGGAAACAGCAGAAGAAACTCTTCCGGAATGCATGACTCACAGCGGACCTGCGTGGAGAGCGTGGGAGCCCACAGTTCGGGACACCAGCGGCAGACTCAACACACCAGCGCTGGAACGCGAGGTGAGCCGAACCTCAATAGCCCGAGACACCGGCAGGCAAGCGGAGAGAGGAGACTAGAGGGAACGACCCCCGGCGGGGGGAAGTTCGCCAGGCTAGCTGGAAGAGAGAGAGAGAGAAAAAAAAAGGGTGACTGGTACAGACATGGGTTTCTCTCTCTCCGCTCACCTCTCAAGGGCGAGCAAGACAAAGAGCAGGCGCCATCTTGGACATACGTCATAAGCAGAGCGACCTCAGGTCTGCACCGGCCCTGAGCCTAGCAGAAAAACCTGACTCTGGGTGGGGCGAATTAACAGGAGATTAGGACCTAGTAAATTTGTGGTGCTACTGAACTGAGACTGTGAAAAAAGAGACGGTGGGGGAGAGAACTCACAGAATTCACGTGAGCACTCTCCAGAGACGCTACAATTCCATAACTTTGGCAACCCAGTGGGAGACTGAAGGAGAATTTGAGCCCACTCTGAGGGCCAAACAGATTCCCTGTGTGGTCCTTGGGAAAGAGCTTCCGATCTCTGGCTCCTGTGGGTATATCATTTGCCTGCTAACTACCTCCAACTTCGTTCAGCTGTGCGGAATAACTTCCCTTTTGAATCAAAAAAAGAAAAAAAAAAAAAGAAAGAGAGAGAGAGAGATTTACCACGCCTAACCTGGGAGTGTCACCTTTGGCACACCAAACAGAGCTCTCAGGCCACACCCATCTCAAGCCCTAAGGCTCCATCAAAAACAGATAGTCCACTTAATCTAGAGTCATAGTATAACAAGAAAAAGCACCACAGTGAAGAAACCAAATATCTCCAATATGCCAAATAACAAACGCAAAAACCGAGGTAATAAAAACAAGGAAGTCACCATGACGCCCTCAAATGAAAAAGACACCCCAATTCAAGATTATGAAGATGATGACATAGAAGAAATGCAAGAAGCAGATCTCAAAAAATTGATAAGAACATTAAGAAGTTCTCAAAAACAAATTCTTGAACTACACAAATCCTTAATGGACAAGATAGAAAATCTCTCTCGTGAAAATGAAATATTAAGGAGGAATCAAAATGAAACGAAACAACTAGTACAATAGGAAACTGTGATAGTGACTGAAGTGAAGAATTCAATAGATCAAATGAAAAACACAATAGAGAGCCTTACAAACAGAATGGGTGAAGCAGAAGAGAGAATATCGGACTTAGAAGACAGAGAACAGGAAAGGATACAGTCAGACCAAAGAAAAGAAGAGGAAATTAGAAATCTAAAACATATTGTCGGGAATCTTCAGGATACTATTAAAAAACCCAACATTCGGGTTCTAGGAGTTCCTGAAGGCATGGAGAGGGAGAAAGGATTAGAAGGCCTTTTTAGTGAGATATTAGCAGAAAATTTCTCAGGTTTGGAGAAGGACAGAGAAATCCTAGTACAGGAAGCTCACAGAACCCCTAATAAACACGACCAAAAGAGACCCTCACCACGACACGTTGTAATTAAACTCTCCACAGTAAAACATAAAGAAAAGATCCTAAAATGTGCAAGAGAGAAACGTCAGATTACTCTCAGAGGATCTCCAATCAGACTCACCGCTGACTTCTCATCAGAAACTCTACAAGCTAGGAGGGAATGGCGAGATATAGCCCAGGTACTAAGAGAGAACAACTGCCAGCCCAGAATATTATATCCTGCAAAGCTATCATTTGTGAATGAAGGTGAAATAAAGACTTTCCATTGCAAACAGAAATTGAAAGAATTTGTCGCCACTCGTCCAGCCCTGCAAAAGATGCTTAAAGATGTGTTACACACAGAAACACAGAAACACGGTCATCAATATGAACGAAGGTAAAGGAAGGAAACCAAGGAAGGAAAGCTCACAGCAAAAGATCACAGGGAATTCAAAGCATATATTAGAACTTATCTTTGGCAAATGGCAGGGCAAAGTTACCACTTATCATTAGTCACATTGAACGTGAATGGCCTGAACTGTCCAGTTAAAAGACACCGATTGGCTGATTGGGTTAAGGAACAAAACCCGTCTATTTGCTGCTTACAAGAAACACATCTTTCCAACAAAGATCCATACAGACTGAAAGTGAAAGGCTGGAAAAAGATATACCATGCCAACAGAAATGAAAAAAGAGCGGGCGTAGCCATCTTAATATCGGACAACATAAACTTTACCACAAAAACTGTTAAGAGAGACAAAGAGGGACACTATATCATGATTAAGGGATCAATTCAACAGGAAGATGTAACAATTATCAATGTATATGAACCTAACTACAGGGCACCAGTTTATCTAAAAGATTTATTAACGGACTTAAAGGGAGACTTACACCCCAATACAGTAGTACTGGGGGACTTCAATACTCCACTCTCAGAAATAGACAGATCATCCGGTCAGAAGATCAACAAGGATACAATAGATTTAAACGACACTATAGCCCAAATGGATCTAACAGATATATACAGAACTTTCAGTCCTACAGCTAAAGATTTTACATTCTTCTCAGCAGTGCATGGAACCTTCTCTAGGATTGACCACATACTAGGCCATAAAGCAAGTCTCAGCAAATTCAAAAGAATTAGAATCATACCACGCAGCTTCTCAGACCATAAAGGAATGAAGTTGGAAATTAGCAACTCAGGAATCTCTAGAGCATATGCAAACACATGGAGATTGAACAACATGCTCCTGAATGAACAATGGGTCATAGAAGAAATCAAAAGAGAAATCAAAAACTTTCTGGAAGTAAATGAGGATAACAGCACAACATACCAAAACTTATGGGATGCAGCAAAAGCAGTGTTAAGAGGAAAGTTTATATCAATAGGTGCCTACATCAAGAAATTGGAAAGGCACCAAATAGATGAGCTTTCAATTCACCTCAAGGATCTAGAAAATTACAGCAAACCAGACCCAAATCTAGTAGGAGAAGAGAAATAATTAAAATCAGAGAAGAAATCAACAGGATTGAATCAAGAAAAACATTCCAAAAAATCAGCCAAACGAGGAGCTGGTTTTTTGAAAAAATAAACAAAATTGACACCCCATTGGCCCAACTAACTAAAAAAAGAAGAGAAAAGACCCAAATCAATAACATCAGAGATGAAAAAGGAAACGTAACAACAGACACCACAGAAATAAAAAGAATCATCAGAAATTACTACAAGGACTTGTATGCCAGCAAACAGGGAAACCTATCAGAAATGGATAGATTCCTGGACACATGCAACCTGCCTAAATCGAACCAGGAAGACATCGAAAACCTAAACAGACCCATAACTGAGACAGAAATTGAAACAGTAATAAAGGCCCTCCCAACAAAGAAAAGCCCAGGACCAGATGGATTCACTGCTGAATTCTATCAGACATTTCAAGAAGAACTAACTCCAATTCTTCTCAAACTATTCAGAACAATCGAAGAAGAGGGAATCCTCCCAAATTCTTTCTATGAAGCCAGCATCACCTTAATTCCTAAGCCGGAAAAAGATGCAGCATTGAAAGAAAATTACAGACCAATATCCCTGATGAACACAGATGCAAAAATCCTCAATAAAATTCTCGCCAATAGAATGCAACAACACATCAGAAAGATCATCCACCCAGACCAAGTGGGATTTATCCCTGGTATGCAGGGATGGTTTAATGTGCGCAAAACAATCAATGTGATACACCACATTAACAGACTGCAGAAGAAAAACCATATGATTATCTCAATAGATGCCGAGAAAGCATTTGATAAAATACAACACCCGTTCATGATGAAAACTCCAAGCAAACTGGGTTTGGAAGGAACATTCCTCAATACAATCAAAGCGATCTATGAAAAACCCACAGCCAACATCCTATTGAATGGGGAAAAGTTGGAAGCATTTCCACTGAGATCTGGTACCAGACAGGGATGCCCACTCTCACCACTGCTATTCAATATAGTTCTGGAGGTTCTAGCCAGAGCTATTAGGCAAGAAAAAGAAATTAAAGGGATACAAATTGGGAAGGAAGAACTCAAACTATCCCTCTTTGCAGATGACATGATTCTTTATTTAGGGGACCCAAAGAACTCTACTAAGAGACTATTGGAACTCATAGAAGAGTTTGGCAAAGTAGCAGGATATAAAATCAATGCACAAAAATCAACAGCCTTTGTATACACAGACAATGCCATGGCTGAGGAAGAACTTCTAAGATCAATCCCATTCACAATAGCTACAAAAACAATCAAATACCTTGGAATAAACTTAACCAAGGACGTTAAAGATCTCTACGATGAAAATTACAAAACCTTAAAGAAAGAAATAGAAGAGGATACCAAGAAATGGAAAAATCTTCCATGCTCATGGATTGGAAGAATCAATATCATCAAAATGTCCATTCTCCCAAAAGCGATTTACAGATTCAATGCAATACCAATCAAGATACCGAAGACCTTCTTCTCAGATCTGGAAAAAATGGTGCTGAAATTTATATGGAGGCACAAGAGACCTCGAATAGCTAAAGCAATCTTGTACAACAAAAACAAAGCCGGAGGCATCACAATACCAGATTTCAGGACATACTACAGGGCAGTTGTAATCAAAACAGCATGGTACTGGTACAGAAACAGATGGATAGACCAATGGAACAGAATTGAAACACCAGAAATCAACCCAAACATCTACAGCCAACTTATATTTGATCAAGGATCTAAAACTAATTCCTGGAGCAAGGACAGTCTATTCAATAAATGGTGCTGGGAAAACTGGATTTCCACATGCAGAAGCATGAAGCAAGACCCCTACCTTACACCTTACACAAAAATCCACTCAACATGGATTAAAGACCTAAATCTACGACCTGACACCATCAAGTTACTAGAGAACATTGGAGAAACCCTTCAAGATATTGGCACAGGCAAAGAATTTCTGGAAAAGACCCGGGAGGCACAGGCAGTCAAAGCCAAAATCAACTATTGGGATGGCATCAAATTGAGAAGTTTCTGTACTGCAAAAGAAACAGTCAGGAGAGTGAAGAGACAACCAACAGAATGGGAAAAAATATTTGCAAACTATGCAACAGATAAAGGGTTAATAACCAGAATCTACAAAGAGATCAAGAAACTCCACAAAAACAAAACCAACAACCCACTTAAGAGATGGGCCAAGGACCTCAATAGACATTTTTCAAAAGAGGACATCCAAATGGCCAACAGGCACATGAAAAAATGTTCAAGGTCAATAGCAATCAGGGAAATGCAAATCAAAACCACAATGAGGTTTCACCTCACCCCGGTGAGAATGGGTCACATGCAGAAATCTACCAACAACAGATGCTGGCGAGGATGTGGGGAAAAAGGGACACTAATCCACTGTTGGTGGGAATGCAAACTGGTCAAGCCACTTTGGAAGTCAGTCTGGAGATTCCTCAGAAACCTGAAGATAACCCTACCGTTCGACCCAGCCATCCCACTCCTTGGAATTTACCCAAAGGAAATTAAATTGGGAAACAAAAAAGCGGTCTGCACCCTAATGTTTATTGCAGCTCAATTCATAATAGCTAAGACCTGGAACCAACCTAAATGCCCATCAACGGTAGACTGGATAAAGAAATTATGGGATATGTACTCTTTAGAATACTATACCGCAGTAAGAAGCAACGAAATCCAGTCATTTGCAACAAAATGGAGGAATCTGGAACACATCATGCTGAGTGAAATAAGCCAGTCCCAAAGGGACAAATACCATATGTTCTCCCTGATCGGTGACGACTGACTGGACACCAAGAGGGAAACCTGTTGGAGTGAGGTGGACACTATGGGAAACGATGACTTTATCAGCATAGCCCTGACTGTTAATGAACAACTTAATACATTATCTCTCTTAGTAGTTTTTTTAATCTGTTCTACTTAATATGACTGATTTAGTTCTGTAATTGATGCACAGTTATTCTTAAGTGTTGAAAATTAACTGAAATGTGATCCCTGTTGAACATGGGAGTGGGAATGGGAGGGGGAAGAGATGTATAATTTGGGACATGCTCAAGCTGACTTGCCCCAAGTGGTGGAGTTGGAAGCATACCAGGGGATTCCAATTCAATCCCATCGAGGTGCATTTACCAATGCCATCTCACTGTTCCAGGTGATCAATTTCAGTTCACAGTTGGTCATGGTGGAGGGACTGGGAGTCAAAGGGACACATAGACAAGTCTAGTACCTGCTAACGCTAACCGATGGAGTAAATAAAGGGGAGAGTGATCCAACATGGGAAGTGAGATACTCAGCAGACTCATAGAATGGCAGATGTCCTAAATAGCACTCTGGCCTCAGAATCAGCCCTAAAGGCATTCGGATCTGGCTGAAAAGCCCATGAGAGTATTTCAGGCATGGAAAGCCAAGACACTCTGGCAAAAGATCTCTGTGAGTGAGATCCCAGTGGAAAGAACAGGTCTTCAAAGAAGGAGGTACCTTTCTCTGAAGGGAGGAGAGAACCTCCACTTTGACTATGACCTTGTCTAAACAAGATAAGAGTCGGAGAACTCAGAGGGCTTCCATAGCCTTGGAAACTCATGACTGGAGCATAGGGAGATTACTGATGCCATAAACAGGAGTGTCAATTGGTAAAGTCAACAACAGGGGTCACTGTGCACTTACTCCTCATGTAGGATCTCTGTCCTTAATGTGCTGTGCATTGAGATTTAATGCTATAACGAGTACTCAAATAGTATATTTCACTTTGTGTTTCTATGGGGGTGCAAACTGTTGAAATCTTTACTTAATGCATACTAAACTGATCCTCTGTAAAAAAAAAAAAAGAAATTATCAATTCCCAACTTGACTCTCACTGGGATTAAACATGACAATAGGTCTGCTCTGATTTCATCATCGTTTAAAAAAATCATCTATTATTCCTCACTTTATGTTTCTGTGTGGGAGCAAACTGTTGAAATCCTTACTTAATGTATACTAAGCTGATCTTCTGTATATTAAGATAATCGAAAATGAATCTTGATGTGAATGGAAGGGGAGAGGGAGTGGGAAAGGGGAGGGCTGTGGGTGGGAGGGACGGTATGGGGGGGAAGCCATTGTAACCCATAAATCGTACTTTGGAAATTTATATTCATTTAATAAAAATTAAAAAAAAAAGTTTAAAAAAAAAAGTTGAAATAGTGCAGTGTCAGGGAAGAGTTAGGGAGAAAACAACAGAGGAATGTCTGCGCAAATTGGAGCGACACAGTGGACACCACATGCCTCTAAGTATGTCCTGAAAGAAGACACTCCACTAAGCCACACAGACATAGTCCAAAGATAAATGCCATAACAATAAAAAAACCAGAGGAAACCAACGAGTATCTCCACAAATGCTGAATAACAAATACACCAGTTCAAGAAACAAGAATAAGAAAGCCAACGTGACTCCCCCAAAAGAACACAACACTTCAATACTAGATTGTGAAGATAATGGAATTGAAGAAATGCCAGTAATGGAATTCAAAAAGTTGATCATAGGATTACTTAGAAGTAATAAGATGGAAATGCAAGAACTAATGAAATCCACACATAGAAACTAGCCTTTTTCCATTCGCAGGGGATAGTCACAAGGCCCTTCCATGATTTCCTTGCATTCTTTTTTTTTTTAAACTTTTATTTAATTAATATAAATTTCCAAAGTACAGCTTATGGATTACAATGGCTTCCCCCCATAACGTCCCTCCCACCCACAACCCTCCCCTTTCCCACTCCCTCTCCCCTTCCATTCACATTAAGATTCATTTTCGTTTCTCTTTATATACAGAAGATCAGTTTAGCATACATTAAGTAAAGATTTCAACAGTTTGCTTCCACACAGAAACATAAAGTGAAAAATACTGTTTGAGTACTAGTTATAGCATTATATCTCAATGTACAGCACACTATGCTGCATATCCTAGGCTAGGGGTTGGCAAACTGCAGCCATGTTTAAATGTTTTTATAAAGTGCACAATTAAGTAAAAATTTTACATTTTTACACTTGATCTTAGCCAAAAGTCCGAGAAGCAATAAAATTTTACATTTTAAATAGTTGATCAAAATATCAAGAGAAACATTTTGTGATGCAATTGATCCCAACAGCTTTCATGTTATAATGGCAGAGTTGAGCAGTTATGACAAAGACTGTTGACTCATGAGACCTGAAATATTTACTGTATGGTCCTTCACAGAAAACATTTGAAGACCTTATGCCTAGGGCTTCTCTTTGCTCCTGAACTCCCTCGTCCAGGTGATCTATTTCTAATTTGCCCCAGGACACCCTGGATATATAATTCCATCCCCTTTATGTCACCACACATACATAAAAAACATTCCCATGAAATCTTTACAGGTTTTTGAGGGCTTTACTGGATTTGTGGGGAAATGATATAAGAAAGGATCACAAAACACATTGTACACTCTTGCCATCCTGTTTGCAATACCCTGTTCTTCTTTCTCTTGTTTTATTCCTCTCTCCACCTGACATAACCCAGAATTTCTTTCTGGTCATTTCTATAACTTTCAGTTTCCCTGCAAGTCTTGCTGTCTATCTGAGGCTGGTGCATGGGAATCATTTCTAAACAGAGCTAGTGTAATCTTTGCAAAGGAATTCTGGTGAACCCAATTTTCTCCACTTCATTACAATAGGAGGACAATAGTTCTCTAGAGATTTAGTTGAAGCTGAGCCCTTTTTCTGGGAGCTAATGGCTTTGCATTGCAATGCTCTTAACCTGGATCTCAGTTGAATCATAACGTTTCTTACTTTGGACACTTGATCTGTGTGTTCTGTTAGATATCAGACCTCTGGATGGTCTTTTAACTTTAATCCTCCTGCCTACATCAATGAAAGATGGGATCAGAGGCTATTCTTTCAGATGCTTTCAGCTGCTTAAACCCATAATTATAGCAACCTGGTTTTTATTGTACAAGGTTTAGCAATTTAGTTTTTAATCAAAGTAACACACTTAGAATGTTAGTGAGAATGACATGTCTGTGATCTGTTGTTACACAGAAAGATTGCCTGGTGAGTAGTTAGGGTTATTAAAATCTGCAGCAATGTCAGAAATTCTGGCTGGATTCCTGATTGACAATGATTGGAGGATATTTATTAAACTCTTCTGAAGGCTGCGTTTTGTTCTCCTGGTCATGGTTTTAGAAGAGAGTTCTTGAAAGCACAACTATAGATAGTAAAATATATCTATGAAATCTGTCACATTTTCTTTTAGCATATGTAAGGAAAATTTCAGTAAGTATGTTTGCATATTATTGTAGATTTCTAATAAAGCTTTAAATTCTGCTCTAAATGTGTGAGATTATAGAAAAATAAAAAAGGCATAGTAGGCTCAAAAATCCAGAGAAACTTCTCTATAGGGGTAAAAATATCAAAGGTTTGATTGTTTTCAAATGCAGTTTTGCTGAACATTAGGTGAACATGCAAGGATTAAAGGGGGATCACAATTTAATGTCCTCTATTCTGGAAATGAGATAGAAAGAGGCTATTGTAGGCCTATGACTAATAGGAATCTGTGGGCCCAGGGAATGGAATTTGGCCACATTGAAAGAAACTGAACAATCCCATCAGTGGCTCAGTAAGTGAACTGGTTTTGCGGTATTATGTCAAATAACTTTGAAAGAAGAACTTGAAAATTATCAATATAAGACTGAAGGTCCACCTGGAAGGAGGAAGAGGAGGAGAAGAAAAGGAGCAGGAGGAGGAAGAGGGAGAGAGAGAGATAGATAGATAGAGAGAGAGGTAAAGAGAGAGAGGAGAGAAACATATAAAACAGACTCAAAATTCTACAATGAATTAAGAAATCTTAAGTCAAGAATGATGGTGCAACAAACCAATAATCAATTGGATAAAAAATTAGACATCAAATTCCAAAGCCATAAAGCAGATAAAAATTTTGACTCTGTGGGACTGCCATTGTGGGTTAAGCCTCTGCCTGTGATCCTTCCATCCCATGTGAGAACCTGTTCAAGTCCTATATGTTCCACTTCTGCTCCAGCTTCTCACTAATGTGTCTGGGAAAGCAGTGGAAGATGGCCCAGGTACTTGGATCTCTGCCACCTGTTTGGGAGACCCAGATGGAGCTCCAGGCTGCTGACTTTGGCCTGGACCAGCCCTGGCCACTGAAGCCACTTGGGGAATGAACCAGTGGATGGAAGATACCTCTCTCTCTCTCTTTCTCTCTCTCTTTCTTTACCTCTCTCTTTCTCTCTCTATCTTGTTTCTCCTCTCTCTGTAACTCTGCAACTATGCCTGTCAAATAAATAAATAAACCATTAAACATTTGACTGTGTAAAAATGAATGAAATTTGTGTTATGATAGCCATTGCATTGATGGTGGCATCAATTGATTGGCTCTGATTGCTAAAGAAGACACACAGGATCCAAGTGACAATGTTTGTGTTACAGGATTTGTTTTGTTTTGTTTTGAGAGTGATACAAAAACATCTTTAAAATAAAGGTATGCATAACATCTAAAGGCAGCCTGGCAGCAAAGGTTTTGGAGCAGGTAGGTACAAACTCCATCTGTATTCTCTATGAAGGTTCATACCAGGATTCACTTTATCTCTCAGATCAGGAACCACTGACATGTGTACAAGAGACCTGAGAACAAAGGAGACTCAAATGGAGTTCAGATGCTGCTGTTTCTACTTTGCTGATCATTTAGGCATGTTATTGCTAAGTAACCACCCTGTATGACAAAGCTCTTCTAGAGTCTTCATGAGAACAATTCCAAATAATCAATCTCACAGTTATCAAACAACATTAATAAGTTGGTATAAATTACTCCCAAACTCACTTGAAGCCCATGTTTACAAAACAACACTATCAGTTTGTACCTAGACCAGACATTAATGCTGTACAGGTAGTTCTTCAAAAACAATTTAGTAAATTCTAGGCTTGCTGGAATTAATTCTCAAAACATATGCACCAAAAACACAGTCAAAAACAAATGAAAATCTAGGAAAATGAGTTACAACTTAACATTGTGGATAAATGGTTAATTTCAATAATATACAAAGAATTTCTACAAATTAATATTGAAAATATAACAGTTCACAATCTCAGAAGGGCTGTGCAAGTCAATGAGCCGTTTATGGATTCGCATCTGGAAGCGGTCCCATGTCTTAGAACCTTCACCACAAGGGGTTTTTCTTGTAGTGATTCGCAGTGTCTTGGTAGGCATCCGAACAGGTCCTTTCACTTTCAGATTCTTCTCCTTTGCTCCTCTGATCAAGTCAGCACACACCTTCTCCAGGGACTTGACGTTGCGACTGGTCAGGGTGATCCTAATTCGGTGAATGGCCACCTCTGGTTCCACAGGTGTCTTTCCGGTGTCTTTAAAAGCCATGGCTGCGGCGCGGCTTCCTGACCTACTTGTTCCTCGGCGAGAGCGAACAGCGGTGAGTCAGGAGCAGGAGCGGGCGCAAACACGCTCCGCACCTAAGGCTACCGCGCGTTCTACTTAATATGACTGGTTTAGATCTGTAATTGATGCACAGTTATTCTTAAGTGTTGAAAATTAACTGAAATGTGATCCCTGTTGAACATGGTGGTGGGAATGGGAGAGGGAAGAGATGTATAATTTGGGACATGCTCAAGCTGACTTGCCCCAAGTGGTGGAGTTGGAAGCATACCAGGGGATTCCAATTCAATCCCATCGAGGTGGCATGTACCAATGCCATCTCACTGTTCCAGGTGATCAGTTTCAGTTCACAGTTGGTCATGGTGAAGGGACTGGGAGTCAAAGGGAACACATAGACAAGTCTAGTACCTGCTAAAGCTAACCGATGGAGTAAATAAAGGGGAGAGTGATCCAACATGGGAAGTGAGATACTCAGCAGACTCATAGAATGGCAGATGTCCTAAATAGCACTCTGGCCTCAGAATCAGCCCTAAAGGCATTCGGAGCTGGCTGAAAAGCTCATGAGAGTATTTCAGGCATGGAAAGCCAAGACACTCTGGCAAAAGATCTCTGCGAGTGAGATCCCAGTGGAAAGAACAGGTCTTCAAAGAAGGAGGTACCTTTCTCTGAAGGGAGGAGAGAACCTCCACTTTGACTATGACCTTGTCTAAACAAGATAAGAGTCGGAGAACTCAGAGGGCTTCCATAGCCTTGGAAACTCATGACTGGAGCATAGGGAGATTACTGATGCCATAAACAGGAGTGTCAATTGGTAAAGTCAACAACAGGAGTCACTGTGCACTTACTCCTCATGTAGGATCTCTATCCTTAATGTGCTGTACATTGAGATTTAATGCTATAACGAGTACTCAAACAATATATTTCACTTTGTGTTTCTATGGGGGTGCAAACTGTTGAAATCCTTACTTAATGCATACTAAACTGATCCTCTGTAAAAAAAAAAAAAGAAAAAAAAAAAAGAAATTATCAATTCCCAACTTGACTCTCACTGGGATTAAACATGACAATAGGTCTGCTCTGATTTCATCATCATTTAAAAAAATCATCTATTATTTTTCACTTTATGTTTCTGTGTGGGAGCAAACTGTTGAAATCCATACTTAATGTATACTAAGCTGATCTTCTGTATATTAAGATAATTGAAAATGAATCATGATGTGAATGGAAGGGGAGAGGGAGTGGGAAAGGGGAGGGTTGTGGGTGGGAGAGACGGTATGGGGGGGAAGCCATTGTAATCTATAAGTCGTACTTTGGAAAATTATATGCATTAAATAAAAGTTTAAAAAACAAACAAACAAACAAAAAAAATAGCAAACTAATACCTCCATATAATAGGATATTATTGAGTGTTAAAAAATGAATTATTAAGCTGTGAAGACACAGAGAACCTTAAATGCATATTGCTAAATAAAAGTTCAATGTAACAAAAAAAAAAAAAAGAAAATGATAACAGTTCAGTAATGAAAAGGACATTAACATACACTTTATAGCAATGAAGTCATTCAAACACATGAAAAAATGGTCTTCAACCAACTTCATGGAAAAAAAAGTACTTATTGAAATTTCACTGAAATCTCACTTTTCACCTATTGTGTAGGTAGAAGTCAGAAAGTTTGAGTTCACATTGTGTTGGCAAGGCTATCAGCTAATCATACTCCTCACAGCCAGGCAATAGGTCCTTTCTTGAAGGGGTTTCTGAGTATCACATTTCATTGTCTAGTACATAAGAAATCTATGATATAGGATCTCTGCTTCCACAGACCTTTGCATCTAGAGGGATTTTCTTAATAAACAAATAAATTAGTTAGTGTCCTTTTGTACTCAGGCATCCACCTTACCATGTGCAGTCCATGCTCCTTGTATTCTAGGTATCACTGCACATGCTAATACCTTCACCTGGAATTTAAGAAATAATAATGAAAATAAAAATTGTTATAATCAGTCAGATCACCTAATTATCTTTTTTTCAAAAGGTCTCACATATTTATTGCTGAACCAACCCACTGGTCACAGACCTAATCAAACATGTCTAGCTGTGCAGATGATGGTGACATCTTCAGCTTGATGTGGTGATAAAGATAGTGACATTGAGACAGCAGAAATATGTGTGGCAGCCGTTCAAGTGTAATTCCTTATAGATCCAGCTGGGTTCTTCTCCAATGTCTCCTCTTGGAGTTATACCTGATTTTATTAGTTTCATCCGACTCCACTGAGGAATGGGGTGGTTTAGTTTTTGTTTTTTTTTTTGGCCATGAATCTCTTGATTCTGAAGGTCTTGTGAGAAGACATGGCGAGGAAGAGTCAGGTACACTCACAATGATGGTGGAGGAAAGGAGAAAAAAAGCCTGATTAACTATTGACTAACAAGAAAACTCCTAATTTCAGGGAAGAGTTAGGGAAAAAACTGCAGAGGAAACTCTTCTGGAACTAGTGGGACATGGTGGACCTACGTGAGGGCATGGGCACCCACAACTTGGGACCCCAGCCACCGAGTCTACACACCAGTGCTGGGAAGGGAGGTGAGGCAAAACTGCAGTAGCCCAAGACACTGGTAGAAAAGTGGCAGGAAGAGCCTAGAGCGAATGAGGCTTGAAGCCCTGTGGAAGAAAGTTCACCAGGCTAACTAGAGGAGAGAAAAAAATAAAAGGACTGGTACAGACACAATTTTCTCTTTCCACTCACCTTACAAAGCAAGACAAACAGCAGGTGCCATCTCGGACATACATAACAGCTACTCCAGCTCAGGGCTGTGCCTGTCCTCAGCCAAGCAGAAAAACCTGACTCTGGTTGGGAGAAATAACAGGAGGTTAAGACCTAATGAATGTGTGGAGCTTATGAACTGGGACTGTGAAAAAAAAAAATTGAGGGTGTGTGGGAGAACTAATGGAGTGCCTGAGACATACTCTTGGTGGGTGTAGCCACAAACTTGGTACCTTGGCAACGCGGTGGGAGATTGCAGGGGAATCTGAGCTTACAGTGAGGACTGCACAGATCCTTTGTGTGGTCCTTGGGACAGAGCAGACAAATATTAAACCCCCAGGTGCTAGCACTAAGGCACTGATTGCCTTCAAGGAGAATAGCTCAGTTGTGCAGAATTACTTCCCTTCTGAATAAAAATAAATAAAAAAGAGATATATAGAGAGAAGATTTGCCATGCCTAACCTGGGTGTGTCACCTTTGGCACACCCTTAACCCTGAAGAACTGAACAGAGCTCTCTGGCCACACCCACCACAAGCCTCTAAAGATTCACCAAAAGCAGACAGTCCATTTAATCTAGAGTCATAATATAATGAGAAAAGCCACCACAGTGAAAAAAAAAGAATAAACCAAAGAATATCTCCATAATGCAAAGCAACAAATGCAGAAACCGAGGAAACAAGAACAAGGAAGACATTATGACACCCCCAAATGAACATGACACTCCAATACAAGATTATGAAGATGATGAGATAGAAGAAATGCAAGATATGGATTTCAAAAAATTTATGATAAGAACATTTAAAAGTTCTCAAAAGCAAATTCATGAACTACAGAAATCCTTACTGGACAGGATAAAAAATCTCTCTCGTGAAAATGAAATATTAAGGAGGAATCAAAATGAAATGAGGAATCTAGTAGAACATGAAATTGTGATAGTGAAGAGAAATCAAAATGAAATGAAGAATTCAATAGATCAAATGACAAACACATTAGAGAGCCTTAAAAACAGAGTCAGTGAAGCAGAAGAGAGAATATTGGACTTAGAAGACAGAGCACAGGAAAGTATACAGTCAAACCAAAGAAAAGAAGAGGAAATTAGAAATCTAAAAAATATTGTTGGGAATCTACAGGATACTATTAAAAAACCCAACATTCGGGTTCTAGGAGTTCCTGAAGGCATGGAGAGAGAGAAAGGATTAGAAGGCCTTTTTAGTGAGATACTAGCAGAGAACTTTCCGGGTTTGGAGAAGGATAGAGACATCCTAGTACAGGAAGCTCACAGGACCCCCAATAAATATGACCAAAAGAGATTATCATCACAACATGTTGTAATCAAACTTACCACAGTGAAACATAAAGAAAATATTCTAAAATATGCATCAGGTTACTCTCAGAGGATCTCCAATTAGACTCACAAAAGACTTCTCATCAGAAACCCTACAAGCTAGGAGGGAATGGCGAGATATAGCCCAGGTACTAAGAGAGAAATACTGCCAGCCCAGAATATTATATACTGCAAAGTTCTCATTTATGAATGAAGGTGAAATAAAGACCTTTCATAGCAAACAGAAATTGAAAGAATTTTTCACCACTCGTCCAGCCCTGCAAAAGATGCTTAAAGATGTGTTACACACAGAAACACAGAAACACGGTCATCAATATGAAAAAAAGTAAAAGAAGAAAACCTCCCAGTAAAAGATCACAGGAAGTTCAAAGCATATGTTAGAAAATATCTTTGGGAAAATGGCAGGGCAAAGTTACTACTTATCAATAGTCACATTGAACGTTAATGGCCTCAACTCTCCAGTTAAAAGACACAAACTGGCTGAATGGTTTAAGGAGCAAAACCCATCTATTTGCTGCTTACAAGAAACACATCTTTCCAACAAAGATGCATGCAGACTGAAAGTGAAAGTTTTGAAAAAGATATTCCATGCCAACAGAAATGAAAAAAGAGCAGGCGTAGCCATATTAATATCAGGCAAAATAAACTTTAACACAAAAATTGTTAAGAGAGACAAAGAGGGGCACTATATAATGATTAATGGTTCAATTCACCAGGAAGATATAACAATTATCAATGTATATGCACCTAATTACAGGGCACTGGTCTATTTAAAAGATATGTTAAGGGACTTAAAAGGAGACTTAGACTCCAATACAATAGTATTGGGGGACTTCAATACTCCACTCTCAGAAATAGACAGATCAACCGGACAGAAGATCAACAAGGAAACAGTAGATTTAAATGACTCTATAGCCCAAATGGATTTAACAGATATTTACAGAACTTTTCATTCTACACATAAAGCATTTACATTCTTCTCAGCAGTACATGGAACCTTCTCTAGGATTGATCACATACCAAGCCATGAAGCAATCTCAGCAAATTCAAAAGAATTAGAATCATACCATGCAGCTTCTCAGACCACAGTGGAATGAAGGTGGAAATTAGCAACTCAGGAATCTCTAGAGAGTATGCAAGCACATGGAGATTGAACAGCATGCTCTTGAATGAACACTGGGTCGTAGAAGAAATCAAAAGAGAAATCAAAAACTTTCTCAAGTAAATGAGGATAACAGCACAACATACCAAAACTTATGGGATACAGCAAAAGCAGGAAAAGTTTATAGCAATAGGTGCCTACATCAAGAAATTGGAAAGGCCACATAAATGAGCTTTCAATTTATCTCAAGGATCTAGAAAAACTGCAGCAAACCAGACCCAAATCTAGTAGGAGAAGAGAAATAATTAAAATCAGAGAAGAAATCAATAGAATTGAATCCAAAAAACATTACAAAATATCAGCCAAACGAAGAGCTGGTTTTTAGAAAAAATAAACAAAATTGACACACCACTGACCCAACTAACTAAAAAAAAAGAAGAGAAAAGACCCAAATCAATAACATCAGAGATCAAATAAGGAATGTAACAACAGACACCACAGAAATAAAAAGAATCATCAGAAATTACTACAAAGAATTGTATGCCAGCAAACAGGGAAATCTAATAGAAATGGATACATTCCTGCACACATGCAACCTACCTAAATGGAGCCATGAAGACAGAGAAAACCTAAAAAGACCTATAACTGAGACAGAAATTGAAGCAGTAATAAAGGCCCTCCCAACAAAGAAAAGCCCAGGACCGGGTGGATTCACAGCTGAATTCTACCAGACATTTAAAGAAGAACTTATTCCAATTCTTCTTAAGCTGTTCAGAACAATCGAAAAAGATGGAATCTCCCAAATTCTTTCTATGAAGCCAGCATCACCTTAATCCCTAAGCCTGAAAAAGATGCAGCATTGAAAGAAAATTATAAACCAATATCCATGATGAATATAGACACAAAAATCCTCAATAG
Source organism: Oryctolagus cuniculus (assembly GCF_964237555.1). Lineage (NCBI taxonomy): Eukaryota > Metazoa > Chordata > Mammalia > Lagomorpha > Leporidae > Oryctolagus > Oryctolagus cuniculus. Next base: position 155,384,721 of record NC_091435.1, on the reverse strand, counting down.
AATTCTGACCAATAGAATGCAAGAACACATCAGAAAGATCATCCACCCAGACCAAGTGGGATTTATCCCTGGTATGCAGGGATGGTTTAATGTGGGCAAAACAATCAATGTGATATACCACATTAACAGACTCAGAGGAAAAACCATATTATTATCTCAGTAGATGCAGAGAAAGCATTTGATAAAATACAACACCCTTTCATGATGAAAACTCTAAGCCAAATGGTTATAGAAGCAACATTCCTCAATACAATCAAAGCAATTTATGAAAAACCCACAGCCAACATCCTATTGAATGGGGAAAAGTTGGAAGCATTTCCACTGAGACCTGGTACCAGACAGGGATGCCCACTCTCACCACTGCTATTCAATATAGTTTTGGAAGTTTTAGCCAGAGCTATTAGGCAAGAAAAAGAAATTAAAGGGATACAAATTGGGAAGGAAGAACTCAAACTATCCCTCTTTGCAGATGATATGTACTCTATAGAATACTAGACAGCAGGCCAGCACCGCGGTCACTAGGCTAATCCTCCGCCTGTGGCACTGGCACTCTGTGTTCTAGTCCTGGTTAGGGCACCTGTTCTGTCCCGGTTGCTCCTCTTCCAGTCCAGCTCTCTGCTGTGGCCCAAGAAGGCAGTGGAGGATGGCCTAATTCCTTGGGCCCTGCACCCGCATAGGAGACCTGGAGTTAGTACCTGGATCCTGGCTTCGGATCGGCGCAGCATGCAGGCTGTAGCGGCCATTTTGAGGGGTGAACCAACGGAAGGAAGACCTTTCTCTCTGTTTCTCTCTCTCACTATCTAACTATACCTGTCCAAAAAAAATAATTCTAACAGCAGTAAAAAACAATGAAATGCGTCATTTGCAACAAAATGGAAGAATCTGTTAAACATCATGCTTAGTTAATTAAGCCAGTCCCAAAGGGACAAATATCATATGTTTTCCCTGATTGGTGACAACTAACCGAGCACCAAAAAGGAAACCCGCTGAAGTGAAATGGACACTATGAGAAGCTGTGAATCGATCAGCCCCTGTCCTGAATGTTGATGGGCAACTTAATACTTTATCCCTTTTAGTATTTTTTTGTTCTATTTAATACTATTGGTTGAATTCTTTAATTAACACACAATTATTCTTAGGTGTTTAAATTTAACTGAAAAGTGATCCCTGTTAAATATAAGAGTGGAAATAAGAGAGGGAGGAGATGTACAGTTTGGGACATGCTCAATCGGACTTGCCCCAAACAGTAGAGTTAGAAACGTGCCAGGGGTTTCCAATTCAATCCCATCAAGGTGGCATGTACCAATGCCATCTCACTAGTCCAAGTTATCAGTTTCAGTTGACAATTGATTATAATGATAGGATTAAGAGTCAAAGGGATACATAAAGAATACTAGTGTCTGAAAATACTGATAGAATTAAAAAAGATAGAATGGTCTGACATGGGAAGCGGGATACACAGCAGACTCATAGAATGGCAGATATCCTAAGCAGCACTCTGGCCTCAGAATCAGCCCTTAAGGCATTTGGATCTGGCTGAAAAGCCCATGAGAGTATTTTATGCATGGAAAGTCAAGACCCTCTGGCAAAAACAAACAAACAAAAAAACAAACAAAAAAAACCCCAAAAAACAAAAAACCGAAATGAAGGATCTCTGAGTGAGATCCCAGTGGAAAGAACAGGTCATCAAAGAAGTAGGTATCTTTCTCTGAAAGGAGGAGAGAACTTCCACTTTGACTACGACCTTGTCTAATTAAGATTGGAGTTGGTGAACTCAAAAGGTTTCCATGGCCATGTCAACTCATGACAAGAGCCTGGGGTGATTACTGATGCCATAAACAGGAGTGTCAATTGTTAAGTCAACAGGAGGAGTCACTGTGCACTTACTTGCTATGTAGGATCTCTGTCTTTTGTGTTTTGTACAATGTGAATCAATGCTATAGCTGGTACTCAAACAGTATTTTACACTTTGTGTTTCTGTGTGGGTGCAAACTGTTGAAATCTTTACTTAATATATACTGAGTTGCTCTTCTGTATATAAAGATAATTAAAAATGAATCTTGATGTGAATGGAATGGGAGAGGGATCAGGAGATGTGAGGGTTGTGGGTGGGAGGGAAGCTATGGTGGGGGGAAGCCACTGTAACCCAAAAGCTGTACTTTGGAAATATATATTTTTTAAATAAAAGTTAAAAAATAACAAGAAAAGAAAATTCCTTAATTTTAGGAAGATAAACAGATGAAAATATGTACAGTCTGGATGAAAGTTACAAGATGAATAGAGTTGAAAGTGTATATGTGTGTGTGTTTGTGTGTGCATATATGTGAAATATTCTAAGTTCCTAATTGTGATGTGAATAATGATAGAAACATTATGTCTGAACTATTTTTATTTAATCTTTTTATTTGAGATCTTTAAAGAAGCATATGGTATGCATTCATATATTTCCTCTTCAAATATTTATTGAATGCTTTTTTCAATAAATACTAGAGATCATGAGATAATTTTAATGAAAATGAAACAATTCTTCCATTAAATGGTTTATGTTGTAGTCTATAAGGAGAGTAAAATGTGTAAAAAGATAACCTGGTTTAGGGGCTGGAAAACGTTCTGGGAAGAGCCAAATATTAAATATTTCAGGGTTTGTTGGACATGTGGGATCTGTTGTATCTACCTAACGCTACTCAATTCTAGCGAAAAAGCAGCCATAGCACAATATGTAGACAACAGGGTGTGGCCGTGCTCTAATAAATGGAATTTCATGAAGGGCTAGATTTGGTTCTTGCACTTAATAATTACATTTGAGAAATTCCATTAAGTAAGTCTGGAGGCAGGAGAATTCGCATCCAGCTGGCAACAATTTGAGAGGACTTCATGGGGTGATGACTTAATCTGTGTTCAGGGCAATGGTAGGGAGAAAAGTGAAGGCAAGTTGGGAAGGAACCTCTTGGTAAAGAAACAAGTAAGCATAACGTAGTGGAATTGGGCAGGAAATGTATGGGCAGAAGCAATTCAATCTGGTATACAAATAGTATACAAAAGTAGAGTAATAGGAGCATCAGTGTTTGGGCACGGCCAAAGAAGCTTTTACAATTAGGCCAAGGAGAATGAATTCGTTATGTAGTCAGCTTGGGTGGGTGCATGCTGAGCCACAGAGTGAGAGCGTGGCAAGGTCAGTCACAGCAGTCACTATGCCATTCAAGAAAAAAGTATGCAATATAATGGATTTGACGTGACAGAACCTTAGTGCTGGATTCGCAAATCTAAGCTTCACCAGCTTCCTAGAAAATCCACCTCTGAAAGGGTATTATATAGGATGGCTACAATGATAGTCTTGGTAACAATGAGTTACAGGGAAATTCTAGAAGGAACTGGAAGTAAGGGACCAAACATCAGCCTTTATATGGGTCAGAGTGCAGGGCTTGGCCATTATTGAATGCTGGAGGCAAAAAAGGAGACAGAAATGGATCTTAGATTTTCAGTCTAGAGGAGACAAGGAAGGATGTGATGAGATGGACAGAAAAAATTAGTGTGAGAGGAAGTTTTTAAAAGAAGAGGATATGATCAATTTTGAACAGAGTGAGCTTGAAATTGTCTAGTTAAAAATGTTCATCAGGTCATTGAAAAACGTGAAATCAATGACTGGAAAAGAAGTCAGGATTGGGAGCTACCTACATCAACATGGGTGTTGTGTAAGAATAACATTGTTAAGAAAGGATTGTGGAGAGATCAGCAGTTTTTAGATGGAATACTTCATTTGATAAAGTCTATAATGGAAATATGTTATCCATAGAAAATTAATACACTATCTGGGTATTCTCATTTGCTTTCTGTCTGTAAAAATTTTCTATGAATCACTCTCTTTTAAAAAATAAATTTAAAAATTATTTACTTATTTGAAAGGTAGAGTGACAGAGGCAGACAGAGAGATCTTCCATCCACTGGTTCACCTCCCAAGTGCCCAGAACAATCAGGCTGTCTCAAGCTGAGTGAGCTTGAATGATAAATTTCATCTGTGTCACCCACTTAGGTGGCAGGGACTCAAGGTCTTGGGCCATTCTCTTCTGCCTTTCCTGATACATTAGCAGGAAGCTGGGTTGGAGGCAGAGGAGCTGGTACTTGAACCAGCACTCTGAGATGTTGACTGAAGATTTATTAACTTTAGTAGATTATTTAGATTAAAACTACTTTTTATGCTACTTTATTATCCATTAGAACTTATTGGTATTATCCTGAAATTTAACATTTAAATAAAAGAAATTTAACATTTAAATAAAATTGCTGATTCTGATTTTAAGCACCATGTTAAAAAAGGTGACATTCATCATCTTATTTTAGTCCCTTTTCAGAAAGGCACAAAATTTTATGAAGTGTGTGCTGCCCTCCTTGGACAGATAACCTTTAAATCTGTCTTCCTCCTCTAGTATTTACAATTATTCTACCTCAGAAGGGGTCAAACCTCTAGAACAAGAAGAAAAGAGGCACTCCTGAGAGGCATGTCATTATAAGGAATAGTTATGCTCTTTTACTGTAATTACTGCTCCATTTTAGTGCTTCTGTCTGCCCCTTCATGATTCCTTCTGACACTAACAGGATCTCAGAAGTTCGGTTCAAGCTTTTGGAAAAAATAGATGTACTTACTGAGAGTGTGTTCAAGTATCTGATTTCAAATGGCTGGTACAAGAAATCAGGATATTCAGGATATTGATTCTGTCCAATTGGTCATCTTTTTTTCTTTAAGAAACCTAGTTACAATATGCATTATACCTTCTCCCTTTTATTGTGATTTTTTTTGTCTTAATGATTTTTTCTAAGTTCTCCCAATAAATATTTTTACTGAATATTTTGAGAGGCATATTCCCCTTCCCAACATTCTTAGAATTATTCAAAACATTGAAGAAGTGGCTTCACCAGAGTTTATTAGGAAAAAAATTTGTAAAACTGTAGTTTTCAGTCTGGCTCACTATCAGAATCCTCTGGGAGACTAGAAATACACCAGTGTGAGTCATCTGCATTGCTACATAATGTTTTTCTTTCTCCTTTCTTCACATCTTCACTGAGATATTTAATCTATTCTCATGACCTAAAATATCATCTGTATTTGGATTATACCTATATTTGTGTTTCCAGTCCAATTATTTCACTGAATCAAATTACATGCTTGCTGGCGCCGTGGCTCAATAGGCTAATCCTCCACCTTGCGCTGCCGGCATACCGGGTTCTAGTCTTGGTCGGGGCGCTGGATTCTGTCCAGGTTGCCCCTCTTCCAGGCCATCTCTCTGCTATGGCCCGGGAGTGCAGTGGAGGATGGCCCAATGTACCTGTACCCGCATGGGAGACCAGGAGAAGCACCTGGTTCCTGGCTTCAGATCAGCGTGATGCACAGGCCACAGCACGCTGGCCGCAGCGGCGGCCATTGGAGGGTGAACCAATGGCAAAAGGAAAACCTTTCTCTCTGTCTCTCTCTCTCACTGTTCACTCTGCCTGTCAAAAAAAAAAATTACATGCTTGACTTGGCCATTTGATGATTCACTTGGATTTCCAATGCAAAATTTACTGAACTCTTGATTCTTCCCACCTGGCCTGTTTTTCTCCAAATACAGTGCTTATATGAGAGAAGCATCTATGTACTCAGATATGTAGGAATCACCTTTGCTTCATTGTTTTATCACAGTCCATCTCTGCTTGCCATCAATTCAGTAGCAATTGTTGATTTGTTTCTAATACATAGGCTAGAAGCTGTTCATTTCCATCACCGTGAACAACATTCTACACTTCTTTGGTATCTGATGTGCACTAATGTAATTGGACTCACTGACTAAACTGGGCTCTCTGACTTTTGCCTCTCTCATTCCCTAACAGCCAATGGGTCTTAACCTTGGTTATATGTTGTCTTAGCCTGAGAAACATACAGAATACTGCTGCTTGGGTCTCAATCCCAGAGATTTCAATTTAATTGGTCTAAGGGTGTACTCTGGGTATGAGGAATTCAAATACTTTTCCTTGTGGTTATGATGTGCAACTAAAGTTGACAATTACGTGCATTCATTCTTGGAAGTAGCTAGGTACATACTGCTCATGGATTATTTTTCAGAAAGGCAATTTCACCCTACCTTTCAGTTATATAATGTGTACTGGGCAGGCCGCATTTTCCTGCTCCTATCCGCACTCCCAGTTTGTGGTCAGGAAAGTGAACCAGGCTTCTAGAATACTTGTTGGAGTATCTTTCAGTTAAAGACTAATAAATTTTTATTTTTTTTCTGACAGTTTGTGTCTGAAACTGTGAATTGTTGGAGTTGTGAACCTGCCAAATCTGCCAATGGGAAGAGCCACCTCCAATGGAAGAGCAAGTGACCCACGAGTCAAGAAAACAGAAGTGTGGGGTTGGTGTTGTGGTACAGCTGGTTAAACCACTGCTTGGGACACTATATCCTTTATCAAAGGGCCTGCCTGCATCCCAGTGACTCTATGTTTCTGATCCAGCTTCCTGCTAATTTACCTGATATGCAGTTAGTAATTATCCAAGTGCTTGGGTCCCCGTCACTCATGTAGGAAACTCAAATGGAGTTCCTGGTTCCTGGCTTCAGCTTGGCTGGTGTAGGCATTTGGAGAGTGAACCCATAGATGGAAGGTTTCTCTCTCTCTTTCTCTCTCTCTCTCTGTGTCACTCAAATAAATAAATCTTTAAAATAAGATAAACTTTGAGATGCAGAATGCTTCATTCACATTTTCTCCTTCAATCTTTAACATATCCAACTAGATTATTTATTGCTATCCCTATTTTGCTAATGAGAAAACTGACCTTCAGAGAGATTATTAGGTTTACCTGTTACCATTTGAGTTAGAATGTCATTTTAGGTGTAAGAAATATTAGCGTGTAGAAATCGATTTCTGAAGTATTATTTACAAAATTAATTTTCTCTACCCAAGAATAAGTTTGTCACGAATATTTCACATCAGTATGTGAAAACTACATCTTAAAAATGTGTTTGGGGCCAGCGCTATGGCATAGCAGGTAAAACCTATGCCTGCAGTGCCAGCATCCGATATGGAATCTGGTTCAAGTCCGAGCTGCTCCACTTTTGGTCCAGCTCTCTGCTATGGCCTGGGAAAGCAGTAGAAGATAGCCCAAGTCCTTGGGACCCTGCACCCACATTGGAGATCTGGAAGAAGCTCCTGGCTCTGGCTTCAGACTGGCACAGCTCCAGCCATTGAGGACATATAGGGAGTGAACCAGTGGATGGAAGACCTCTCTGTCCCTCTCTGCCTCTGTGTCTCTGTAACTCTGCCTTTCAAATAAATAAATAACTCTTTTAAAAAAAGAATGTGCTTAATTGCTCACTAACACCGGTGAACAAATGGGATTAATTTGATATAAAAGGTTAGAGGTAGTGGCTCTGAATGCCTTGACTGTAATGGATTGAGTTCAGTTAGGACAGGGCTTATCCAAAAGCAATGTGAATAAGAATGACCTGGAATATTTTAAACTGTAGTTAATGGTTCAGTAAGACTGGGATAGGATTTGAAATTCTGCCATTCTAACAAGCTCCCAAGTTATGCCCATGCTGTTAGTTCTTGGACTACTCTTTAATTAGAATATCAGGATGTACAACATGGGAAGCGAGATACTCAGCAGACTCATAGAATGGCAGATGTCCTAAATAGCACTCTGGCCTCAGAATCAGCCCTAACGGCATTCGGATCTGGCTGAAAAGCCCATGAGAGTATTTCAGGCATGGAAAGCCAAGACACTCTGGCAAAAGATCTCTGTGAGTGAGATCCCAGTGGAAAGAACAGGTCTTCAAAGAAGGAGGTACCTTTCTCTGAAGGGAGGAGAGAACCTCCACTTTGACTATGACCTTGTCTAAACAAGATAAGAGTCGGAGAACTCAAGGGGCTTCCATAGCCTTGGAAACTCATGACTGGTGCATAGGGAGACTACTGATGCCATAGACAGGAGTGTCAATTGGTAAAGTCAACAACAGGAGTCACTGTGCACTTACTCCTCATGTAGGATCTCTGTCCTTAATGTGCTGTGTATTGAGATTTAATGCTATAACGAGTACTCAAACAATATATTTCACTTTGTGTTTCTATGGGGGTGCAAACTGTTGAAATCTTTACTTAATGCATACTAAACTGATCCTCTGTAAAAAAAAAAAAATTATCAACTCCCAACTTGACTCTCACTGGGATTAAACATGACAATAGTTCTGATCTGATTTCATCATCATTTAAAAAAAATCATCTATTATTTTTCACTTTATGTTTCTGTGTGGGAGCAAACTGTTGAAATCCTTACTTAATGTATACTAAGCTGATCTTCTGTATATTAAGATAATCGAAAATGAATCTTGATGTGAATGGAAGGGGAGAGGGAGTGGGAAAGGGGAGGGTAGTGGGTGGGAGGGACGGTATGTGGGGGAAGACATTGTAATCCATAAATCGTACTTTGGAAATTTATATTCATTAAATAAAAGTTAAAAAAAAAGAGTATCAGGATGTAAGTTATATTTATGTCACAAATCTCCCTGTAGCCTTCTGAAAGATTATAGCCTAAATTGCAATCATATCCAAGAGGTTACTGTACAAAATTTATTGACACATAAAATAAAAGAAAGCCTACATCAGAGTTGGTGCTTGTGTGATTAAAAATTAGATTCTTGGCCGGTGCCGTGGCTCACCAGGCTAATCCTCCACCTTCGGCGCCGGTACCCAGGGTTCTAGTCCCAGCTGGGGTGCCGGATTCTGCCCCAGTCCAGCTCTCTGCTGTGGCCCGGGAAGGCAGTGGAGGATGGCCCAAATCCTTGGGCCCTGCACCTGCATGGGAGACCATGAGGAAACACCTGGCTCCTGGCTTCACACCAGCCGTAGCGGCCACTTGTGGAGTGAACCAACAGAAGGAAGACCTTTCTCTTTGTCTCTCTCTCACTATAACTCTGCCTGTCCAAAAAAAAAAAAAAAAAAAAGAGTTAGATTCTTACTGTGCTGTCAACCTTGGGCAGACTGGGGAAAACACTGATTCTTCTGGGTGACTAATAAGTTCTTACAGAATAGTCAGTAGCAGCTGTAGTGATGGGGAAGCTCCAGAAAGAACACAAATGGTGGAAGTGAAGAATCTTTAGTAAGGCAGATTCTACCTTAGAGTTCTTCACAAATGTCAACCACAATACGAAAGAGTCAGGAGTGAATGACTTGCCATGCACACACAGAACCATTCTTGATTGTTAGAAAACTTAATGCTTACAATTTAATTTATTTAATTTATTTTAAATGGTGGATTTAAAAGACTCCCTAGAACCTAAAGCTGAGTTTATCAGTTGAGACTGGACATGCTCAAGGTGATATGGCTGTAGACAAAGCTGAGATTATCCATTTCTTTTTTAAAAAGTATATAGGAGAGAGATATCTCCTACAGATCACTGCTTCACTTACCAAATACCTGCAAAAGCTGGGGCTAGGTCAGGTCCAAGCCTGGAACTGGGAAGTCAATCTAGGTTTCCTCTGTAGGTGGCAGGGACCCAAACACCTGAGCCATCACTGATGCCTCCCAAGGTGTGCAATAGCAGGAATCTGGAATTGGAAGCTGAGCCAGGATTCAATTCCCGGCACTCCAATATGGGATGTGGGTGTCCCAAGTGGAGCCTTAACTTCTGTGACAATCACCTGCCCCAACCCTTAGATTTTGTTTTAAAGATTTATTTGTTTATTTGAAAGAGTTACACAGAGAGAGAAGGAGAGGCAGAGAGAGAGAAAGAGAGATCTTCCATCTGCTGGTTCACTCCCCAGTTGGCTGCAATGGCTGGAGCTTCACTGATCCAAAGCCAGGAGCCAGGAGTTTCTTCCAGGTCTCCCACATGGGTGTGGGTGCCCAAGGACTTGGGCCACCTTCTACTGCTTTCCCAGGCCACAGCAGAGAGCTGGATAGGAAGTGAACCAGCACCCATATGGGATACCGCCATGGAAGCAATAGCTTTACCTGCTATGCCACAGTGTTTACCCCTATCCTTAAAGTTTTTAAACAGTGAAAGATTTTTTTTTTGAGGAGAGAGACAAGAGAGAGAGAGAGAGAGAGAATAATTTGTCTCCTTGTCTATCTTTCAAGCTTGATTCTTAGGAAAAAGAATTCACTTAATTAGTCTGCACTCAGGAGAATTTAAAATTCTTAAAATTTGAATACATTGGAGTCCCTCTGCCAAATATTTTATGAGCAAAATACCCCCCAGTACCACTATGTACATAGCAAAATTAACGCAGTTTAATATTTCATGAGTCTTTAAGGAAATTGAATTTTTGGTGTAGCTTTACATTGAACAAGGCCACAGTCTCAAAACCAGTATTATTCTGCTTGTGTGTGGGCCCAGGGGTCAGTATTATTCTTTTGTTTGTGGGCAGCCTTATCACTATGAGGCCCTGGCTGGGGAGAGGAAGTCAATTCTATGTAGTTACTATCTTTGGTGAAATGTAAAGAGCATTTTTCCCCCTGTAAATAGGAACTGAGGACAATTTTTAATGTTGTAACAGACATGTCAACGAAAGAGATTAATTTAAACAGAGCCCAGAGAAGAAGCTTGCAAAGCAGTTCTGAGCTATTTTGAATATTTCAAATGCCTTAAGGAAATTGTCTGGCTATTAGGCAAGAGAAGCTTGTTATAACAACATAGCTTCTTCATTCTTTCTTTTTTTTTTTTTTTTTGACAGGCAGAGTGGACAGTGAGAGAGAGAGAGAGACAGAGAGAAAGGTCTTCCTTTTTGCCGTTGGTTCACCTTCCAATGGCCGCCGCGCTACTGCTGCACATCGCACTGATCCGAAGCCAGGAACCAGGTGCTTCTCCTGGTCTCCCATGCGGGTGCAGGATCCAAGGACTTGGGCCATCCTCCACTGCACTCCCGGGCCATAGCAGAGAGCTGGCCTGGAAGAGGGGCAACCAGGATAGAATCCGCTGCTCCGACTGGGACTAGAACCCGGTATGCTGGCGCCGCAAGGCGGAGGATTAGCCTAGTGAGCCACGGTGCCGGCCTGTAGCTTCTTTATTCTGGCTGCTGTTATAGAATAGCAGAGAATTTAAAGAGATAGTACTGATGATCTGGAGACCATTGGAAGCATAGACTGGGCTTTATATGCTTGTGTTTAATATTGGGATAAATTATTAATTTTAATGTGATGGATTAATTCTTTCAAACATACAGGATTGATGTGGACTTGGAGGGATAATGAAAAGGTCTTTTGAAAGTTGAAAAGCTTGGGGGCTGTTAATAAAATCAATTTTATTATTTCTCAGTGGATACATCTTGAAACAATGAATTTGCAGCCAGTCTGCAAATATTTAAGGAGCATCTTCCATGTGCTGGACATCTGTTGTGCATTTTGGGTAAACAGTAGTGAAAATGTCATGGTCAAAGCTCCTTTGGGACTTACAGAAAGAAAAGGAAACATTAAAGAAATAAGCAGTTAATTTCTAAAAAAAATTGAGGGTGCATTTGGTACAGTTGTTAGATGCTACTTGGGATGCCTGTATCCTAAATCAGAGGGCCTGGTTCAGTCCCTGCTCTGCTTCTGATTCCAGCTTTTAATTAATGCAAACCCTGGGAGGCAGCAGTGATGGCTCAAGCAGTTAGATCCCTTCCCCCTCAAGACCAGTATTGAGTTCCTGGCTCCTGGCTGCAACCTGGCTGCAACCTGGCTCAGTCCAGGTTGTTTCAGGCATTTTGGGAGTGAACCAGTGGAGGGAGATTTTTCTGTCTGCCTGTCTCTACCTCTCTCTCTTACCTTAAAAAAAGGATAATACCTAGCTATACACAATGTTAATGTAAGCTATCCTAGAAGTACTCAGCGCTAAATAAGATATTAGTGAATTAATACATTTACATATTTAATTTAAGATATACAGTTCTGAAGAGAACAGTATCTATGACTAATATGAGCTGAAAATAATCCTTGGTGTTCAACCGATGATGTTCCTTGGTTGCTGTTACCTTACACACATCCCTTCCAGTTTTTTTTTTTTTGGGGGGGGTGGAGTATACCTCCTGTTAGCAATACTCATATATATATATTGGTGTCTAAGACAATTGTAATGTGAACCACTTTCACCAAAATAGCATTTGTTCTGTTTTGAATTCTTGACTCAGGGATTTTCCATTTTAGGGCTTAGTGTTCAAGCTCATGCCCTTCCCTAGTGACAAAGTAGCTGTTGGCAATTTGTGTGTGATACTTCTGTTTTATGAATCCTGTTTTGATGTATCATTTGTTGATCTTTGTTGTCATAGAATCACATAGAATCTTAGTCTACTATTTACTTTTTATATGTTTTCTTCTACAGTTTTTCAAACAATGTAGCCATTTATACATATATATATATATATATATTCTTTTGACAGGCAGAATTAGACAATGAGAGAGAGAGACAGAGAGAAAGGTCTTCCTTTTGTTGGTTCACCCCCCAAATAGCTGCTATGACCGACATGCTGCGCTGATCCGAAGCCAGGAGCCAGGTGCTTCTCCTGGTCTCCCATGCGGGTGCAGGGCCCAAGCACTTGAGCCATCCTCCACTGCCTTCCTGGACCTCATCAGAGAGCTGGACTGGAAGAAGAGCAACTGGGACAGAATCCAGCGCCCTGACTGGGACTAGAACCCGGGGTGCCAGTGCTGCAGATGGAGGATTAGCCTAGTGAGCCACGGTGCCGGCCAATATTTTTAAAATGCTGGAATATTGATTAATAAAACTTTAATTAATTAAACTTTCAGAATCACAAAAATTATTTGATTGAATAAGCTAGTGTCCAGAAAAACAATGATATCAAGTGAATTCCTTTATATGTAGTGTTTTGATTTCAGACTTGGTGACACATGTTTGATGTCATGTGTTACAGGACTTTGAAGGCTAATTGCAAGTGTTCTGTTTCTATATTTATTTATTTAAAAGGCAGATCAAGAGAGACAGAGAGAAGAAGAGAAGGAGACAGACAGACAGACAGAGATCTCCCATCCATTATTTACTCCCTCAGTGCCAGCAACAGCTTGGGGCAGTCTCCATGGAGATGACAGAGAACCAAGGACCTGAACATCCCAAGGTGCACAAAAGCAGGCAGCTGGAATCAGATGTAGAGCCCAAGGATTAGCCTAGTGAGCTGCGGCGCCAGCTGCTGCTCTATTTCTTAAACAGTGTGGTGAGTTTGTGTTCAAGTAGATTCCTCTGTTGTTATTCTTTAGGCCTTAGATAGTTTATTTTTATGCAATCTTTTAAGTTTAATTTGTTCTTTTTACTACTATGTAAAGGTTTTATATATTTGTAGGGTACCTTATGGTGTTATTTTATTTATTAAAGATCTATCTATTTATTTGAAAGTAACAGTTACACACAGTGAGAGAAGGAGAGACAGAGAGAGGTCTTCTATCCACTGGTTCACTCCCCAGTTGGCCGCAACAGCCAGAGTTGCGCTGATCCGAAGCCATGAGCTAGGAGCTTCTTCTGGGTCTCCCAAAGGTGCAGGGGTCCAAGGAATTGGGCCATCTTCCACTGCTTTCCCAGGCCATGGCAGAGAGCTAGATAGGAAGTGGAGCAGCTGGGACTTGAACCAGTGCATATACGGGATGCGGGCACTGCAGGTGGCGGATTTACCAACTATGCCACATTTCTGGCCCTGTTATTTTTATTTAATTTTTAAAAATCTATCTTACTGTGATAAGAGTACTTAACATGAGCTCTACCCTTTTAATAAATTTGTATATGTACAATATATTATTGTTGTAAAATATTGTACAGAAAACCTCTAGAGTTTATTCATCTTTCTTACCTGAAACATTATGCCTACTGATTAGTAATTTCTGGCTTCCCTCTCTCCTCAACCTCTGACAACAACCACTTCACTCTTTGATTCTATGCACTTAAGTATTTTATATACCTAATATAAGTGGAATCATGTTGCATTTGTCATGTTATGGCTGGCTTATTTTACTTTGCATAATACCTTCAAGTTTCATCCATGTTGTCACATACTGCAGAATTTCTTTTAAAGGCTAAATAGTATCCATTGTATCTTTATTACACATTCTCAAAATTCGTTAATCTGTCTATGAGAAATTAGTTTTTTTCCATGTCTTGAGTATTGCAAATGATGCAACAATGGACTTGGTATTATCAGTATCTATTTGAGATGCTTATTTTAATTATATTGGATTTTTTAAAAAAGTATTTTATTTATTTGAAAGGTAGAGTTTTAGAGAGATGTAGAGAGAGGTAGAGAGAGAGAGAGAGAGAGAGAGAGAGAGAGTTTTTCTATCCACTGATTCACTCCCCAAATGGTTGCAATGACTGGGGCTGAGCCAGGCTGAAGCCAGGAGCTTCTTCCAGGTCTCCCACATGGGTGCAGAGGCCCAAGTACTTGGGCCATCCTCTGCTGCTTTCCCAGGAGCATTAGCAAGGAGCTGGATAAGAAGTGGAGCAGCTGGGACCCAAACCGATTTCCAGATGTGATGCCAGTGCTGTAGGCTGGGGCTTTAACCTGCTACGCCCCAGTGCTGGCCACGATTATTTTGGATACCTTATCAAAAAGTAAGTTTGCTATATCATATAGTATCTGTAATTTTTCCACATCTCTACTCACAATTTTTTTTTTTTTGGGATATCAGTCAGTGTAGCAGATGTGAAGTGATATCTCATTGTGGTTTTATGTGCAATTTGTTGATGAGGATTTACATTAGAATGATTTTTATATACCTGTTGGCCATTTGTGTATCTTTGGAGAAATGTCAACTAAAATCTTTAGCTCATATTTTAATTGTATTATTAGTTTTCTTTTTTTGCTATTGAGTTATAGGAATTCTTTATATGTCTAGGAGATTAACTCTTTGTTAGATATGTGTTTTACAAATATTTTCTCCTATTCGGTAGGTTGCCTTTTCACTTTATTCATTGTTTTATTTGCTGTGAAGAAACTTTTAAGTTTGACATAGTCCCCTTTATTTAACAAAAATAATTAATAAAGATCAGAATTTATAGTCTTCAGCAATAGAAACCTGGAGAAATATTGAATCAAGATCGTTTGACAGCACTCTGGCCTCAGAATCAGCCCTAAAGGCATTCCGATCTGGCTGAAAAGCCCATGAGAGTATTTCAGGCATGGAAAGTCAAGACACTCTGGCAAAAAAAAAAAAATGACCTAAATGAAAGATCTCCATGAGTGAGATCCCAGTGGAAAGAACAGGTCTTCAAAGAAGGACGTACCTTTCTCTGAAGGGAGGAGAGAACTTCCACTTTGACTACGACCTTGTCTAAATATGATCAGAGTCGGTGAACTCAAAAGGCTTCCATAGCCTTGGAAACTCATGACTGGAGCATAGGGAGATTACTGATGCCATAAACAGGAGTGTCAATTTGTTAAGTCAACAACAGGAGTCACTGTGCACTTACTCCTCATGTAGGATCTCTGTCCTTAATGTGCTGTACATTGAGACTTAATGCTATAATGAGTACTCAAACAGTATATTTCGCTTTGTGTTTCTATGGGGGTGCAAACTGTTGAAATCTTTACTTAATGTATACTAAACTGATTTTCTGTATATAAAGAGAATTGAAAATGAATCTTGATGTGAATGGAAGGGGAGAGGGAGCAGGAAACGGGAGGGTTGAGGGTGGGAGGGAAGTTATGGGTGGGGGAAGCCACTGTAATCCATAAGCTGTACTTTGTAAATTTATATTCATTAAATAAAAGTTAAAAAAAAGATAGTTTGAGAGCTTAGAGGTTATAGTTAGACAGAACAGTTTGCTTCCATTGATTGAACAACTATAAAAAAGAACATTTTCTTACTATTTACTATGACACTCAAGGTAAATCAACATTTTTAACTTATGTCTATTTCTTAAAATGCTTAGATAGTAGTATTAAGTTGAAAATTTCATTGCAATAATTTTACTACCATTATGACAAAATGTATTTGTTAGAATATTTGTGTAGAAAAAATTGTGTTTTTTCACTTAAGTCTGTACATTATACTTTCCATGGCAGGATGGTTTTGTGATAATTAACTCATTGGTCTTATTTAATAAACTTGAATGAGTTCAACTATTTAAATAGGCTGTGAGGATGTTTCCCTACATCAAGAAGATAGCAAAATCCATCTCTCTTTCAGCACTTATTTGATAAGTAAATAAATAGTATTGTAATTTAAAAATATGTAGAATCTTGATTTTTTTGAGAAACTATTGATATTTTTAAATTAAGTTATGTTTTTAGAGTGATCGTTGAATATTCAGTTATTATTTGGCTAAATGTAAACACATAAATATTACTTCTAGATAGACTTTGGATATGCTGCTGATAATTTTTTATGTATGCCTAGCTCCATAAAGTTAATTGGTGTTATAGACAAAATTAAACTGTGTAAAAATGTTGTACAATACAAGACATAATGTAGTCTGAGAATATCAAAATAAATTATTGTGTTAGAAGGATGCTATGGTGGTGAAACACAGTTTAAATTTAATTGGTATGGACTATTGAAGAGAGGCCGAGGCAGGAAACCAGGATGGGAGCCCCTGGGTTGTGAAAATGAAAAAAGGATAGTGGGGGGCATTTAGAGGTTAAATTGGCTTCTTCACAGCCAAGCACATGCTGTGGTCTCTACCTAGAATATTCTTCTTCTTCCTTCTACTCCCTCCCCTCCCCTCCCCTCTTTCTTTGTATGGCTAATTTTTGCTTACCTGCAAGTCTCATGTCTAGGTCTTCTCACCATAAGGTCTTACTTTATATAGTCTCCTGCCCCCTACCAAGTAATTCTTAGTCCCTCATAGCATTCATCACTGTTTTCAATGATTTGTTTGCTTGTTTGTATTGTGATTATCTCCATTCCTCATTATCCTTCTCTACTAAATTTTATTCTGTAAACTCTGTAAGTTCCAGGGCTGTGGTATAGTATGTTAATCCTCTGCCTGTGGTGCTGACATTCCATAGAGGTGCTGGTTCTAGTCTGGACTGCTCCTCTACCAGTCCAGCTCTCTGCTGTGGCCTGGGAAAGCAGTAGAAGGTGGCCCAAGTCCTTGGGCACCCACACCCATGTGGGAGACCTGGAAGAAGCTCCTGGCTCCTGCCTTCGGATCAGCACAGCTCCGGTCGTTGTGACCATTTCGAGAGTGAACCATCGGACAGAAGACCTTTCTCTCTGTCTCTGCCTCTCTCTGTCTGTAACTTTACTTCTCAAAAGATAAATTAAATAATTTTAAAAAAGAAGTCATTGTTTGTCCAAGTGACTACTTGAGGGACTGGCAGACAGGAATCACTCCATGGCAATCTGGTACTCCTTACTGCTTTCAGGTAGCAATATAGGTAATACAACTGTGACACAGGAGAATTAGGCAAACATTTAAAACATTTCTGTATAGGAAGATCTATAGATCCTTTTAGCTGTCTTCTCCCTGCACACTGCTGCTTGTCTCATTTTGGGATCTTCTGTTAACTTATATAACATACATGGTTTATGAATGAAACATTTACTCACTGAAGAATTTTTGTAAATCACTTGAATTGTCTTCAGTAGTTTCAAACATAATTCAATCTTTCCACTGGTGTTGATATATTAAGAAGGAAAACAGCTTTCTTTCTCTGCAGAATTTTATGAACGCATGGGGTGCTTCCATTCTACCCTTCTGAGAGCCTCATGTAGTCTAATGTATGCTGATGGCTGCTTTCAATGTTGGTGTAGTGTTCCTTGATGATTTATAATTATATGATTAATTTCTTTCTTTTTTAAACATTTATTTATTTATTTGAAAGGCAGAGTTACACCGAGAGAAGGAGAGACAGAAAGAGGAGAGAGAGAGAGAGAGAGAGAGAGAGAGAGATAGGTCTTCCATCCTCTGGGTCACTCCCCAATTGGGTGCAACTGCTGGAGCTGCGCTGATCCAAAGGCAGGAGCCAGAAGCTTCGTCTGGGTCTTCCCACACAGGTGCAGGAGCCCAAGGACTTGGGCCATATTCTGCTGCTTTTCCAGGCCATAGCAGAGAGCTGGATCTGAAGTGGAGCAGCTGTGAGTCAAACAGGCACCCATATGGGATGCGGGCACTGCAGGCGGCAGCTTTACCCGCTATGCCACAACACTGACCCCTGTATATGATTAATTTCTAATTGATCATTAGGACATATGTTTTTTCACTCAAAAAGCACACTCTGAGGGAGTTTCTACAGGGCTTGACTCTTGGGAAATAAAGATTGCAGATGACTTGTACTTGAGTTGATCCGGAACTGAATAAATAGTTCAGCATTCATGCATAAAACAATGAAAGGCAACTATAAATTATTTAAAACAGTGAAAAAAAGCAACGCAAATGTGTAATAACAGGAAAATACTTGAATAATTGTCATATATATACACACACATACGATGGAATTTTTACTTCTTACTTGCTAAATTATTTTTATTTAGTAGAGTGTAAAGCCTTTTAGTATAATGTGAATTAAAAATATATTATCTGAAGAGATTCCATACTGCTCTAGGTTAGGAATAAATAGTAAAAAAAGGTAAGACATACACTCTCAGGAGGAGAATTGGAGAGAAAAGCATGCTGGAATTCCTACAAGAGGAAGAGGAACATTGTGGACTTGTGTGGAGGGTGCAGACACACAACATGGACATGAACACAATACACAACTATAAAAGCTGAGAGCCAGAGTAGGTGGCAGCTCGGAGATTGGTAGGAAACTGGACTGGAGAAACCCATGGTGATATAGCTGGAGTGAGAGTGTGACATGAGTCCAGACTGGAGTCCTGGGGCTAGTTACAAGTGGTTGCCCGCAAACCAAGTGGAAGTAGAGGGGGCATGTTTATCTCGTCCCAACTTCCCCACAATAGCACATACTTCCTGGCTGAGAATGGGCAGGCATCATTTTGGTTTTGGGTGGGAGCTGAGGAAGCCTTTGGGCTCATGCACAGCAACTGGCTGAGACTGGACACCATTTTCTTGGTAATACTGGTGGCAGTGGTGAGGAGAGAGCAACGTTTGGCCAGTGGCTCTTTTGTACCTGTGTGATCCAGAGATTCTAGCAGAGGGAAAAATCTAGCAGAGGGAAAATGGCAGTCCCCACTGCCATTGAGTCTGGCTGGGACTCAATGTAGGACCCACGTAGGACTGTGAGGAACTCTCAGCCTGGCAGGATCAAGATGCTGGTCTGTTGACTGGACAGACTGGCAGGGAAGAGCAAAACCGCTGCACCCAGTGACTGTGGGAACCCTTTGTGCTGAGACTGTGGGAGCCTGGTGGTTACGTGAGAGGGTGCAGGATGTAGCTGGGTCTCTGGGAAATTACTGGTTGTGGCTCCATACATTCGGAACTTCTTGGTGGCCTGGGTCAGGTCATTGCAGTGACAACTGTGCTCACAGTGAGGACTGTGCAGATCATTGCGTGGTTCATACAGTAATGTGGATGAGTGTTGAACACACTGGGGTTAGCACCTGGGCATTGTTCACCTTGGAGGAGAGGACTGATCGGGTAATCACAGCAACAGAGATGACCATACCCCCTTCTGTTAACAAGAGGTAATCTACCATGCCCAACTTGGGTGTTACCATGGATACTCGCCCCACCCTGGAGCACTGACCAGAGCTACCTGGCCATATTTTGGTATCCACTGAAGGTGCAGACATTCCACTAAGCCACACAGGTGTAACTTAAAGATAAAAGCCATCAGAGGAAATAAACAACAATTAACTCCACAAATGCCTAAAAATAAAAACAGAAATATAAGAAACCTAAATAAAGATGACACCATGACCCCCCTTCAAAGGAACACAGTAACATTTCAATATTAGAATGTGAAGACGAAGAGATTGATGAAATGCCAGAAATGGAATTTAAAAGATTAATGATAAGATTACTTAGAAGCAATGAGAAACTAATCCATGAATTAAAGAAATACATACAGGACATGAATGAAAATTTTTCTGATGAAATTGAGATTTTAAAAAAGAAATTGGAATGGGATGTTAGAAATGAAGAATTCAGGCCGGCGCCGCGGCTCACTAGGCTAATCCTCCGCCTTGCGGCGCCGGCACACCGGGTTCTAGTCCCGGTCGTGGTGCCGGATTCTGTCCCGGTTGCCCCTCTTCCAGGCCAGCTCTCTGCTGTGACCAGGGAGTGCAGTGGAGGATGGCCCAACTGCTTGGGCCCTGCACCCCATGGGAGACCAGGATAAGCACCTGGCTCCTGCCTTCGGATAGGTGCGGTGCACTGGCCGCAGTGCGCCGGCCGTGGCGGCCATTGGAGGGTGAACCAACGGCAAAGGAAGACCTTTCTCTCTGTCTCTCTCTCTCACTGTCCACTCTGCCTGTCAAAAAAAAAAAAAAAAAAAAAAAAAAAAAGAAATGAAGAGTTCAATAGAACAAATAAAAAATGTGGTTAAAAGCCTTAACAGAAGACTTGGTGAGTCAGAAGAAAGAATATGCAAGTAAGAAGACAAAATCTTTGCTAATCTGTCAGTCAGACCAAAAAAAAAAAAAATGGAAAACATAAAAACAGTGTTGGAGATTTATTGGACACATTCAAATGACCCAACTATTGGTCTTAGGATTTCCTGAAGGTGTGGAAACATAAAATGGATTAGAATGCCTTTTTAGTGAAATAATTACAGAAACATCCCCAATTTGGAGAAAGAAAGGGATGTTCAAGTACTGGAAGCACATAGAACTCCTAACAGACATGACCAGAAAAGGTCTTCACCATGACACATTGTAGTCAAAGTTTCCAGAGTAAAACATAAAGAAAAGATTCTAAAATATGCATGATAGAAATGCCAGATTACTTTCAGAGGATATCCAATTAGACTAAAGCCGACAACTCATCAGAAACCCTACAGGCTAGTAGAGATTGGTAAGATATATTCCAAGTCTTAAGAGACAAAAACTGTCAACCCAGAACATTGTACCATGTGAAGCTGTCACTTATGAATGAAGGTGAAATAAAGACTTTTCATAACAAAAAGAAATTGAAATAATATATCAGCACTTGTCTAGCCTTACAAAGGATGCTTAAGGATGTGCTACACACAGAAACATAGAAAGATAGCCATCACTGTGAAATAATGTGAAGGCAAAAAATCTCCCAGTAAAAGCAAAAAAGAAATCCAAAGTAAGCACTAAGAATATTTATGGATAAATGGCAGCACCAAGTTGTTATTTATCAGCAGTTGCCTTGAATGAAAATGGCTTCAAATCTCCAGTTAAAAGACAAAGACAGGCAGAATGGATTAAAAAACAAAAATCATCTATTTGCTGCCTACGAGAAACACATCACACCAACAAAGATGCATCCAGACTGAAACTGAAAGGATGGAAAAAGATATTCCATGCTAACAGAAAGCAGAAAAGGGCATTTGTCACCATCCTAATATCAGACAAAAAACTCTTAATACAAAAACTGTTAAAAAAGACAAAGAAAGACACTATATAATGTTTAAGGTATCAATTCAACAGGAAGATGTAACTATTATTGATGTATATACACCTAATTACAGGGTGCCTGGCTATCTAAAAGAAATGCTAATGGATTTAAATGGAGATGTAGATTCCAATAAAATAATAAGGGG
Organism: Oryctolagus cuniculus; assembly: GCF_964237555.1. NCBI lineage: Eukaryota > Metazoa > Chordata > Mammalia > Lagomorpha > Leporidae > Oryctolagus > Oryctolagus cuniculus. The sequence continues at coordinate 155,363,145 of NC_091435.1, read as the reverse complement.
GGACTTTTTTTAACTTTTATTTAATGAATATAAATTTCCAAAGTACAGAATATTGATTACAATGGCTTCCCCCCATAACGTCCCTCCAACCCGTAACGCTCCCCTTTCCCACTCCCTCTCCCCTTCCATTCACATCAAGATTCATTTTCGATTCTCTTTATATACAGAAGATCAGTTTAGCATACATTAAGTAAAGATTTCAACAGTTTGTTCCCACACAGAAACATAAAGTGAAAAATACTGTTTGAGTACTAGTTATAGCATTAAATCTCAATGTACAGCACACTAAGGACAAAGATCCTACATGAGGAGTAAGTGCACAGTGACTCCTGTTGTTGACTTAACAAATTGACACTCTTGTTTATGGCATCAGTAATCACCCTAGGCTCTTGTCATGAGCTGCCAAGGCTATGGAAGCCCCCTGAGTTCACTGATTCTCATCATTTTTAGACAAGGCCATGGTCAAAGTGGAAGTTCTCTCCTCCCTTCAGAGAAAGTACCTCCTTCTTTGATGACCCATTCTTTCCACTGGGATCTCACTCACGGAGATCTTTCATTTAGGTTTTTTTTCCCAAGGGGGGACTTTAATACCCCACTTTCATCAATGGGCAGATCATCTAGACAGAAAATTAACAAAGAAATAACAGTGCTGACTGAAACTATGGACCAAATGGACCTAATATATCCACAGGACTTTAACCCCATATTTGCAGAATACATATTCTTCTGATCAGTTCATGGAACTTTCTCTAGGGTAGACCATATACTAGGCCATAATCAAGTCTCAGAAAGAAAAAAAAAATTGAAATCATACTATGGATCTTCTTTGACCATGTTGCAATGAAGCTGGAAATCAACAACTCAAGAATTTCTAGATTGTATGCAAACACATGGAGACTGAGCAAAATTGTCCTGAATGAACAGTGGGTCATAGAAGATATCAAAAGAGAAATCAAAAAAATTTCTGGAAACAAATGAAAATGACAATACATCATATCAAAACTTATGGGATACATAAAAACAATATTAGGAGGGAAATTTATAGCAATTGTGCCTACATCAAGAAATTGAAAAGACACCAAATAAATGAGCTATCAATTCATCTCAAGAACGTAAAAAAAAAGCAACAAACTGAAACCAAAATTAGAAGTAGGATATAATAAATTAAAATTAGAGAAGAAACAAACAAAATTGAAACAGAAAAATACAAAAATCAGTGAAATAAAGAGCTTTTTCATAAAAAAATAAAACGAATACATCATTGGCCCAATTAACCAAAAAAAGAGAAGACCCAAATCAAGAAAAATGTTACAACAGATATCACAAAAATGAAAAGAATCATCAGGAATTACTACAAACAGCTGTCTACCAACAAATCGAGAAACCTAGATGAAATGGATAGATTCCTAGATGCATACAATATACCAAAATTGAGCCATGAAGATATAGAAAACCTGAACAAATCAATGACCAAGATGGAAATTGACTCAGTAATAAAGACCCTCTCAGCAAAGAGAAGCCCAGGACTGGATGGCTTCACTGCTGAATTCTACAAAACATTTAAAGAAGAATAAACTCCAATTCTTCTCAAGTTATTCAAAACAATTGAAAGGGAGAAATTCTCCCAAACTTTCTCTGAAGCCAGCATCACCTTAATTTCCAAACCTGAAAAAGATACAACAGGGTAACAGAACTATAGACCCGTATCCCTGGTGAATATAGATGCAATAATCCTCAACAAAATATTAGCTAACTGAATCCAACAATACATCAGAAAGATCACTCACCCACACAAAGTGGAATTTATCTGTGGTATACAAGAATGGTCCAACATTCATAATCAATCAATGTGATACATCACATTAACAAACTAAAGAATGAAAACTGTGTGATTATCTCAATATATGCAGAGAAAGCATCTGATAAACTGCAACACCCTTTCATGATGAAAATTTTTAGCAAATTGGGTATAGAAGGTACATTCCTCAACACAATCAACACAATTTATGGCAAACCCACAGGCAGCATTCTGTTGAATAAGAAAAAGCTGGAATAATTTCTCCTATGTACCAGAACCAGACAAGGATGCCCACTCTCAACATTGCTATTCAATATAGCCCTGGAAGTTTTAGCTAAAGCTATTAGGCAAGCAAAAAGTATCAAATGGATATAAATTGGAAAGGAGGAAATAAAACTATCCTTATTTGCAGATTACATGATTCTACATATGGGGGATCCAAAAGACACTATTGAGAAACTATTAGAACTCATAAAACAATTTGGTAAGGTGGCAGTATATAAAATCAACACATATTTGTATACACATACATTGCTGTGGCTGAGAAAGAACTTTTAAGATCAATCCCATTCACAATAGCTACAAAAAGATTTAAACACCTTGGAATAAAGATTTAGACACCATGGAATAAATTTAACCAAGGATGTCAAAAACCTCCACAATGAAAATTATAAAACACTAAAGAAAGAAATAGAGGAAGACATTAAAAAGTGGAAAAATCTTCTGTGTTTCTGAATTAGCAGAATCAATATAATAAAAATGTCCATACTGCCAAAATCAATTCATAGATTAAATATGATCCCAATCCAAATACCAATGACATCCTTTGTAGATCTAGAAAAAATGATGCTAAAATTCATATGGAAATTCATGAGATCCTGAAGAGTTAAAGCAATCTTATACAACAAACACAAAGCCAGAGACATTACAATACCTGATTTCAAGACATACTACAGGGAAGTTATAATCAAACCAGCCTGGTACTGGTACAAAAATAGATGGATAGACCAATGGAACAGAATAGAAATGCCAGAATTCAACCCATTCATCTACAACCAACTTATCTTTGACAAAGGAGCTAAAATCAATCCCTGGGGTAAGGACAGTCTCTTCAACAAATTCTGCTGGGAAAACTGCATCTCTGTGTGCAGAAATATGAAACAAGACTCTACCTTACACCTTACACAAAAATTCACTCAAAATGATCAAAGACCTAAATCTATGACTGGATACCATCAAATTACTAGAGAACATTAAGGAAACTGTGCAGGACATTGGCATAGGCAGAGAGTTCTTGGAAAAGTCCCCAGAAGCACAGGCAGTCAAAGCCAAAATTGACAAATGGGATTACGCTTCTTTGTATTACCTGGATGTATGTGGGCACTTCAAACAGCTCTTAGAAAATGGAATTACAAGGTAAGTTTATTTTGGTGTAAAAGCCTCCCTTCTTTTTAAGAGATTCAGCTCCATAGAGAGGATGAATTTCTCCACTGCAGTGTTTCTCCAACTTTCATATGTACTGCCTGGGAACCCTATTAATGTAGGTGCTTTTACAATTTTTTATTTTAACATTTATTTATTTAGTCATTTGAAAGGCAGAATTTTTACACACACATACACACACACACACACACAGAGAGAGAGAGAGAGAGAGAGAGAGAGAGAATCTTCTATCCATTGGTTTATTCCCCATATGGCTGCTACAGCTGAGTCTGGGCTAGGCTGAAGCCAGGAGCACGGAACTCCATCTAGATCCCCCCACTTGTGTTTGGGCAATCTTCCACTGCTTTCCCATGTGTGTTAATAAGGAACAGGTTTGAGAATAAAGAAGCCAGCACTTGAACCAGCACCCATATGCATGCTGGTGTCATAGGCGACGGCTTAGTCCTTTCTGCTAATGGAGATTTTGATTAAGGAGATTTGAGTGGGACCCAAGATCCTATATTTTTCACAAACTCCCATGTAATGCCAGTGTTGTTGGTCATTGCTCTACCGTAGTTGTTTCCCATGGGTCTATCACTTCTGCTTCCCCCTTCCAAATGATTTGAGTACATAGGCGTAGAAAAGGTTAAGGAAATGGTGTTACGTTATATTCTCTGCATACCCAGGGCTGTCTTGCAGAGTTCTCCCCAAGCAGTAAAGATCAGCTAATATGAACTTACTGTGGCACCAGAAATAATTTATAAAGATTAGCATTCCTGGGATGGGAGAGGGAGTGGGAGATGGGATGGTTGCCGGTAGGAGGGAGGTTATGGGGGGAAAAAGCCATTATAATCCAAAAGTTGTACTTTGGAAATTTATATTTATTAAATAAAATAAAAAAAATAGTATTCCTTAGCACAACTTGGGGTTATTTCAGATAAGTTAGCAATATTCAACATAGGTTTTGTAACAGTCCTGCATCTACAAATGGTAGAATGGGAAAAACATGAGACTGAGAGACAGCCTCACCCCTGGGTGTGAGCCCTGACTTGGCCTCTTACTATTTGTGATATCTTACACTTAAAATACCTGCTCTCTGTGCCTCTTCATTGGTCAAATAGTGGCATTAATGACTACCATGCAGAGTGATTGTGAAAATTAAAGTATATAATATAATTGTATGTAAAGTGTCTGTAGCAGGTGCAGGGTAAATACGAGTTTTGTTTCTTATTTCAACTCTAGTCTACTTTCTTATTTCTATACTCTGTGGTTTTGAGGCAGAAAAATACAATTTCTGTGGGTTTGAAAATCACCATAAAAAGAAAATTAAAAGTAAGATCGGGTCAAACCTCTGATCAACATGCACTTCAGATCTAAGTTTACCTTGTATATTTTGAAATGGAAAATATATTAGGCAACATGACTTAAAATTAATAAAATTATCACAGTTGGTATTTTGAACACAAAAATACACGTTTTTTTCGAGAGAAATTATAAATCTGTTAAGTGGACCAAAAATATTTAATCTTTTAAGATTGGAGCTAAAAGCTGTTCTCCTTTTAAAATGTAGAAGAATTGAATTTGGCTCAGTGTTGAAAATCAAATTGTATGAGTTTGTTTTGCTGTTTAGCAATATTCCCACACACTTAGGGGCTGCAAACAGCACACATTTGGATCTCAGTTTCTGTGATTAGGAAGACTGTTCGTGACCAGTCTTCAGCAATACTGCAAACAGGCCAATATTCTCATTTAAACACTTAAGGGGGGAAAGGATCTCTTTTTACAAGTAAGCTACTATGTTTGTTAGACTTCTTGTTATATATATATATATATATATATTTTTTTTTTGACAGGCAGAGTGGACAGTGAGAGAGACAGAGAGAAAAGGTCTTCCTTTGCCGTTGGTTCACCCTCCAATGGCCGCCACAGCCGGCGCGCTGCGGCCGGCGCACCGCGCTGATCTGATGGCAGGAGCCAGATGCTTCTCCTGGTCTCCCATGGGGTGCAGGGCCCAAGCACTTGGGCCATCCTCCACTGCACTCCCGGGCCACAGCAGAGAGCTGGCCTGGAAGAGGGGCAACTGGGACAGAATCCGGCGCCCTTACCGGGACTAGAACCCAGTGTGCCAGCGCCACAGGCGGAGGACTAGCCTAGTGAGCCGCGGCACCAGCCAATAAATAAATCTTTAAAAAAAGAAATTTAGGCTTTGATTTTTTAGTTTCATGGTATTCACAGAGGATTGAAAAAAAATTTCACCTATACTTTTTTCTCCACTCATATCTGAGTTGTAATATTTTAAAAGGCAAAAGTGATTAATTTTGAGACTTGCAGGGAAGAATGAGGAGCAGGTCTTGTCACTGCAGTTAGATGAGATATTTAGAAAAGTTCTGGAGACCTTCTCTATCCCCAGATGAAAAACTCTCTGCATCTATAGCACTTAATGGTATTTCCTCAAATCAGTTGGTAACCATGTGCCTTAAATTTTGATTTAGCAAATTCCAAAAACAGTGTTCTCTTGGTTTTATTTCTGCTTTGGAGTCTCAGAACCAAAGTATATAAATCAAACTCAATTTCCTAATTTATAATTTCATTTATGTTTCTTAATAAAATTGCTCCCTTTCTTCTGTACCTAAAATCAGAAATAATACGTGGTTAAAAATATCTTAAATGTTTTTGTGATTTTATTTCCAGTCGCAATCATGGTCAATAATCCCAGTTTAAAATGTTTTAGGAACACTGGAAAAATTGTGTGCTGAGTAGCAACGTATGTGCATCAGATATATATTGCAAAGCTCTTAATCAAAACATTTTCTTATATTTAAAAGTAAAAAATGACATGTAAATAAATAAATGAAAGATTAGTTAATAAAATATTCCTTAAGTTTCTATTTCTAACACTCGAGATTATATTTCCTTTTGTGTAGATTTAAATAATTCTTTCTCCTTATTACAAAAGAACAAAGTAATCGCCTCTAATAGCAACACCAAGTGGTAATCAATAAAATTTTAGACTATGTCTAGTCCATATTTATGTACAACCTATTGCATTTATATTTATTATCTAATGTAAATTATATATTTATTATTTATTATTACATATACCTGTAAATATATATGTATTTTGAAATCATGTTTTTATTCTTTGGCAATATATAAAATCTTATCATTATTAAATATCATTATATAGCATTATTTATGGTAGTTTTTATTCATTTTATAGGAAAATACATCATTTATTCTAAAATATTCTATTTCCTTTTGATCAAAAAAGCAATTTATCTTTCTATCTTGTGAAATTTCTTTCACATAGGAAAATAAATATATTCATCATTATAATTCATCATTGAGCTTCAACAATCATTGAGACAGGATGCTATCTTACTGATCTAACCCATTACCTGTTCCTGCCATTCCATGGATTATTGGGAAGGAAATTCAGAAATATTATTTTATCTGTAAATACTTCAAAATATCTCTAAAATCTAACACTCTTAAATTTCATCTAATATCCAGTTTTGAGTTTCCTTGATGATCTTTGAAAAATGAATGAATTTGAGTTGACATCTTAAAAACAATATATTTTAAAAATGCATTTATTTTATTTTTTATTTTTTAGAAAGCCTTTATTTAATAAATATAAATTACATAGGTACAGCTTTTGGAATATAGTGGTTCCTTCCCCTGCAATGGCCCTCCCACCCCCAAACTGTCCCACCTCCAACTCCCTCTCACATCCCATTCTACATTTTTTAAAATTTTATTTAATGAATATAAATTTCCAAAGTACAGTTTATGGATTACAATGGCTCCCCCCCCATAAATTCACTCCCACCTGCAACCCTCCCCTTTCCCACCCCCTCTCCCCTTCCATTCATATCAAGATTCATTTTCAATTCTCTTTATATATAGAAGATCAGTTTAGCATATATTAAGTAAAGATTTCAACAGTTTGCACCCACATAGAAACACAAAGTGAAAAATACTGTTTGAGTACTAGTTATAGCATTAAATCACGATATACAGCACATTAAGGACAGAGATCCTACATGAGGAGTAAGTGCACAGTGACTCCCGTTGTTGACTTAACAAATTGACATTCTCGTTTATGGCATCAGTAATCACCCTAGGCTCTTGTCATGAGCTGCCAAGGCTATGGAAGCCTTTTGAGTTCACCGACTCTGATCATATTTAGACAAGGTCGTAGTCAAAGTGGAAGTTCTCTCCTCCCTTCAGAGAAAGGTACGTCCTTCTTTGAAGACCTGTTCTTTCCACTGGGATCCCACTCACGGAGATCTTTCAATCTTTCATTTAGGTCGTGTTTTTTTTTTTTTTTTTTTTTTGCCGGAGTGTCTTGGCTTTCCATGCCTGAAATACTCTCATGGGCTTTTCAGCCAGATCCGAATGCCTTTAGGGCTGATTCTGAGGCCAGAGTGCTGTTTAGGACATCTGCCATTCTATGAGTCTGCTGTGTATCTCGCTTCCCATGTTGGATTATCCTCTCCCTTTATTATTCTGTCAGTTAGTATTTGCAGACACCAGTCTTGTTTATGTGATCCCTTTGACTCTTAGTCCTATCATTATGATCAATTGTGAACAGAAATTGATCACTTGGACCAGTGAGATGGCATTGGTACATGCCACCTTGATGGGATTGAATCGGAAACCCCTGGTATGTTTCTAACTCTACCAATTTGGGCAAGTCAGCTTGAGCATGTCCCAAACTGTACATCTCTTCCCTCTCTTATTCCCCACTCTTATATTTAATAGGAATCACTTTTCAGTTAAGTTTCAACACTTAAGAATAACTGTGTATTAATTACAGAATTCAACCAATAGTATTAAGTAGGACAAACAAAAAAATACTAAGAGGGATAATGTGTTAAGTTGTTCATCAACAATCAGGGCAAGGGCTGATCAAGTCACCATTTCTCATAGTGTTCATTTCACTTTAACAGGTTTCCTTGTTAGTGCTTGGTTATTTGACACCGATCAGGGAGAACATAGGATGTTTGCCCCTTTGGGACTGGCTTACTTCAAAAGCATAATGTTTTCCAGATTCCTCCATTTTGTTGCAAGTGACCGGATTTCATTGCTTTTGACTGCAGTATAGTATTCTATAGAGTACATATCTCATAATTTCTTTATCCAGTCTACTGTTGATGGGCATTTAGGTTGATTCCATGTCTTAGCTATTGTGAATTGAGCTGAAATAAGCATTAAGATGCAGACCATTTTTTTGTTTCCCAATTTAATTTCCTTTGGGTAAATTCCAAGGAGTGGGATGGCTGGGTTGAATGGTAGGGTTATATTTAGGTTTCTAAGGAATCTCCAGACAGACTTCCATAGTGGCTTGACCAGGTTGCTTTCCCACCAACAGTGGGTTAGTGTCCCTTTTTCCCCACATCCTCGACTGCATCCGTTGTTGGTAGATCTCTGAATGTGAGCCATTCTCACAGGGGTGAGGTGGAACCTCATTGTGGTTTTGATTTGCATTTCCCTGATTGCTATTGACCTTGAACATTTTTTCATGTGCCTGTTGGCCATTTGGATGTCCTCTTTTGAAAAATGTCTATTGAGGTCCTTGGCCCATCTCTTAAGTGGGTTGTTGGTTTTGTTTTTGTGGAGTTTCTTGATCTCTTTGTAGATTCTGGTTATTAACCCTTTATCTGTTGCATAGTTTGAGAATATTTTTTCCCATTCTGTCGGTTGCCTCTTTACTCTCCTGACTGTTTCTTTTGCAGTACAGAAACTTCTCAATTTGATGCAATCCCAATAGTTAATTTTGGCTTTGACTGCCTGTGCCTCCCGGGGCTTTTCCAGGAAGTCTTTGCCTGTGCCAATATCTTGAAGGGTTTCTCCAATGTTCTCTAGTAACTTGATGGTGTCAGGTCGTAGATTTAGGTCTTTAATCCGTGTTGAGTGGATTTTTGTGTAAGGTGTAAGGTAGGGGTCTTGCTTCATGCTTCTGCACGTGGAAATCCAGTTTTTCCAGCACCATTTATTGAATAGACTGTCCTTGCTCCAGGAATTGGTTTTAGATCCTTGATCAAATATAAGTTGGCTGTAGATGTTTGGATTGATTTCTGGTGTTTCTATTCTGTTCCATTGGTCTATCCATCTGTTTCTGTACCAGTACCGTGCTGTTTTGATAACAACTGCCCTGTAGTATGTCCTGAAATCTGGTATTGTGATGCCTCAGGCTTTGTTTTTGTTGTACAAAATTGCTTTAGCTATTCGAGGTCTCCTGCATCTGCCTATGAATTTCAGCAGCATTTTTTCTAGATTTGAGAAGAATGTCTTTGGCATCTTGATTGGTATCGCATTGAATCTGTAAATTGCTTTTCATCATATTCTACATTAAGATTAATTTTTAATTATCTGTATATACAGAAGCCCAACTGTATAGTAGGCAAAGATTTCAACAGTTTGAACGCATGTAGACACATAAAGTATAAAGTACTGTTTGAAGACAAGATTTACTGTTAATTCTCATAGTACAACTCATGAAGGACAGATGTCCTACATGGGGAGCAAGTGCACAGTGAGTCCTGTTGTTGATTTTACAATTGACACTCTTATTTATGATATCAGTGATCAGCCAAGGTTCTTGTCATGAGCTGAGTTTGAGTCCACAGACTCTGAGATTATTTATTTATTTATTTAATTTTTTAAAAGAAATCTCCATGGAGCATTTATTTATTTATTTTTTCCATTTGACAGATAGTTAGCCAGTGAGAGAGAGACAGAGAGAAAGGTCTTCCTTCTGTTGGTTCACTCCCCAAATGGCTGCTCCAGCCGTTGCTACGCAGATCCAAAGCCAGCAGCCAGGTGTTTCCTCCTGGTCTCCCATGCGGGTGCAGGGGCCAAAGCAATTGGGCTATCCTCCACTGCCTTCCCAGGCCACAACAACTGGGACTAGACCCTGGTACCCATATGGGATGCCACCACAGGTGGAAGATTAACCAAGTGAGCCATGGTGCTGGCCCTGACATTACTTAGATAAGGCCATAATCAAAGTGGAAGTTCTCTCCTCCCTTTAGAGAAAGATACCTCCTTCTTTGTTGTGCTGCTCTTTCCACTGGGATCTCACTCACAGAGATTTTTCATGTGGGCCATTTTTTGCCACAGTGTCTTGGCTTTCCATGCCTAAAATGCTCTCTTGGGCTTTTTAGCCAGATCTGAATGTCTTGAGGGCTGATTCTGAGGCCAGAATGTTATTTAGGGCATTTGTCATTCTATGAGTCTGCTGTGTGGCCTTCCCATGTTGGATCATTCTCTCCTTTTTAATTCTCTCTGTTTTTATTACCAGGCATTTGGTCTTATTTATGTGATCCCTTTGATACTTAGTACTTTCTATATGATCAGTTAAACACTTAATATGATCACTTTAACATGTAAGATGTCAACTTAATGGAGTTTGGAGTCTCATGGCAAATTTTTAGCTTTACCCATAGGTGAAAGTCTGTGGGAATGTGTGCTGAATTGTACATCTCCTTCTTTTCTTATTCCCACTCTTATTTTTTTACAGGATCAATTTTCAATTGGATTTAACACCTAAGAATAATTCTGTGCTAAATAAAGTGTTCAACCAATGGTATTAAGTAGAAAAATAAAATACTAAAAAGAATAAAATAGTAAACTGTTCCTCAACAATCATGACAAGGGGTGATCAAGTCATTGCTTCTCATACTTCTATAGGTTCCTTTTAGGTGCTCAGTTAGTTGTCACTGATAAGGGAGAACATATGTTATTTGTCTCTTTGGGACAGGCTTATTTCACTCAGTGTGCTGTTTTCCAGATGCCTCCATTTTGTTGCAAATGACAGGATTTCATTTTTTTCTTACTGCTATATAGTATTCCATAGAGTGCATATCCCATAATTTCTTTATCCAGTCTTCTGTTGATGAGCATTTAGATTGATTCCAGGTCTTAGCTATTGTGAATTGAGCTGCAATAAACATTGAAGTGAAGACAGCTCTTTTATTTGCCTATTTAATTTCCCTTGGGTAAACTCCGAGGAGTAGGATGGCTGGGTCGTATGGTAGGACTATATTCAGATTTCTGAGGAATCTCCAAACTAACTTTCATAGTGGCTTTAACAGTTTGCATTCCTACCAACAGTGGATTAATGTGCCTTTTTCTCCATATCTTCTCCAGCATTTGTTGTTTGTTTATTTCTGTATGAAAGGCATTCTAACTGGGGTGAAGTGAAACTTCATTATGGTTTTGATTTGCATTTCCGTGATGGCTAGTGACCCTAAACATTTTTTCATGTGTCTGTTGGCTGTTTGGATTTCTTCTTTCGAAAAATGTCTGTTTAAGTCCTTGGGCCATCTCTTTTTTTTTTTTTAACTTTTATTTAATGAATATAAATTTCCAAAGTATGGCTTATGGATGACAATGGCTTCCCCCCCATATCGTCTCTCCCACCCGCATCCCTCCCCTTTCCCACTCCCTCTCCCCTTCCATTCACATGAGGATTCATTTTCGATTCTCTTTATATACAGAAGATCAGTTTAGCATACATTAAGTAAAGATTTCAACAGTTTGCTCCCACACAAACATAAAGTGAAAAATAATAGATGATTTTTTAAATGATGATGAAATCAGATTAGACCTATTGTCATGTTTAATCCCAGTGAGAGTCAAGTTGGGAATTGATAATTTCTTCATTTTTCTTTTTTACAGAAGATCAGTTTAGTATACATTAAGTAAAGATTTCAACAGTTTGCACCCCCATAGAAACACAAAGCAAAATATACTGTTTGAGTACTCATTATAGCATTAAGTCTCAATGTACAGCACATTAAGGACAGAGATCCTACATGAGGAGTAAGTGCACAGTGACTCCTGTTGTTGACTTTACAAATTGACACTCCTGTTTATGGCATCAGTAATCTCCCTATGCTCCAGTCATGAGTTTCCAAGGCTATGGAAGCCTTTTGAGTTCACCGACTCTTATCTTGTTTAGACAAGGTCATAGTCAAAGTGGAGGTTCTCTCCTCCCTTCAGAGAAAGGTACCTCCTTCTTTGAAGACCTGTTCTTTCCACTGGGATCTCACTCACAGAGATCTTTTGCCAGAGTGTCTTGGCTTTCCATGCCTGAAATACTCTCATGGGCTTTTCAGCCAGATCCGAATGCCGTTAGGGCTGATTCTGAGGCCAGAGTGCTGTTTAGGACATCCACCATTCTATGAGTCTGCTAAGTATCTCACTTCCCATGTTGGATCACTCTCCCCTTTATTTATTCTATCAGTTAGTATTAGCAGGTACTAGACTTGTTTATGTGCTCCCTTTGACTCTTAGTCCTTTCATTATGATCAATTGTGAACAGAAATTGATCACTTGGACTGGTGAGATGGCATTGGCACATGCCACCTTGATGGGATTAAATTGGAGTCCCCTGGTATGTTTCTAACTCTACCATTTGGGGCAAGTCAGCTTGAGCATGTCCCAAATTGTACATCTCCTCCCTCTCTTATTCCTACTCTTATGTTTAACAGGGATCACATTTCAGTTAATTTTCAACACTTAAGAATAACTGTGTATTAATTACAGAATTAAACCAGTCATATTACGTAGAACAGACAAAAAAACTACTAAGAGGGATAATGTATTAAGTTGTTCATTAACAGTCAGGGCTATGCTGATCAAGTCACTGTTTCTCATAGTGTCCATTTCACTTCAACAGGTTTCTTTTTTGGTGTTCAGTCAGTTGTCACCAATCAGGGAGAACATATGGTATTTGTCCCTTTGGGACTGGCTTATTTCACTCAGCATGATGTGTTCCAGATTCCTCCATTTTGTTGCAAATGACTGGATTTCATTGTTTTTGACTACGGTATAGTATTCTAAAGAGTACATATCCCATAATTTCTTTATCCAGTCTACCGTTGATGGGCATTTAGGTTGGTTCCAGGTCTTGGCTATTGTGAATTGTGCTGCAATAAACATTAGGGTGCAGACCGCTTTTTTGTTTGCCAATTTAATTTCCTTTGAGTAAATTCCAAGGAGTGGGATGGCTGGGTCGAACGGTAGGGTTATCTTCAGGTTTCTGAGGGATCTCCAGACTGACTTCCATAGTGGCTTGACCAGTTTGCTTTCCCACCAACAGTGGGTTAGTGTCCCTTTTTCCCCACATCCTCGCCAGCATCTGTTGTTGGTAGATTTCTGCATGTGAGCCATTCTAACCGGGGTGAGGTGAAACCTCATTGTGGTTTTGATTTGCATTTCCCTGATTGCTAATGACCTTGAACATTTTTTCATGTGCCTGTTGGCCATTTGGATGTCCTCTTTTGAAAAATGTCTATTGAGGTCCTTGGCCCATCTCTTAAGTGGGTTGTTGGTTTTGTTTTTGTGGAGTTTCTTGATCTCTTTGTAGATTCTGGTTATTAACCCTTTATCTGTAGCATAGTTTGCGAATATTTTTTCCCATTCTGTCGGTTGCCTCTTTACTCTCCTGACTGTTTCTTTTGCAGTACAGAAACTTCTCAATTTGATGCAATCCCAATAGTTAATTTTGGCTTTGACTGCCTGTGCCTCCCGGGGCTTTTCCAGAAATTCTTTGCCTGTGCCAATATCTTGAAGTGTTTCTCCAATGTTCTCTAATAACGTGATGGTGTCAGGTGGTAGATTTAGATCATTAATCCATGTTGAGTGGATTTTTGTGTAAGGTGTAAGGTAGGGGTCTTGCTTCATGATTCTGCACATGGAAATCCAGTTTTCCCAGCGCCATTTATTGAATAGACTGTCCTTGCTCCAGGGATTAGTTTTAGATCCTTGATCAAATATAAGTTGGCTGTAGATGTTTGGGTTGATTTCCGGTGTTTCAATTCTGTTCCATTGGTCTATCCATCTGTTTCTGTACCAGTACCATGCTGTTTTGATAACAACTGCCCTGTAGTATGTCCTGAAATCTGGTATTGTGATGCCTCCGGCTTTGTTTTTGTTGTACAAGATTGCTTTACCTATTCGAGGTCTCTTGTGCCTCCATATAAATTTCAGCACCATTTTTTCCAGATCTGAGAAGAAGGTCTTTGGTATCTTGATTGGTATTGCAATGAATCTATAAATTGCTTTTGGGAGAATGGACATTTTGATGATGTTGATTCTTCCAATCCATGAGCATGGAAGATTTTTCCATTTCTTGGTATCCTCTTCTATTTCTTTCTTTAAGGTTTTGTAATTTTCATCGTAGAGATCTTTAACGTCCTTGGTTAAGTTTATTCCAAGGTATTTGATTGTTTTTGTAGCTATTGTGAATGGGATTGATCTTAGAAGTTCTTCCTCAGCCATGGCATTGTCTGTGTATACAAAGGCTGTTGATTTTTGTGCATTGATTTTATACCCTGCTACTTTGCCAAACTCTTCTATGAGTTCCAATAGTCTCTTAGTAGAGTTCTTTGGGTCCCCTAAATAAAGAATCATATCATCTGTAAAGAGGGATAGTTTGAGTTCTTCCTTCCCAATTTGTATCCCTTTAATTTCTTTTTCTTGCCTAATAGCTCTGGCTAGAACCTCCAGGACTATATTGAATAGCAGTTGTGAGAGTGGGCATCCCTGTCTGGTACCAGATCTCAGTGGAAATGCTTCCAACTTTTCCCCATTCAATAGGATGTTGGCTGTGGATTTTTCATAGATTGCTTTGATTGTATTGAGGAATGTTCCTTCCAAACCCAGTTTGCTTAGAGTTTTCATCATGAACGGGTGTTGCATTTTATCAAATGCTTTCTCGGCATCTATTGATTTAATCATATGGTTTTTCTTCTGCAGTCTGTTAATGTGGTGTATCACATTGATTGTTTTGCGCACATTAAACCATCCCTGCATACCAGGGATAAATCCCACTTGGTCTGGGTGGATGATCTTCTGATGTGTTGTTGCATTCTATTGGCGAGAATTTTATTGAGGATTTTTGCATCTATGTTCATCAGGGATATTGGTCTGTAATTTTCTTTCAATGCTGCATCTTTTTCCGGCTTAGGAATTAAGGTGATGCTGGCTTCATAGAAAGAATTTGGGAGGATTTCCTCTTCTTCGATTGTTCTGAATAGTTTGAGAAGAATTGGAGTTAGTTCTTCTTGAAATGTCTGGTAGAATTCAGCAGTGAATCCATCTGGTCCTGGGCTTTTCTTTGTTGGGAGGGCCTTTATTACTGTTTCAATTTCTGTCTCAGTTATGGGTCTGTTTAGGTTTTCGATGTCTTCCTGGTTCAATTTAGGCAGGTTGCATGTGTCCAGGAATCTTTCCATTTCTGATAGGTTTCCCTGTTTGCTGGCATACAAGTCCTTGTAGTAATTTCTGATGATTCTTTTTATTTCTGTGGTGTCTGTTGTTACATTTCCTTTTTCATCTCTGATGTTATTGATTTGGGGCCTTTTCTCTTCTTTTTTTAGTTAGTTGGTCCAATGGGGTGTCAATTTTGTTTATTTTTTCAAAAAACCAGCTCCTCGTTTGGCTGATTTTTTGGAATGTTTTTCTTGATTCAATCCTGTTGATTTCTTCTCTGATTTTAATTATTCCTCTTCTCCTACTAGATTTGGGTCTGGTTTGCTGTAGGTTTTCTAGATCCTTGAGGTGAATTGAAAGCTCATCTATTTGGTGACTTTCCAATTTCTTGATGTAGGCACCTATTGATATAAGCTTTCCTCTTAACACTGCTTTTGCTGCGTCCCATAAGTTTTGGTATGTTGTGCTGTTATCCTCATTTACTTCCAGAAAATGTTTGATTTCTCTTTTGATTTCTTCTATGACCCATTGTTCATTCAGGAGCATGTTGTTCAATCTCCATGTGTTTGCGTATGCTCTAGGGATTCCTGAGTTGCTCATTTTCAACTTCTTTCCTTTATGGTCTGAGAAGCTGCATGGTATGATTCTAATTCTTTTGAATTTGCTGAGACTTGCTTTATGGCCTAGTATGTGGTCAATCCTAGAGAAGGTTCCATGTACTGCTGAGAAGAATGTAAAATCTTTAGCTGTAGGATTGAAAGTTCTGTATATATCTGTTAGATCCATTTGGGCTATAGTGTCGTTTAAATCTACTGTATCCTTGTTGATCTTCTGTCTGGTTGATCTGTCTATTTCTGAGAGTGGAGTATTGAAGTCCCCCAGTACTACTGTATTGGGGTCTAAGTCTCCCTGTAAGTCCGTTAACCAATCTTTTAGATAAACCAGTGCCGTGTAGTTAGGTGCATATACATTGATAATTGTTATATCTTCCTGTTGTATTGATCCCTTAATCATTATATAGTGTCCCTCTTTGTCTCTCTTAACAGTTTTTGTGGTAAAGTTTATGTTATCCGATATTAAGATGGCTACGCCCACTCTTTTTTCATTTCTGTTGGCATGGTATATCTTTTTCCAGCCTTTCACTTTCAGTCTGTATGGATTTTTATTGGAAAGATGTGTTTCTTGTAAGCAGCAAATAGATGGGTTTTGTTCCTTAAGCCAATCAGCCAATCGGTGTCTTTTAACTGGACAGTTCAGGCCATTCACGTTCAATGTGACTAATGAAAAGTGGTAACTTTGCCCTGCCATTTGCCGATAAGTTCTAATATATGCTTTGAACTTCCTGTGATCTTTTATTGGGAGGTTTCCTTCATTTATCTTCTTTCATATTGATGACAGTGTTTCTGTGTTTCTGTGTGTAACACATCTTTAAGCATCTGTTGCAGGGCTGGACGAGTGCAAACAAATTCTTTCAATTTCTTTTTGCTATGAAAAGTCTTTATTTCACCTTCATTCACAAATGATAGTTTTGCAGGATATAATATTCAGGGCTGGCAGTTTTTCTCTCTTAGTACCTGGGCTATATCTCGCCATTCCCTCCTATCTTGTAGGGTTTCTGATGAGAGGTCAGCTGTGAGTCTGATTGGAGATCCTCTGAGAGTAATCTGACGTTTCTCTCTTGCACATTTTAGGATCTTTTCTTTATGTTTCACTGTGGAGAGTTTAATTACAACATGTCGTGGTGAGGATCTCTTTTGGTCGTGTTTATTAGGGGTTCTGTGAGCTTCCTGTACAAGGATGTGTCTGTCCTTCTCCAAACCTGGGAAATTTTCTGCTAATATCTCACTAAAAAGGCCTTCTAATCCTTTCTCCCTCTCCATGCCTTCAGGAACTCCTAGAACCCGAATGTTGGGTTTTTTAATAGTATCCTGAAGATTCCTGACAATATGTTTTAGATTTCTAATTTCCTCTTCTTTTCTTTGGTCTGACTGTATCCCTTCCTGTTCTCTGTCTTCTAAGTCCAATATTCTCTCTTCTGCTTCACCCATTCTGTTTGTAAGGCTCTCTATTGTGTTTTTCATTTGATCTATTGAATTCTTCACTTCAGTCACTATCCCAGTTTCCTGTTGTACTAGTTGTTTTGTTTCATTTTGATTCCTCCTTAATATTTCATTTTCACGAGAGAGATTTTCTATCTTGTCCATTAAGGATTTCTGTAGTTCAAGAATTTGTTTTTGAGAACTTCTTAATGTTCTTATCAATTTTTTGAGATCTGCTTCTTGCATTTCTTCTATATCATCATCCTCATAATCTTGAATTGGGGTGTCTTTTTCATTTGAGGGCTTCATGGTGACTTCCTTGTTTTTATTACCTTGGTTTTTGCGTTTGTTATTTGGCATACTGGAGATATTTGGTTTCTTCACTGTGGTGCTTTTTCTTGTTATACTATGACTCTAGATTAAGTGGACTATCTGTTTTTGATGGAGCCTTAGGGCTTGAGATGGGTGTGGCCTGAGAGCTCTGTTTGGTGTGCCAAAGGTGACACTCCCAGGTTAGGTGTGGTAAACCTCTCTCTCTCTCTCTTTCTTTTTTTGATTCAAAAGGGAAGTAATTCCGCACAGCTGAACGAAGTTGGAGGTAGTTAGCAGGCAAATGATATACCCACAGGAGCCAGAGATCGGAAGCTCTTTCCCAAGGACCACACAGGGAATCTGTTTGGCCCTCAGAGTGGGCTCAAATTCTCCTTCAGTCTCCCACTGGGTTGCCAAAGTTACAGAATTGTAGCATCTCTGGAGAGTACTCACGTCAATTCCGTGAGTTCTCTGCCCCACCATCTCTTTTTTCACAGTCTCAGTTCAGTAGCACCACAAATTTACTAGGTCCTAATCTCCTGTTAATTCGCCCCACCCAGAGTCAGGTTTTTCTGCTAGGCTCAGGGCCTGTGCAGACCTGAGGTCGCTCTGCTTATGACGTATGTCCAAGATGGTGCCTGCTCTTTGTCTTGCTCGCCCTTGAGAGGTGAGCGGAGAGAGAGAAACCCGTGTCCGTACCAGTCACCTTTTTTTTTTTCTCTCTCTCTCTCTTCCAGTTAGCCTGGTGAACTCCCCTCCCCCCGGGGGTCGTTCCTTCTAGTCTCCTCTCTCCACTTGCCTGCCGGTGTCTCGGGCTATTGAGGTTCGGCTCACCTCGTGTTCCAGCGTTGGTGTGTTGAGTCTGCCACTGGTGTCCCGAACTGTGGGCTCCCATGCTCTCCACGCAGGTCCACTGTGAATCACGCGTTCCGGAAGAGTTTCTTCTGCTGTTTCCTCCCCTACTCTTCCTTGAACCTGCAGTATCTCCACTTTTATTAAACTATCTCTCCCTGGACTATCAGTGTGCTCCCTTCCTATTCCGCCATCTTGCCTCCTCCCAAGTCCTTGGGCCATCTCTTAAGCTTGTTTTGTTGTGTGGAGTTTCTTGATCTCTTCATAGATTTTGGTTATTAATCCTTTATCAGTTACATAATATTCCTATTTTTATTTTGAATTTCCTTTGAACTTTTACTGAGAGATTTTCTTCCTTTACCTTCTTGTGTAATGATGATCTTATTTCCGTGTTTCTGTGTGCAACACATACTTGAGAATCTTTTGTAGGGCTGGCAGTTGGTGACAAATTCTTTCAATTTCTGTTAGTTATGGAAAGTCTTTGTTTCACCTTCACTCACAAATGAGAGTTTTGTAGGATTTAATATACTGGGATGATAGTTTTTTCTCTTAAGACTTGGACTGTATCTTGCCATTCTCTCCTGGTCTGTAGGGTTTCTGATGAGAAGTCCACTGTGAATCTAATTGTAGATCCTCTGAACGTAATCCTATGTTTCTCTTTTGCACATTTTAGAATTTTCTCTCTAACTAGTCTTGCAAAAATATCAGATCATTAATAAACACAATGAAATCATCAATGTAGCATTTAAAAATATACACATAGACGTCTTCTTCACCTATTAAATTGGCAAAGGTGAGAAGCTTGCTATATTGTTTTGTCAAGAGTTGGGGAACACATAATTTCACACACTCATGGTCAACGCACAACCATTATTGAGATTAACTTGACAGTCATTTCCAGAGTTACCAAGGAACACACTCTGATATAGCAACCTCACTTTCAAGTTTAATTTTTAGAGGCACCTGTATGTTTACAAAATTACATAGACAAAAATATTTTTTGCATCTCTGCTTCCTGGGTGAAAGATCAAACAAGGAGTAGTTCAGTTAACTGTTAGATTAACTCAGTGGAATATTATGGAAGTTGAAAATGAGAAAGAAAACTGTATAGGAATATAGAATGATGTAACATATGTTTTTAGGTGAAGAAGCAAGGCACAGAACTGTATATATAGTGAACTGGCAGTTGTATAAAAAAGAAACAAAAGGAGACATGTTTATTGCTCATATTTGTGCAGAATATGAAAAGCAGTAGGGATGATGGGCCCACGCAAGTAGTCTTCTTTGAATACCTCCTTTGGTAACACTTGAGTTGCTTTGTGTTTCCTATTCAAAAATTTTAAATGAACCAACTAAAGGCATTGTGTGCAAGTGTAGCCTTTGCTTTCTCAACTCCCATCCATTCCAGAACACACTGAGGCTGATTCCCTTATCATGACATGAAAATTGCTTTCCATATTTTGACTTCTAAGGCTCACTTTTCAGTTTCATTTTAACCAAATTTCTGAGTAGCAGCAGACCTGGATTATCATTTTTTTCCTCTTGAAATGTTCTGTGTTCTAGGATAAAAACCCCTCTCTTAGGTTTCCTCTTCTTTGTTCCTTCTCAGACTCCAGTGCAAATGTTGCAACCCCATGGTATTGGTTCCAGCTACCCTCTGCTGGCTACTTGCTCTCTCCGGTGAGCTTATCTATTTTCATTGCTCAAATGCCGTCTCTACATGGCAGTCTTGTCTTTACAACATGGCTCCATTTTCTCCTAGTAATTCCCACTTCATTCAGTTACCCCACCTCCTTGTTACATGAGTCAGAATCTGAAAAGTCAGTATTGCTTCTTTGAGCTACCCATCCCACACTCTCTAATCTGTTAGTAAGATTTATTATTTCCACTTCCAAAATGTATCTCAGATTCATTTAGTTCTCTGTCTCCGATGCCACTGTAATAGTCCAGCCAGCTCTTCTCCGAACTATTGAAGCATTTTCCCACAATCCTTGCTGTCCGTGTTCTAAACATCCATTTTCCAGGTAATTGTTAAGGTATGTTTTCTTCCAAAGATTCAGTTCAGGTCATGCCATACCCTGTGCAGTTGCCCCTGCTACACTGGGCAGGATACTATAGCACAGCAAACTGTATGAACCAGGTTTTCCTAATCTCCAGCCTTGTTATATTCCTTTTTCTTTGTTGATCACATTGGCGTATTTTAAGTTCCCAGAGTAAGGAGATCTCTTCTCCACCTAAGGACCTTAGTACATACTATTCCTTGCACCTGGGAAGCTCTTTCCTTGTGTTTCTCAATCCAATTTTTTTAACACCACATTTTACCTACAATCTCTCTTTTTCCAAAAAGCTTCCTCTGGCAAGCCTGCCTACATAGAAATGATGGCTCCAGGTACTTTCTATCATAGCATATATGACATCCCATCTAACCACACTGTTTTTGGGTACTTTTGACATTGTGTGGTATTCCATAGCACCTTTGCCAATTTAATAGGTGAAGAAGAGGTCTATGTGTATATTTTTAAATGTTACATTGATGATTTCATTGTATTTCTTAATGATCTGGTATTTTTGCAAGACTAGTTAGAGAGAAAATTCTATAGGACTGGTGAGAAGATAATACTGTGTGCCTTGTTATCACTCAGAGACAGGAGATTGTAAGTCATTTTCAAACTCTATGTGCAATAACAGATACAAGAACAAATTCAGGAAAGGATAATGATTATTATCCTGACCCAAGGGAATTGGCAGATGGGGGAATAATGTCCTTTGAGAGAAACAGGCATCCATTTGCCATCTTGCAATCCCCAAAGATATCTAATTACTTCCAGCAGCAGCATTCATTACAGCTTAAATACGGCATAGTGCATGGGATGCTGAATATACTTCAGATTGTAAGCTCTCTTTACAGCATATCTAGTGTATCTTGCCTATTTCTAATAAGCGAATCAAGAACTGGAGAGATGGGACTGCTGTTTTGGTGCAATGGGTTAAGCCACCACTTGCAACACCAGCATTCCATATTTTGGAGTGTCAGTTTTTTTTTAAACTTTTATTTAATGAATATAAATTTCCAAAGTACAGCTTATGGATTACAATGGCTTTTTCTCCCCCATAACTTCCCTCCCACCCGCAACCCTCCCCTCTTCTGCTCCCTCTCCCCTTCCATTCACATCAAGATTCATTTTTGTTTCTCTTTATATGCAGAAGATCAGTTTAGCATATATTAAGTAAAGATTTCAACAGTTTGCACCCACACAGATACACAAAGTATAAAGTACCGTATGAGTAGTAGTTATAGCAAAAATCACAATGTACAGCATATTAAGGACAGAGATCCTACATGAGGAGTAAGTGCACAGTGACTCCTGTTGTTGATTTAACAAATTGACACTCTTGTTTATGGCATCAGTAATCACCCTAGGCTCTTGTCATGAGTTCCCAAGGCTATGGAAGCCTTTTGAGTTCGCCGACTCTGAAAATATTTAGACAAGGTCATAGTCACAATTGGAAGTTCCCTCCTCTCTTCAGATAAAGATACCTCCTTTGATGACCTGTTCTTTCCACTGGGATCTCACTCGTGGAGATCCTTCGTTTAGGTTTTTTTTTTTCCACAATGTCTTAGCTTTC
Source organism: Oryctolagus cuniculus (assembly GCF_964237555.1). NCBI lineage: Eukaryota > Metazoa > Chordata > Mammalia > Lagomorpha > Leporidae > Oryctolagus > Oryctolagus cuniculus. The sequence goes on along the minus strand of NC_091435.1, from coordinate 155,340,867 downwards.
CATGCCTGAAATACTCTCATGGGCTTTTCAGCCAGATCCGAATGCCTTAAGGGCTGATTCTGAGGCCAGAGTGCTGCTTAGGACATCTGCCATTCTATGAGTCTGCTGTGTGTCTTGCTTCCCATGTTGGATTATCCTCTCCCTTTTTTATTCTATCGGTTAGTATTTACAGACACTAGTCTTGTTTGTGTGATCCCTTTGACTCTTAGTCCTATCATTATGATCAATTGTGAACAGAAAATGATCACTTGGATTAGTGAGATGGCATTGGTACATGCCACCTTGATGGGGTTGAATTGGAATCCCCTGGCACATTTCTAACTGTACCATTTGGGGCAAGTCCGATCGAGCATGTCCCAAACTGTACATCTTTTCCCTCTCTTATTCCCTGGAGTGTCAGTTTGAGTCCTGTCCACACTGCTGCCAATCTAGCCCTCTAACAGTACCTGGAAAAGCAGCAGATGATGGCTTTGGTTAGCAGAGCCCCTGCCACCCATGCGAGAGACCCAGATGGAGATCCTGGCTCCTGGCTCTGGCCTGGCAGTTGCAGCCGTTTAGGAAGTGAACCAGCAGACAGAAGATCCTTCTCACTTCTGTCTTCCCTCCCTCTTTCTATCACTCTGCCTTTCAGATAAACAAGTAAAAAAATCAATAATCTTTAAGAAGCAGAACAGGAGAAGTTAAATGATCTGCCCATGGTCACCCCACCATTGGCTGACATTACATGGATTACGAATCTAGAAGGTCTGCCCAGGGGGACTTCGACACTGCATTCATGCCTGTGTTTTAAATTCCTACCAGGGCTGAGCAATCTTTTTCCTGCCAAGGGCCATTTGGATTTTTATAACATCATTTGCAGGCCATACATAATTATCAACTTTAAAAGTAGCCTGTTGTAGATTTATTGCATTTCAACTGCATCTGTGGTTGCCTTGGCAAGGCTAGACCAAATGATTTTGCAGGCCTTCTATGGCTCATGGAATGGCTGTTCTCCATTCTTGCAAGGCAAAGGACCCTGAGAACAATGTGGACCCCACATAGCCTTTAAAAATGCATTTTCTTTCTAGTAATCTCTGAAGTAGGAATGTACCAGATTTTTTTGGGTCAATTTTTGTACATAGATTTATTTAAATTTCTTTAAAAGATGTATGTATTTATTTGAAGGACAGAGTTAGAGAGAGGCAAAGAGAAAGAAAAGTCTTTCAACCGCTGGTTCAGTTTGCAAATGGCCACAACAGCCAGAGCTGGGCCAGTCCAAAGTCAGGCACCAGGAGCTTCTTCAGGGTCTCTCATGTGGGTGCAGAGACCCAAGGACTTGGGCCATCTTCTACTGCTTTCCAGGCTCCAAGAAAGAGCTGGATCAGACGTTGAGCAGCCGGGACTTGAACTGGCACCCATATGGGATGCTGGCACTGCAGGTGATAGCTATGCCATAGTGCTGGCCCCTGATTTTCTTTCTTAATAAAACAATCTTTGAAAACATAAGTGATGTGATCATTTAAAAATAGTAAATGGAGATCAGCAAAAATGATAAAGAAAATCATGCATAAACATTTGCTAACCTCCTGGATAATAGCATTTTGGTGTCACTTTTTTATCTTAAGGATGACTTGGAACAAGAGAATTGTCTTCTTTGATTCTGAGTGTACAATCTGCTACCAAGAAGTGTCAGTGTGAGGTGTTGTTCCTTATTCTACAGTTCTCTCTGGAAGCTAAGATAGGTTATGACAGCAAAGTCGGTACACGTTTTTCATTTGTCTAAGACATCTTCAATGAGAGCTCAAATGTTTTCATGGGAAGGTGTAAAGCAGGTGAAACATCATGGGCAAACCTCTGGGTCTCTGAATATATTAAGCCTGTTTTCAGTTAATCACCTTACTCAATTTTAGCCTCACAAAACAGATGTGTGGGTGGGCTGCTATGGTTTTCTTTTCTTTTGTTGTTGCTGTTGCTTTTCCCCTGAGCACAAGCAGGTTTTCCTAGCCTAGGATCCAAGTTAGAAGCTTGGAGAGGGGGGCCCAGCTGAGATGGGACAGGGGAGCTTGTGTGGGTGCTGCCCCAGGAGATTGCTGATGCATAAGAATGCCCAGAAGGAAAGCACGTCAATCATTTCAACTCTGTGTCTGCAATTGAAAGATGCAGATATGTTTTGTTATTGGGCCCTTGGAGAGTAAATTAAAATCAAATCATTTCTCTAATAAAACTTGGAATAAAGAAAGAGAAAAATAATGACTTGAGGTCCCTTCGTGTGGGTGAGTAAGTTATTGCAAGTAATCGGGACTGCCTTCCTCACATTATTCTATCCCAACATCCATGCGTTGGATTTCAATAAATGCCCCTTTCTCCTATGGTCAAGCAAAACCACTTCTATGGTGAACTTTGTAACCAGTCAGATTTGATTATGAACAGATTGTTATGTTCTTGGGCAAGTTATTTATCTACTGGAGCCCCAATTTTCTATCATGTGTTGTTACAAAATGAAGCGAGCCGATTCTGCCCAGGGATTTTACACATGCTGTCAGGTTCAGCAAACATCTCCTGCTTCATTTCTGGCAGGTGAGAGCAAGAGAGGTTGGAAGAGGGAGGAAACAGGTTTTGAGGATGAATTATGGACTAGGACTGGAGAGTTTCTCTGCTACTGGGGAAAGGTTATCCAGGTTTTACTGCAAGAATTCCACTATTGCATCAAGGGATATTTTTCCATTGTAACTCTATAGCTGCTGGTGCTAACATTTCTAATTTGAAAGTGTAATGATTAAATATGTTGTTTGTGATGTTAGCACATGGGAAAACAATAGCTCCTGTGGTTCTTACAAAAACCGTGAATCCCTCTTTAAACCTGGTAGACTTTGAGCATCAGCCAGCATCATCCTATGCAGTGAAATTCTTGCACTTCTTCGTGACCTTGGTGCCTTCAGTGTTTTTTTCCACCTTCTCCCACACCCCCTGATGTGTCTCTTTGCTTAATCAGGAATGAAGCTGAACTTTTCTGCCACCCACTGTTTCTCAATGGATATGGATGGCTTTCTTTGAGTAGTGCTCCAAATAACATCTGATCTGAAAGCAGCACGAGGAAATTCAATCATCTATGAAAAGAAGAATGAAAAAATAAAAGCAAAGTCAAGCTCATTGAAAGTTCAGGTTCACCTCCGGAAAATATAAAAAAGGGGATTAGGGTGAGTCTATTTCTGGAAATCCGATTGCTTCGGCACAATGTACTGAACAGTGGGGGGACTCTTTTGTGGCTAATGCACACTTAGAGAGCCTGGCTACATGATATTGGTCTTTTAACCTGCTGGAGAGCAAGACCAGTCATTGCTGCATGTCTTACACTGAGTTTAATTCACCACTTGAAAATTTCTCCCTGGTGTAATATACTATAGCATCCACTCCGATTTTCTAGATCTGCTGTTTTGTCAGAAAGGAATTTAGCATCCAGGGTAATACATCCAGACTGATTGTGGAGTTTATTTCTTATTGTTTGGTTTGTCTCGTTCTCACTAACTAATCTAATGAATGCATTTCCCCCTCAGGGATAGTTTTGTGAATCAGGGCATCCCTATGCATGTTTTGCACACTCAGATGTAACTTTTTCATGGGTCCACTGTGAGAGAAATAGGATTAGGCATCACAGAATAGCCCACTGGAGTCTACCAATAGAAATATAAGCAATAGTGGCTGGGAGGTGCTGCTGCTGCTCCTGCAGCTCTTAACCTCTCCTATCTCCCTATCTCAATTCATGCCCACTTTTATTTATTTATTTTTTAGAAAGCTTTAATTTAATGAATGCAAATTTCATAGATACAATTTTAGGAATATAGTGGTTCTTCCCCTCATACCTGCCCTCTCACTCCCACTCCCATCCCACCACCTACTCCCTCTCCCATCCCATCTTTCATTAGGATTCACTTTTAATTAACTTTATATACAGAAGACCAACTCTATACTAAGTAAAAGTTTCAACAAACCCAGTGTACCACTGAAAGTCTTGGGAAAAAATCTAATTTCCTATTCCTCAGGGCTTTGTGTGTACTCTATTTTTTCCCTTCTGCTTCTAGATTCCCCATTTGGCCTTGGTTCTGTTCCTCAAAGGATGCACTTTTCATAGGCTGATGCACTTTTCCTCCATGGCTACCCTGAAGAGTACATTGAGAAAGTAACTCCTCATGATTATGGACTCAACTCAACAGAACCCACCCCCTCAAAATAATCCCACCCTGTGGAATTACCTGGCTATTTGCAAGTAAAAGATTTCATTTCGCCTTTGACCATCAGAATACTTGCTGCCTTTTCCCACTTTGTGTTGCTAGTGCCCTAAATATCACTCAGCTTTGAATCCTTTATCTGGTCTCTTATCCCAGATTTTAATGCAACAAATGGCTTCACCCCCTCCCTTCCCCTTTCTCTATTACCTGTAACCTTGGACATGGATTCACACTGAAAGCTTTTTGGTCAATGCACCTTCATCATTGCTTTCTTCATGGCTGCCTGTTCTGTTTTGCTTCCACTTCCAGTTTCTGGATTCTGTAGGGAAACAACAGTCATCTGAAGAGAAAAGCACTGGTTCAGATAAGCCCAGGATGAAGCTGGGCAAATAACGTCAGCTCCTAACGTTGCTCTGGTATCATGTTGCAGAGAAACACTCTATTTTAGAGTGTGCTTTTTGCCTTCAAAAGGTAGTTAGAGTGTAATAATGTCAAGAAGACAATTTTTTTTTTTAATTTTTTGACAGGCAGAGTGGACAGTGAGAGAGAGACAGAGAGAAAGGTCTTCCTTTGCCGTTGGCTCACCCTCCAGTGGCCGGCGTGGCCGGTGTGCTGTGGCCGGCGCACAGCGCCTATCCGAAGGCAGGAGCCAGGTGCTTCTCCTGGTCTCCCATGGGGTGCAGGGCCCAAGCACTTGGGCCATCCTCCACTGCACTCCCTGGCCACAGCAGAGAGCTGGCCTGGAAGAGGGGCAACTGGGACAGAATCCGGCGCCCCGACCGGGGCTAGAACCTGGTGTGCCGGCGCCGCAAGGCGGAGGATTAGCCTAGTGAGCCGCGGCGCCGGGCCAAGAAGACAATCTTAATGTCAGGTGAGCAAGGGTCACTTATCTTTTTTTTTTTTTAAGATGTATTTTATTTATTTGAAAGAGTTACAGAGAGAGGTAGAGAGACAGAGAGAGAGAGAGAGAGAGAGAGAGAGAGAGAGAGAGGTCTTCCACCCGCTGACTCACTCCCCAGATGGCTGCAACGGCTGGAGCTGCGCTGATCTGAAGCCAGAAGCTAGGAACTTCTTCCGGGTCTCCCATGTGGGTGCAGGGACCCAAGGACTTGTGCCATCTTCTACTGCTTTCCCAGGCCACAGCAGAGAGCTGGATCAGAAGTGGAGCAGCCAGGTCTCGAACCAGAGCCCATATGGGATGCTGGTGCTTCAGGCCAGGGTGGTAACCTGCTGTGCCACAGCGCAGGCCCCAAGGGTCACTTATCTAGAAAAAAATCATGACAGTTCTTCCCCAAGTCCGTTGAGAGTGTACCATTTAATGCTATTGCTAGTCACTTGTGGCTATGTAAATCTGAACCGTTTAAAATTCAATAAATTAAACTTCAGTTCCTCAGTCACACTGGCCACCTTCAGATGTGCAATAGCCACATATGTGGCCAGGGGCCAATGCATCAGGTAACACAAGTTAGAACATTGCTGTTATGGCCAAAAATTCTATTGACAGTTCTGCTCTAGTCATCACTTTGCTCAAGTTGTTTCCATTCAGTAGTATCAGCTTCCCACATCACTACCTCTGCAAAGCCCACGGGTTCCACTGAAGCTTGGTCACTCTCACCTCCATCATGCCTTGCAAGAGCACTCTCTGCAGCATTTTACAGTTTTTCAATTTCTTGAACAGCATTTGAAAAGTTTAAACAAAATTACATGTAGTCAGTATTCTTTTTATTAATATTCATTTATGTGATAGGCAGAGTGACAGAGAAAAAGACAGAAATCTTCCATCTGTTGGTTTACTCCACCGGTGGCTAAACAACCAGGGCTGAGCTAGGCTGAAGCCACAAGCCAGGAACTCCATCCAGATCTCCCACATCGGTGTAGGGGCTCAAGTACTTGGGCTATCGTTTTCTGCCTTTCCAGGTGCATTAGCAAGGAGCTGGCTGGGAAGCAGAGTAGTGGGACTTGAACTGGCACTCCAACTTGCAAGAAGCTGCTTAATTCAGGCCTCTATTGTCAGTATTAATGCATTCTTTCATGTGTTAGTCTTAGATTTTAACTATATCAAAAGAGAAGAATTATTTTTTACAGTCTTTTTTTTAAAAAATATTTATTAATTTATTTTAAAGGCAGAGTTAGTTACAAAGAGAGATACAGAGAGAGAGAGAGAGAGAGAGAGAGAGAGAATGTTCCATCTGCTGGCTCACTCCCCAAACACCCCAAAGGCTGGAGCTGGGCTGACCTGAAGCCAGGTGCCAGGAGCCTCCTCCGGGTCTCCCACATGGGTGCAGGGGCCCTGTTACTTGGGCCATCCTCCGCCATTTTCCCAGTTGCATCAGCAGGGAGCTGGATCGAAAGCAGAACCACTGGAACTCAAACTGGTGCCTGTATGGATCCTGACAACACAGGCAGCCACGATGCCAACCACTGTTCTATAGTCTTCTAAAAATAATAATGTTAACATCACTTTCTTTTTAAAAAGATTATTTATTTATTTATTTATTTAATTTATTTGAGAGATGGAGAGACAGAGAGACATGCAGAGGGCCCTCCATCCAATGGTTTACTCTTTAAATGCCTACAACAGCTGAAGTTGAGCTTAAGAAGGGAGCCTGGAACTCAATTAGGTTTCCCATGTTGGTGGAAGACACCCAAGTACGTCAGCCATCACTGGTGCCTCTCAAGGTGCACATTCACAAGCAGCTAGAATTAGCAGCAGAGCTGTGACTCAAACCCATGTACTCCCATGTGGGCTGTGAGTGTCCCAAATGGCATCCTAGTCACTAGGCTGAATGCACGTTCCCGACTCACAGTCAAGAATCCTCTGCGTGTCCTTCATGGCTTAAATACTACGCTATCATTATTATTCCTTTTTTCAGAACAAACTCAGGCCTAAGTGGAAGCTTGTTCCTTGTGTATTCCTGTAGAATACAGACTCTTGTAAAGCAACACTCATGATTTATGTATTGCTACATCTTCAGTATCTGACACAAAGGAGGTGCTTAATAAACCTAAATAAACAAACCACCATTATTTCACTTAAATTTCATGAGAGCATTGTGAATTGGGTTTTACCCTCATTTTTAAAAATTCAGAAGCTGAGGTTCAGGAAAGTTCAATAATATTATGAGTCAGAGAGCTGACAAGCTTTGGATATTTTGTGCTTCCGTACTCCTACGTATGACCCATCTCTGAACTTGGTGTCTCACCATCCTCTCTAGCAAGGTGTCTGGATTTCTTTCATGAAAGTTATATTTCTTTGCGGAAGGAACAAGTCTGAGATGTATCAAAATGCCATGTCATCGTTCTACTGATGGAGGAAATTGAAAATAAAGCAGATTCAAGGGCAAAGGTAAAAGTTCTACTCTGCATGCAGCAGCGGTACACACAAACAGAGGTCAGGAGATTGCTGGGTGGTCTCTTTGTAGACTAGTGCCTACAGCACTACACTCTCTGTAGGACGTGAATTTCCTATTGCTAGGGTTCCTTTTGTAACAATTCCCTCACCTCAAACATTCTTCTGCGAGATTTGAAAACCTTCAAAGCAAAGCTATAAGGTGCTGGACTATTCCCATTAAAAGAAGTGACTTGGGTTTGATTGTCAGAAATAAGCAGACCTCTGAAAAACCTACTTCAGAAAGATGAAAATATGGTTGTCAGGGGGCACACATGTTCTAGCAAGATGCGTTTTGAATTAGTTCTACTCTCCTGAAATTTTTTTAAATATTTCATCTTTTATTATACAATTTTTAAATTTAAAATTTATATTCAATTTATTTGATAGGCAAAGTGACAGTGAGACAGGCATACAGACCCAATACTGCTACAGAGAGAGAGAAGGAGGTGGGGCGGGATCGTCCATCTGCTTGTGCATTCCCCAAATGCCATGGCTGGGCCAGTCTGAAGCTAGGAGCCTGGAACTCAATCTGGGTCTTCCATGTGGGTCTCTGGGAACCGAGTACTTGAACTATCACTTGCTGCCACCCAGGGTGCATATTGGCAGGCAGCTGGAATCGGAAGCAGAGGGGAAACTCAAACCCAGGCATTCTGATGCCGGATGCAGGTGTCCTGAGCAGCATCTTAACTGCTGTGCTGAGTGCTTGCTCCTATCTTGGGATTCTGACAGCTGGAATACTTCCCTGGGACCGGGGCAAGGTGCCTCAAACTGTGAATTGAGACACTTGCATCTTCCTTTCCAAGTGAAAACAAGCAAGTGTGGACAAGACAGCAACACCAATTCCCCCAAAGGGTTCTCTTGGCTTCCTTCCACAACTCATCAGCTTCAGATTTTATAATCAAATAATGTCATTTTAGCACAGCATTCTCTTTATGGTGAGCTGGGCTGTGACAGTTGTGTGAATTATTCACATTGGAAATGAAAAAAAAAAACACTTTAAAGATGATTTTCAGAATTTACTGGGGTAATATTCTAGGCAATTCCTTTGAAAAAGGAAAGTGTAGTAGGCAGGCTTGAGGATGTTTTTCTCCTTGTTGCAGTCAAAAGAGAAGTTAGAGAAATGCTGCTTGGATTCCCAGAAGGAGCAGTCGACACGAGCAAATGGAAGACAGTAGTTGATTTGAATTCAGTTCAGCTTCTGTCAGCTGAATTGCATTTTGGGGAGCAATTAAGTATTCAACACAATGGGTGTATTTAACAGCTTCTCCCCTGTGTGTGTGTGTGTGTGGTGTGTGTGTGTGTGTGTGTGTGTCTGTCTAAAGTTCCCCTGAAAAAAAAGAAAATTACCGAAGCAGCTGAGTCAAGCTACCTATATAGAACACAAGACAAAGCTAAGGAGAGTGAATCAGGCACCAGTTGAAAGCTTCGCTGTGTCAGTTGCTCAGAGATGCAGTGAGCACAACTATGTTTTCTGCAAGATCCCTTGATGCCGCACTCCAAAGTAGCAGCAAAGGTGTTAAAGCCTGGATTGGAAAAACAGAGATCTCGGGGATGACACAGCTCTGAGTGGGCAAACCCTGACTCTGAATTATGCATCATTCCGAGAGCAAATGAGTCCTCTCTACCTTGGACTGGTGGGCTGGGATTTGGACAACAGCATCCTGCAGAGCTTTGCTCAGATGTGATTCATTTCACAGCAGAATTTAGAAATAATGCTCTAGACTCCAGTAATTGGAGGCTTCAGGATGATTTGGTTAAACCCCTGTTCTGTTTGCTATTGCTGTATAACAATCCATCCCATACTTAGTAGTGAAAAATAACAATTTTCATGCCTCTAAATCCTTTTGGCTAGCAATTCAATAAAGGCGTAGAGGATATAGTTTCTTTACATGGTGATGTCTAGCCCTTCTACTGGGAAAACTACCCTGAGAGCTAGACAATCTATTTCCAAATATGATTTATTCACTCGAGTCTCTGGGTGTTGGTGCTGGCTTCTGGCTGGGACGTTGGCTGAATGTGTCAACCTGAGCATTAGTGTGCCATTCTCCTAGAGGGCTTGATCTCCTCTTAGGCATGGAAACTTCAGGGCTCCTTTCAGAGTGGCTTGGAGCTTTAAATGCAGGTGTTTTTGCTGAGCAAGGAAGATGCTCTATTGTCTTTTTTTTTTTTTTTTTTGACAGGCAGAGTGGATAGTGAGAGAGAGAGACAGAGAGAAAGGTCTTCCTTTGCGGTTGATTCACCCTCCAATGGCCACCGCAGCCGGCGCGCCGCGCTGATCCGATGGCAAGAGCCTGGTCTCCCATGGGGTGCAGGGCCCAAGCACTTGGGCCATCCTCCACTGCCTTCCTGGGCCACAGCAGAGAGCTGGCCTGGAAGAGGGGCAACCGGGACAGAATCTGGCGCCCCGACCAGGACTAGAACCCGGTGTGCCGGCGCCGCAAGGCGGAGGATTAGCCTAGTGAGCCGGGGCGCCGTCCCTCTATTGTCTTTTAAGACCTAAACTCAGAAGTCACAATGCCACTGCTGCCATACTTGATTCATCAAAGCAATCACACACCTGCCAAAATTCCAGGGGAAGGCACTTGGTGCCATTTCTTAAAGAGTAGTTAGTAAGGCTATGTAGAAGAGCAGGTGGGATGTGAGATGTTATTGTTCAAGTAGAACAGGATTTAGGAATGAGTGTTAGAATCCTCCTGGAGAGTCACATCTACCAGTTTCTCAAGTTCACACTGTGTCCAGTAAAGTGGACCAGAGAGCTTTTGTTTCATGACTATGGAGAGTGCATTTATCCTCTCCTCTCATAATGGAGACATTAGAACATGAGCCACTGAACTATGAGGTAGTTTGTTGCTTATGACAGACTATATAGCATATACAATCAATACAGTGTTCAACCTAATTTTTGTGTATCTAGAAAATAACCACTAGAATGTATATTTAAATATTAAATATTGATACACCCTTTTGTGTATATGTTTATGTATATGTAGAAAAATCTATAAGCAAATATAGCAAAAGATGTGCAACACCTTTTACTAGAAGGATATAAATATTAGTTGAAATATATAATAGAAGACCCCCTAGTGAAGACATAACAAATTTTTATAGATTAAAGTTTTAATATGGTCAACATATTGATTTTCCTCAAACTGGTCTTTAAATTCAATATGTTCCTATCAAAATCTCCATAGTGTGTTTTGTTTGTCTGGTTCCTGTTTTGTCTCATTTTGCATAGGTAATAAAAATTCTTTTTGCTTAAGTTAGTCACTGGGTTTCTGTTACTTGCCACTGAACAATACTAAGTCAAAAAATGAGTTAATTTATGATCTGTTCTCCTTTTCCTCAACTCCTGTGAATGGGGATGGTATTTTGATGCAGATACCAATAGCAGGTGAAGAATCACATATGGGATTTTTCATTTTCATTCCTCTAGGCAAGGAGTGATCAAGAGACAAAAAACAAGGTCTTAGGGGTGGGCATTGTGGTGCAACAGGTTAAGTAGCTGCTTGCAATGTCTATATCATATGTGGGTGTGCCAGTTTGAGTCCTGGCTCTTCTGTTTCTGATTCGGTTTCCAGATTATGCATATGTGAAACAGTAGGTAATGGCCTGAGTACTCGGGTTCCTCCCACACACATGGGAGACACGTACTGAGTTCCTGACTACTGGCTTTGGCCTGGCCCAGGTCCAGAAGCGGGAGGAATTTTTAAAGTGAACCAGTCAATGGAAGATAGATTTGTCTCTCCCTTGTTTTCTGTCTCTTTGCTTTTCAAATGAATGAATAAATGAATCATTCTTTTTTTTTTAAATTCGCCATTTTCTTTTTTTTCTTAAATTTTTTTATTTTTATTTTTTTATTTTTGACAGGCAGAGTGGACAGTGAGAGAGACAGAGAGAAAGGTCTTCCTTTGCCGTTGGTTCACCCTCCAATGGCCGCCGTGCCCGGCGTGCTGCAGCTGGCGCACTGCGCTGATCCGAAGGCAGGAGCCAGGTACTTATCCTGGTCTCCCATTGGGTGCAGGGCCCAAGGACTTGGGCCATCCTCCACTGCACTCCCTGGCCACAGCAGAGAGCTGGCCTGGAAGAGGGGCAACCGGGACAGAATCTGGCACCCTGACCGGGACTAGAACCCAGTGTGCCGGCGCCGCAAGGCGGAGGATTAGCCTAGTGAGCCGCGGCGCCGGCTGAATGAATCATTCTTAAAAAAGGAAAACAAATTTCTTGGAGCAGGTGTTTAGTCTAGTGACTAAGACCTTCTTGTCCCACACTGGAATGCCTGTTTTCAATTCCCAGCCCTGGCTCTGAACCCCAACATCCTACTGATGCAGCTACTGGGAGACAGTGACTATGGCTCAAATAATTACAGTCCTAATCCTTATGTGGGAGACCTGAATGGATTTTCAGATTCCTGGCTCTAGCTCTGGTCCAACCCTGGCTGAGGCAGACATGTGGGGAGTGAACCAGCAGATGAGAGCACTTTCTGGTTGTCTGTCCCACTGTCTCTTTGTCTGCTTCTCACATAAATAATAAAGAAAACAATGACCCTCCCCCCCCCCCAGAAAAAAAACCCAAGGTTTCAAGGACTCCGGAAGTTTCCATCATCATCTCTAAGGTTGCTAGCAAGGTAATTAACATCTTCAAGATGATGTTTTCTAAATCACAATTTTTCTCTAATTTTTTATTTATATAAACAGAACAGATTTCATATATAATGATACTTCCCAGCCTTCTTCCCCTTCCTTTATTTCTTCTAATTTTTGCAGTAACATACTTTCTTTTTTTTCAACTTTTATTTAATAAATATAAATTTCCAAAGTACAACTTTTGGATTACAGTGGCTTTCCCCCCAATAACCTCCCTATCACCTGCAACCATCCCATCTCCCACTCCCTCTCCCATCCAATCCTCTGTCACTGTTCATTTTCAGTTACCTTTGTATACAGAAGATCAACTTAGTATATACTAAGCAAAGATTTCAACAGTTTGCACCCACACAGATACACAAAGTATAAAGTACTGTATGAGTAGTAGTTTTATTGCTAATTTGCACAGTACAATACATTAAGGACAGAGATCCTATATGGGGAGTAAGTGCACAGTGTCTCCCATTGTTGATTTAACAGTTGACACTCTTATTTATGATGTCAGTAATCACCCAAGGCTCTTATCATGAGCTGCCAGGCTATGGAAGCCTCTTGAGTTCATCAACTCCTATCTTATTTAGAAAAGACCATAGTCAAAGTGGAAGTTCTCTTTTCCCTTCAGAGAAAGGTACCTCCTTCTTTGATGGCCCATTCTTTCCACTGGGATCTCACTCACAGAGATCTTTCATTCAGGTCATTTTTTGCTAGAGTGTCTTGGCTTTCCATGCCTGAAAAACTCTCATGGGCTTTTTAGCCAGATCTGAATGCCTTAAGGGCTGATTCCGAGGCCAGAGTACTGTTTAGGACATCTGCCATTGTATGAGTCTGCTGTGTATCCTGCTTCCCATGTTGGATCATTCTCTCCTTTTTTTTTTTTAGCTTTGAATGATTAATGATTTTAAAACAAATAAAAGTCCATTTAGTTTTAAAAAAAGGGAAATTCTAAGTAATATTGCTTTTAGGAGCTTTTACGGTGGTGGATGAGTTGTTCTTAACGTTATCTACCATTATAAGACAGATAACCACAATGAATAAAGATGAACACATAAGTTCTTGGATAAAATAGGTAAAACACATATAAAGGTTTTCCTTGAGACAAGAGAACTGAGCATTCAGCCCTTTCCCTCTTCACATGCAAAAATTTAAAAAGAAATCACAATCAGAAAGCAGAATCTCAATAACATATCCATGGGAAAGATGTGAAGCTGGCTGTTAGGCTTAAAAATTGAAAGGACTTAATGCCTGTGTAACCCATTAGTCAAATGTGAAGACAGAGTTAAGTAGGTCACCCATTTTATGGGATTGTTTTCAGGCAAAGTACAGATCCTGCCAGTAGGCAAGATTTATCTTAAACAAAATGAAATAAAAGTTTTTGCTGGATGTCTGTTTCAAGTGAGAAACTGAGAAGGAGGTGACCAATTCTGAAAGATTATAACACTTAGAAGTCAAAAATAATGGAGTATGCTTCTGTTGAGCAATCAATATGTAAAATTCCCAACAGCTACAAAGTCACAGATACACTGACCACAAACAAGGTACTGGAGACTATCAGTGACATAGATTAAGAAATCAATTTGTTAATCTTATAATTAAAGCTACAGAATTCTATGAGTGACTGAAAGTAACATGTTAATAGGTTCATACATTAAAGAATCAATCAAAGGAAAACTTCGGGAACAAGGTCAGTAGTCCAACAGTCTAAGGCTGTCAAATAAAGGACTACACACTCATATAACAGGTATTATGCAGTAGTTCACAAGGCATTCTTGAATATCCAATGAAAGGGAAACATTATATATAGTAAAATGAAAAAGGATAAATTATAAAAGTGGTTTCCTGTATGATCTCCACTTGGGGAAAATAAGTGCAAAATAAAAAGACCAGGAGGACACATAAGAAATTATTTAAAAAGTTGCTTCTATCAGAATTTCATGACTTCACAATTTTTTCTTTTTTGAATAAACAGGAGATATAGGGAAATTGTTATTCTAAAAAATCAATCAGTACATTCCCATTTCTCTGCCCCAGTTGTTTTTATAACACACAAAATAAAGTCGAAATATAATTGGTGCCATTAAGCAACTGCATTAACAATTATTTTTCTTTTAGTTATCAACAGCTTATTTAAATTTAGTTTCTTTATAGTTTTCGCCAATTCATGCAAAGAGAATTGTATCTTTAAAATCATATGACAGAAATTTTTATCCAAGGTTGTAGTCTTCCATGCTTTCTTCTTCATCTATCAAAGTCTAAAAAATGAACTTCATATGCTTGATTCCATAAGTTTTGAAGAAAACCATGATAATGAGTGCCCATAATCCCAGAATAAAACCTCCAGGAGGATGCCAATCTTTCAACTTTGGTTTCTGGTGTATTATCTGAGCTACAGGAAGTTGTTCAGCATATTTAAGAGGTTCCATTAGCTCTTCATCCATTAGGTCTTCCTTAAAGCTGCTCTCCATGATTTCTGAATCCAGTTGCAAACTAATGGTCTCTGTTGTAATCTCCACTTTCCGTACACTTCCAAAGAAATCAGTTATCAGGACATTTTTAGGATCCCTCTGGAAAAGATCAATGCGATGTCCAGGAGTAGATACACACAGACTTTTAGGACATACCTGGAAAAGGTCATTCATATTAGTTTGACTAGCTGGATTAATTTCTTCCAAAAATTCCAAGACATAAAATGTGTATCTATGCATAAGATGAACTCCAATTGCAGGATCAGGTTGATGCGAGAGAGAATCTTCTCCCACTTGACTACTAGCCAGAGCCATTATGTTAGGAGAATAAAATCGCTCATACATGGATGCTCCTTGACAAGTGTCAATAATAAACAGTAGTTCATTGTAGCGTCTTTTCTGCCACATTTGTTCAAAAGCATCTGCAAGTTCTATGTTGGTAATTTCTTCAGAATCTTGAAATTTCAAGAAACCATTTCCACCATGTCCTGTCATATAAATAAGAATATTGCTTCTATCATCAGAAAGAAGGCGTTTTGACCGAGGAGTACTAGGTGGGATCCTCCCAGTTAATACCCGTAAAAAATTCTCCACTGTTACCTCATAGCTTCTATAATCCACTTCCACATCATCTCCATACACATTTAGCTCCATATTTTTGTGACTAAACACAGTAGCTGGTTTCGGGTTTCTAGGGTTGCATGCCATATCATCTGTCAGGAATACCTAGTCTTTTGACACTTCTATAAACAGAAAGAGTATTTGCAACATGCCGATAATTAAACCAGAATCGAGATGTACACACCAAAACAGCCCAGTTGTTTGTATGGCCACTTCTAAAGAATTGTTCTGCTTGATCCTCGATCTGACTAGCGGCCAGGCAGCCGAAGGACAAGAGCAACAACACCGCCAAGAGAGCCGCAGGCTGGCGGATACAGTAGGCGGCGGCCATGATTGTCCCATTCTCTCCTTTTTAATTCTATCAGTTAGTATTAGCAGACACTTCGTCTTGTTTATGTTATCCCTTTGACACTTAATCTTATCATTAGTAACATACTTTCGATTTACTTGATAATCTTAAATTTAATCTTCCACTAAATAAAGAATCCAACAAGTAGAAAGCAGAAAGAACACTATTGAACAGTAGTATAGACAAAGATTACAAACGTTAATCAAATCTCAAGATGACAATTTCACTCATATACAATAAATTTTTTGGTACTCTATTTATCAGCTATACATCAAACAAAACATGATATTTATCTTTTTGGAATTGCTTTACTTCACTTAGCATAATGATCTGCAGTTGCATTCATTTTGTTGCAAAGGACAGGATTTCATTCTTTCTTATGGCTGAGTAGTACTCCATTTTGTAAATGTACTATATTTTCTTTAGCTATCGGTTGGTGGATATTCTGGGTAGATATCATATCTTAGCTATTGTGAATTGATATTCAGTAAACATGGGGGTACAGATAACTTTTTCATATGCTGATTTGATATCCTTTGGGTAAACTTGCAGGAGGTTGACTCATATGGTAGATCAATTTTCATATTTCTGATGAATCTCCATTCTGTCTTCCACAATGCTTGTGCCAGATTATATTCCTGCAAACTATGCATCAGGGTACCTTTTCTCAAAATCCTTGTCAGCATTTGTTACTTTTGGATTTTTGAATGATAGCCTTTTTAACAGAGGTGAGGTGATACCTCATTTTGGTTTTTATTTGTAATTCCCTAATAGCTAGTGTTTATGAACATCTTTTCATGGGTCTATTTGCCATTTGTATTTAACCCTTTGAAAAATGCCTGTTCATATCCTTAGCCAATTTTCTTAACTGGATTGTTTGTTTTGTTGTTGTCAAGTTTCTTGAGCTCCTTATACATCTTGGATATTAATCCCTTATCAGTCGCATGGTCTGCAAATACTTTATCCCTTTGTGTCAGTTGCCTGTTTACTTTGTTGAGTGTTTACTTTGCAATGCAGAAACTTCATAGCTTCATGTAATCCCATTTTTCTACTTTTGCTTTTATTGCTTGTGTTTCTGGGGTCTTATCCAAGAAACCCTCGCCTACGCCAATGTCTATGCACAACATTTTCTTTTTTTTTCTTTTTTATTATATTCTATGCACAGCATTTTCATCACATGTATTTTCCATAAACTTTTTAAAGGTCTTGTATATATAAAAAACTACAAAGCATTTTTGAGAGAAATTAAACAAGACACATATAAATGCAAAGACATTCTGTGTTCAGGGGCTGATAGACTTCATATTATTATTATTATTTTTTTTGACAGGCAGAGTGGACAGTGAGAGAGAGAGACAGAGAGAAAGGTTTTCCTTTGCCATTGGTTCACCCTCCAATGGCCGCCGCAGCCGGTGCGCTGTGGCCGGCGCGCCGCGCTGATCCGATGGCAGGAGCCAGGTACTTATCCTGGTGTCCCATGGGGTTCAGGGCCCAAGTACTTGGGCCATCCTCCACTGCATTCCCAGGCCACAGCAGAGAGCTGGCCTGGAAGAGGAGCAACCGGGACAGAATCTGGCGCCCTGATCAGAACTAGAACCCGGTGTGCCGGCGTTGCAAGGTGGAGGATTAGCCTAGTGAGCCATGGCACCAGCTGACTTCATATTATTTTAATGTCAATATTACCCCGGAAGATCCATATATTTAATGAAATACCTATTAAAATTTCAATGGTATTTTTTTACAGATATAAATAAATCCTAAAGTTTGTAAATAACCAGAGTAATCTTGAGAAAGTCCTTGAATAGCCAAAGAATAATGAATAGCTAAAACAATCTTAAAGCAGAAGAATTTGAAGATGTCATACTTCTTAATTTAAAAATATATATTTAAAGCTAAAGTCTATGGTTTGACTATGCTTTCTCCACACTAAAATTCATGTTAAGACTTGGACTCCACTGTGACAGGTGTTAACAGGTCGGGGGGAGGGGCTTTAAGAGAGTAATGTTTTTCTCATGAGGCTAGATTTGTTCTCTTGAGAGGATTTTAATGAAGTGATTTGCTTCTTTTTCTCCTCTCTTCCTCTCTTGCCATGTGGTCTTTTCCTTAGTTGCCTATATAACCCTCTGGTGTGAGGCTCTCACCAGAAGCCAGACCTTCAGAACAATAAACCAAAATAAATCCCTTTTCTTGATAAATTAACCAGTCTCAGGTATTCTGATAAAACAGCAGAAAATGGATTAAGATAGTATAATCATCAAATAATTTTGGTATTGACATACAGACAGATCAACAGAACAGAATGGAAAGCCCAGAAATAAATGTACACATATGGTCAACTTATCTATAATAATATCGTAAAGAATGCAAAATTGGAAAAGAATAATTTATTGAGCAAATTGTATTGGGAGAACTAGATATCCACATGCAAAAGAATAAAATTAGACCCTTATACTATACACAAAAATCAACTCAAAATGGTTGAACACTGAAATATAAGACCTGAAACAATAAAACCCTGGAAGAAAACATATGGGAAATGCTTTCTGATAATGATCTTGGCAATGACTTCAGGGATATGACACCAAGTTTGCAAACAACAAAAGCAAAAATAGACAAATGGGACTACATAAAAGTACAAAGCTGCATGACAAAGGAAGCAATAAACTGAAAAGGCAATCACATGGTGGGAGAAATAGCTGCAGACTACTGGGATTAGCCTGAAATACTTATACATTTTTATGGGCAGCATTTCAACACATGTATATACAGCATAAAGTGATTAAATCAGGAAATGAACACGTAAGAAATTCTACTACCTTGTCTTTTCTTTATATTTGGAGCCTATCTTCCCCCTGCTTCTAATTCTTTAGACAGTCTCAGTACTCAGGATATACCTTCTTTCTTTTCCCTCTCCCCTTACCCTTTCCAGCTTATAGTAATCAGTATTCTAAGTTCAAACTGACTTTATTTCCCCAAATTCCACATATGAGTGAGGATATGGATTATTTCTATTTATGTGATTGGCTTATTTCATTAAATGTAACGTTCTTCATTTTGCTACAAATTTCAGGATTTAACCTGTTTTTTATAGCTGAATAACATTCCATTATATATACAACATAAATAAATAAAAAATATATATGCATATAAATATAAAATATAAATTTGTCTGTTAATAATAAAAAAATAGATCTCCTGATTAAAAATGGGTAAAAGAATGACATTTTTCCAAAGAACACATGCAAATAGCCAATGCAAAGACACCTGGCATCACTTAAAATCAGGGAAATGCAAATCAAAACATAATGAACTATAACCTTTTACCTGTTATGATGGCTAATAAAAATAGATATGTATTGAGAGGATTTAGAGATGTTGGAATCCTTACACACTGTTGGGGGGATCTGTAATTGTGCATTTGCTGTGGAAACATTATTGAATTTCTCCATAAGATGATCCAACAATCACTACTAGACATAAAATCCAAAAAGTTAAATTCACAATCTCATAAGATACTAGCATTTCTATGTTCATACATAATAGTTGAGATAGAGTAGAAATTTAAATGTATTGATGGATGAATAAATAAAGAAAATGCTGTATATACATACAATGGAATAGTATTCAACCTTTAAAAAGAAATAAGTATTGACATATGCAACTATATGAATGAATCTTGAAAATGCTATACTTGGTGGAACAAGTCAGCCACAGAAGGACAAATACTGTTGAATCTACCTATATGAAGTTTTGGAAATAGTCAAAACTCAAAGAAGCAAAAAGTAGAAAGCTGGTTGCCCAGGGTTGGATGGAGGATTGGTAGGCAGTCAGTAGTCATCAAGTTTCAGTCTAACAAGGTGATGAGTTTTAGATATTTGTTGTGCAACATTGTATGGTTGCTGGCACTTTACTGTACACTTTACAATTTGTAAAGAGGGTAGAACTCATGATATGTTTTCTCATCACAACAAAACAAGAATATTCTTTTTTATTTATTTTATTTTATTTTTTTTGACAGGTAGAGTTAGACAATGAGAGAGAGACAGAGAAAAAAGGTCTTCCTTCCAAAGGTTCACCCCCCAAATGGCCGCTACTGCTGGTGTGCTGAGTTGATCCAAAGCCAGGAGCCAGGTGCTTCTCCCGGTCTCCCATGAGGGTGCAGGGCCCAAGCACTTGGGCCATCTTCCACTTCACTCCCTGGCCACAGCAGAGAGCTGGACTGGAAGAGGAGCAACCGGGACAGAATCCAGGGCCCCAACCAGGACTAGAACCTGGGGTGCCGGCGCTGCAGGCGGAGGATTAGCCTAGTGAGCCGCGGTGCCGGCCAAGAATATTCTTTTTTAAAAAACAGATATTTTTTTTTTGTGGGTAGGGACTGAGCAATGTTTTTGCTGTTACCCAGTCCAAGTATATCCCAGTGTATGAACTTCAACAGTTGTTTTTTATTTATTTATTTATTTTTTGACAGGCAGAGTGGATAGTGAGAGAGAGAGACAGAGAGAAAGGTCTTCCTTTGCCGTTGGTTCACCCTCCAACGGCTGCCGTGGCCAGCGCGCTGCGCTGATCCGAAGGCAGGAGCCAGGTACTTATCCTGGTCTCCCATGGGGTGCAGGGCGCAAGCACTTGGGCCATCCTCCACTGTACTCCCTGGCCACAGCAGAGAGCTGGCCTGGAAGAGGGGCAACCGGGACAGAATCCGGCGCCCCAACTGGGACTAGAACCCGGTGTGCCGGCGCCGCAAGGCAGAGGATTAGCCTAGTGAGCCGTGGCGCCGGCCGAACTTCAACAGTTGTAAAGGGACAAGATCCATAGCTTCTCCAACAGAAAAGTTTACAAATGATTAATGAGAAGAGACAGAGAGAATGATTGATTGATTTAATACCATTTTATTGGGAATAGACTGAATTTTAGACATGAGACTAGAAAAGACAGGCAATGTGTTAGAGATCCAGTGGTGAATGTGATTGAAAGGAAGACAAACAGGAAGGCAATTTCATAGAGCAAAATAAGGTGCTTTAGGCAGGAATACAAGATTGCCTCCCAAGATTAGGATTTGAGTGTTGAGAATACTCTGTGTGTGTGTGTGTGTGTATGAGGTGATTCTATCCATCATCAATAGGGAGTAGGGAAGTGAAACAGGAAAGTGAAGGAAGCTATTACAGGGTGTATTAATCAGCAAGTTGTCATTATGAACAAGTAAGGCTGAATCCTGCTGAGTTTTCCTGGAGTGTGTGGACAATATACTCAGAGTTTCTTTAGTTATTTAGGGGGTGTATATATTTATCCATCACCTTTAGTCACTCATTGGCTGAGGGTTGCTCTTGAGATAAATGTCTGGCAATTCTCTACCTTCCCTGTGTTTTAGCTGATCCACATTTCTCGGGCAAAGAAAACCTTAGATGGTTCCCAGCAAAGGAATTGAGGTTGTCAGGAGGATCTAGGTTGGTTCCAATAGACTTGCTATAAAGAATAAGCATGAGGTGATACACAGTATGAAAGAGGACTTAATCCAGTCTTGGAAATACATGAAAGATTAATCTTGTCAGTGTTAACAATAAATATTTGGAAAGGACATTATAATTTATACATCAAAATATTATAATTTTTCATTAGTCCCATAAGTAATTATTTTGAAAGATAAAAATTTGTGAATAAAAAACTTAAATACATTGTTGCTCATGACCTTGAACTCAAATTCAGGACTCTTTTTTCATAAATCCAATTCTCTTTCTCTAACATGATAACCTGAACACGATGATTGTCTTCTGTGAACACGCTATAAGGCTAATTATGAACCATTATCTGAATTTCTATTTATAATTTGGAGTGTAACTAATTTTGTAGAAGATAATTTATTTCGAAATCTAAATACCTAGGTGTTTAAAGAAATTGGTGTAAAAGGAGATTCTAAAATTGCAATTCACTTAAAAGGTAATCTCACTGTAATAACTGAATGATGATTTGCTACACGTGTGGTGCCTGGAGACCTCAGGATGGTGTGAGTCCTGGACCTGCTGAGGCCCAATGGGCAACACTGTGATATTCCAATCTGCTGATATAGACAGAGTGGTAGGAATCCTACAGAGTTAATGGAAAAGAGCTCTGTCTATAGTCAATTCAGCTGTGAAAATCTCATGGATTTCATGAAGCAAAGGTCATTTACACAGCCCAGAAGACAATCTATATGAAGAAGAAGAAAGAAATTTGAAAAAGAAGGGGATGCAAGAACAAATGGATGCCACCCATTGACCTCTTTGATGTGTGAAGGCTCTGTCTCCTTTTCCAGTTTCTATGCATGCTGGTACTGAAAATCATTATGGATTTTATGATTATTTATTTGTTCTTGTTATTCCATAATATGCATGGGAGAAGAGTTTAACGAGAAAAGCACACATCACAAACTTTGATTTTGGATGAAAAAATTGATTAGTAATGTGTTCACTCAATGAACATTTAATATGTTACATTTCCCCCCATTTTCAGA
The DNA here is from genome assembly GCF_964237555.1 of Oryctolagus cuniculus. Lineage (NCBI taxonomy): Eukaryota > Metazoa > Chordata > Mammalia > Lagomorpha > Leporidae > Oryctolagus > Oryctolagus cuniculus. The sequence goes on along the minus strand of NC_091435.1, from coordinate 155,318,712 downwards.
TAAAATCATAATTTTTATTAATGAGTAATCACAAATGTTCGGTATGAATTTTCACTTGATATGCTTGAAAGATGTATATTAAGTGAAAATTTTTGGAAACTGAAAGTACACATTTTAAAGTTGTTTGTCGGCTGGCACCATGGCTCAATAGGCTAATCCTCCACCTGTGGCGCTGGAACACTGGTTTCTAGTCCCGGTTGGGGTGCCGGATTCTGTCCCGGTTGCCCCTCTTCCAGGCCAGCTCTCTGCTGTGGCCCGGGAGGGCAATGGAGGATGGCCCAAGTGTTTGGGCCCTGCACCCTCATGGGAGACCAGGAGAAGTACCTGGCTCCTGGCTTTGGATCAGTGCAATGCGCCGGCTGCAATTTGCCGGCCGTGGCGGCCATTGGAGGGTGAACCAACGGCAAAGGAAGATCTTTCTCTCTCTCTCTCTCTCTCTCTCTCTCTCACTGTCCACTCTGCCTGTAAATAAATAAATAAATAATAAACAAAAAATTGTTTGTCATTTACTGAAACCTTAGTACATGAGTTATGGATTCAATCCTCCTTCTGCCAATAGGTTGCTAGTGATTTGAATAAATTATTTAAAACTTCTTTTTAAAAAGATTTGTTTATTTGAAAGGCAGAGGAGAGAGAGAGAGAGAGAGAGAGAGAGGCCTTCCATTTAGTGGTTCATTACCTAAATGGTTGCAATAGCTGGGGCTGGGCAGGCCAAAGCCGGAAGCCAGGAACTCCATCCAGGTCTCTCATGTGAGTGGCAGGGTTCAGGCAGTAGAAGCATCTGCTGCTGCTTTCCCAGGAGCACTAGCAGGGACCTGGGTAGGAAGTGAAGCAGCCCGCACTCAGTGCTCATTTGGGTTGTGGCTGCACCACGGTGCTGGCCCCTATTTCTCACTTCCTTATCTTATTTCTTCATGTATAAAATAGAGATGATGATAACCCCTAACTATAAACATGTTGTTAATGTTAAATGAGGTACTATTTGTCAAGACTTTAACGAAGTGTTTTTACACTTACAGCATTCAATAAATGGCAAATATTTTTAAATATCATATATTCTCAAAGCTTATTTTAGGTTTAATTGAATTGTTTTGGATTAAAGTATGTAAATTCTGAAGATATCATTATTAATTCAAGTCCTCAGTTTGTATAATGTCTTTTACTTTAAGGTAGTATTGTGTAATGGTTAAAAGAACAAACTCTGAATCCAGGTTGCTATTAGTACATATGACCTGAGCAAGTTACTCAATTTCTCTGTGATTTAGTTCTTTAACATTAAGTGGAATAATAATTTACTTATTACTGTTGTAATAATGAAATGAACTAATTATTGTTGTAATGATTAAATGAGTTTTTGTGCAAATGAAATGAACTAATACATACTTAGCTCTTAGAGCAGTGCTTGACATAGAGTACACCTAATAAGCATTTGCTATTATTTTTGTTGTTATTCTACTAAATGCTTAGTATGCAGCCTTACAAAGAATGCCAGGGCATCCAATAAAAGCCAATATTTGCATTGCTATCATTATTTTACATTGCATAGATTCTTAGAGTGCATTGCAAAAGTAAAATAAGCTACAATGAAGTCATTTCTGAGGGTTGAAGGCAATTCTGAGGGTAGAACTCAATAGCTGATTTTTCACATTAACCTATTTATTTATTTGTTAAAATACAACACACACACACACACACACACACACACACAGAGGGAGGGAGGGAGGGAGAGAGAGAGAGAGATCTTCCATTGTCTGGTTCACTCCACAGGAACACTAAGGCTGGGTCAGCCTGAAGCCAGGAACCCAGAACTCCATCAGTACCTATTGTATGGGAGTGTGCAGGGACCCAAGTATTGAGCCATTATCTGCTTCCTCCCAGGGTGTTCATTAGCATGAACCTGGATGAGAAGTGAAGCCAGAACTAGAACCCAGGCACTCCTACATGAGATGTGGGCACCACAAGTGGTGGCTTCACTGTTGTGTTACAGTGCCTACCTCTCTTCTTAGTTTAAATGCTATGTATTTGGGCCGGTGCTGTGGTGCAGCGGGTTAATGCCCTGGCCTGAAGCACTGGCATCCCATATGGGTGCCGGTTCAACCTGCAGCTCCACTTCCGATCCGGCTCTCTGTTATGGTCTAGGAAAGCAGTAGAGGATGGTCCAAGTCCTTGGGCTCCTGTACCCACGTGGGAGACCCGGAAGAAGCTCCTGGCTCCTGGCTTCGGACAGAGCAGCTGTGGCCATTGCAGCCACTTAGGGAGTGAACCATTGGTTGGAAGACCTCTCTCAATATCTGCCTCTCCTCTGTGTAACTCTGACTTTCAAATAAATAAATAAACCTTTAAAAAATAAAAATGAATAAATGCTATGTATTCGTAAAATATACCTGAAGCTTCTAAATTGTTCATATTTCTGGGAAAATATAAACATATTTATGTTGCATAGAAGGGATGCATGTGGATTTAGGATGTAGTCATAGTGGCTGGGATTTGCCACATTAATTATCTTCCTTTGGAGGCACATGCTTCCAGCAATGCTTTCTGGTCAATTTTGCTCATCTTTCAGCATCAACTGTTTGATGAGTTCTGTAAGTCAGGCCAGACCAGACATGGCAGTGCAATGCAAAGGAAATCAAAGCACAAGTCCAAATTAAAAATGTCTGGATTGGTCAGGAAAGTCCTATCTGACGCAGTATTCGGAAGGGTCAACTATAGCTTCTCAAAGCTAAAATCTTCCTTTGTGGTTTTCATTACCCCCCAAAACCAAAGCAAAATGACTAAACCAAAATCAAACCAAACACCAACTGGAAAAGTACTGAACAAAAAAGTCCAGCTCTAATTTCCGTGTTTGTATCTCACCTCTAAATTCAGTTCTCCAGAGTAAGAGATCTAGTTGAGAGAAACTGATTTTAGTCATTAGCTCATCCTAGAAGAGCTGGCTTAGGGACAATTCACTCCTGCATTTTTAAGTGAGGGCTAACATGGCCACCTCGATGCTTGCTAGCACTTGAAAGGTGGAACATAGAGCAAATGTTATCATTTTGATATTTTTCTGGGTGATTCTTAATTCTAGCTTCATGCCCATGGTTGAAGAGATTTTGCAATTTGTTACACTGTGATGAGTAGCTATTGTCTTCATTCTGACTTGTACAAGTGACTTTCTGTTCAATAAGTTGTTTTTCCGAGATACTACTGTGCCAGAGGAATGGTCCTTGTCCTTGAGGAGATCTTGGCTGGGAGTCGGTGCTGCTAGCACTTTTTAAAAATAACTGCTTTATTGAGACATAATTCACATGCGATGTAATTCACCCATTTTAAAGTGACAACTCAAAGGTTTTCAGTATATTCACAAGTATCACCACAATCAATCAATTTTAGGAATTTTCATTACCTCAAAGAGAAATTCTATATCTTTAATGGTCTCTCTCCATTTCTCCTTGACCTTCCAGCCCTAAGAATCACCAATACACTGTCTGTTTTATGGATTTGCCTATTCTGGAAATGTCATACAAGTGGAATCATTTAACATTTTTTAAAAAAGATTTATTTATTTATTTGAAAAGCAGAATTACAGAGGCAGAGAGAGAGAGAGAGAGAGAGAGAGAAACAGAGAATGAAAGAGAGAGGTCTTCTATCTACTGGTTCACTCCCTAGTTGGCTGCAAATGGCCGGAGCTGCACTGACAGGAGCTTCCTCCAGGTCTCCCACAAGGGTGCAGGGCCCCAAGAACTGGGGCTACTGCTTTCCCAGGCCATAGCAGAGAGCTGGATCAGAAGAGGAGCAGCCGGGACTAGAACTGGCACCCATATGGGATGCTGGCACTGCAGGCGGCAGCTTTACCTTCTATGCAATAGCGCTGGCCCCCTTAGTATGCTTTCAAGATTCATCCAAGTTATAGCATGTAATAGTATTTTATTCTTTTTTTTATTTTGACAGGCAGAGTGGACAGTGAGAGAGAGAAACAGAGAGAAAGGTCTTCCTTTTGCCGTTGGTTCACTCTCCAATAGCCGCCGCAGCCAGCACGCTGCGGCCGGCGCACCGCTCTGATCCGAAGGCAGGAGCCAGGTGCTTCTCCTGGTCTCAAATGGCGTGCAGGGCCCAAGCACTTGGGCCATCCTCCACTGCACTCCCTGGCCACAGCAGAGGGCTGGCCTGGAAGAGGGGCAACCGGGACAGAATCCAGCACCCCGACCGGGACTAGAACCAGGTGTGCCAGTGCCGCTAGGTGGAGGATTAGCCTATTGAGCCGTGGCGCTGGCCAGTATTTTATTCTTTTTTATTGCTAAATAATATTCCATTGTGTGGTTGTACCAAAGTCTACTATTCATTAGCTGATCAACATCTGGGTTGTTTTCACATTTTGAGTCTTATAAATAACGTGGCTGTGAACATTCTTGTACAAGTTTTTGTGTAGACACACATGAAAGGAAAGGTATCATACTTTTCTTCATTCATCATAAGGGCCATGCCTGACACTCCTATAATAAGAGATGGATTAACAAAAGAAAGCCTAAAAAATATACCTAATCACAGTTTTCCATTACATGGAAAATTGAGTTTTCTTTGGTAAAATGATGGCTTAAAAGCCAGGAAAATCTACTTTTATGTTTTGTTTAATGAAGAATGAACAGACATCTAGAAATGTGATTGGACAAAAGATTAGGACCTAGTGGTGATGGACTGAGGGAGAAACCCAGCAGGGTCTGTCTGTTCAGATTCTTCTTAGCCTCCCTGTTGAAGCGTTTCTTCCTTCTTAGTATGGGGCAGAACTTCCCCAGAAAGTTTTCATTCCAGAGAAGGGAAAAGAGAAGAGAGTGACCTTTATAGGTTTTGTGACTTCTTTTACAAGAGACAAGCTCTAATTTCTATGACCTGGCTTGGGGAAAAGGAAGTCTGGGTTTCATGACCTTTACTTTGGGGTAGAAAGAAGGGTGAGAAGCAGGGATCAGAGAATCTTTGCCTTTGAGGTCCTTCCAATAACCTTCAGGTCAAAGTAACCAACACATCGAAGAGCCATACTTGGGGACACTGGGTTCTGAGCTCCCAATACTTTACCTGGGAGAAAGATTTTGGGTTATTTGGTAAATATAATTAATCTTTTGAGAAATTAGAAGCATATTTTCTGCAGTGGTTGTACTATTTTACATTGCCACCAGCAGTGTTAGTACCTTTATTGTTTTTTTTCCATATGAAAGTCAACATCAACTTTATCCAACTCTCACTCCCACATGTAATCACGTATCAAGCTCTGACAATTGAGGTTTGTGGTGTGTGTGTGTGTGTGTGTGTGTGTGTGGTGTGCATTAAAAATTCCCTATCATTCTCTTGGCCACTCATCCTTTTTCTTTTTTTTTTTTTTTTGACAGGCAGAGTGGACAGTGAGAGAGAGAGACAGAGAGAAAGGTCTTCCTTTGCCGTTGGTTCACCCTCCAATGGCCGCCGCGGCCGGCGCGCTGCGGCTGGCGCACCGCGTCGGTCCGATGGCAGGAGCCAGGAGCCAGGTGCTTTTCCTGGTCTCCCATGGGGTGCAGGACCCAAGCACCTGGGCCATCCTCCACTGCACTCCCTGGCCACAGCAGAGGGCTGGCCTGGAAGAGGGGCAACCGGGACAGAATCCGGCGCCCCGACCGGGACTAGAACCCGGTGTGCCGGCGCTGCTAGGCGGAGGATTAGCCTAGTGAGCCGCGGCGCCGGCCCACTCATCCTTTTTCAACTTCACCAAAGTAATAGCCTTAAGTGGTCTTCCTCTTTTGGATCTTTTTCACTTTCTTTGCAATCTTTGATATTACTTCCAAGTGACTTTGCTATAATGAAAACCTTTTCATTTTTCTTACTACCTTAAAATCCCTTGATGCTCACCCTATCCTCCAAAGTTCCATACCCAGTGTAAATCAACTCTTCTGGATCCAGCCTGCCTCTCCATGCTCACTTCCTGAAGCCCTGTCTCTGGCAAGCTCTGCTTCAGCTATCATAAAACTCTTGCTGTTCCCTGGAACCACATGCTGTTTCAGACCTCCAGGCCTCTGTCCAAACTGCTGCTTTTGTCTGGCATGCCTTCTCTTCCTTTGACATTCTATCCAACTCCGATTTGTCTTTGGAGACCTCATTTCAAGAACTTTTTTTTTTTTCCTTTGAAAATATTCTCCCTCAATATATCCAGTTAGAAACAGTGGCTCATTACCTCCAATTTTATTTTTGCACATATCATTTTGTACAACATTTTGTTTTAAAATATCTGACTTTCTCTTCAGACTGTGAGATATTTTCCCAGGAGCAGGAGATTTTAATGACCACCTGGCTGAGTCTTTTTCTTTTGAAAGACAACTAAGGCAGAGAAGTGTCTTGCTCAAGGTCATTGCACACTGTTGCGTAATATTATCACTTCCTTCAAACCTAATTCACGGAAACTCTATAAAGTTTTATATGTCTTTTTTGCCTGGTTTAAGAAAAGAATCATTCCCTTAGTGGTGTTGAGGGGTTCAGAGCAATGAATAGGAATAAAGATCAATTATTTAGCCTGTTTTTGTTTAAGTGACTTATTAGAAACATATTTAGCCATGGAAGGTAAAGGTCCTGAAATGGACTTTAAAATTGTTTCTCAGTGGATTATTGACTTGCTCGGTGTTGACTTAAAGGTTTATTTGATGGTATGTTTTGCTGTAGTTTGAACAGGGTTTGGCTCCCCAACTCATGCAGACATTTAGGTCCCCAAATCATGGACTAATGTCCTTAAAAGGTTGAGTTTTGGTCCAATTATGAAGATTGAAGTTAGGGCCTTTATGAAGTAATTTTTGGATTGGTAACTTTTGAACTGGAGCTCTCAAGATCAAATCATGGTGACTTTATAAGGAAAGACCACACAGACAGGGAGCATGCATCCTCCAGGCTCTTTGCTTTCTGGTTCACCACGTGACCTTTCCTCTGCATGTGTTCTGTGTCCACCACCCTCATCAGATGCCAGACCAGTGGGAACACCTGATCTTGGATATAAACCTCCAATCTGTGAGTTTAAATGAACCTTCTTTCCCCTAAATAGTTCCTCTCAGGTTTTTGTTACAAAGACAAAATGATGACTAATTGCTGTTTCAGTACATTTTGTGGTACTATAACAGAATATTTGGAACTAGGTAGTTTAAAAGCAACAGAGATCCACTCCTAACAGTTCTGAAGGTGGAGAAATCCAAGGTGAAGGAACCCAGATTTGCTGAGGGTCTTCGTTCTGTGTCATCCCATAGCAGAAGATGGAAGTACAGGAGAGTATGAGGGAGAGAGACAGGTGGGGCAAATTCATCCTGCTTTTTGCAATTCAGCCCCTCTATAAGAAAACCACTCTGGCAATAATGACATTAATCTATTCAAGAGGGCAAAGCCCTTGTGACTTGATTACATTTTAGAAGTCCAAGCCGTCAACACTGATTTCCCAGGGGTTATGATTCCAAAACATTAACTTTGGAGGACACATTCATACCATCAAAATATGCCTTTCTCTTCAAATATTCTAATAATTTATTTACAAAAATCAATATTCAGTTGTAAAACATGGGAAGCTGGATACACAGCAGACTCATAGAATGTCAAATGCCCTAAACAGCACTCTGGCCTCAGAATCAGCCCTTAAGGCATTTAGTTCTGGCTAAAAAGCTCATGAGAGTTTCACAGGCATGGAAAGCCAAGACACTCTAGCAAAAAATGATCTCTGTGAGTGAGATCCCAGTGGAAAGAATGGGCCATCAAAGAAGGAGGTACCTTTCTCTGAAGGGAAAAGAGAACTTCCACTTTGACTATGGCCTTGTCTAAATAAGATCGGAGCTGATGAACTCAAGAGGCTCCAAAGCCTTGGCAGCTCATGATAAGAGCCTCGGGTGATTACTGATATCATAAATAAGAGTGTCAATTGTTAAATCAACAACAGTCACTGTGCACCTGCTCCCCATGTAGGACATCTGTCCTTAATGTGTTGTATTACAACTTAACAGTAAAACTACTACTCAAACAGTACTCTATACTTTGTGTTTGTGTGGGTGCAAACTGTTGAAATCTTTACTTAGTATATACTAAGTTGATTTTCTGTATATAAAGATAATTGAAAATGAATCTTGATGAAGACTGGGATGGGAGAGGGAGTGGGAGATGGGATGGTTGCGGGTGGGAGGGAGGTTATGAGGGGAAAAGCTGCTATAATCCAAAAATTGTACTTTTGAAATTTATATTTATTAAATAAAAGTTGAAAAAAATAAGTAAAATTTAAAGCAAAAAATAATAAAATAAAAAGTCAGCCAGAGCACATTGCTCCCTGTTTTTAAACATTCTGTGGTTTTCCCAATACACTGAGTCAAAAAGTTGAATTCTAAATCCTTAAGGTGGTTTACAAGACCCAACACAATTTTTTAGACCATGCTTATCTTCATCTTTATTTCTTAATAACTTTCTTTATTTCTTAATAACTGGAGTGCTGCACTCCAGTTAGGCTCTTCTGATGTAAACGTGTACATACATCCAGTTTCTTCTTACAAATCTCACATTCCTTTTCTTCCACCAGCATGATTAACACCATCCCTTGTGTGTTTAGTGTATAATGCCTCATGCAATGTGAGTCTTCCTGGGAAAGTCTCACAAGAGCAATCTTAACCCTCCATCCCAATGCTTATAGACAATATCTGGCAAATAGTAGCTCCTCAATAAAGGCTCTGGTAAATAGGAGAGACATAATCAGAACCATGCTGAATCATCCTGTTGTCAGATGGGAAGTTGTCTTGGGCAAACTGGAGACCAAACTCAGGAAGCTGTTCCAGAATTTGTTGAATGTCTACAACAATTACAATGGAAAAAGAGGTTAGTATAGTAAAAGATACTGACATCCACATCAAGAGTCGGGAATTAAAATTAAAATCCACCACAAATGTCTACACAAAGCCATGAAATGGGAGTAGAAGTGCTGCCCCACACCCAGACTGCTTAGAAGGGATGGATTCATCAAACAGCTCTTCATGTTCCAGCCTTCTCCATTTTCGTTGAGAAGGAAGCCACCAAATGCAGCCTATATTTCATGACGTTACAAACCTATTCAATCAATAACAACTAAAGATAAGCCTCTTTTTAACCCCTCAAAAACAGTCCAAAGAGGTTTTCAACTCTTTTTCAATCTGTCTCAAGAGAAACTGTTTAAGCGTCCTTCCAGAACTACTACATTGTTTCCTATTTCACATTTGATGTGAGTAAAACCAGAAGAAAATTCTAGGTAAAGTAAAATAAGCCTAACAGCACTGTCCAATATGTCTATTGGTTGATATCTTGTTGTGAAGGTTTTTTTTTTTTATTTTGCAGGAATATTTTTGGCTAGGTATCTTTACAACTGAATATTTTTTCAACTTTTATTTAATAAATATAAATTTCAAAAGTACAATTTTTGGATTATAGCAGCTTTTCCCCTCATAACCTCCCTCCCACCTGCAACCATCCCATCTCCCACTCCCTCTCCCATCCCAGTCTTCATCAAGATTCATTTTCAATTATCTTTATATACAGAAAATCAACTTAGTATATACTAAGTAAAGATTTCAACAGTTTGCACCCACACAAACACAAAGTATAGAGTACTGTTTGAGTAGTAGTTTTACTGTTAAGTTGTAATACAACACATTAAGGACAGATGTCCTACATGGGGAGCAGGTGCACAGTGACTGTTGTTGATTTAACAATTGACACTCTTATTTATGATATCAGTAATCACCCGAGGCTCTTATCATGAGCTGCCAAGGCTTTGGAGCCTCTTGAGTTCATCAGCTCCGATCTTATTTAGACAAGGCCATAGTCAAAGTGGAAGTTCTCTTTTCCCTTCAGAGAAAGGTACCTCCTTCTTTGATGGCCCATTCTTTCCACTGGGATCTCACTCACAGAGATCATTTTTTGCTAGAGTGTCTTGGCTTTCCATGCCTGTGAAACTCTCATGAGCTTTTTAGCCAGAACTAAATGCCTTAAGGGCTGATTCTGAGGCCAGAGTGCTGTTTAGGGCATTTGACATTCTATGAGTCTGCTGTGTATCCTGCTTCCCATGTAGGATCATTCTCTCCTTTTTAATTCTATCAATTATTATTTGCAGACATTGATCTTATTTATGTAATCCCTTGACACTTAATCCTATCTTTCTGATCAATTTTGAACTTAAACTGATCAATTTAACAAGTAAGATGGCATTGGTACATACCATCTTGATGGGATTTAATTGGAATCCCTGGGCACTTTTCTAGCTCTACCTTAGGGGTAAGTCTGAGTGAGCATGTGCTGAACTGTACATCTCCTCTCTCTCTTATTCCCTGTCTTATATTTAACAGGGATAACTTTTCAGTTAAATTTAAATGACTAAGAATAATTGTGTGTTAAAGTTATCCAGGAAAATATCATATGTTCTGGCTGACTTTTTAAAAAACTAATCTTTATTTTTGCATGGAGAATGAATGGGAGAATGACAAAAGTAGAAGTAGAGGACCAGGTAAGTGCCCACCTAGGTGAAATACAAACTGGCCTGTTCTAGTGTTGATTCAATTATGATGAGAGGAACAGAAAAATTCGAGATGTTTGAGTTTGAATTTTAGAGACTGTTATTCTTTATTGTAGAAGATACAGGAGAAAGAAGTATGAGGATGAATCATCAGGATTAGACTACAAACACTAGATGGATGATGGGGGAATTAAGCTGATACAGATAACAACTGGCACCAATGGTGAGTTCAATTTTTACATGGTTTATTGAAATGTGTCTGTGCAATTTACATATGGATATTTTTTACGCAGCTGTACATATAGATGTGAACTCAGAGAACTGGTCTGGGTTGGGTATGTAGATTTGTGTAATTGTTTATCACAGTCACATAGGAGTAGATGGAGGCTCCTTAAAAGAACTCTAGAGTGAGCTGAGAAGAGGATTGGTGATACCAACAGTTTGGTGATTTCCAACAGCCTGAAGGATGAAAATTCAAATATTTTGGCACTTAAAGGTCACTATTTTCTAGTCCTCATCTGATGATTTTTAAGTTTCAACTACTATTCTCCAGTTTACCTTGAATTCAAAACACATTTAAGTTGTGCTATTGTGTATGTTTTTTGTCAAGCTAATAATCTTTCCTTTGGCCTGTTTATTGAAATCTGTTTTTAAAGGGTTTCAGTATTATTCCTCTTTGTGTAGATTTAAATAATTCTTTCTCCTTATTACAAAAGAACAAAGTAATCACCTCTAATAGCAGCACCAAGTGGTAATCAATAAAATTTTAGACTATGTCTGTCTAGTCCATATTTATGTACAACCTATTGCATTTATATTTATTATCTAATGTAAATTATATATTTATTATTTATTATTACATATACCTTTAAGTATATATGTATTTTGAAATCATATGTTTTTGTTCTTTGGCAATATATAAAATCTTATCATCATTAAATATCATTATATAGCATTATTTATGGTAGTTTTTATTCATTTTATAGGAAAATACATCATTTATTTGAAAATATTCTATTTCCTTTTTATCATAAAAGCAATATTTCTTTCTATCTTTCTATCTTGTGAAATTTCTTTCACATAGGAAAATAAATATATTCATCATTATATACTCATCATTCAGCTTCAACAATCATTGAGACAGGATGCTATCTTACTGATCTAACCCATTACCTGTTTCTGCCATTCCAGTATTATTCCTCTTGATTCCACTAAATGAGGAATGAATAAATGAATGAACGGGGTACTGTAATGGTATTTGATTTACTCTGATGAAGAGGAAGGAAATAAACATTTATTCAGCACCTAATAAGCACAAACATCCATGTTGAGCCCCTTCTCTACAGTCTTATTTAATCTTCACAACAATCTATAAAAGAAATGCCTCATCATGTCCCCCATTTACAAAAAGAAAAATGCCAATGGCATTTTTACTGCAACACAAAATCTTTTAAAGAAGTTGAGTTTGTCCTGTTTGTATAAGCATAAAAAAATCAAGAAATAATCCTGAGCCCAGTAAATCACTAAAAAATTAATGTGCAGATCTTTTCTTTTCCCTCAGGTATGATTTCATCATATTATATTTTAATGACAATAATTACTTTGTTCTGTTTAATGTCTTCTCCATCCTGCTTATTTGACATTAGGTTGCTGTTCACTCTGAGATTAAATCCTCAAATTTGGTAAGTGACATGTTTTTCATGCTCAGTGACCGATTTAGTTCAATTTAATAAATATTTATGAATCACTTACTACATATAAGGGACTCTGCTAGTTTGGAAAAACAAAGATGGATAAGACAAGACACTATTTCCTAGGGTTCTATAATCTCACATGGGAGTTAATTCATAAATATATGCAAGGAAAATGGTCTCATTCATTTATTCAGCAAATATGTGTCATCTGCTGTGGGCCAGATACTATAGTAGCTTTTAAGATAAGATTAATACATCATATTCTAAGAAGAAAGTAAGATGACAGATCTAATGTAACAAACAACATTCAGAGTAGCATCCTCAAGATAGACACAAAGACAGAAGAGAAAAATGGTGATATCTTTGTTTGATGTTATTGGAGTTTCACTTCCTCACCCCAGTTACATAGGGAAACATGGAATGTATTGGAATGAACTGGAAAAATATGGAGGAATAAGAACTTACTTTGTAGTAATAAGAATGTAGAAAATATTTTAGGCGTTCACTAAAGGGAGATTGTCATTTACCACAATGTTTCCTAGGTATTGAGGAGTCTCTTAAGGATCCGGCTAAAATGAAGATTCTGAAGGCACTGGTTTGAGGGGAGGCTTGAGATCTGCACTCCAGCAAACTTCCTGATGTAGAGGACCAGGGAAGACTTGATGTGGGAGAGACCTAGAGCAGGTGACTTTCATGGTTGGCTTAGTCTGTAAGAACACTGATTTTTTTTTAATAGTGATGAATGACGTTTGGAGATGGTCAGAGACATTGTGAATGAATGTCTGGTCACCTTAACATTCTCAATTAAAACTAACTCAGGTAGGATGATGACCCTTCCCTGAAGTGTTATGGGTTGGATCTGGGGTGAAAGGGGTGGTGATTTTTTTGGGTCCTGTGCTCCATAAGGGTCATAGCCTAAGGTCTTTGCCTGGAGCATCTGGTGAAACAAGTAGACTGGCCCTCAAGGTTTCTGAATCAGTCGAACTTAAGTACCATGGAACTAGATTTTAAAGTCAAACTTCAGAGAAATACGAAAAGAATCAGGATGGAGAGATGATATATTTCCTGACAGAGAGCAGGAGCAAAGAAAGCAAGAGCCAGAGGAATTTCCTGAATTCAGCGCTGCAAGGAGTTATATTTTGTATATTTTCCAAAACCTGGAGATGGAACAAGCCTGGAAGACTTATAGGTACAGGTGAGGAACTGATGGCAACTTTATTTGTGTGCCTCTTCTAGATATAGAAGGAGAATGTCCCAAATTATCTCTGGACAATGTTATTCTTAGCACTGAAAATAACTTACAACACTTGGCAAGAATGGAATGAAAATACCTGAGTTTGAATTCGGACCTTCCCTTTCTTATTCATGAGGCATTGAACAAACTATTTATCTCTCTGAATCTATTTCCTTGTCTATAGGATGAGGAAAATAGTCATACTACCACCATGAAGTTGTGATGGGGATTAAAGAAAAGGGTGTGCATAAAGGGTTTAACATTGTTTGTGGAAGTTTATGAATTTTAACATTTGTTATCATCATCAATAACTGGCTGGTGCCTTAGCAACCCATAATTTCCATTTGCAATTGCCCATATCTATTTATCAGCTTCTGTCTGCTAGGCACTGCTCTAGGAGGCATAGTGGGTTTGATGATGAATACAAGAAATTTCTTCTCTCAAGCAACTCTCAGTTTTGTGGTAGAAATGGAGAGATGAACAATAAATTTGAACACAATGAAGTTGTGTTTTAGGGTGTTGACTAAAAATTTAAGGCATAACATTAAGTTCTTTTTATAAACCATGTGAAGGAACTACGTAAAGTGGGAACTGACCTCAAAAAAAAAAAAAAACCTATGAAGTTCATTTATAGATTTACATTTGTACACTTTCTAGGACAGAAGTGTAATTGAGATGTTAAAAAAAAAGGCCGACCACTTTGACTATGGCCTTGTCTAAATAAGATCGGAGTTGGCGAACTCAAGAGGCTTCCATAGACTTGGCAACTCATGACAAGCGCCTCGGGTGATTACTGACGTCATAAATAAGAGCGTCAATTGTTAAATCAACCACAGTCACTGTGCACCTACTCCCCATGTAGGATTTCTGTCCTTAATGTGTTGTACAATGTGAATTAATGCTATAACTAGTACTCAAACAGTACTTTTTGCTTTGTGTTTCTGTGTGGGTGCAAACTGTTGAAATCTTTACTTAGTATATACTAAATTGATCTTCTGTATATAAAGATAATTGAAAATGAATCTTGATGAAGACTGGGATGGGAGAGGGAGTGGGAGATGGGATGGTTGCAGGTTGGAGGGAGGTTATGGGGGGGGGAAAGCCGCTATAATTCAAAAGTTGTACTTTTGAAATTTATATTTATTAAATAAAAGTTAAAAAAAGAGGCCATCGCTTTCCCCCTCTCTCTGTGTAACTCTGACTTTCAAATAAATAAATAAATCTTTAAAAAACAATTTTTTTTTAAAAAAGGCCATCTTTGTGCTGTGCATGGAATCACAGCACCATTGTCAAAGGTTATTCTCTTTTCTTTAAGGTTTTGTGTAATACACGCAATTCTCCCAGACTTCATGCAGAAAGAAATCTGTAAGAAGCTTTAGTATTTTGGTCGTATGACTTGCTTTTAAATTCAGATTTGGTGATTAATTGGATTGATGTGAGAGCGTGTGTGTCCTTGAGATCCACACAAAATTTGAGGATGGATAGAGTCTGAATAGTGGATTCTGTTGGTTCAGTTCGCTTAATAGATTAATCTTTCTATTTATAAAAAGCACTATTTTAGTAAAAAAATTCCTTATATGATATCAATAAATCATAGTAATATTTTTGTCTTTAGAAGCTTTTTCAAATCATAGGAAATGTCATGGAGTAGATTCAAAATTATTCAGAAAATTGGAAAGATGATTTATAGAATTAATCTATAACAAGAAATAATAATGAAATAATGAAAATTTTATAAATGAAAGACTCCACAATAATTGACTTCAGTTCCATAGTATCTATCAATTTTTGCCCATGTATATCTAATTCTATTTAATTTCAATTATCAAATTTAATTTAATTTTTAAATTATATTATATACAAATTAAATTATATTTAAACTATGTATTTACATATATTAATTATATAAAAATTATATTAATTTAATTAGTTTTAATTATAACATAGTATATAATGTTATTTCTAAGTAAAATTTTGAAATATCTCATATTATGTTTATTACATTTATGAATTTACCAAAGTCTTTGGTTTTGTGAAGGGATGTAGCCATGTTTATAAATAATACAATTAAACTGGATTTGGTGACTTGTTATCTCTTCCAGCAATCATAGAAATAGCAGTTTGACTAGTATTTACCAGATGTTGATTTCCACTTGTCAAGTCTTGTTTGGAGTTCACATCAATTAGAAAGGGCCTTGGTAGGAGACCCACCTATTTTATTCATTTGCTGTTTTCTTAAGCCCTCATTCATTAAATGGTAGAAGATAAAGCAATGCTGCCAGCTCAGCCTTAGTGCAAAGGCCGTGCTCCTGGGGGAAGGGCTTTGGGCAAAGTAAAGGCGTGGAGGAAATCTACTACATTGATTGCAGAGTGTTCAACAAGAACCTTGATGTGGGGCAGGTGCTGTGGTGAGGCAGATTGAATGCCAGCATTCACCAGTTTGAGTCCCGGCTGTTCCAGTTCAGGTCTACCTTCCTTTATATGTGCCTCGGAAGCTGTGGATAATGGTTCAAGTACTCGAGTCTCTGCCATTTACATGGGAGCCCTGGATGGAGTTCCTGGCTCCTGGCTTTAGCCTGACTTAGCCACAGGTGTTGCAGGAATTAGAAGAGTGATTGAGCAGATGGAAAAATCTGTCTTTTCTACTCTGTCTTTTAAATCAATCTACCTACCTTAAGGAAAAAAAGATCCCGGTGTTTGAAAAAATCATGGTTCAAATCCTACCCCTGCCACTTGCAAATTACATTACTTTAGGTGAATTAGTCAAGTACTGTTTTTATTTTTTAAATTTAAGAATGGTTATTTTAGTGGTTTTTTTTTTTTTTTTTTTTTTACAAAGACTGAACAATTGACATTTGACACTCTTGAGACACAGTTTGATATCAAGATTGAGAACATGGGCTCTGGAGTTATACTGCCTCAACTGCGCTGTGTGTTTTTGTGGATTACTTAATTTCTGTCCATTTCAATTTCCATATCTGTTAGACAAGAGTAACAATGTTATACACTTCATTTCATCCAAATGAGATCTAGTAAAATATTTAATGAAAGAGTTTAAAGTCACCTCTCTTTGTAAGCAGTCAGTATTTTGCTATTACTAGTCCTATTAGTAAATCTAATATAATTCTAATTACTCTTTTTTTTTTTTTGACAGGCAGAGTTAAGACAGTGAGAGACAGAGACTGAGAGAAAGGTCTTCCTTTTTCCATTGGTTCACCCCCTAAATGGCCGCTACAGCTGGTGCGCTGCGGCTGGTGCACTGTGCCGATCCGAAGCCAGAAGCCAGGTGCTTCCTCCTGGTCTCCCATGGGGGTGCAGGGCCCAAGGACTCGGGCCATCCTCCACTGCCTTCCTGGGCCAGAGCACAGAGCTGGACTGGAAGAGGGGCAACCGGAACAGAATCCGGTACCCCAACCAGGACTAGAACCCGGGGTGCCAGTGCCTCAGGCAGAAGATTAGCCAAGTGAGCTGCGGTGCCGGCCTCTAATTACTCTTTCTTTATTGAAAATTTCTACTCACTTGGCTTCCCTAATAGGAATCCCTCCTGTGCTTCCTCTAAACTTTGTTACAATTCTTTTTCAGTTTATTTCAAGGAATCCCATTATCTGCTCTGAAAATGTTTCTTGTTCCTAATGATCTGTCTTTGCCGTGCCTCTCATCAGTATCTGAACTGGCTTTATATGACAAATATAACAGTGTTTCTTACATATAATCTCCTCCTATCACTTTAAATATCAGATACACACTGAAGAAAACAAATTGATAACTTTTGAAAAAACATCTTATTGATATATGTATACATACCAAGAAATGCACAAGTGTACAGATAAATACGATTTTCATCTTCTGATCACACTCATAGCCAAAATCCAAATTAAGATCAAAGCATTATTAGTGTCCTAAGAACCCACACTATTCCCTCCCTCTACCCTGCCATCCCAATCCTATAACGTTTAGCCCTAAGTTTCCTTGCATAACTCAACCTCACACCTATCAACCTGCCTTCTACAAATCCATTCCTGGACATTATAGACAACATAATAATGATTTGATTTTTTCACCCTTGTCTGAACCCCCTCCCTGATTTGAAAAAAAGATGTGTTTATTTATTTGAGAGTGAAAGTGATGAGGAAAATAGGCGGGGGAGAGAAAATCTTCCATCTCTTTGTTCACTCCTGAAATGTCTGCAATGGCTAGGGGTTGGCCAGGCCAAAACCAGGATCCTGAAACTCCATCTGATATCACATATGGGTGTCAGGGGCCCACATACGTGGGCCATCTTTTGCTGCTTTGCTAGGAATATTATCTAGGAACTGTATCAGAAATGGACGAGCTGGAATTCAAGCTGCACACAAATGGGATGCTGGCATTGCAAGCAGCAGCTTAACCTGTTGTGCCACATCACCACTGACCCCATCCACACCCTTGCCATAGCATCTTCGTGGGGATAGGAGTGATAGTACACCAATTTGAGCCCAGGCCTCAAGAGGCCTTGTGTGTTTCTGCCTCCTCTCTGCTATCTTCATGAAAAACAAAATAAAACAGACCAAACAAGCATGCCTCCTTGCTACCAGGATTAAGAAGGAAGGACGGAGTAGGGCCTTCCCATTCAACACAAAGCTTATGTTGAGAAGCAGATCTATCCATCACAGCCTACAACAAACTGGATCAGTTGAACCTGGGCCATCGATCAGCCAAAGCCCAGTCAATCTACAGATACCTGAGATAGTAAGTGATTTTTTAAAAAAAGTATTGAGTTTTGGGATTTTTAAATCAATAGCTAGCCAAAACAATGTTTTACAGGCATTTTAAATTCAACGTGCTTGAAATAAAACTTCTGTAACACTCATCAGTGCATTTCTTAGTCCTGTATTTCTTTTGTTGTTTGGTAGCCATCGCACTCATCACGCAGCCAGACACCAGGATCCCATTCTTTTATGTCAACCTTTCTCTCATCTTTTATGCTCACAAGCTTCCAGATTCTGTCAATTTCATTTCTGGACTAATTCTAATTTTTTTTCATACTCATATTCAAATATAACTGCTTAGATTGAAGGCCTAATACTAATTCACCTGGGCTGTTGCAGTGGGGGCCCTCATGGGTCTTCCTGTCCTGACTCTTACTATTTTCTGGTCCTTCAATTTTTTGTTTGACAAGCAGAGTTAGACAGTGAGAGAGAGAGACAAGAGAGAAAGGTCTTCCTTCCGTTGGCTCACCCCCCAAATGACCGCTACAGCTGGCACGCTGTGCTGATCCGAAGCCAGGAGCCAGGTGCTTCCTCCTGGTCTCCCTTGTGGGTACAGGGCCCAAGCACTTGGTCCATCCTCCACTGCCTTCTGGGCCACAGCAGAGAGCTGGACTGGAAGAGGAGCAACCAGGACAGAGTCCAGCACCCTGACTGGGACTAGAACCTGGGGTGCTGGCGCCACAGGTGGAGGATTAGCCTAGTGAGCCACGGCGCCGGCCTGGTCCTTCAAATTGTAATCAGAGTGGTAAAAATTAGCCAACTCAAAGGGCTGTTTCAAGTCTTGCATATATTCTAAGACTTCCTGCACCTTGTTCTCCAGTGGCTTGGGCTGCTGCAGTCTGTTACCTCCTTCTCCAATGCTGGTGCAGAGCTTCTCAGCTGGTGGGGTCATAAGTGGTGCAAGCCTTCACTCTCCATGTGGGTCCACTGTGTTTCTCCAATTTATGTAGCATTTCCTCTGCTGTTTTTTTCCTTAGCTCTTCCCTGAGCCTACAATCTTCCCACTTTTTAAAACTATGTTCTCCTAGACTCAAACAACAAGCTCACTCCCTACTCTGCTATCTTAATCCACTCCCCTTGCTTTTGGTTTCAAAAAGTGTTTTTCATGTGCTGTTACAGTTGTTGCTTATTTCTTCTGTCTCTTATTCTGGATACACATTCTCTGAGAGCAATGATAATGACCTTAACTTAATTTTGCTCACCTGCTATAAGCACTGAGGTATAGTAGGTACTAAAAAGTACTTCAGTGAATATATTTCTACTTCCACACTGTTTGTTAAAAGTTTTGCCATTTTGAAATATCTTGAACAAAGTTAGGAGAATACTGGGGGAATTCAAAAACCTAAGTTTAGTCCCTTTGTCACTACTTTAAAGAAGTTATTTTTAATCTCTGGAGACCACTTCCAGAGGTCTTCATGGTTTGCACCTTGCTGTTATTCAGAGACGTTCTGATTTTTGGGAAAGACTATTCTTAGGCTGTAGTTCTGTTCCTGATGGAGGTCCCTCAGGTTTTGTAAGAGAGAAGTGTAGGTGAATTTCCACCCTGGGGAGGCAGTGAATGGTGGAGTAATAGACAAGCTGACATTTCATTCTTTGAATATATAAATATACATATATTTGTCTTTGAGAGAATAAAGGAGTCACAACAGTGAAGTGCCTCTCAAGTGACTTAGAAATGAGGGGAATAATCTATAGACTGGGGAGAATGAAATGACTTTGAATTGTAGCACAGTTGATTCCTTCAGAATTTTGTAAGATCAATTTAGTAAGATTGAATGGCCCAAGGTTCTGAGCCTTGATTGAAATTATTTGCATATTTTGGAAAAAAGATAACAAAGAAAAAGGGTTGGTCAACTTGGTGAATGCAGGAAGGGAGACCAGAAAAATGGAAATGGGCACTTTGTCAAAACAAGCGCCAGGACTAACAGAAGAACACCCATATCCTGACAAGTGGCATGTGCACTTGATACAACAGGCATGCATGCTTCCAGTTCAGAACGTGAGTATATGGGGCTACAATTTGTCTGATAACAATCAATGTAAAAATAATACCGTTAAATTCCATACTTTGGTCTCATGATCACCAGGCAATCAGTCATCTGTAACTTGCCTTCCCAGAGAGCTCTGTATGTTCCAAGAGAATGTGCTTATCACAATAGAATGGATATTCTAGACTGAGTGAAAGTAACATCTTATTACACATGTAATTGTTTTCCTGTTTGTATCTCTCTCTGTCCTTCTCTCTCTTTTAAAGATTTACTTATTTATTTGAAAGTCAGAGTTACACACAGAGAGAAAGAGAGGCAGAGAGACAGAGAGGCCTTTTGTCCACTGGTTCACTCCCCAATTGGCTGCAACGGCTGGAGCTGCGCCGATCCGAAGCCAGGAGCTAGGAGCTTCCTCCAGATCTTCCCACTTGGGTGCAGGAGCATGAGCGTTTGGGCCATCTTCTGCTTTCCCAGGCTATAGCAGAGAGCTGCATCAGAACCGGAGCAGCTGGGACTTGAACCGGCACCTATATGGGATGCCTGCAATGCAGGTGGTGGCCTTACCCACTATGCCACAGTGCCGGGCCCCATTGTATATCACTCTCTTTGAAGCTGGACTGTCCTGGTAGTCCTTCTACTTTGATGTTTATCTTTTTTTTTTCCCATATGGTTTCTACACCATGTAGAAGAAATCATGTAAAATGATTATCCATAAAAATGAACTACTATAATTGCCATATATGATGCGCATATTTTTAGAGTTGATCATTCTATCCTTTTGTGAAGTATGTAGATCTTTCCTAGGTCTTCATATTTTAAAAAGTTAGAGAAATAGATTGAATATGTCTCCTGGTTTATAAAGCTCTCCTGCATTTATTCTTTTTTAATTTATTTTATTTATTTTTAAAAAGATTTATTTATTTATTTGAAAGTCAGAGTTACACACAGAGAGAAGGAGAGGCAGAGAGAGAGAGCGAGGTCCTTCATCTGCTGGTTCACTCCTCAATTGGCCACAACAGCTGGAGCTGCACCGATCCAAAGCCAGGAGCCAGGAGCTTCTTCTGGGTCTCCCACGAGGGTGCAGGGGCCAAAGGACTTGGGCCATCTTCCACTGCTTTCCCAGGCCATAGCAGAGAGCTGGATCAGAAGTGGTGCAGCCGGGGCTTGAACTGGCACCCATATGGGATGCTGGCGCTGCAGGCGGCGGCTCTACCCTCTATGCCACAATACCAGCCCCCATTTGTTCTTTCATGTCTTCCCAATTCCAGCAATGTAGCTGAAATAGATGTCTATTTTTACATAAGGTTCTCAGGTGGTATTTGTTTGAGGTTATAGGGCTATGTACTGGTAGAAGTAGAACTTGAAAGAAAATTTGCGTTTCTTTTTTTTTTTTAAAGATTTATTTATTTATTTGAAAATTAGAGTTACACAGAGAGAGGAGAGGCAGAGAGAGAGAGAGAGAGTGGTCTTCCGTCCGATAGTTCACTCCTCAGATGGCCTCAACGGCCGGAGCTACACCAATCTGAAGCCAGGAGCCAGGAGCCTTCTCTGGGTCTCCCACAGGGGTGCAGGGACCCAAGGACTTGGGCCTTCTTCCACTGTTTTCCCAGGCCACAGCAGAGAGCTGGATTGGAAGAGGAGTAGCTGGGACTAGAACCAGTACCTATATGGGATGCTGGTGCTTCAGGCCAGGGCATTAACCCAATGCACCACAGCGCCAGCCCAGAAAATTCATGTTTCTAAGGTAATAAACATCCACATCTAAAATAACATGAGATTGGGGAAAGGGATATACATTTCTTCATGTCAGTCTTAGTGAAGGATCTCAGTGAAAACTCTGTGTGGTTACTCTTTAACTTCAAAAAAATAATTCCTCCATTATAAGACTATGTTCCTTGCTTTATTTCCTTTATTTGATTCATCTTTGAGTTATTTCTTTATATGCTAGTCTAACAGGGAGAAATCCATATTTAAAATCAGAAGTTTTTTAGTAGAGAATATCCTGGTAACTGAAATATTAAGGTTTCTACTGGCCTTTTTTGTTGCTATAACAGTCTGGCCATTTGTTATGTTTAACACATGTTTGAAAGAACACAACATTTCTATATAAGAATGTGAAGATGAGGGGCTCGTGCTATAGTGCAATGGGTTAAAGTCCTGGCCTGCAGTGTCAGCATCCCATATGGGTGATGGTTCGAGTCCTGGCTGCCCCACTTCTGATCCAGCTTTGTGCTATGGCCTGGGCAAACTGTAGAAGATGGCCCAAGTGTTTGGGCCCCTGCATTCATGTAGGAGACACAGAAGAAGCTCCTGGCTCCTGGCTCCAGATCAGCCCAGTTCCAGCCATTGCGGTCATTTGGGGAGTGGATCAGCAGATGGAAGGCCTCACCGTCTCTCTCTCTCTCTCTGTCTCTCTCTCCTTCTGCAACTCTTTCAAATAAATAAATCTTTAAAGAAATGTGAAGATGAAGAGATTGATGGAGTGCCTGAAAAGGAATTCAAAAAAATGACCATAAGATTACTCAAAAACACAGGGGTCAACAGTGGTGATCAGCAGAGTAAGGAACTTATCGCTATTTGTTGGATGAATGAATGGATAAATGCATAAGTGGATAGTCACATAAATTGGTGGATGGATGGGTGGATGTGTGGATGACACTGTTTTGCAAAAGATAGATTTGGAAAAGATGATTATAAAAAGACCATACACTTTCTATATAAACTGGTCCTTTTATGGAGAATATGCTAAAAGATCTGCCATTGGTTCTAACCACCTTTACCTTTTTTTTTTGGCAGGCAGAGTGGACAGTGAGAGAGACAGAGAGAAAGGTCTTCCTTTTGCTGTTGGTTCACCCTCCAATGGCCGCTGCAGCCAGCGCACTGCAGCCGGCACACTGCGCTGATCTGAAGCCAGGAGCCAGGTGCTTCTCCTGGTCTCCCGTGCGGGTGCAGGGCCCAAGCACTTGGGTCATCCTCCACTGCACTCCCGGGCCATAGCAGAGAGCTGGCCTGGAAGAGGGGCAACTGGGACAGAATCCGGCGCCCCGACCGGGACTAGAACCCGGTGTGCTGGCGCCGCTAGGTGAAGGATTAGCCTATTGAGCCGCGGCGCTGGCTGGTTCTAACCATCTTAAAAGGGCACAAAATGACAGATCCTGTTCATGTTCCTTGCTGTTTTTCAGGTTTAAACATGTCAGAGCACAGCTAGAAATTAGATTGTGGGACAAAGATACTCTCTAATGGTTTTACCCAGCTGAAAATGTTACAAAGGTAAGTGAGTAAGATTAATTTTAAATTTGTTCCTCAAAACTTGGGTTATCAACTAAATCACAACATTATATATACACACATTTTAAAAAATGATAGCGCTGAATGGCAAGAGGAAAAATGTTTACACAAAAACATTCTGACATCAAATGAGAGAATGGCAAGAGGATAAATAAATAGCTTAGGAAAAGCAAGCTCATGGCTTTGGAGCCAAAAAACAGGACAAGCTGCATCTTGCCAGAACTATACCATCACTTTGCATCTGCATCAGTTAGAAATTATCCCCAAGGCATTCTGCCAGTCTCCTAGGCCCAGCTAGCATATTCTTTTTCTTTCTCCTTCTTGCTTCAGGATTGCTGCAGTTTTATAATGAATATTGCCTATAGTCAGACACACACAGATTTTTGAAAAATGGTCCTTTTAAATGCCTTTATCTTACGTTGGACAACCATCACTAATCTGTTTTTTTTTTTTTTAATTATTTGTTTATTTGAAAGGCATAGCTATAGAGAAAGAGAGGGAAAGACACAGAGAGAAATCTTCCATCTGCTGGCTCACTGCTCAAATGGCTGCAATGGCGAGAGCTGGGCTGATCCGAAGCCAGAAGCCAGGAGCTTCTTCCTTATATACAACCTGAGTGCAAGGGCCTAAGTACTTGGGCCATGTTTTGCTCGTGTCCCAGGCACAATAGCAGGGTGCTGGATCAGAAGCGGAGCAGTGGAGACTTGAAACAGCACCCATATGGGATGGCTGTGCCTCAGGTGGAGATTTTGTTACACCATAGAGCAGTCCCCTAATCTGAATAGTTTTATAAAGATTTATTTATTTATTTGAGAGGTAGAGTTACAGACAGTGAGAGGAAGAGACAGAGAGAAAGGTCTTCTGCCCACTGGTTCACGCCCCAATTGGCCTTAAAGGCTGGAGCTGCCCCTATCCAGAGCCAGGAGCCAGGAGCCAGGAGCCAGGAGCCAGGAGCCAGGAGCTTCTTCCTGGTTTCCCACGCAGGTGCAGTGGCCAAAGGACTTGGGCCATCTTCTACTGCTTTCCCAGGCCAGAGCATAGAGCTGGATCAGAAGAGGAGCAGCTGGGACTCGAATTGGCGCCCATATGGGATGCCGGCACTGCAGGCAGCAGCTTTACCTGCTATGCCGCAGTGCCAGCCCCCAATATTTATCTTCTTTCCCTCTAAAAGAAACAGCCAGTGATTGTGGTTTTTGTCTGTCTGCTCTGTGCTGAACTCAGGTGGGGAGAATTGTGGCATTTACCAGACCAAGCTACTGCTTCCATTCTTCTGCAACTTTGCTGGATCTGTCAAAGCTTCAGGGGGGATAGGATACTTGTTAGTTCTTTGCATAGCTCCAGAGAAGTTGGAGCACTGAATGGGTGAATGAACTTTTTTATATCCTGAGTGGAGGGATGCTGAATACTGGGATAGTTTTGTCCACTTTCTCTGTGTTGGTCAATGTTATCTACAATGCCAAATAGTCACCTCCATTCTCCCTCAGGTGCTAGACTGTGCCAGACCCATTAGAGTTCGAAGACTGGAAAGATGAAGCTAGTTCCCAAGAGCTCCTTTGGAAAAGTTAGGGTACATGACGAAGGAATGAACCCCTTTCTTCCCCTCAAGTTAGAGTTCTTCTCAGTGTTTAGGACAAATGAACCTTCATCATAGTACGAGATGTGAGCATGACAGCCAGGTGTGCCTTTGCTTCCAAGGTCTCGTGAAAAGTGTAAGGGTGTGACAGGCATTAAAACTAAGCAAAATGACTATATGATAGTATGGCATACAAAGTCCCAATACTTTACATGGATGTTTAAAAGGGATGACTTTACAAAAAAAATTCAGATCTGAATCTGATCAAGACTCCAGATATATAAGAAATATAATAATCAATATTGATTTATAGGAAACACAGGAGCATGGGAATATATTATTCATCAAAACAGGGTTATAACCGGTAAAACGCAAATAGTGAGAAATTATATAAGATGAGCAACTGGTTACTATAACAAATAATTTGAATTGAGGCTTAGAAAATGAAAAAGAGATTAATAGCAATTGCAGGTACATAGTAGCATATTGTTGACCTATTGTATATATGAAACATTTAGATTCTATTTGAACAGAAAACTGAGAGTGAGAGCGAGGGAGAGAGAGAGAGAGATCTGAAGATTGACTAGAATTAAGAAATTAATGCTAATTTCTTATAAGTTGACAGAATGACTATGGTTTTAAAAAGGAATCTTTATCATTTCATCCATATATGTTTAAAACATAATCCTTTAATTATTCATTAGTAAAATGATGAGAAGGAATTCAAGTGAGATACAGACAGTATGCCTTACTGTTGCTACAGGCTAATATAGCAGGTAATGTGTATGACATAGATGGAACACTAGAGAGAACTGTAGTTCCTTGCTCCAAGTTAAAAAAAAAAGATCCATTCCCTTCAAGGGTGTTTCTGGGTTCTCATTTTCTGATGAGACTAGCCTGGTGAGGACAGTTTCACGCTCACTTTTTTAGCTCAGAAGTATACAGAAAATGTGAAGCTTTCAGACTTTAGGTATTTTCCTTCATAGAGAAAGCAGTCTGCCTCAGACTCATCAAATCTATCCATCACCTATTCATTGAATCCATTCATTTATCTACTCACCCATCCATCCACCCATCTAAGCATATTTATTATATATCTTTGTCATCTGATATGACAAATTGATTTTATGTGATATTTGTCACAGTTATTGATCACCAACATCATCATTTTGGGGACATTTAATTCATATACCAGTGTATAAAGTTATATCAGGAGTCAGTTTTTAAGCTCTACAACTACAAATTCATGATAAAATATATTTTTTCTGAATAAACAAACAAGCAGTTCCTCAGGAAATAATCAATAATGGTTTTACATAATGTTCCAAATATTAGTTAAACAGATGGAAAATTGCTATAATATATTACATGGAAAAATAATGTAATACTCTTTTGGCATAATATCAAGTTTTTAATACAACATAGAATAAAGAATACTTGCTGCAAATATATCAAATTTGCTGTGATTTTCTAATATTCGGTTTTCTGTAATTAAAATTCATTTGTTTATCATCAGAAAAAAAATACTTATATGTTAGGAAAAGAATCTCGTAGATACAATGAGGCGACGCATGTGAAAGCCTGAAGAAGTGAGATGTGAAAGAAGGGTTCTCGCGTGTTGTTTTACTTAGCAAATTAGAGAAATAAATAAAAAATAAAATACAAAATAAAAATGTTATCAATTATAGTCTTTCCATCTATGTTAAATGCAGCAATCACATCTTTTATTTAATATTTTTTGATTATCACTTTCTAATTAATTTATAGAGAACATATTTCATAAATGTCATAGATACTATTCCAAGAATACAATGAGACTTTCCTCTCTCTTGCCTTTCTCACTCCCTCTCTCCCTCCTACATTTCTTTTTTTAAAAGATTGTTTGTAATAATATACTTTGAATTTACTTTATAATCGCAGACTCAACATTGCTCTACTAAGCCAGACCCAAAAGACAAGCACCATGTTTCCTCTGGTTGTAGAGCACAAGAAGAAGCCTTAATGTGTTGAGCTAAACTGACATCATGTGATTTGCTTATTGTCTATAACTCTTTTTTATATCCCTGCAGAACAGTGATCGATCTACCTTTTACTTGTAGAGCTCTGTGTTTAGAGCAGCAATCATCTATTATACATTTTTTTTTTAATGCTTAAGACACTATCCTAGGACTGGAAAGTGAACCTGATGGTAGCTGAGTAGATGCACCAGACCCCCACCTTGCAGAGCCACCAATGTGAGCAGCTATATAAACACCAAGTTACCTTTACATGAACTGCAGAAGCCAGATGAGAGACCACAGTGTCAGGTTATAATCAGAAGAAAAGTTGCATTAGGCAAGAAGTTCCCAGTTACACCCCTCCCTCAGCTTGAGGAATTGAGAGTGAAACTGAATCCATGTGCCAAGATGTCTGCCCCCAGCTCCTACCACTAGGTTAATACTGATCAAGTGAATATATGGAGCCTCCACAGCCAGATGATCTCTGCCACAACTTCCCTATTTGTTGGCAGAAAAGCAAAACTCTAGCACCTTGAAGAGGCTAGGAGAGGGAGCTAAGGATCAGAGCTGGTCATATTGCACAGACTCAATACCCGATAAAGCCCAAAGGTAGGATACTAGCCCTCTGCCGGTACCCACAGGGTGAGTCTCTAGAGTTGCCTGAATTAAGAGTATACCTGCAATCCAGAAAGTTGAACTCATTCTTGTGTGTGTTGCTGCCAGCCTCTGGTGAGCTTGGCAGACAATAGCCCTGGGGAACTTGTGATTTTGAGACCCAGCATCATCAGATGCCTTCTAAGCATGTAAACATGTAGATGGACTGGAAGCACCGAGTAGCTGAGGCTTGAACCAGTATTTGATATGAGATGCAGGTCTCCCAAGTAGTAGCCCAACCTGCTGTGCCACAATGCCTACCACCACTTTCAGCACTTTTATTCAACATTGCACTAGAAGTTCTAGTAGAACAATTAAGCAAAAACAATAAATAAAGGACATCCGGAAAAAAAGGAGGAAGTCAAATGATCACTCTTTTCAGATTCTAAGATCTTACACATAGAAAACTCTAAAGATAACATATAAATCAGATATTAGAAATAATAATAAAAAAAAACCCTGCCAATTGCAGAATACATTGTCAATGTAAAAAAATCTACAGCATTGTTATACACCAATAGGGAATCATCTGAAAAAGAAATCAAGAAAGCAATCCAATTTTTTTTAAATAAATTTTTTATTTTATTTTTTTGACAGGCAGAGTGGACAGTGAGAGAGAGAGACAGAGAGAAAGGTCTTCCTTTTGCCATTGGTTCACCCTCCAATGGCCATCGTGGCTGGCGCGCTGTGGCCAGTGCACTGCGCTGATCCGATGGCAGGAGCCAGGTACTTATCCTGGTCTCCCATGGGGTGCAGGGCCCAAGTACTTGGGCCATCCTCCACTACACTTCCCAGGCCACAGCAGAGAGCTGGCCTGGAAGAGGGCAACCGGGACAGAATCCGGTGCCCCAACCGGGACTAGAACTCAGTGTGCCGGCGCTGCAAGGCGGAGGATTAGCCTAGTGAGCCGCGGCGCCGGCCTGCAATCCAATTTTTTTAAGATTTATTTTTATTATTTATTTGAAAGTCAGAGTTAAACACAGAGAGAGGAGAGGCAGAGAGAAAGTCTTCCATCTGCTGGTTCACTCCCCAGTTTGGCCGCAACAGCTGGAGCTGCACCATCCGAAGCCAGGAGCCAGGAGCTTCTGCCGGGTTTCCCATGTGGGTGCAGGGGCCCAAGGACTTGGGCCATCTTCTACTGCTTTCCCAGGCCACAGCAGAGAGCTGGATTGGAAGAGGGGCAGCCGGGACTAGAACCGGCCCATATAGGATGCTGGCACTGCAGGTGGAGGATTAACCTACTGTGCCGTGGTGCCGGCCCCAGCAATCCAATTTTTAATAACTATTAAAGTTAAAGTATCTGGGAATAAATTTAACCAAAGAAGTGGAAGATTCCTACAATTAAAACTATATGTTAATAATGAAAGAAACTAAAGAAGAAATAAAGAAAAAGAGAGACATACTTTGTTCATGGATTGGAAGAATCAATATCATTAAAATGTGCATACTACCCACATAGATTTACAGAGTCAACACAATATCCATAAAAATACCAATGACAGTTTTCAAGGAACTAGAAAAAACACTGCTAAAATTTGTATCAAACCACAGAAGACCCCAAATAGCTAAAGTGATCTTGAGAAAAAAGAACAAATCAAGAGGCATTATATTATCTGACTTTAAAATATATCACAAATTATAGTATTAAAATAGTGGAAGTGGCAGAAGGTAACTAGAATAGAATATAGATTGCAGGAGCTGGCTTGTGTTATAGTCGAAAAAGCCATTGCCTCCAGTACTTTTTAACTATACCAAAATATTTAAAAGATAGAACTCCATCAAATGCTAAATTGACATCTTGAAATGAGGAATCGGAAAAGAAATCTCTTTCACAATAGCTACAAACATCAAGTACCTAGGAATAAACTTTGTCAATGAAGTGAAAAACATATATTATGAAAATTATAAAAAATTTGTGAAAGAATTCGTCATGGATACATGTTTATGCTACCTAAAGCCATCTACAGATTTATTGCAATCCTTATCAAAATAACAATGACATTCTGTAAAGAATTAGAAAAAAACAATTCTAAATTTAACATGGGATCATGAGAAACCCAAAGAAGACAAAAATATTCTGAGAGGAGAAAGAAAAGAAACTAGAGGCATCACAATACCTGATTTCAAGGCATACTACACAATTATAGGAATTATTACATCATGGTAGTGGCATAAAAATTAGTCATGGATCAAAGAAACAGAACAATGAGCCCAACAATTAATTCATGTACATTCAGTCAACTGATTTTTCTTTTTTTTTTTCTTTTTTTTTGACAGGCAGAGTGGACAGTGAGAGAGAGACAGAGAGACAGGTCTTCCTTTTGCCGTTGGTTCACCCTCCAATGGCTGCCGTGGCCGGCGCACTGCACTGATCCGAAGCCAGGAGCCAGGTGCTTCTCCTGGTCTCCCATGGGGTGCAGGGCCCAAGTACTTGGGCCATCCTCCACTGCACTCCCTGGCCACAGCAGAGAGCTGGCCTGGAAGAGGGGCAACCGGGACAGAATCCGGCGCCCCGACTGGGACTAGAACCCGGTGTACCGGCGCTGCAAGGTGGAAGATTAGCCTAGTGAGCCACAGTGCCAGCCTAGTCAACTGATTTTTCAAAAAGGTGCCAAGAACATTTTTTGGAAAAGAATAGTCTTTTCAATAAATGATGCTGGCAAAATTGGGCATATAAATATGGAAGAATGAAATTATAATCCTACTTCTCACCATATCTAAAAATAAACTAAATATGTACCATTGATCTATATATGAAACCCCAAACTATGAAATTATCATAAGAAAATACAGTGGGAAAAACTTCAAGACATTGGTATAGGTGATGAAATTTTGACTAGGACCCTATAAGTACAGGGAACAAAAGTAAACCAGATAAATGGAATTATATCAAACTCAGAAGCTCCTGCACAACGAAAGAAACAATAGAGTGAAAAGATACCAAAAATAATGAGAGAAAATATTTGTAAGTTACTTATATGACAAAAGATTAATATCCAGAATATATCTGCAACTCACAACAGTCAACATCACAAAAACCAACCAATCCAGTTAAGAAATGGGCAAAGGACCTGAATAGACTCTTCCCTAACGAAGAAATATAAATGTTTAACAAATACAAGAAAAGCTGTTAAATATCACTAAGCATCAGGGAAATGTAAATCAAAACCAAAAAATATATCACCTCAACCATGTTAGAATAACTCACAACAACGAACTAATAGAGCACCTACAATGAAATCTGTAGAAGTGAAATTGACACTTTGAGAAGGGATGACTTGAGTTGCCTTTGTCTTGACTGTTGAGGAACAGTTTTGCTTTCTTTGTTTTCTTTTTTTTTTTTTTTTTTGGTCATTTTTTCCTTCATACTACTTGTTGAACTGTTTACTTATCAGAGCTAATCATGTGTATATAAAGTCAATTGAAAATAGATCTCAGTAAAAAAAAACAAAAATGGGAATAAGTGAGGGAGGAGGAAGTTTGTAATTGTAAAGCTGTATAGTTCTGAATATATTCCTATGGACTTACTTCTAAGGGTATAGTTTCAAAACATGTCATGGGACTCCAAATCCCATTAAAATTGGTGGTAAAAATGCCATCTTAATTGTTAAAGTGATCATATTAAGTGTTAAAATGAACATATAGCTAGGATTAAGTTTTAAAGAGATCATATAAATAGGATCAAGTGCCTGGCAATAATAATAGATAGAATTTAAAAGAAGAGAATGTCCAACATGGGAAGCAGTCTGAACAACAGATTCATAGAATAATGATCACCTTAAGTAACACTCTGACCTCAGAATCAGCCGTTAAGTCTTCCTGGTCTGGCTGAAATGCCCGTGTGATCATTTCAGGCATGGAAAGCCAAGACACTGTGGCAAAAATTGTTCTATTATTGTTCTACGTGAAGGATCTCCAGCGGAAATAAGTGGCCATCAAAGAAGGATGTTCTTTTCTCTAAAGGGAGGGGAGAACTTCCACTTTGCTTATGGCCTTGTCCAAATACTGACAGAGTTTGTGGACTCAAAAGGCTTCCATAACCTAAGCAGCTTATTTCAATAATCTCAGGTGGTCACTGATGTTATACACAAGAGTGTTAATTGATAAATTAACAAGAGTCACTGTGCACTAACTTCCCACACAGGCACTCTGTCCTCAATGTATTGAGTTAACTGTAAAACCAGTTCTCAAACAGTTTATGTGTGTGTGTTTGTGTGTGTGTGTGTGCAAATTGTTGAAATCTTTACTTAGTATACAGTTATACTTTGTGTACAAAGTTAATTAAAAATGAATCTTAATGGAGAATGGAACTGGCAAGGGGTGAGGGAGGAAGAGTGGGGTGGGATTGTGGGTGGAAGGGCTGATATGGTGGGAAGAACAACTATATTCCTAAAGTTGTACTTATGAAATTTGTATTCCTTAAAAATAAATTAAAAAAAAAAAGAATGACTCACAACAACAACTACACACACACAAAAACAGAGTAACAAATACTGGTAAGGAGATGGAAAAGGGGAACTCTCATAAACTTTTGGTGGGAATGTAAGTTAGTGCAGCCACTGTGGAACAGTATGAAAATTTCTTTAAAAACTAGAAACAAAGCTTCCATCAATCCTACTACAGTGTATCTACCCAAAAGACCTGAACTCATTGAATCAAAGAGATAATTGCTAAATAAGTTTATAGCAACACTTTTCACAATAGCCAAAATATGGAATCAACCAACGTGTCCATCATCAGATGAATAGATAAAAAATATGGTATATACACAAAAAATAATAATAATAAGCCTTTAAAATGTAGAAATCCTGTCATTTACAACAAAATGGATAGAACTGGAGGAAATCTTGTTGAATGAAATAAATAGATACAGAAAGACAAATATTGCATGTTCTTTATATGTGAGAACTAAAATTTCAAAAAAAGTCCGTTTGAATACCAAATTTTGATTACTAGATGCTGGAAGGTTTAGGAGGCATAAAAAGAATTTGAATAAGACAGACTATGGGAAGTGTATGGTTCATAGTTGTGACAAATACACCAAGATGAGGTGTTAATAGTAGAAATACGTTGATAGGTATATGGGAACTCTGTGTTGGAACTGGCAGAAGCTTCAAGAGCTTTGAGGTTCTTGGTAGAAATGTGAATGTTAAATTAAATTCAGAAAAACGAAGATAAAGATGATTCTTTTTATTGAGTTGCAAAGAACTTGAGTGAACTGTGTCCCAGTGTTTTCTGCAAGGTAGAAAATATGGCTAATGAAGAATATTTAACTGAAGATATTTCTAAGCAAACTTGAAGAAATTTGATTCCTCCTTCCTGCTTATACTGAAATGTAGAAGGGGAGATTTATTGATTGTTAAGCAAAGTGATCTAGAATGTGAAGATATGAAGAGCTTTCAATGTATCACTAGTGCAAAAAATCAGAAATAGTGATCTGACGAGGCCATTAAGAATATGTCTGAACAATCATTTGATAAAAAGCCATCATGTGTGACTCATTGACTTAATCATCCTTCTCAACAGAGGCCAGGAACAGAGCTGGGATTATACAGTAAAGACACTACCAGTTTGATTGAAGGGGGCAGAGAAAGTGGAACAGATTAAAGGAGTACTGTCAGTACAAGCTGATTAACACACTTTGTACCTGTAGATTTAGAGTTCTTATGAATCTGCTTTGATTCTGGCATTCCTACAGCATTCTTTGCCCACACATTTGTAATGGTTCCCTTCTTAAAATAGCCTAACTGGAATATGTCATCTGCTCTCTGCTGAGAAATGACGGATAACAGAGTTCAATAAGAGTCTTGAATGAATGAAACAATAATTTTTTTTAACTTTTATTTAATGAATATAAATTTCCAAAGTACGATTTATGGATTACAATGGCTTCCCCCACATACCGTCCCTCCCACCCACTACCCTCCCCTTTCCCACTCCCTCTCCCCTCCATTCACATCAAGATTCATTTTCGATTATCTTAATATACTGAAGATCAGCTTAGTATACATTAAGTAAGGATTTCAACAGTTTGCTCTCACACAGAAACATAAAGTGAAAAATAATAGATGATTTTTTTAAATGATGATGAAATCAGATCAGACCTATTGTCATGTTTAATCCCAGTGAGAGTCAAGTTGGGAGTTGATAATTTCTTTTTTTTTTTTTACAGAGGATCAGTTTAGTATACATTAAGTAAAGATTTCAACAGTTTGCACCCCCATAGAAGCACAAAGTGAAATATATTGTTTGAGTACTTGTTATAGCATTAAATCTCAATACACAGCACATTAAGGACAGAGATCCTACATGAGGAGTAAGTGCACAGTGACTCCTGTTGTTGACTTTACCAATTGACACTCCTGTCTATGGCATCAGTAGTCTCCCTATGCTCAAGTCATGAGTTTCCAAGGCTATGGAAGCCCTCTGAGTTCTCCGATTCTTATCTTGTTTAGACAAGGTCATAGTCAAAGTGGAGGTTCTCTCCTCCCTTCAGAGAAACGTACCTCCTTCTTTGAAGACCTGTTCTTTCCACTGGGATCTCACTCACAGAGATCTTTTGCCAGAGTGTCTTGGCTTTCCATGCCTGAAATACTCTCATGGGCTTTTCAGCCAGATCTGAATGCCTTTAGGGCTGATTCTGAGGCCAGAGTGCTATTTAGGACATCTGCCATTCTATGAGTCTGCTGAGTATCTCACTTCCCATGTTGGATCACTCTCCCCTTTATTTATTCTATCGGTTAGTGTTAGCAGGTACTAGACTTGTTTATGTGCTCCCTTTGACTCTTAGTCCTTTCATTATGATCAATTGTGAACTGAAATTGATCACTTGGAATAGTGAGATGGCATTGGTACATGCCACCTTGATGGGATTGAATTGGAGTCCCCTGGTATGTTTCTAACTCTACCATTTGGGGCAAGTCAGCTTGAGCATGTCCCAAATTGTACATCTCTTCCCTCTCTTATTCCCACTCTTATGTTTAACAGGGATCACATTTCAGTTAATTTTTAACACTTAAGAATAACTGTGTATTAATTACAGAATTAAACCAGTCGTATTAAGTAGAATAGACAAAAAAACTACTAAGAGGGATAATGTATTAAGTTCTTCATTAACAGTCAGGGCTATGCTGATCAAGTCACCGTTTCCCATAGTGTCCATTTCACTTCAGGAGGTTTCCTTTTTGGTGTTCAGTCAGTTGTCACCTCAGGGAGAATATATGGTATTTGTCCCTTTGGGACTGGCTTATTTCACTCAGCATGATGTGTTCCAGATTCCTCCATTTTGTTGCAAATGACTGGATTTCGTTGCTTCTTACTGCGGTATAGTATTCTAAAGAGTACATATCCCATAATTTCTTTATCCAGTCTCTTGTTGATGGGCATTTGGGTCGGTTCCAGGTCTTAGCTATTGTGAATTGAGCTGCAATAAACATTAGGGTGCAGACTGCTTTTTTGTTTGCCAATTTAAATTCCTTTGGGTAAATCCCAAGGAGTGGGATGACTGGGTCGAACGGTAGGGTTATCTTCAGGTTTCTGAGGAATCTCCAGACTGACTTCCATAGTGGCTTGACCAGTTTGCATTCCCACCAACAGTGGGTTAGTGTCCCTTTTTCCCCACATCCTCGCCAGCATCTGTTGTTGGTAGATTTCTGAATGTGAGCCATTCTAACCGGGGTGAGGTGAAACCTCATTGTGGTTTTGATTTGCATTTCCCTGATTACTAATGACCTTGAACATTTTTTCATGTGCCTGTTGGCCATTTGGATGTCCTCTTTTGAAAAATGTCTATTGAGGTCCTTGGCCCATCTCTTAAGTGGGTTGTTGGTTTTGTTTTTGTGGAGTTTCTTGATCTCTTTGTAGATTCTGGTTATTAACCCTTTGTCTGTTGCATAGTTTGCAAATATTTTTTCCCATTCTGTTGGTTGTCTCTTCACTCTCCTGACTTTCTTTTGCAGTACAGAAACTTCTCAATTTGATGCAATCCCAATAGTTGATTTTGGCTTTGACTGCCTGTGCCTCCCGGGTCTTTTCCAGAAATTCTTTGCCTGTGCCAATATCTTGAAGGGTTTCTCCAATGTTCTCTAGTAACTTGATGGTGTCAGGTCGTAGATTTAGGTCTTTAATCCATGTTGAGTGGATTTTTGTGTAAGGTGTAAGGTAGGGATCTTGCTTCATGCTTCTGCACGTGGAAATCCAGTTTTCCCAGCACCATTTATTGAATAGACTGCCCTTGCTCCAGGAATTAGTTTTAGATCCTTGATCAAATATAAGTTGGCTGTAGATGTTTGGGTTGATTTCTGGTGTTTCTATTCTGTTCCATTGGTCTATCCATCTGTTTCTGTACCAGTACCATGCTGTTTTGATTACAACTGCCCTGTAGTATGTCCTGAAATCTGGTATTGTGATGCCTCCGGCTTTGTTTTTGTTGTACAAGAGTGCTTTAGCTATTCGAGGTCTCTTGTGCCTCCATATAAATTTCAGCACCAATTTTTCCAGATCTGAGAAGAAGGTCTTCGGTATCTTGATTGGTATTGCATTGAATTTATAAATTGCTTTTGGGAGAATGGACATTTTGATGATATTGATTCTTCCAATCCATGAGCATGGAAGATTTTTCCATTTCTTGGTATCCTCTTCTATTTCTTTCTTTAAGGTTTTGTAATTTTCATCGTAGAGATCTTGAACGTCCTTGGTTAAGTTTATTCCAAGGTATTTGATTGTTTTTGTAGCTATTGTGAATGGGATTGATCTTAGAAGTTCTTCCTCAGCCATGGCATTGTCTGTGTATACAAAGGCTGTTGATTTTTGTGTATTGATTTTATACCCTGCTACTTTGCCAAAATCTTCTATGAGTTCCAATAGTCTCTTAGTAGAGTTCTTTGGGTCCCCTAAATAAAGAATCATGTCATCTGCAAAGAGGGATAGTTTGAGTTCTTCCTTCCCAATTTGTATCCCTTTAATTTCTTTTTCTTGCCTAATAGCTCTGGCTAGAACCTCCAGAACTATATTGAATAGCAGTGGTGAGAGTGGACATCCCTGTCTGGTACCAGATCTCAGTGGAAATGCTTCCAACTTTTCCCCATTCAATAGGATGTTTTCTGTGGGTTTTTCAATAGATTGCTTTGATTGTATTGAGGAATGTTCCTTCCAAACACAGTTTTCTTAGAGTTTTCATCATGAAAGGGTGTTGTATTTTATCAAATGCTTTCTCGGCATCTATTGAGAGAATCATATGGTTTTTCTTCTGCAGTCTGTTAATGTGGTGTATCACATTGATTGTCTTGCACACATTAAACCATCCCTGCATACCAGGGATAAATCCCACTTGGTCTGGGTGGATGATCTTTCTGATGTGTTGTTGCATTCTATTGGCGAGAATTTTATTGAGGATTTTTGCATCTATGTTCATCAGGGATATTGGTCTGTAATTCTCTTTCAGTGCTGCATCTTTTTCCGGCTTAGGGATTAAGATGATGCTGGCTTCATAGAAAGAATTTGGGAGGATTCCCTCTTCTTCGATTGTTCTGAATAGTTTGAGAAGAATTGGAGTTAGTTCTTCTTGAAATGTCTGGTAGAATTCAGCAGTGAATCCATCTGGTCCTGGGCTTTTCTTTGTTGGGAGGGCCTTTATTACTGTTTCAATTTCTGTCTCAGTTATGGGTCTGTTTAGGTTTTCGATGTCTCCCTGGTTCAATTTAGGTAGGTTGCATATGTCCAGGAATCTCTCCATTTCTGATAGGTTTCCCTGTTTGTTGGCATACAAGTCCTTGCAGTAATTTCTGATGATTCTTTTTATTTCTGTGGTGTCTGTTGTTAAGTTTCCTTTTTCATCTCTGATTTTATTGATTTGGGTCTTTTCTCTTCTTTTTTTAGTTAGTTGGGCCAATGGGGTGTCAATTTTGTTTATTTTTTCAAAAAACCAGCTCCTCGTTTGGCTGATTTTTTGTAATGTTTTTCTTGATTCAATCCTGTTGATTTCTTCTCTGATTTTAATTATTTCTCTTCTCCTACTAGATTTGGGTCTGGTTTGCTGTAGGTTTTCTAGATCCTTGAGGTGAATTGAAAGCTCATCTATTTGGTGCCTTTCCAATTTCTTGATGTAGGCACCTATTGATATAAACTTTCCTCTTAACACTGCTTTTGCTGCGTCCCATAAGTTTTGGTATGTTGTGCTGTTATCCTCATTTACTTCCAGAAAGTTTTTGATTTCTCTTTTGATTTCTTCTATGACCCATTGTTCATTCAGGAGCATGTTGTTCAATCTCCATGTGTTTGCGTATGCTCTAGGGATTCCTGAGTTGCTAATTTCCAACTTCATTCCTTTATGGTCTGAGAAGCTGCATGGTATGATTCTAATTCTTTTGAATTTGCTGAGACTTGCTTTATGGCCTAGTATGTGGTCAATCCTAGAGAAGGTTCCATGTACTGCTGAGAAGAATGTAAAATCTTTAGCTGTAGGCTTGAAAGTTCTGTATATATCTGTTAGATCCATTTGGGCTTTAGTGTCGTTTAAATCTACTGTATCCTTGTTGATCTTCTGTCCCATTGATCTGTCTATTTCTGAGAGTGGAGTATTGAAGTCCCCCAGTACTATTGTATTGGGGTCTAAGTCTCCCTTTAAGTCCATTAACAAATCTTTTAGATAAACCGGTGCCCTGTAGTTAGGTGCATATACATTGATAATTGTTATATCTTCCTGTTGAATTGATCCCTTAATCATTATGTAGTGTCCCTCTTTGTCTCTCTTAACGGTTTTAGTGGTAAATTTATGTTGTCTGAAATTAAGATGGCTACGCCCGCTCTTTTTTCATTTCTGTTGGCATGGTATATCTTTTTCCAGCCTTTCACTTTCAGTCTGTATGATCTTTGTTGGAAAGATGTGTTTCTTGTAAGCAGCAAATAGATGGGTTTTGTTCCTTAACCCAATCAGCCAATCGGTGTCTTTTAACTGGACAGTTCAGGCCATTCACGTTCAATGTGACTAATGATAAGTGGTAACTTTGCCCTGCCATTTGCCAAAGATAAGTTCTAATATATGCTTTGAATTCCCTGTGATCTTTTGCTGTGAGCTTTCCTTCCTTGGTTTCCTTCCTTTACCTTCTTTCATATTGATGACCGTGTTTCTGTGTTTCTGTGTGTAACACATCTTTAAGCATCTTTTGCAGGGCTGGACGAGTGGCAACAAATTCTTTCAATTTCTGCTTGCTATGAAAAGTCTTTATTTCACCTTCATTCACAAATGATAGCTTTGCAGGATATAATATTCTGGGCTGGCAGTTTTTCTCTCTTAGTACCTGGGCTATATCTCGCCATTCCCTCCTAGCTTGTAGAGTTTCTGATGAGAAGTCAGCTGTGAGTCTGATTGGAGATCCTCTGAGAGTAATCTGACATTTCTCTCTTGCACATTTTAGGATCTTTCCTTTATGTTTCACTGTGGAGAGTTTAATTACAACGTGTCGTGGTGAGGGTCTCTTTTGGTCGTGTTTATTAGGGGTTCTGTGAGCTTCCTGTACTAGGATTTCTCTGTCCTTCTCCAAACCTGGGAAATTTTCTGCTAATATCTCACTAAAAAGGCCTTCTAATCCTTTCTCCCT
This sequence comes from Oryctolagus cuniculus, assembly GCF_964237555.1. NCBI lineage: Eukaryota > Metazoa > Chordata > Mammalia > Lagomorpha > Leporidae > Oryctolagus > Oryctolagus cuniculus. The sequence continues at coordinate 155,279,444 of NC_091435.1, read as the reverse complement.
CTCCATGCCTTCAGGAACTCCTAGAACCCGAAAGTTGGGTTTTTTAATAGTATCCTGAAGATTCCCGACAATATGTTTTAGATTCCTAATTTCCTCCTCTTTTCTTTGGTCTGACTGTATCCTTTCCTGTTCTCTGTCTTCTAAGTCTGATATTCTCTCTTCTGCTTCACCCATTCTGTTTGTAAGGCTCTCTATTGTGTTTTTCATTTGATCTATTGAATTCCTCACTTCAGTTACTATCCCAGTTTCCTGTTGTACTAGTTGTTTCGTTTCATTTTGATTCCTCCTTAATATTTCATTTTCACGAGAGAGATTTTCTATCTTGTCCATTAAGGATTTCTGTAGTTCAAGAATTTGTTTTTGAGAACTTCTTAATGTTCTTATCAATTTTTTGAGATCTGCTTCTTGCATTTCTTCTATATCATCATCCTCATAATCTTGAATTGGGGTGTCTTTTTCATTTGAGGGCTTCATGGTGACTTCCTTGTTTTTATTACCTTGGTTTTTGCATTTGTTATTTGGCATATTGGAGATATTTGGTTTCTTCACTGTGGTGCTTTTTCTTGTTATACTATGACTCTAGATTAAGTGGACTATCTGTTTTTGATGGAGCCTTAGGTCTTGAGATGGGTGTGGCCTGAGAGCTTTGTTTGGTGTGCCAAAGGTGACACTCCCAGGTTAGGCGTGGTAAACCTCTCTCTCTCTCTCTCTTTCTTTTTTTTTTTTTTTTTTTGATTCAAAAGGGAAGTTATTCTGCACAGCTGAACGAAGTTGGAGGTAGTTAGCAGGCAAATGATATACCCACAGGAGCCAGAGATCAGAAGCTCTTTCCCAAGGACCACACAGGGAATCTGTTCTGCCCTCAGAGTGGGCTCAAATTCTCCTTCAGTCTCCCACTGGGTTGCCAAAGTTACGGAATTGTAGCGTCTCTGGAGAGTGCTCACGTGAATTCTGTGAGTTCTCTCCCCCACCGTCTCTTTTTTCACAGTCTCAGTTCAGTAGCACCACAAATTTACTAGGTCCTAATCTCCTGTTAATTCGCCCCACCCAGAGTCAGGTTTTTCTGCTAGGCTCAGGGCCGGTGCAGATCTGAGGTCGCTCTGCTTATGATATATGTCCAAGATGGCGCCTGCTCTTTGTCTTGCTCGCCCTTGAGAGGTGAGCGGAGAGAGAGAAACCCGTGTCCGTACCAGTCACCTTTTTTTTTTTTCCTCTCCCCCCCCCGGGGGGTCGTTCCCTCTAGTCTCCTCTCTCTGCTTGCCTGCCGGTGTCTCGGGCTATTGAGGTTTGGCTCACCTCGCGTTCCAGCGCTGGTGTGTTGAGTCTGCTGCTGTTGTCCCGAACTGTGGGCTCCCACGCTCTCCATGCAGGTCCGCTTCCCCTCCAGCGCCGATGTGTGGACTCGGAGCCCTGGACGTCCCAAGTCTCCCTGCTGTTGTCTGTGTGGCACGCACTCCCCTCCGAGCACTGGTGCGCAGAGCCTGCAGCTTGCGCAGCTCGGTCCTGCGGCTCGGCTTCCGCGCAGTGGGCGACCTTGTTCTCCCAGTAGGTCCTCTGATTCACGACCACTCAATTCAGAAGGGTTTCCTCTGCAATATTTTCCTGGTTCTTTTTTCTGAGGCTACCGTAACTCCCCTTTTATTAAACTAAATTTTCCCGGACTATCGGTGCGCGCCCTCACTATTCCGCCATCTTGGCTCCCAGAATTTAAGCCGAAACAATAATTTATAAATAGGTTTTAAGGGCACGATGCTTTTCCACAGATTTATACTAAAATTTTCATGCACTTTCTTATCAAGTCCAATTAATGAGACTGTAGTAATTTCTAACTCTTAAAGGATTCAGTAAATTTTTATATTTTAAAAAATTTGTAATATTTAAAATGGATTTAAATATAAAATTGTATGCTACTTAGCACATAAAATTAACCTCATCTTTTATTATTCTAAATTTATTTTATATTCATAAAAAATTAATTTTTAATAAGCATCACAAAACTAAGTCTACAGTAATTAATATAAAAATAAGGAAATATTATATTAGTTTTTTAATGTTCAACAACTAATTGAAGGTGTCTTGTTAGCAAATAAAAGATTAATAATTTGATTTAATTTAAACAAAGACTTCTACATTATCTGTTAGTATAGCATCTGTGGAATGATTTCACTTTAATTAATAAGAAAAATAAAATAATTAGTAATTATTATTATTATTTTTTTGACAGCCAGAGTGGACAGTGAGAGAGAGACAGAGAGAAAGGTCTTCCTTTTGCCGTTGGTTCACCCTCCAATGGCTGCCGCGGCTGGAGCGCTGCGGCCAGCACACTGCGCTGATCCAAAGGCAGGAGCCAGGTGCTTCTCCTGGTCTCCCATGGGGTGCAGGGCACAAGCACCTGGGCCACCTTCCACTGCACTCCCGGGCCACAGCAGAGAGCTGGCCTGGAAGAGGGGCAACCAGGACAGAATCCGGCACCCCGACCGGGACTAGAACCCAGTGTGCCGGCGCTGCAAGGCGGAGGATTAGCCTAGTGAGCCACGGTGCCGGCCAAGTAATTATTATTAATGAAACTTATATCACTTGTGAGATTTTAGGAGACTGAGATGTGCTTGTGGATGAATCCTAAAATGGCTTATGGGAATGACTGAAAAGGCAAAATATAGATGTTGATTTAGCTTTCTCCTACTGAATCCTTATTTTGTTACTGACTGCATTGAGATGGCACTTAGATGAAATCACTAAAGTAGATCTCCAGTTGCTAACCCTCTATCTGCCTTCTTACACCATTTGGAGATGGGTGGTTTCTTTACAACTTGATGTCCTGCTGTGGAGTGTTTGGTGAGGTGGAATAGTCTTCTTTTGAAAACTTGTAGGAGGAGAGCAGGACATTGATATGCTGTAAATCTGTCAATTTGGCTACGACATAATTGCTTAGAGTTGCAACAGGAGATCAATGGGTTGTTGTTATGAGGGTGCTTCAAAATGTTCATGGACAAATGGAATTAAAAACTAAGTTTGGCCGGCGCCACAGCTCACTAGGCTAATCCTCTGCCTTGCGGCGCCGGCACACCGGGTTCTAGTCCCGGTCGGGGCGCCGGATTCTGTCCCGGTTGCCCCTCTTCCAGGCCAGCCCTCTGCTGTGGCCAGGGAGTGCAGTGGAGGATGGCCCAAGTGCTTGGGCCCTGCACCCCATGGGAGACCAGGAGAAGCACCTGGCTCCTGGCTTCGGATCAGCGCGATGCGCCAGCTGCAGGGCGCCGGCTGTGGCAGCCATTGGAGGATGAATCAACGGCAAAAGGAAGACCTTTCTCTCTGTCTCTCTCTCTCACTGTCCACTCGGCCTGCAAAAAAAAAAAAAAAAAAAAAAAAAACAAACAAACAAAAAAAACAAAACTAAGTTTGTTTTTGTGCTGAAATTTTTGAAATCCATGCATAATTTTTTCATAATATACATTTTCTTTTTAAAAATTAACTCACCTTTTTTTTAATGATTAATTTATTTACCTGAGAGGCAGAGTTACAGACAGAGAGAGGGAAAGACAGAGATAGAGAGAAGTCTTCCAGCTGCTGGTTCACTCCCCAGAAAGCCTCAATGGCCAGAGGTGGGCCAATACTAAACCAGGAGCTAGGATCTTTTGGGTATCCCACATGGGTGCAGGGGCCCAAGTATTTGGGCCATCTTTTGCTGCTTTTCCAAGCCATTAGCATGGAGCTGGATTAGAAGTGGAGCAGCTGGAACTTGAACTGGTGCCCATATATGATGCTGGTGCTACAGGTACATGGTTAACCTACTATGCCACAGTGCCAGTCCCCATAATATACACTTTCATGAACTTTTTGAAGACCCTCATATTTTGATTTCTATTTATAGTCATCTGTGTCTAGTCCCTTACATTGTGTATGTGTGTGTGTTTCAGCTGCCTTGGAAACAAATAATAAAAAATGCATCTGTTCACTCTATCATGCATTGATTTGAAAGTCCAGAACTTTGCTTCTATTGGCAACTTAAGTTTCAAGAGGAGATAGAACTTAGCTTTTCCAAAAACCTAGATTTCTAAATTTAGCTAAATTCAACAATTTAAGTACATATACCTAAAATCTAATTCAATCATTATTAGAGTAATTATTAATTAGATTTCTATTGTGCTTAACAAACAACCACAAAATCTAAATTGCATATACCTATAATGTTATTTTGTTAATGCACCTATAGATCAGCTGGGAGTTAGTTATTCTAGACTGCATTTGGCAGGCTAGTCTTGCTAGTCCTGGCTGGACTCAGTCATTGTGGTGGTCTGGGGGTCGGTTGGTATAGGCCGTCTGGTTGGAGTGCTTAACTGTATTTTTTTTAAAACTGTGTTGTTCTGATCCCATTGTTGTTCACTATCTCTTAGGGCCGGTGGGCAGACTTGGGCATGTCCTTCTCACAAAGCTGGTAGAAACACAATAATGCAAGCAGAAACACACAGACCTAAGGCTTAGGCTGGAACTGGTAAAATTTCAATTTCGTCTCTTTCTCTAATGACACAAGCAAGGCTCGTTTAATGTAACCACAAAGTCAAATGGCAAAAAGTGTGGATGAAGAGTAGCATTTGGCCTAGCAGTTAAGGTACTGGTTAGGATGCCATGTCCCACATCAAACTTCCTGGGTTCCAGTCCCAACTCCAACTTCTGATTCCAGCTTCCTGGTAGTGCGGATCTGGAAACCAGTAACAATGTTCCAATAGTTGGTCTCCCATCACTCACAGAGGAGAATTGGGTTTTCTTACCTGTCTCCCTCTCCAGCCATTGTGGGCATTTGGTGAATGAACCAAGTAACGTGAGTTCTCTCTGTCTCTTTATTTGTCCCTCTCTGTCTCCAGAATAAATAGATAAGTAATTCTAAAAAGGTGTGGGCACAGGAGACAAGTGTGAAAAATTGTACCACAGAGAACATCAGATCCAACATTGTTTAATATAATTATTTTCTGTTTTGTATTTTTTCAGAGATTTTAAAATGGATAAATTTATAGGACATTTGTTTAAACTTTATTTTCCCAACTGTATTCCAGACCTCTACTATTTCATGTGGAGTAAGTTGCCTTTAGTTTTAGAATATTTTACTCCTTTGCAAAGAATGCTAATCAACATGCTTGTTCTTTTAATCTCATGTTGGTAAGTGCAATTAAAACCTTGTAATTTCAGAAATACTAAGCATAATAATTATAGACATGTGGAAGACAATATGCAAATATTGCAGTCCAGAGGCAATGACCTAGGTCTTCAATGAATGTCAGTAATTACATCATAAAATCAAAATCAACTTAAATTCTTTTAAAGTAGCAGTCTATAATTTAGTCAGATCCACAAAAAAACATTTCTCTCATTGACTATTATATGAACCTTTAAAAAATCTGAGTAGATATCATATTGAAGGAGGACCGGGTATGTCTATGCCTGTGTTTATATTGTTATGAACTCCTTGGTCCAAATTTTTTGGTTATTTGTCTTAGGGCAGGATAATTTTTTTTCATCTTTATCTATCTTCTGTCTGTCTCTCTATCGGTCATCATCGTCATCATAATCCTACTCTATTATACTTATAAGTATACATGTACCGAGGGCAATGTCAATAGTTTGGTTAGCCGGACAGAAAGATAAATATATGTGTCATACAAGGTTAGGAAAAGCTAGTTTATGGCACATCTTAACTTCGCTACAGTGTACATACCCTAAATTAAGTTGCAGTGAGGCTTGTCTGAAAGACTGGGGGTGGGGGTGAGTGGGTAGGGACAGGGCTCACCGGGAGTCTGTTAGTGGGAATGTTGACAGCCCACTTGGAAAACAATCTTCTTATAAAAATAAAATGAGTCAAGAAACTTGTTCATTGGCACTATTGGTACAATATAAACCCTCAAACATCGACAGGGACTAGTGGGTTTTATTATCTTAATTTTAGTTTTTTATAGATTTATTTATTTATTTGAGAGGCAGAGTTATAGACAGAGAGAGGGAGAGAGAGAGAGAGGGAGAGAGAGAGAGAGAGAGAGAGAGAGAGAGAGAGGTCTTCCATCTGCAGATTCACTCCTCAAATGATCGCAACAGTGGGAGCTGGGCCAATCTGAAGCCAGGAACCAGGAGCGTCTTCTGGACCTTCCACGTGGGTACAGGGGCCCAAGCACTTGGGCCATCTTCCACTGCTTTCTCAGGCCATTAGCAGGAATCTGGATCAGAGGTAGAGCAGCGGGACTTGAACCTGTGCCCATATGGGATCTCCGTGCTGCAGGGGGAGGCCCAAACTACTATGCCACAGCACTGACCCTGTAGTTAATCTTATTTTATTTTATTATTTTAAAAAATTTATTTATTTATTTGAAAGTCATAGTTACACAGAAGGAGAGGCAGAGAGACAGAGAGAGAGAGAGAGAGAGAGAGAGAGATGTCTTCAATCCACTGGTTCACTCCCTAGTTCGCCACAATGTCTGGTGCTGTGCCGATCTAAAGCCAGGAGCCGGGAGCTTTCCCCCACTGTCTCCTAGATGGGTACAGGGGCCCAAAGACTGGCCCATCTTCTACTTTCCTAGGCCATAGCAGAGAGCTGGATCAGAAGTAGAGCTGCAGGAACTCAAACTGGAGCCCATATGGGATGCTGGCACTGCAGGTGGAGGCTTTACCTGCTATGATGCAGAACCGGGCCCCCATAGTTAATTTTAAATACAAGATGCAGACCTTCCTCAGGTACTGCATACATAGGTTGGTTTCATTTTTAAAGAGGGAAGCTACTAATGAAACTAAAAATTAAGGTTCTTCAATATTATAAATAATATTGAAGGCACAGATCTTTTATGCTTCTGTCCTTAAATTCCTGTCAAGGCACATTATGGGTTTGAGGACTGGCTAAAACTTATTTCTCATTCACTCTTTGAGAATGGAGAAGGATGCTTTTGATTCTCTTATTCTTCCTAGGGGTTGTGGTAGGAGCTGCAATATCTAACTGTGTTAGGCAGAGCTTTGCGCAATTGGGATTTGTCTACTAGTGGCAGGGTGTTCCCATGTGACATGTCTTCATCTCCATTCTTCTACTTCCTGCCAGTTTTTGTCTTCATGTATTTTATCTTCATGTGGGAAGGGCCCACAGCCCACTTTCTGAAGAAAGCCTTGTGAACTAGACCACACATAAAAGATGGATATAGAAGTAGGATTAGCAAGGATAATTTCTTCGGCCCTGTTTTATTATTATTTTATCTTACTACAGTCTCATCAGGCAAGATATTGGAAGCTCCTTAAGGCCTCCTTGGTCCTCATTGAGACACCTGACTTTCTGTTTAAGCAGTTCATTCAAAGTAAAGATTCTTCCATGTCACAGGAGCACAGTGTAGGAGGCAGAACGGCAACTCACACTACCTAAAATGAGTGTCTTATTTCTTGAGCTATCTTTTGGGAGAGGCTTCCATATATCAGTCCTGATATTAAGTGTCTTCATCTCATCATCCTCCAGACTCCTGTGTTCTGTGTATAACGGGGTGTGAAATGCAGGCCTATTTGTGTAAATGCTGTAGGATTGCAGGCCCTCTTAGGCCTCTGTGTGCCCACGTGAACACATGGGTTGTAAGATCTCAGCTTAGAAGAGGGTTTTAGGGGTGAACCTGGGCTTCCTATCTATACTTTCCAACACAGCCATCCAAGGACCCAACATTTTGGAGATTCCTATGTAAAGAAATCAGTACTTTGCTGTTTTTCCTGTTTGTGTGGCAGCGTTCTAAACTACAAGCAGGTTATATTTAGCAGAGAGTGACACACAGGTGAGTCTTTGTTTTACACACTGCAGTGGAGCACAAGGAATGCAGTTCTCTGTTGAAGTGAGGGAACTGGACAATGAGCAGGGGAGGGCACTGGCCGTACTGGAAATCTGGCAGTTTCAGCAAGGCACAACATGAGTACAGCGGGACTTCAGCAGGTTGGCAAAAGATCTCATCAGAGGTGGCATCAGTGAAACTGCACGTTACCTAACTTCCCAAAGTGTGAGGGGCTTGCTGACATTGCCACACAGAGCCAGAGCTGAAGCCAGATCAAGAGAGGTAGAAGAGGGAGTTGAGAGAACTTCACTCATCCACACCACTGGGAAATCTTCAGGTGACAGGCAGAAATACTTAGGGGAAACTTTTAAGGGGATCTGGAACATATTTAATAATAGGTGAGGGAAGAATTAGAAAACAGCTGTGTTTCTATAAATGTGACTCCTTGTCAGTCCCAAACTGGTAGGACCCAGGAAACACAGGTGATAAAGGGTTTGAGCAGGTGTTTTGCAATTGTAGTCAAACATAATCTGATAGCCAGGTAGATGCTTAAAATAAACTCGTTTGGTTGGTTTGATACTCTCACAACCTTTTATATTCTTTCATATATCTACTTTCAGCATTTTGACAGCTCTGCATTACTGATTCCTGAATCTAGCAATTAAAATTATATTAGTTGCTATGTCCCTGACCTGTGTTATATGTGACAGAGAAAGTGATGGGTGATAAATATGGATGCAGAGGAATATGATGGATGGATGATTTTATAATATAAGAATTTCAAGTTTTCCCACATTAGGTTATAAGCCCCACAAAGATTATTCTTTTTGATTAACACAATATTTTCAATTCCTGGCAAAATACGTCACATAGAAACAAAACTCAATATTTTTGTCTTTTTACTTATTTATTTTGAGAGGTAGAGTTACAGACAGAGAGAGGGAGAGGCAGAGAGAGATAGAGAGTTCTTCCATTTGCTGGTTCACTCCCCAAATGGCCGCAACAGCTGGAGCTGGGCTGATCTGAGGCCAGGAACCAGGAGCTTCTTCCAGGTCCGCCACGTGGGTGCAGGGGCCCAAGGACTTGGACCATCTTCTACTGCTTTCCCAGGCCATAGCAGAGAGCTGGATCAGAAGAAGAACAGCTGGGACTTGAGCCGTTGCCCATATGGCTTGCTGGTGCCACAGGCAAAGGCTTTAACCCACTATGCCACAGCTCCAGCCCCAAAACTCAATATTTTTGAAGCATACGTGTTTACTACATCTGTGTTTTAGCATATGTTTGTGTGTGAGTATGTGCAACATCAAAGAGTCTGCAGGAAGCGGCGCTTGAGGGGACTGAGAGGAGAAATAAACTGAGGAAAAGGCAGAGAAAAAGTAGATGGGATTTAGAGGGAGATCCACCAGGATCTGTCACTTGAGTCCCTACACCTACCATGAATCAAGTTAGCCTCTTTTCTTGGGTTTTGTTCTTTGTGCATTGCTGCCCCCTCAAGCAGAAAAGATCCATGCCAGTATTTTCTGGGAATGTTCATTCAAGAAAAGTAATTCAGAACATATGACAGAACATTCTTGGCTGCATATGAACAACTTGTTTAAAAAAATCAAATCTAACTTTCGTATGTGGTAAATCGAAGATGCTTACCAGAGCTGTCTTATTAAAGATGGACCTCTTAAGTTAGCTCATATCCCTTCATCACGATAGTGCCTTGTCTCCCCCTTCAGAAGGACATCTGAACAATGGATTAGGGGGCAGAGAAGGGAACTGCAAAGGCACCTACCCACTTGTTCTCCTGTAGTTGGCACAGAGTGCAGAGGATTGCCAACAATTTCCATCAGTCTCTATAAGATTCTGAATGTCAAGAAAGATGTCACTGCAGTGGAAATCCTCTCAAGTCTTCCAGAGGGAACAAAGCTACAGGTATCCTAATGGATGTATCCAACCAGAAAGCTGGGAGTGCTTTTACTTTGTTAAAAATATAAATTTTTTGTTGTAAAATAAAATGCCACACTCCATTGTTGGATTTTGCTATTGTAACTTGTTCAATTTCTTGAAATTAAATTGTAGTTAAAACTTGAAACAGACATGCTTTCATCTATCATTTATCTCTCTATCATATCTATCATCTCTCTCTCTCTCAATCTCTCTACTGATCTATCTTTTTTAAAAAGATCTATTTATTTGGAAGTCAGAGTCACACAGAGAGAGGAGAGGCAGAGAGAGTGAGAAAGAGAGGTCTCCCATCTGCTGGTTCACCCCCAAACTGGCCACAATAGCCAGGGCTGTGCCTATCCGGAGCCAGGAGCTTCTTCCAGTCTCCCATGCGGGTGCAGGGACCCAAGCACTTGGGCCACCCTCCACTGCTTTCCCAGGCCATAGCAGAGAGCTGGATTGGAAGTGGAGCAGCCGGTACTCGAACTGTCGCCCACATGGGATGCTGGCGCTCCAGGCCAGGATGTTAACCCCCTGTACTACAGCGCCGGCCAATTTGAACTATCTTCTATCCTTCAGTATCTATCTATCTATCTATCTATCTATCTATCTATCTATCTATCATTTGAGAGTGAGAGAGAGAGAGAGAGAGAGAGAGAGAAAGTGTGTGTGTGTGTGTGTGTGAGAGAGAGAGAGAGAGAGAGACAGAGAGAGACATCACCAGTTTGTTGGTTCATTCCTTAAATGTCTGCAGTGCCATGGAAACTGGGAACTCAACTCTCACGGATGGCAGGAACCTAACTACTTAAGCTACTACCATGGCCTCCCAAGATCTGCATTAGCAGGAATCTTTAGTCAGGAGCCCAGAAGCAGGTATCAAATCCAGGTACTCTGATATGGAATATAAGTGTTTTAACTGCTAAGCCAAATGCCCACCCTTATGTTTTTAAAAATAAAAGTATAAAATTGGTGATGAGGCAAATAATATCCTGTTCTTACACAGCAGACATGGTTTGATAACAATGACAGTATATTTTTGAGAAATGATAGGGCATTTTTTTTTGTTATCTTAATGTAATCAAGAGACCTTTGTACATCTTGTTTCTGTAACATGCTTATTCTCACAAGTTCTTGTCATAAGAATTTTCTCTCTGAGAGTATATTATAATAATGTCACAATAAAATATATTTGTCTTCTATCAGAATTATTTTATTGATAGTTTCCTGCACTTATTTTCTCTAGTGTCATTTTCTGTGCCTGTTGGGTTGATCAGATCTCTTAACGTCTTCTGTTTTCTTCCTTTCATTCTATTTCGTTTTTTTTTTGTCTTTTAACACTAGATCTTAAAATTGACTTCCAGTCCTCCTCTCCTCTCTTTTTCCTTTCCTTTCCTTTCCTTTCCTTTCCTTTCCTTTCCTTTCCTTTCCTTTCCTTTCCTTTCCTTTCCTTTCCTTTCCTTTCCTTTCCTTTCCTTTCCTTTCCTTTCCTTTCCTTTCCTTTCCTTTCCTTTCCTCTCCTCTCCTCTCCTCTCCTCTCCTCTCCTCTCCTCTCCTCTCCTCTCCTCTCCTCTCCTCTCCTCTCCTCTCCTCTCCTTTCCTTCCTTCCTTCCTTCTTTCTCTTCTTTCTCTCTTTCTTTCTCCCTCCCTCCCTCCCTCCCTCCCTCTCTTTCTTTCTTTCTTTCTTTCTTTCTTTCTTTCTTTCTTTCTTTCTTTCTTTCTTTCTTTCTTTCTTTCTTTCTTTCTCTTTCTTTCTTTCTTTCTTTCTTTCTTTCTTTCTTTCTTTCTTTCTTTCTTTCTTTCTTTCTTTCTTTCTTTCTTTCTTTCTTTCTTTCTTTCTTTCTCTCCTTTCTCTTCTTTCCTTCTAAGTTTTATTCATTTACTAAAGAGTTACACAGAGAGAGAAGGAGAGGCAGAGAGAGAGAGAGAGAGAGAGAGATTCTCTTATCAGGGGTGATTTCCTCCAATTTTCTTTTGTTTTCTATTTCATTTAGTCCATATATTTTGTGATAAGACTTTCCTTGGATTTGTTGATCCTTGTTAGCCCACTTTCAGTTAAAAGATGGTGATGAAATCTGAGTAGAAGTTCTGAAGACATGTGATTTTGTGGACCCCGTTCACTGAGCCCTTCAGTAAGGAGCAGTCAGGTTAGAATTCTGTTGGAAGCCCGTGATATCCTTCTCTTTGGCTTTAACTCCTGGGCTGCTGAGGTTCTATACAGAGATTCTTCAGTTTCCTTTCTCAGCGGTAAATGATGGTCTGTCTGAATTCTGAGAGACTTTTGGAGAATTAAGTTGTCTCTTTTATATCACCCATAATTCTCTTGAGACTCACCAAAGTTGTTGTGGATATCAGTAGACAACATACACAGGAGGATAGCTATGGTTAACAACAATTAATTGAATATTTTAAAGTATCTAATGACAGGATTTGCAATATTCCTATCACAAGGAAATAATATCTCTGAGATGATAGATATGTCAGTTTCCCTGATCTGATTATTACACACTACATACACACATTAAGATGCCACAATATATAGTATCACATAAATGTTTACAATGATTATGGGTTAATTAAAATATTAAAAAATGAAAAACAGGCTATCCAAATGAAATTATACAATATGTAAATTTTTGAGACTGGGTGTTTTCACTTAGCAAAATCCTTTAGCTCATTCATTTAAAAGTCATTTAATAGTATTCTGTGTATGGATGTATTAAAGTTTATTTAAGCATTTATTCACTGAAGGGTATTTAGATTGTTTCCAGTTTTTTACTATTATAAAAAAACTGCTACAAATTTTAATATATAGTTTTTTCCTGTAGGTATTTGTTTCATTTTTTTGAGGTGAAAGCCCAGGGATATGATTGCCAGATAAATTCATGCTTAGTTTCAGAAGAAGCTGCAAAATTATTTTCTAAGTTGTGATTATGTTTTTGCATTCCTTCCAGTAATGTATAAGTTATTCAGTTTCTCTGAACATTTTCTTATGTTTGATAATTTTTTACTTTTACTAGATTGTTATCTTATTATTGAGTTTTGAGTGTTCTTACATGTTAGGATACAGATTATTTATCAAATATTACTTGGAAATATTTTTGTTACAATGAATGGCTTCCTTTTTATTTTCTCAACCTTATCTTTTATGGAGGAAACATTTTTTATTTTGATATAATCTAATTTATCAATATTTTCATTTATCAATTATGCGCCTGATAACTTCTCAATGGCTGAGAAAGTCTTCATCTAGTTTTCTTTTAGAGAATCTTTAGGTTCAACATTAGGTCTTTGACCAAATTTGAGTTAATTTTTATATACAGTACAAGTTATGGATCATATTCTTTTTTTTAATATGTGAACATTAAATTGTTTCAGCACCATAGCTAAAAAACCTATTCTTACTCTACGAAACCACTTTGAATTTGTTGAAATCAAATTACCAAGTTTTTGAGGGTCTATTTTTGGAATGCTTATTCTTCTACGTTGATTCATGTATTCTTTTGCCAATATACAGTTTTAGGGTGAGTCTGAAGTCAGATGGTATGAATCTTCTAATTTTTTACTTTTTAAAAAATTGTGATTGTTTTAGTTACCTTATCTTCCCATTCAAATTTTAGGATCAGCTTGTTAATGATATACTCATATACAAAAACAAGTCTTGCTAAGATTTTGATTGGGATTCAATTAATCTGTATGGTAATTGGAAAGAATTGACATCTTAGCAATATCAATTGTAGTTCCATTTATTTCGTTCTATGAGTTCTTACATAAGTATTTTATAATTTCCAGCATTTGAATCTTACATATACATTGCTAAAATTGCACCTAAATATTTCATTTTTTGGTGCTATTACAAGCTTATCAATGTGTTTTCCTTATGCCAAGCGATACTTGTCAGCTTTAAATCTTCAGGGTCTAGTACAACATCTAGTACAGTGTAATTCTCAATAAATATTGGTTAACTATGAGTCTTACTGACAGACAATTTGAGTTCTACTTCTAACTCTCTTAACTGTGACATGTTGGGTAAGACATACAATCTGCTTTTTAAAAAAGGAACTGAGCCATCTTGCACTGCTTTCCTCATTGTTTCAGGTTGTTACAATAGAGAAAACTACTTAATTTTCATTGAGTATATTCAAGGAACTGGTGGTCTAATTATTGTGGACTTAAATATTATATTTTAAGGAGAGACATAGATTTAATAACACTGAAATTTTATCACTCTCATGATCAGGTCTCACTGGCTAGTACAAGGCATTGAATTTATTGAAATTATTTCATTTTAAATAAAAATTTTAATTATGACTCTTACCTCTTTCCTAAGTTGAGATGGGCCCAATCATTTTTTTTAGCGAAGTGTTTTTAATTGTCACATTCACTACGGTACTCCTTCTCTACATCTGTAAGTAGAAATTGTTCTAGAAAAAGATATCTGTAGCTTCATTTTTAATAATTTTTATTAATATAAATTTTATAAATATAATTTTTATTAATATAAACTAATTTGCAAAAGCCATAAATAGTAGAATTGCTTCTATTTTGGCTGAGTTTCAGAGGTTGACGAAGTACAGGGACATTCAAAGGACGTCAGGTTTACTGTGTCACAACCTTCCTGGACCAGATGTCCTCCTTGCATTTTGCTGCCCATTAGCAGGGTATTTTAGTAAGCCTATTGGAGGTATTTTAGTAATTAAAGTAATAACTTTCCCTTGGAAAATATGAATATTTTTAGCTCCTAAAGTTAGAACTTATTTCAAAGAGTACTTGCTTAGGGTGTGGTGTCGAATAAATACATCATCAGTCCATTAGCTGCCAGCTTTCAAGTTGTTTTCTTTAAAAGAGTTGAAGATCACACAATTTTTGCCTGCCCTATAAAGCATCTAGATTCTTATTTTCTTGTACTCTGGGGTAGTCACCTAAATTGCTGCACTTCCCGTTATTACTGTCTTTGTTTTTTTTCTTTTTCTAGCAATTTTTATTATTTTTTAGTTTCAAATTCAGTTATGTCTCTTCTGTCCCTCCTCATCACTACCCCCCACAACTTGGGCAACAAATGTACCAGCACTTCATTCCAAGCAGGATGCCATCTTAATTCATCAGCCATGTGGTCATTTAATTAGTGTAAATTCTTGAGCATTCAATGAGTCTTGCTGAGTAGGTGGGTTCTTCTTATTTATTTAAATTTATGCTTTGTCTTTATGACTGGTCATTTGGTAAAGTTTGGTGCTGAATAATGTGCTTTTGCTGCAAGTTTGAGTATTTTGAAAAAAAAATCTGAGCCCATCATGTCTTTGTAAGCTATGCAAAACATATGTAATAATATTTAGCTTATCTCTGCTCAGTAATGTGCATAATCTCTCATGATGTCAGCTACAAAGTGTTGTTAGAAGATTGGATTCTAGACGTTATTGCTGAAGGCACCTGTAAGACTTAAAGCAGACCACTGCATCAGCCTCCTGTCTTTTAAGTTTTTATGTCTAAAATTTACATTTTTCTTCATGTAGTTTAATAGTAAAGGCACCAATGTTTCCCAAGCCTGTCTCATTGCTTTCCTTTACCATTCTACGTACATGAAATGTTCAAAGCATTTCCTAGCCATTGAATGCAAAATAGCTACCTATATAACTAGGATCAACAGAAAGTTTCCCACTTCCACAAAGTCTTGCTAACTGATCCTGTCTTACCTTGTGTTTTCTAGAAGCAGAGCCTAAGCCACAAATTTAGGTACTCATGATTTGTGAGGGAAGTACTCTCAGAAGGAACCTGTGAGTGAATAAAGCAGCATGACAAAAAGGAAAGAGCTTAGCAAGTTTATTGTCTATAGAATTCACCCTTTCACCTGATCCATTGGTGGTAGGTAGATGCCTTTAGAGCATAAATTATATCACAGGACTTTCCTCCCAAAAGACAAGGACTCTGCCTTTGTAACCCTTGACCAACTAGTTCTGTACAGGTAGGCTTTGCAACTAGTGCATTATTTTCCCAGTTTATGTGGTTTCAATCAATGTAGGGAAATCTTGAAAAGCTGGTATTCGAGGGGCTGGCATTTTGGCATAGCAGGTAAAAGCTGCTGCCTGCAATGCCAGAATCCCATATGGAGCTGGTTCTCATCCAAGCTGCTCCAGTTCCAATCCAGCTCTTTGCTAATGGCCTGGGAAAAGCAGCAGAAGATGGCACAAGAGTTTTGGCCCCTGCCACCCACATGGCAGATCCAGTGTTGGCCATTTTGGCCATGTGGAGAGTGAATCAGGAGATGGAAGATCTCTCTCTCTCTCTCGCTCTCTCTCTTTCTCTTTCTCTCTCACTTTCAAAAAATAAATTCATCTTTTAAAAAAATGAAAATGGGTTATTTTAAACTATTTTCAGTGAATTCTTACAGCAACTGTGACCTGATAAATGTGAAGAAGGCCTCAACTGCTTAAAACATTTATTAAATTAATTTTTTCCCTCTACCTGATATACCTTAGGTGACTGTTTCTGTTTCTATGTGTCCCAGTTTTCGACTGCCCAATGCTCCCTAAATCTTTGGAAGTATTTGGAAGTACCCAGAGCAGTTGTTCTTATTCATATAGTTTCTAGAGGTTCCAACATTAAAACTGCAGCTCAAAATTTTAAAGAAGTCTTTCATTGAGTGTTTAAATTTTCAACACAAATATAAATAAAACCCAAGGTTTAAGGCTCCTGGCATTCTGTTTAAAGATATGAACAAGCCATTCACAGAAAAGTAACAGCATATAAGCATATGAAAAATTATCAGTTACATGAGTCATCACATCAAAACTGTCAAATAGTACAAAGGATACTAATACTTGGTATAAAGGTATGGGAACCAACATTATCATACATTGCTTATAAGAGTCTAAATTGGTAGTCTTATTTTGAGAGTGGAGGTATAAGGGTATAAGTACATACTTTTTGTTACAGTGATTTCAGTATTGAACCTAAAGAAATAAGTGAAAGGGACCAAAGTGAGGTGGAGTAAGAAGGTACTAAGTAGGATCTACCACAGATTATCTCCCCATAGAGACACTAATTTGTATAGTTATTCATGCACCAATCTGTAAGAGTTGGAGAAGCCATGTGACTGATCGTAGTACCTAGTTTAACATAATAATGAAAGACATATGGAAGAAGGAAGGAAGAAAATTGTCGTTCATGTCGCCCTTTCTCCAACTGTAATCAGTACAGTGTAGAGAGAAAGAGACACTTCTCACTTGGGAGATTGGGGAGGGAGTTAAGACCAGGCCTTAGTACCAAGCCCAATACCAAGTCTTCCATTGTGAAAGCCAATACTGGCAGCCCCACAGTTCCTGCCCCCAGGCCAGTACCCATGTACTGAATCTCTAGCACTGCATTAGCAGGTGCCCGGCTAGCTCAGTTGGTAGAGCATGAGACTCTTAGAACTGCATTAGCCAGGTGACCAAGAGACTCCTCCTAGCAGCCCATCCATCAGCACAACCTCAGGCAGCACACATAAAGAAAGACTCCACTCTAGTGGAGCGGGACAGGAAGACAAGCACGGGACTTATGGGGAAGGAAAATACGCACACCGCATCCGCAACTGCTTCTTTCCAGATCAACTCTGAACAAACAGGGACTTCCCTCACAAGGGAAGGGGTAGGCAGGAGATTCCTAGCAGTCCCTCTTCCTGCCACAGACAACAGAGCTAGCTACTGCTGGGGAACCCCGAGGCCCCCGTAGGCATCGAGCCCAGCTGTGGAGCTGTCCTTTTACCACAACGCTACATTGCACAGAGGACAGAGCCCAACCCCTTTACATTCTTCCCCATCCAGGTTCTTGCTGCATGGAGCCATCTTGAGACTTGTCCATCTGATGCCCTATGAAGCGTTTGCTCCTGGAAGTTCCACAGACCCAGCCTTGTAAGCCAGCCTTGAAGGCTCTCTTCCATGGCCCTGAAAAGAAGTTGGGCATGGCATCCCGAGGGTCTTGGCCTGAAAATCCTCCAGAAAACAAGTATGCATCCCCTCCTGCCCTCTTGCTGTCTTGGAATAGGCCAGGCGCATTGCTCCTGTCCCTTTGCCCCAGGAAGCAATTAGACAACTTGCCCTGAGAGGCTTAGATCATGGAAGAGCAGAGAAGCAGATGCGTAGCCCTTCTCACTCACCCATAACCCGGGAAGCAGCTGAGCAGGTTTCTCTGAGAGGCTGAGCTGGGTAGGATCCTTGGGAAGCCAACAAGTCACCCATACACCCTAAGCCTCAGCTGAGAACCCGTTCTCAGATCCTCGGCCCACTGAGCCCTGAGAAGCAGACACTCAGATGCTCACCAATCCTGGGCTTCAGGAAGAGCCTGGGAAGATCTCCCTGAGCAGGGTCGTTCCTGTGAAGTTACCTGTGGAGCTTTTAGGCACTGACATGCTGGTGGAGCCTTGCCACCATGTGGCCCTGAGACACTGACAGGAACTCACCTTGCTACTGGGAATGCTGTGACTCCTGACGAGGCCCATGGGGGTGGTCTCTATACATGATTCCTCTTTCGTATTACATGTTTTCATAATTTCCTGGTTTTTTTTTTGTTGTTGTTGTTGAAGAACCCCATTACTGTAAGTACACAAATTTTAACATCCTTGTCATGGGGCTGTAACAATTTTACCTGTGGTGAGTAAATTTTCCTTTTTACTGTTGTTAGCAATGTCCCCTATAACCAGATTAATGGTAAATTCCAGAACATTGAGATATGTTTATTACTGTATCTTCTGATAAAATCGTTGGTTCACTTGTTAGTAAGGAAGTCAGTACTGCTCACATTCAGAAGGGTAAATGCAAAATCTGAGGGGACATTGGTGTTTCCTTCTGAATGGCGAAACATTCTCCCTTAATTTATCCTTGAAGAAGTTCTGTTTTCCTCAAGATGCTAGCATTGCTGAAAGAAATGGAAAACGTACACTCAGTGATGCTGTAAATAACCTTGCACAGGGTTGATCTCAACTAGACTGTTCCTAAAAATAAGATTTCTGCTTCAAGAAGGCTCATGCACCTGCTCTGACACCATTCATGCTAAAATCTCCATTACAACGACCACTCCCTCATCACTCTTTCTTTTATTCTGTAGTAAACACAGCATGATTTATATTTGCTCTACGCTCGGTGATAAAGGCACATTCCGTGAGCAACCACCGCCAAAGAAGTGATCCCAGTGAGGTCGAAGTGCTTACATAATGTGTGATGGTCCCGATGCCAGGGCAGCACAACTATATCAACTCAAGGGAAGCATTGCAACTGCCATAGTGATGGAGAGAGACTGATCAAAGATTTCATGCAGCACATTTTTCTATCCAGCCCTGGGGTCAGAGCAAAGATGCCATAAGATATTTTTACAGTTCTCATGAGTTTTGCTGTATTGTGTTATTTCCTTCAATGGAAATAGCTATCTCAGCAACCAAAGAATTCCCATGACTGTGGTATTGAGAGAAGACTTTTATATAGATTTTTATCTTTTTTTAAAAAATCAGTTGAAAATTTTAGAAAATATTTTGAGAGATCTTGATTTGTGAATTTATAGTTTGCTAGTTCATCTAAATGTTTCTTAAAACTATTTTCAGGCAGATCAATCAATTTGCTGCCCACTCATTTTATAAAATGTAACTTTTTTTAATTCTGAAATTATCACAGCATAATCTCATTTTGGCCACTCTTATCAACTGTTTAAGGTATGAATGTCCACATAACAGCTTGCATTAATTGTGCTGCTGTCAATCTGAAGGAGAGAATTTTAAATTTTTCATCAAGAATAGTTATTTAGCATTTGTTATGTAGAAGACATTGTCTCTGTACCATATGGATCCCTACTATTCCTTCACAGTTTCTGTGCACTCCTTCCCCAATATCTGTGCTTTACTTTTTATGGCCTTGCCCTGTATCCTCTTAAAAAACTTCTTTGGTCTACTAAAGGCAATTTTTCTCTTTCTGCAAGCATAGAGGAAGTTAATGTCTCCAGGAGTGGTTAATTTAGGAGCTCTGATTCCCTTTCCCTGAGCAGGAAAAAAATTAAAGGAATTAGACTCTAGAGCTCTCAGTCGGATCAGATTGATGTTGGGCCATCACTGGAAACTGCACCCTTGCTTGGCTTCTTCCATTCGCCTGTCCTAATCTGCCAGCTCTCTTTCTGCTAGGAACACTTTGCTAAGAAATCACACCATTCTTTGCCCTGGTGACTGTTTCTGGGAACATAGATTAAGATATACACTGTGTCAGACTTTAGCATGGATGTTCAGAATATAATGAAGAGTAAATGAGACACAGATACTGCTGCTTAGATCTCACAGTTGAATGAAGAAGATGGAACATGAAACTGGCATTTGCATAGAGGAAGAGAAACACTCTCTTCTGAGACAAACAGTCCCCTAGGAGGAGGAGTTCATAATCATGCAGGGTAGCAGTGGTTAGGTGCAATTTAGCAGAGAGGGTGGCACTGAAGACTGAACTGGAGTTATGCAGGCAAAGGGCAGTGTGGAACAATGCACAGGAAACATTGCATGTAAGGCGTAGAGGGGAGAGATTGCACAGCCAGGGCAAAACTCAATACACAGCCTGGATGTTACTGCATTGCCCTGCAAGCCCAAGAATGAATTATAAGAAGACCTAATTGAGTCCAACAAACTTATTTGTATATTTCTGTTTCAGTGCTTACCATAGTTTACAGAATAACATGACAGTACTGGCAAGAGTACTAATTACCAAATACAAATGGATATCTACAAACCAAAAGAGCTAACTGTGAAAAAAGGGGTCATTTGGGCTACAGTGGTCCAGCTAGGGTTTGGTCATTTGGCTCAGGGTAGGCAGATGTCAGCTAATAGAGTGAAGTGAATACTACATGCCAGGTAGGGAGGCCTGGAAGAGGGAATGGTCAGGCCATAGTTCCAGGGTGGAGAGGCAGATCCCCATGCAATTATCCCCTTCTCTGTGGACATATTGCAGACTCATCCAGGTGACTCATCACCCTTTTCCCTGTACACGCTAACACTTACACATGTCTGCACTCTCCTGTATAACTTCTCTGACATCTTCAATGGTCTATGAGTTTTCATAAAAGAAGAGATGCTTCTCTTTAATACACTCAAACAGAACATAACCTAGGTTAAAAAATGTTTGCTGGATGATGGATTTAAGGAGTAAGTGACTCTTTTAGTTTTTTTTTTTTAACTTTTATTTAATGAATATAAATTTCCAAAGTACAGCTTATGGATTACAATGGCTTCCCCCCATAACGTCCCTCCCACCCGCAACCCTCCCCTTTTCCACTCCCTCTCCCCTTCCATTCACATCAAGATTCATTTTCGTTTCTCTTTATTTATTGAAGATCAGTTTAGCATATATTAAGTAAAGATTTCAACAGTTTGCTCCCACACAGAAACATAAATTGAAAAATACTGTTTGAGTACTAGTTATAGCATTAAATCTCAATGTACAGCACACTAAGGACAAAGATCCTACATGAGGAGTAAGTGCACAGTGACTCCTGTTGTTGACTTAACAAATTGACATTCTTGTTTATGGCATCAGTAATCACCCTAGGCTCTTGTCATGAGCTGCCAAGGCTATGGAAGCCCCCTGAGTTCACTGACTCTGATCATATTTAGACAAGGCCATGGTCAAAGTGGAAGTTCTCTCCTCCCTTCAGAGAAAGGTACCTCCTTCTTTGGTGACCCGTTCTTTCCACTGGGATCTCACTCGCGGAGATCTTTCATTTAGTTTTTTTTCTTCCCCAGAGTGTCTTTGCTTTCCATGCCTGAAATAGTCTCATGGGCTTTTCAGCAGGATCCGCATGCCTTAAGGGCTGATTCTGAGGCCAGAGTGCTGTTTAGGACATCTGCCATTCTATGGGTCTGCTGTGTATCTCACTTCCCATGTTGGATTGTTCTCTCCCTTTTTTATTCTAGTATTTGCAGACACTATTCTTTTTTTTTTCCTCACAATACATATTTTAATGTGTTTTTTCAAATCAGAAAGCAAATTATTAAAGAAAAATATACTGATTTTTCTTTTTTTTCTTTCAAACTTTTATTTAATGAATGTGAATTTCCAAAGTATAGCTTATGGATTACAATGGCTTCCCCCCATAACGTCCCTCCCACCCGCAACCCTCCCCTTTCCCACTCCCTCTCCCCTTCCATTCACATCAAGATTCATTTTCGATGCTCTTTATATACAGAAGATCAGTTTAGCATACATTAAGTAAAGATTTCAACAGTTTGCTCCCACACAGAAACATAAATTGAAAAATACTGTTTGAGTACTAGTTATAGCATTAAATCTCAATGTACAGCACACTAAGGACAAAGATCCTACATGAGGAGTAAGTGCACAGTGACTCCTGTTGTTGACTTAACAAATTGACATTCTTGTTTATGGCATCAGTAATCACCCTAGGCTCTTGTCATGAGCTGCCAAGGCTATGGAAGCCCCCTGAGTTCACTGACTCTGATCATATTTAGACAAGGCCATGGTCAAAGTGGAAGTTCTCTCCTCCCTTCAGAGAAAGGTACCTCCTTCTTTGGTGACCCGTTCTTTCCACTGGGATCTCACTCGCGGAGATCTTTCATTTAGTTTTTTTTCTTCCCCAGAGTGTCTTTGCTTTCCATGCCTGAAATAGTCTCATGGGCTTTTCAGCCGGATCCGCATGCCTTAAGGGCTGATTCTGAGGTCAGAGTGCTGTTTAGGACATCTGCCATTCTATGGGTCTGCTGTGTATCTCACTTCCCATGTTGGATCATTCTCTCCCTTTGTGATTCTATCAGCTAGTATTTGCAGACACTATTCTTGTTTCTGTGATCCCTTTCGTTCTTAGTCCTATTATTATGATCAATTGTGAACAGAAATTGATCAGTGGGACTAGTGAGATGGCATTGGTACATGCCACCTTGATGGGATTGACTTGAAATCCCCTGGTATGTTTCTAACTCTACCGTTTGAGGTAAGTCAGTTTGAGCATGTCCCGAATTGCACATCTCTTCCCTCTCTTATTCCCCCTCTTATTTTTAACAGTGATCACTTTTCAGTTAAGTTTCAGCACTTAAGAAGAATTGTGTATTTATTACAGTATTCAACCAAAAGTATTAAGTAGAACAAACAAAAAAATACTAAGAGGGATAACATATTAAGTTGTTCATCAACAGTCAGGGCGAGGGCTGATCAAGTCACTGTTTCTCATAGTGTTCATTTCACTTTAACAGGTTTCCTTTTTGGTGCTCAGTTAGTTGTCACCTATAAGGGAGAACAAGTGGTATTTGTCCCTTTGGGGTTGGCTTATTTCACTCAGCATAATGTGTTGAAGTGAAATGGACACTATGAGAAACAGTGACTTATTCAGCTCTTGTCCTGACGGTTGATGTACAATGTAATACTTTATCCATTTTAGTATTTTTTTCTGTTCTAGTACCATTGGTTGAACTCTGTAATTAACACACGATTATTCTTAGTTGTTTAAATTTTAACTGAAAAGTGATCCCTGTTAGGAATTTGGAAAACATTATGGTGAGTGAAATAAGCCAATCTTTTAGTTTTTATTCTTTTCAGCATGAGCACAATATCTTCTGTCCTAAACCCTTTTTTTTTCATTTTTGATTCTCTTTATATACAGAAGATCAGTTTAGCATACATTAAGTAAAGATTTCAACAGTTTGCTCCCACACAGAAACATAAAGTGAAAAATAATAGATGATTTTTTAAATGATGATGAAATCAGATCAGACCTATTGTCATGTTTAATCCCAGTGAGAGTCAAGTTGGGAATTAATAATTTCTTTTTTTTTTACAGAAGATCAGTTTAGTATACATTAAGTAAAGATTTCAACAGTTTGCACCCCCATAGAAACACAAAGCGAAATATACTGTTTGAGTACTCATTCTAGCATTAAGTCTCAATGTACAGCACATTAAGGACAGAGATCCTACATGAGGAGTAAGTGCACAGTGACTCATGTTGTTGACTTTACAAATTGACACTCCTGTTTATGGCATCAGTAATCTCCCTATGCTCCAGTCATGAGTTTAAGGCTATGGAAGCCTTTTGAGTTCTCCGACTCTTATCTTGTTTAGACAAGGTCATAGTCAAAGTGGAGGTTCTCTCCTCCCTTCAGAGAAAGGTACCTCCTTCTTTGAAGACCTGTTCTTTCCACTGGGATCTCACTCACAGAGATCTTTCATTTAGGTTTTGTTTTTTTTTTTTTTTTTTTTTTTTTTTTTTTTTTTTTGCCAGAGTGTCTGGGCTTTCCAAGCCTGAAATACTCTCATGGGCTTTTCAGCCAGATCCGAATGCCTTAAGGGCTGATTCTGAGGCCAGAGTGCTGTTTATGTCCTAAACCCTTAACTCATAAATGTATCCTTTTCTAGGCCATAGCTGTCCAACAGAAATGTGAGCCGTATTTGTGATTTCAAGGTTTTTTTTTTTTTTGACACACTATATTCATTACATTTGCCACCCAAAAGAAGGTGGACTCTGCAGTCCCAAATGTTCTACTTCCCAACTTTACAAGCTAACAGGATTTTTGAAGGGGACAGGGTATTTGTGGATACCTGGGTTAGAAAAGAAACACTGGGTCTAGTCAATTTATTTTTAGACAGATTTTCAGGATGTGTTCTCTAATAGCCACATTGAAAATGGTAAAAAATGAGCAAATGGAATTAATTTTCATAATCTAATAATTTACTTCTCTTAATATTTCAAAATTATCATTTCAACATGTAATCATTCTTTTAAAGTTATTGATAAGTGTTTTTTGCATCTTTTCCTGCTAAGAGACCCAGTGTACATTTTATATATTCCTCATATTCCAGGTGACAGTAGACCTATTTCAAGTGCTCAATAACCGTGTGTCACTGTTGCACCTCCATCAGACATGGTAGTTCTAGATATTATCTCAAAATATTAAGTTAGCCTTTTTATTACAAAATCTGCTCTAAGTCTTGGTTTTTCAATCTGAGACGTTACTAAAAAGCAAAAGAATTTCAGGCACAATTATTAATATCAGAATTCCTCAATTGCAACACTATTGACATTTTGTTGGATAATTCTTGTGAACTCTCCTGTGCATCATGGAATATTTAGTAGCGTCCTTGGTTTCTACTCACTGGATGCCAGTATCAACCCTTTCTCCATTTATAACATCAGAAATATCTCCAGATAGTGTTCAATATCCCCAAGGGGATATACTTCTCCCATTTGTAAACCTCTGTTGTGAATTAGATTCTCTCTCTGAACTCTAAGAATCCAAACTTTTGGGTTCAGCAGATTAGTAGAGAGGTGGGCATTATGAAGATTACCCCCGAGAGAATTGACGCCACAGAGGAAATGTGAAACCCCCAAGGCCTTGTTCTGGAATTTCTGCTTGCTGAGGCTTCACTGATCTGCCCAAGAGCATCCACACTTTCCCACCTCTGGCCATTTCAGTTTATTGCATTTAGTTTGACTAGTGTTTGTTCAGGGAATATGTCATGGAGAATATTTTTCTGTCACATTTCATATGGAAGTCTGAGATTTCTTGTTTGCAAGCAACAGGGATTAATTCTGGGCAAATGAAAAATAATTTGTTGGAAGGTTCTAAGGAAGAATGTGCAGTCAATGGGAAGATGGAAAGATCAGACTGTTAAGAACTGAAGGGAATTCTCTCTCAGGTTAATATTGTATTACAGAAACAATCTGGTTAGGATGCAATTTTGGGGGACACAGTTACTGTGTACTCTTGCTTCCCCTGGATATTGGACCCCAACACCCTGCCATTGTGAATATTTTTTGCATTGTGTTTTTGCACCCTTTCTTCCTTGTAATCGTATAGAGAGAACTTAGGAAACCTTGGGTATTGTCCATTCTCAGATACCCCCTGAACCACTCTCACTACCTTTATAAGCTGTTTCCCTAGAGGTTTGCATTCCAAGTTACTACATGTGCTTTCTTTCCCAAATCCATATTTGATTCGCAGATGAAGGTTATACAATGTTCTTGGATGCTTAGAGTTGTGTTTACTCTCAACCAGCAGTAGCTAACTGTAAGTGACCTCATTTGTTAAGAAACACTCAATTGGTCATTCCAGGGATGCCATCTTTTTTGCTTTGAATATCTCTCCTTTCCTTTTTCTCTCAGAATCATCTCTAATAGCCATTCAAGTCTCCCTTTCCCACTGCAAGAATTTCTCTTTCTGGGCCCCATGAGTTTGGGACCTAATTTCTAATTTGTTTCCTAAAGTTACTAAATAATAATATGAAGGACAGTGGCTAAATTGATTCTCTGGACTCACACTGCAGGCTGTAGCCTTGTTTTTTTAATTCATCCATCCGTTTTCTCAACAAACATCAACTGTTCATGGAGTGCTAAGCTCAGGGCCAAGCATTGCAGATGCGAAGTGACTGCAGCCAGCCACTGTATTTGGAGAGGATGTTGGCTGGCAAGAAAGAAAGACATTAATCAGATAAACACAGAAAGAAATATTGAGTAGCAATATCATGTGAAATTGTGCATCTGGAAGACTTATAAATAATAGGCAGGAAGCCAATTCAGCCCTGGAGGACTGACATGTGACTGCAACTAAGGGGTGAACAAAGACGAAATAGGAGAAGAGGATAAAGAGAATTCCATGAAAAACAGCATGAACAAAAGTCTGGCGGCAAGAAGAAATGTGGCAAATCCAATGGCATAAAAAAGGCCAGCAAAGCTAAGGGAGAGCATATGTGTTTCCCTCTGGAATGGTCAGCTCTGCTCAATGAACTATATGTCTGGCACAAGTACTAGTACCAAGAAATAATTGAAACATACTTGAGGAAGTGGAAGACTTAAAGGTTCTCACTGAGCTTGCTCACAATTTGAATGAGAGTTTCCAATGGTTCTTTAATATATGGTAAAACAAAAAAAACTGATAAACTTACCCCCTGAACGCAAGCTCTCCTCTGCATTCAGTTGCTATGGCGAGCTGATTTCCCTTCCTCACCAAAGAAAGGGGACTCAGTGGGCCTTCCTAATTACTTGTCACAACCAGACACATGTTTTACATCCACCAGATAAAAATTAGATGCCAGAGTGTGGGTGTTTAATTGAAACTGAGGATAACTTGCTTCTAATAGATCTTGAATTATTAAGACAGCTCTTGGAGAACACCTGTATCTGGTCTGTGTGACCCAGTGTGGAAGGTATGACGACAGCTCTGCATCTTCATAACTGCTTTCTGAAAACAAGGCTGAAAGAAAGCAAGACACAGCCTGGTTCCTGCTTTCATTTTCACCTCCTCAGCCCAGCTCCTCCTCCCCCTTGGTGCTGGTAGGCAGTAGAGCCAGCCTTATCTCCCTGAATGTCTGGCTTGCTACCTCTTCTGGTTCAAGAAGAGTGGGCTCCATGGAAACTGAAATAAGCAGCTGGTTGACTCTCATTTGCAGCAGGAAATTCCACTTTGATGCTACCAGCTGATTTTCTAAGATGAAAAAAATGGAGGCAGAAGCAGAAAGCTGCCACTTGCAGGCTCCTGTTGCTGAAGGTCAATGACTTTGCAAGTGGCCTTACCTTGATGTTTTAAGAAAGGTTTTCATATTTGGAAGCACTGTCACTCACTCTCCAACCTGGATCCACCCCTTGGACAGAGGAAAAGCCTGAAAATGTCTGATAAAGAAACACTTGGAGACTTGAGATTGATGTGTTGCACTTCTTGTTATCTCTATTTTGTGGATTCTAAAGCAGTGCTTGAGGGAACATATTGACAAATGCAGACCAGCTGAGCTAGGTACAATGAGCGGAGAGAGAGGAAAAGGAAAAGCAAAGTGAGAGATTAAGATGAGAGCATTTCAGAAAGTGATGAAGGGGGAAGGAGGAGGACAGAGATGAAATGATGAAGGCAGAGAGGAGAGTGAAGAAGCATCAGTGGCATATAAGGGCACAAAGAGAGAAAAACAGAGTCGAAAAAGCAGTAGTAGAAAAAAATAACACTGAGAGTGGGCAGATTAAAATAAGAGAGATTGTTCCTTTAACAAGTATCTATTAAGCAGAGTCTATGCAAGGTCTCCATGTTAGCAGGCATTGGAACTACAAAGATAAATCAGTGAAGTAAGCATTGTAATGAAGAGTGCTGCGCCGATCTGAAGCCAGGAGCTAGGTGCTTCCTCCTGGTCTCCCATGCGGGTGCAGGGCCCAAGCACTTGGGCCATGCTCCACTGCCTTCTCGGGCCACAGTAGAGAGCTGGACTGGAAGAGGAGCAACCGGGACAGAATCCGGTGCCCCAGCCAGGACTAGAACCTGGGGTGCCGGTGATACAGGCGGAGGATTAGCCTAGTGAGCCGCGGTGCCAGCCCTTGGATATATTCTTAAGCAAGGGCTTCAGAACTACAATAAAAAAATTTTAAGTGTTGTTAGGGACTTCTAAACTAGAGGGGCTTAAACTAAACAGGCTGAAGAACCCCATAGCTTGCTTGCTTTTGTCTGGAATTAAAGTAGGTATGATAAATCTAAAATTTCCTGCTTGTCTTAAAATATTAATTTTGACAAAAGTAAGGCATTGTTTCCCCTTTACAATAACTTGCAGGAACAGACTAGCATTAACTCTTGCAGACAAGGCGTGCCTTCTGAAGAATGCACATCCTCCAATTCTCTACTATTTCTCATCTTGCTCTGGAGCACTAAGGCCCAAGAGTTAGTGCCATTCATCATAATTCCTCTACTGCTATATTATTTATATCTGATTTACTTCACATTTTTGTATGTCCTGCCCATCCCCTATAGGCAAATGCATTTGGAAAATTTGGTTGCTAGCATCACGGATACTTATTTTTTTTTTAACCTGGAAAGTTTTCATTTAAGGATACAAACTTAATGGATTTCATATATACAAATTAGGATGATAATGGTTCTTCCCACTATACCTTCCCTTCTTCCACCTCCCTCTCCTATTCCAATTTTAACATCTTTTGTAAACCTAGAAATCTTTTAAGGTATACAAACTTCATTCATTTCATATATACAAATTTAGGAACATAGTGATTCATACCACTTTATCCTCCATCCCATCCCCACTTCAACCCTTCTTCCTCCTCCCTCTTCTACTCCTATTAAATATATTTTTACAAAGATCTGTTTTCAATTTACTTCATATTCATAAGATCCACCCTATACTAAGTAATGAATTCAACAAACAGTATGAAAAAAATATTCCTCTAAAAAATAAACATTGCTGGGGAGGAGGCAAGATGGCGGAGTAGGAAGGGAGCACACTGATAGTCTGGGGAGAGATAATTTAATAAAAGTGGAGATACTGCAGGTTCAAGGAAGAGTAGGGGAGGAAACAGCAGAAGAAACTCTTCCGGAACGCATGATTCACAGCGGACCTGCGTGGAGAGCGTGGGAGCCCACAGTTCGGGACACCAGCGGCAGACTCAACACACCAGTGCTGGAACGCGAGGTGAGCTGAACCTCAATAGCCCGAGACACCAGCTGGCAAGCGGAGAGAGGAGACTAGAGGGAACAACCCCTGGGCGGGGGGGGGGGGGAGTTCACCAGGCTAACTGGAAGAGAGAGAGAGAGAAAAAAAAAAAAGGTGACTGGTACGGACACAGGTTTCTCTCTCTCCGCTCACCTCTCAAGGACGAGCAAGACAAAGAGCAGGTGCCATCTTGGACATACGTCATAAGCAGAGTGACCTCAGGTCTGCACCGGCCCTGAGCCTAGCAGAAAAACCTGACTCTGGGCAGGGCGAATTAACAGGAGATTAGGACCTAGTAAATTTGTGGTGCTACTGAACTGAGACTGTGAAAAAAGAGACGGTGGGGGAGAGAACTCACGGAATTCACGTGAGCACTCTCCAGAGACGCTACAATTCCATAACTTTGGCAACCCAGTGGGAGACTGAAGGAGAATCTGAGCCCACTCTGAGGGCAGAACAGATTCCCTGTGTGGTCCTTGGGAAAGAGCTTCTGATCTCTGGCTCCTGTGGGTATATCATTTGCCTGCTAACTACCTCCAACTTCGTTCAGCTGTGCAGAATTACTTCCCTTTTGAATCAAAAAAAGAAAGAAAGAGAGAGAGAGATTTACCATGCCTAACCTGGGAGTGTCACCTTTGGCACACCAAACAGAGCTCTCAGGCCACACCCATCTCAAGCCCTAAGGCTCCATCAAAAACAGACAGTCCACGTAATCTAGAGTCATAGTATAACAAGAAAAAGCACCACAGTGAAGAAACCAAATATCTCCAATATGCCAAATAACAAACGCAAAAACCGAGGTAATAAAAACAAGGAAGTCACCATGATGCCCTCAAATGAAAAAGACACCCCAATTCAAGATTATGAAAATGATGACATAGAAGAAATGCAAGAAGCAGATCTCAAAAAAATTTTAAGAACATTAAGAAGTTCTCAAAAACAAATTCTTGAACTACAGAAATCCTTAATGGACAAGATAGAAAATCTCTCTCGTGAAAATGAAATATTAAGGAGGAATCAAAATGAAACGAAACAACTAGTACAACAGGAAACTGTGATAGTGACTGAAGTGAAGAATTCAATAGATCAAATGAAAAACACAATAGAGAGCCTTACAAACAGAATGGGTGAAGCAGAAGAGAGAATATCGGACTTAGAAGACAGAGAACAGGAAAGGATACAGTCAGACCAAAGAAAAGAAGAGGAAATTAGGAATCTAAAACATATTGTCGGGAATCTTCAGGATACTATTAAAAAACCCAACTTTCCGGTTCTAGGAGTTCCTGAAGGCATGGAGAGGGAGAAAGGATTAGAAGGCCTTTTTAGTGAGATATTAGCAGAAAATTTCCCAGGTTTGGAGAAGGACAGAGACATCCTAGTACAGGAAGCTCACAGAACCCCTAATAAACACCACCAAAAGAGATCCTCACTACGACACGTTGTAATTAAACTCTCCACAGTGAAACATAAAGAAAAGATCCTAAAATGTGCAAGAGAGAAACGTCAGATTATTCTCAGAGGATCTCCAATCAGACTCACAGCTGACTTCTCATCAAAAACTCTACAAGCTAGGAGGGAATGGCGAGATATAGCCCAGGTACTAAGAGAGAACAACTGCCAGCCCAGAATATTATATCCTGCAAAGCTATCATTTGTGAATGAAGGTGAAATAAAGACTTTTCATAGCAAACAGAAATTGAAAGAATTTGTTGCCACTCGTCCAGCCCTGCTGGCTGATTGGGTTAAGGAACAAAACCCATCTATTTGCTGCTTACAAGAAACACATCTTTCCAACAAAGATCCATACAGACTGAAAGTGAAAGGCTGGAAAAAGATATACCATGCCAACAGAGATGAAAAAAGAGCGGGCGTAGCCATCTTAATATCGGACAACATAAACTTCACCACAAAAACTGTTAAGAGAGACAAAGAGGGGCACTACATAATGATTAAGGGATCAATTCAACAGGAAGATATAACAATTATCAATGTATATGCACCTAACTACAGGGCACCAGTTTATCTAAAAGATTTGTTAATGGACTTAAAGGGAGACTTAGACCCCAATACAATAGTACTGGGGGACTTCAATACTCCACTCTCAGAAATAGACAGATCAATAGGACAGAAGATCAACAAGGATACAGTAGATTTAAACGACACTATAGCCCAAATCGATCTAACAGATATATACAGAACTTTTAATCCTACAGCTAAAGATTTTACATTCTTCTCAGCAGTACATGGAACCTTCTCTAGGATTGACCACATACTAGGCCATAAAGCAAGTCTCAGCAAATTCAAAAGAATTAGAATCATACCATGTAGCTTCTCAGACCATAAAGGAATGAAGTTGGAAATTAGCAACTCAGGAATCCCTAGAGCATATGCAAACACATGGAGATTGAACAACATGCTCCTGAATGAACAATGGGTCATAGAAGAAATCAAAAGAGAAATCAAAAATTTTCTGGAAGTAAATGAGGATAACAGCACAACATACCAAAACTTATGGGATGCAGCAAAAGCAGTGTTAAGAGGAAAGTTTATATCAATAGGTGCCTACATCAAGAAATTGGAAAGGCACCAAATAGATGAGCTTTCAATTCACCTCAAGGATCTAGAAAACCTACAGCAAACCAGACCCAAATCTAGTAGGGAAGAGAAATAATTAAAATCAGAGAAGAAATCAACAGGATTGAATCCAAAAAAAAAACATTACAAAAAATCAGCCAAACGAGGAGCTGGTTTTTTGAAAAAATAAACAAAATTGACACCCCATTGGACCAACTAACTAAAAAAAGAAGAGAAAAGACCCAAATTAATAAAATCAGAGATGAAAAAGGAAACGTAACAACAGACACCACAGAAATAAAAAGAATCATCAGAAATTACTACAAGGACTTGTATGCCAGCAAACAGGGAAAACTATCAGAAATGGACAGTATCCTGGACACATGCAACCTACCTAAATTGAACCAGGAAGACATCGAAAACCTAAACAGACCCATAACTGAGACAGAAAGTAAAACAGTAATAAAGGCCCTCCCAACAAAGAAAAGCCCAGGACCAGATGGATTCACTGCTGAATTCTACCAGACATTTAAAGAAGAACTAACTCCAATTCTTCTCAAACTATTCAGAACAATCGAAGAAAAGGGAATCCTCCCAAATTCTTTCTATGAAGCCAGCATCACCTTAATTCCTAAGCCGGAAAAAGATGCAGCACTGAAAGAGAATTACAGACCAATATCCCTGATGAACATAGATGGAAAAATCCTCAATAAAATTCTCGCCAATAGAATGCAACAACACATCAGAAAGATCATCCACCCAGACCAAGTGGGATTTATCCCTGGTATGCAGGGATGGTTTAATGTGCGCAAGACAATCAATGTGATACACCACATTAACAGACTGCAGAAGAAAAACCATATGATTATCTCAATAGATGCCGAGAAAGCATTTGATAAAATACAACACCCGTTCATGATGAAAACTCTAAGCACACTGGGTTTGGAAAGAACATTCCTCAATACAATCAAAGCAATCTATGAAAAACCCACAGCCAACATCCTATTGAATGGGGAAAAGTTGGAAGCATTTCCACTGAGATCTGGTACCAGACAGGGATGTCCACTCTCACCACTGCTATTCAATATAGTCCTGAGGTTCTAGCCAGAGCTATTAGGCAAGAAAAAGAAATTAAAGGGATACAAGTAGGGAAGGAAGAACTCAAACTATCCCTCTTTGCAGATGACATGATTCTTTATTTAGGGGACCCAAAGAACTCTACTAAGAGACTATTGGAACTCATAGAAGAGTTTGGCAAAGTAGCAGGGTATAAAATCAATGCACAAAAATCAACAGCCTTTGTATACACAGACAATGCCATGGCTGAGGAAGAACTTCTAAGATCAATCCCATTCACAATAGCTACAAAAACAATGAAATACCTTGGAATAAACTTAACCAAGGACGTTAAAGATCTCTATGATGAAAATTACAAAACCTTAAAGAAAGAAATAGAAGAGGATACCAAGAAATGGAAAAATCTTCCATGCTCATGGATTGGAAGAATCAATATCATCAACATGTCCATTCTCCCAAAAGCAATTTATAGATTCAATGCAATACCAATCAAGATACCGAAGACCTTCTTCTCAGATCTGGAAAAAATGGTGCTGAAATTCATATGGAGGCACAAGAGACCTCGAATTGCTAAAGCAATCTTGTACAACAAAAACAAAGCCGGAGGCATCACAATACCAGATTTCAGGACATACTACAGGGCAGTTGTAATCAAAACAGCATGGTACTGGTACAGAAACAGATGGATAGACCAATGGAACAGAATTGAAACACCAGAAATCAATCCAAACATCTACAGCCAACTTATATTTGATCAAGGATCTAAAACTAATTCCTGGAGCAAGGACAGTCTATTCAATAAATGGTGCTGGGAAAATTGGATTTCCAAGTGCAGAATGATGAGGCAAGACCCCTACCTTACACCTTACACAAAAATCCACTCAACATGGATTAAAGACCTAAATCTACGACCTGACACCATCAAGTTACTAGAGAACATTGGAGAAACCCTTCAAGATATTGGCACTGGCAAAGAATTTCTGGAAAAGACCCGGGAGGCACAGGCAGTCAAAGCCAAAATCAACTATTGGGATTGCATCAAATTGAGAAGTTTCTGTACTGCAAAAGAAACAGTCAGGAGAGTGAAGAGACAACCAACAGAATGGGAAAAAATATTTGCAAACTATGCTACAGATAAATGTGGGGAGCAGCTCGGACTAGACTGTTACTGGAATTAAGACTTATTCTATGCATCTGCTCTCCCACAATATGGCGCTGGGAGAGAAGTAAACAGCTTCCGCACAGCTGCCTCCAGTTCAACCAATTAACTGTAGGACTTGCTCCTGATTGGAGAGCAGCGTACTTGGCGTGTGGGCAGCCGAGTTAGGATTGGCGGAAGAGGACTATAAAGGAGGAGAGAGACGGCATGCACCGGGAACATCTAAGGGGAACATCTGAAGGAACACCTGTGCAGCCCCCCGGAGAGAACCGGCCGGCGGTGTGCCGCTCCCCTGCGGAAGTGGGGAATGCGGCCAGGGGGAACTGCCCTTCCACGGAGGTGGAAGGGATAGTAGCCAACCCGGGAAGAACCAGCAGCAAACCCGGGGAGGGCCGAGCAGACGAAAGAACAGCGCAGGGTCTTGTGTCGTTCCTCCACGAAGAGGGGGAGCGACATAATGGTGCCGTGACTCGGATAGGAAACCTAGCTCGGATAGGAAACCTAGAACGGATAGCAAACTTAGGAGGGAAGAAACGGGAAGAACTGGGAAATTACCGGAGAGAGAGACTAGCAAACAGCCTAGGGAAAAGCCGGACGATAAAGGTGCCGGAAGGAGCTATTGAAAGCCTAGGCATAGACTCGGATACGGACTACGGGGGGAAGCTGGGAGAAATCTCTAAGGGCGAAAGCGAAAGTGAAAGCTAGAACAAACAGGCTCGGACGCGGACTGTGGGGAGAGGCCAGGAGAAATGAGGGAGGAGTATCGTTGGAGGAAAGCTTGGGGAAACATACCGGGTAGAGAAAAATGTTAGGGAAATTGAAGCCGCGGGGGGCAGGCCGAGGCGGAAACGGAAGCCACTTTGGGGTTCTCAAGTTAGCCCGGGAATAGGGGGCGAAAAGTTGAAACTAGAAGCTGAGACGCAAGCCAGGTTGGGATCCGTCTGATTAGCCCGGGGAGCAAAGGACGGGAAGCCAAACCGTGGGGCGGAGACGTACGCTGGGTTGAATTCGCCAGGCTAGCCCGGGGAACTTAGATTGAATCCTAGTGGCGGAGACGCAAGCTACGCTGTGTTACTCGCGGAAGCCGCCGCGTGCAGAGAGAGCACGGGGCGTGAATAGATAGGGAACGCTGGCGTAGGCCGTGGTTCAGACGCGAAAGGGTTAAGCGTGGAGACTGCGGAGCGCGCAAAGCCGAGCCGCGCAAAGCCGGGAAGCTGCGCAGATGAGAGAGGCGCGCGGGCTGAAGCGGCGCAGAGCCGGGAACCCGCCGGCGGGGCGAGGTGCCGGAAAGCCGCAGGGATAAGAGAAACAGAAGTTTTAGAAGTAAAGTGAGAGAAATAGGAATGCTGGAAGATAGAAGTAAAATGGGAGAAATAGGAATGCCTGGAGATAGAGAAATAGAGAAAAATAAGGCCTCCCCTCAACATGCCAATTAGAAGGCTTGGATTCGGTCTGCCCAATTAGTGAGGCGATGAGCACCTGGGCGGCTAGCCGCAGGTCACCGAAGATAGGCACGAACCAACACTAATAAGTCTCCCCCACAATAAGGCAATGAGAAGGCTTGGATTCGGTTTGCCTGATAGGTTTTGTAAACACCTGCAGGCAGTTCTAGCAGAGCAGAGCATGCGCTGCAGGGCACCGAACACAGGCACGCATCAGCGCCTAAAAACCTCCTCACAATGGCGAAGAGAGGACCCGGATTCGGTTTTCCTGATTGATAGGACTTGTAAGAGCCTGTGGCAGCTCTAGCAAGTAGAGCAGAGTGTGTGCCGCGGGACACCGAAGACAGGCGCGTATCAACGCCAAAAATAAAAAGAAAGGGGGATCTGTGGGGAGCAGCTCGGACTAGACTGTTACTGGAATTAAGACTTATTCTATGCATCTGCTCTCCCACAATATGGCGCTGGGAGAGAAGTAAACAGCTTCCGCACAGCTGCCTCCAGTTCAACCAATTAACTGTAGGACTTGCTCCTGATTGGAGAGCAGCGTACTTGGCGTGTGGGCAGCCGAGTTAGGATTGGCGGAAGAGGACTATAAAGGAGGAGAGAGACGGCATGCACCGGGAACATCTAAGGGGAACATCTGAAGGAACACCTGTGCAGCCCCCCGGAGAGAACCGGCCGGCGGTGTGCCGCTCCCCTGCGGAAGTGGGGAATGCGGCCAGGGGGAACTGCCCTTCCACGGAGGTGGAAGGGATAGTAGCCAACCCGGGAAGAACCAGCAGCAAACCCGGGGAGGGCCGAGCAGACGAAAGAACAGCGCAGGGTCTTGTGTCGTTCCTCCAC
Source organism: Oryctolagus cuniculus (assembly GCF_964237555.1). Classification (NCBI taxonomy): domain Eukaryota; kingdom Metazoa; phylum Chordata; class Mammalia; order Lagomorpha; family Leporidae; genus Oryctolagus; species Oryctolagus cuniculus. The sequence goes on along the minus strand of NC_091435.1, from coordinate 155,243,227 downwards.
GAAGAGGGGGAGCGACAATAAAGGATTAATAACCAGAATCTACAAAGAGATCAAGAAACTCCACAAAAACAAAACCAACAACCCACTTAAGAGATGGGCCAAGGACCTCAATAGACATTTTTCAAAAGAGGAAATCCAAATGGCCAACAGGCACATGAAAAAATGTTCAAGGTCACTAGCAATCAGGGAAATGCAAATCAAAACCACAATGAGGTTTCACCTCACCCCAGTTATAATGGCTCACATACAGAAATCTACCAACAACAGATGCTGGCGAGGATGTGGGGAAAAAGGGACACTAACCCACTGTTGGTGGGAATGCAAACTGGTCAAGCCACTATGGAAGTCAGTCTGGAGATTCCTCAGAAACCTGAAGATAACCCTACCGTTCGACCCAGCCATCCCACTCCTTGGAATTTACCCAAAGGAATTTAAATTGGCAAACAAAAAAGCGGTCTGCACCCTAATGTTCATTGCAGCTCAATTCACAATAGCTAAGACCTGGAACCAACCTAAATGCCCATCAACAGTAGACTGGATAAAGAAATTATGGGATATGTACTCTTTAGAATACTATACCGCAGTAAGAAGCAACGAAATCCAGTCATTTGCAACAAAATGGAGGAATCTGGAACACATCATGCTGAGTGAAATAAGCCAGTTCCAAAGGGACAAATACCATATGTTCTCCCTGATCGGTGACAACTGACTGAACACCAAAAAGGAAACCTGTTGAAGTGAAATGGACACTATGGGAAATGGTGACTTGATCAGCATAGCCCTGACTGTTAATGAACAACTTAATAAAGTATCCCTCTTAGTAGTTTTTTTGTCTGTTCTACTTGATATGACTGGTTTAATTCTGTAATTAATACACAGTTATTCTTAAGTGTTGAAATTTAACTGAAATGTGATCCCTGTTAAACATAAGAGTAGGAATAAGAGAGGGAAGAGATGTACAATTTGGGACATGCTCAAGCTGACTTGCCCCAAATGGTAGAGTTAGATACATACCAGGGGACTCCAATTTAATCCCATCAAGGTGGCATGTACCAATGCCATCTCACCAGTCCAAGTGATCAATTTCAGTTCACAATTGATCATAATGAAAGGACTAATAGTCAAAGGGAGCACATAAACAAGTCTAGTACCTGCTAATACTAACCGATAGAATAAATAAAGGGGAGAGTGATCCAACATGGTAAGCGAGATACTCAGCAGACTCATAGAATGGCGGATGTCCTAAACAGCACTCTGGCCTCAGAATCAGCCCTAAAGGCATTCCAATCTGGCTGAAAAGCCCATGAGAGTATTTCAGGCATGGAAAGCCAAGACACTCTGGCAAAAAAAAAAAAAAAAAAAAAAAAACCCTAAATGAAAGATCTCTGTGAGTGAGATCCCAGTGGAAAGAACAGGTCTTCAAAGAAGGAGGTACCTTTCTCTGAAGGGAGGAGAGAACCTCCACTTTGACTATGACCTTGTCTAAATAAGATAAGAGTCGGAGAACTCAAGGGGCTTCCATAGCCTTGGAAACTCATGACTGGTGCATAGGGAGATTACTGATGCCATAAACAGGAGTGTCAATTTGTAAAGTCAACAACATGAGTCACTGTGCACTTGCTCCTCATGTAGGATCTCTGTCCTTAATGTGCTGTACATTGAGACTTAATGCTAGAATGAGTACTCAAACAGTATATTTCGCTTTGTGTTTCTATGGGGTTCAACCTGTTGAAATCTTTACTTAATGTATACTAAACTGATCTTCTGTAAAAAAAAAAAAAGAAGAAATTATTAATTCCCAACCTGACTCTCGCTGGGATTAAACATGACAATAGGTCTGATCTGATTTCATCATCATTTAAAAAATCATCTATTATTTTTCACTTTATGTTTGTGTGGGAGCTAACTGTTGAAATCTTTACTTAATGTGTGCTAAACTGATCTTCTGTATATAAAGAGAATCGAAAATGAATCTTGATGTGAATGGAAGGGGAGAGGGAGTGGGAAAGGGGAGGGATGCGGGTGGGAGAGATGTTATGGGGGGGAAGCCATTGTAATCCATAAGCCGTACTTTGGAAATTTATATTCATTAAATAAAAGTTAAAAGTTAAAAAAGAAAAGAAAAAAATATTCCTCAAGAGTTGAGACAAGTGCAATGATTTTGAAATCATTGCATCTCAAAGTGTTAATTTTAGTTCTAACAAGACATATTAATTACCACAGATCAGGGCCAACATATGGTATTTGTGTTTTTGGGACTGGTTTATTTTACTAAGTGTATTGGCTTCCAGTTGCATCTATTGTGTTGCTTTGTTTTGTTTTGTTTTGTTTTGACAGGCAGAGTTAGACAGTGAGAGAGAGAGAGACAGAGAGAAAGGTCTTCCTTTTTCCTTTGATTCATCCCTCAAGTGGTCGCTGTAGCTGGCGTGTTGTGGCCAGCGCACTGCGCGGATCCGAAGCCAGGAGCTAGGTGCTTCCTCCTGGTCTCCCATGTGGGTGCAGGGCCCAAGGACCTGGGCCATGCTCCACTGCACTCCCAGGCCACAGCAGAGAGCTGGACTGAAAGAAGAGCAACCGGGACAGAACCGGCGCCCCAACCGGGACCAGAACCTGGGGTACGTACTGGCGCCGAAGGCGGAGGATTAACCTAGTGAGTTGATGCACCGGCCTGCATCCATTGTGTTGCAAAAGACAGGATTTCATTTTTTTTCTTACCTCTGTGTAGTATTCCATAGTGTACATACACTGTAATTTTTTTTTTTAACCAGTCTTCAGTAGATGGACATCTGGGTTGATTCCATATCTTAGCTATTATGAATTGAACTGCAATAGACATGGGGTACAGATAATTCTTTTATGTGTTGATTTTTTTCTGGTTTGGGTAAATTCCCAAGAGTGGGATTCTGGATAATATGGTATATCTGTGTTCAGATTTCTGAGATATCTGCATACTGTGTTTCACAGTGGCTGCACCAGTTTCCATTCCCACCAACAGTGGATTAGAGTACCATTTTCCCAATATCCTTGCCACATTTATTGTTTGTTGATTTCTGTATAACAGCCATTCTAACTGGTTTGAGGTAAAATCTCATTGTGGTTTTGATTTGTATTTTCCTGATGGCTAGTGATCCTGGGACTTTTTTCATGTGTCTATTAGCCATTTGAATTTCCTTTCTTGGAAAATGGCTGTTTAAGGACTTTGTCCACTTCTTAACTGGGTTGTTTGTTTTGTTGTTGTTGAGTTTCTTGAGCTCTTTAAAGATTCTGGATATTGATCCTTTGTCAATTGTATAGTTTTCAAGTATTTTCTCCCATTTTGTTGGTTGCCTCTTTACTATGCTGAGTGTTTCTTTTGCAGTGCAAGAGCTTCTCAATTTGATGTAATTCTATTTTTCAATTTTGGCTTGGATTGCCTCTACCTCTGGGAGTTCTCCAAGAACTCCTTGCTTATGTGAATGTCTTGCAGAGTTTCCCCAATGTTCTGTAATAATTTGATAGTATCAAATAAAAGACTTAGGTCTTTGATCTGTTTTGAGTGGATTTTTGTGTAAGGTGTAAGGTAGGGGTCTTGCTTCATACTTCTGCACGTGGAGATACATTTTTCCCAGCACCATTTGTTGAAGAGACTGTCTGTCTCCAGGGGTTAATTTTACCTTGCTCCAGAGGTTGATTTCTGGAGTTTCCATCCTGTTCCATTGGTCCACTCATCTGATCTTTTTATTTGCCAGTATCAAGTTGTTTTGATTATAAATGTGCTGTAGTATGTCTTGAAATATGTTTGTGATGACTCTGGTTTTGTTTTTGTTGTATAATATTGCCTTGGCTATGCAGAGTCTCCTGTATTTACAAGTGAATTTCAGCATTTTTTTTCCAGATATGAGAAGAATATCCTTGTATTTTGATTGATATCACATTAAATTTGTAAATTGCTTTTGGTATTATGGACATTTTGTTGATATTGATTCTTCCAATCCATGCACACCTACAGTCACAGGGTGCCAAGGATCCACTCTACACTGCCAGTCTGTCTTGTACACAGAGAGATGGGTGCTCTACCTAGGAAGTTTGAGCCCCATAGCCTGTGATGTGTTGGGAGACTGGTACTTCACAGTCCTAAGCGGGTACCCCACACCCTGTCAATCCTCCCAGCCAGAATCAGATATCTCTTCTTGGCTGGTTGCTGGGGTGCAAACACAAGCAGGCACAGCTGTGAAGGATGTCCAAAGTGGTGCCCACCTTCTCCCAGCCATTTGCAGGGCACCATTGTCTGGGGGATGGGGAAAAAGAAACATGCCCCCATTTTCCCCTCTATGTTGGCAGGTAATTTGTCCCTTGGAGCACTGTTGCTCCAAGCCAAACTCAAACTAAAATCTCTCTTCAGCTTTATTGCCAGTGTTTTGGGCTGCTGTAGTCTGGCCTCATGTCACTCTCCAAAGCTTGTGCTGAGATTCTTGGTTGCTGGGGTCCTGTATTGTATCCATGCTCATTCTACACATTCACATCCTCCACATAGATCCACAGTATCCCTCTTCCTGCCATGGAATTTCCGCTGGAGTTTTCTAACTCTTTCCTGAGATTGTACACTCTCTACTTTTTTTTTTTGACAGAGTTAGACAGTGAGAGAGAGAGACAGAGAGAAAGGTCTTCCTTCTGTTGGTTCACCCCTCCAAATGGCCGCCACAGCCGGCGTGTTGCACCGATCTGAAGCCAGGAGCCAGGTGCTTCCTCCTGGTCTCCCATGCGGGTACAGGGCCCAAGCACTTGGGCCATCCTCCACTGCCTTCCCAGGCCACAGCTGGACTGGACTGGAAGAGGGTTGGACTGGAAGAGGAGCAACCGGGACAGAATCCAGTGACCCAACCGGGACTAGAACCCGGAGTGCCAGCACTGTAGGAGGAGGATTAGCCTAGTGAGCCACGGTGCCAGCCTGCTCTCCACTTTTTTTTTTTTTTTTTAAACTATCTTCCCCTAACTTAGAGCAGTATGCTCCCTCCCTATTCCGCCATCTTGGAATCTCTGAATACTTAAATTTAAATTAGTTGAAATAAAGTAAAATGAACATTTCCATTCTTTAATCCCTCAACCACAATTCAAGTGGTCCATGCTACCTGCCGTTAGTGATTATCATATTGGGCAACACTCATAAAATCCTTATATTACTGAAGAAAGTTTATTGGATAGGGCTTATCTAGATAAGAAAGAAGAGCTGAGACCAGCATTATCTACAAATTTGTTCCTCTATGATACTAAACCCAGAATTTGTTAGTAGGTGATACTATGACCACATAAGTGAATAATGGTGTGTGTTTAATTTCTTTTTTTAAAGATTTATTTATTTATTTGAAAGTCAGAGTTACACAGAGAGAGGAGGAGAGCAGAGAGAGAAAGAGGTATTCCATCTGCTGGTTCACCCCCTCAGTTGACCACAATTGCTGGAGTTGCGCTTATCCAAAGCCAGGAGCCAGGAGCTTCCTTTGGGTCTCCTGTGCTGGTGCAGGAGTCCAAGGACTTGGGCCATCTTCTTCTGCCTTCCAAGGCCATAGCAGAGAGCTGGATTGGAAATGAAGCAGCTGGGACTCAAACTGGTGCCCATATGAGAGGCTGGCACTGCAGGTGGTGGCTTTACCCACTACACTACAGCGCAGGCCCTGAGTTTAATTTCTTAAGGACTTTAAACATTATGACAAACTAGTTGCCTAAAAGCACACTAATTCAGCCTTTTATATTTCTGGTAGTCGGAGTCTAAAATATGTCTCTCTCGGTTAAAACCAAAATGTCAAAAGGGCTATATTTGTAGGGAGTGGGAGTCATTTTCTTACCTTTTGAGAGAACCCCTCCTTCCATTTTCAAAGCCAGCCATGACCCTGAATCTTACTTTTCTTCTTTCCCATTTTAGTTGTAAAGACTCTGGTTATTACATTGACCCTACCCAGATAATTCAGAACAATTTGTCCATCTCAGGCTCAACTGATTAGCAACATTAATTCCATCTGCAACCTATTTTCCCTTTGCCATATAACACAACATAGTCACAGGTTCTGGGAATTAAAACATAGACATCTTTGGAGACCCTAACTGTCTACTAAATAAGGTTAAACAAAATTAAGCAGTGACCTTTCCATTAGGACTTCATTGCAGTTTTATTATTCAAAGAAAAATGTGAATTTCTAGGAGGAGTAAAGGATATAGTATTTTTCAAATCTATTTCACTACAGGGCTCTTTTTAATGAAAAAAAGTATTTGTTAGCAATATTTAATGGAACAGAACCTGAAAGATATCTTTGTTGGAAGCCTGTAAAAATAACTCAGAAAGCAGTAACCATTCCAGTTCAGTACCTTGGTAATTGCAGAACAATCTCTTAAGTATCATATGCAAATTATTTTCTAAGGCCCTGCTGAGTTTCTGTTCCTTTAACAGGAATATATGGAGTAGGTGGAAATGAGCTAGCTACTTGGAAAGATTTTTGAGCCTACTTGTCTCTGTGTTGCATATATAGTAAGGACATGCCTCTGTCTGCAGCTTATACTCTCAGTTCATTAAAATAATCATGGGACATTATAGTTATACATACCTTTGAGGGAATCAAATCCAAAAACCTGGAGTACTTATCATTTGTCATGCAGAAATAATCCATCTGTTGGTCTACATTCTCTCAAGTAAATATTATTCTAGCCTTAAAATTACATTCTTCCAAAAATGTAGGATACCTGGTCATCAAAGTTGTTTGTAACTAAACACCTATGATACGGTATTTACCCTTTCTAGGGATTAAGAATGAAAACTTTTATTAGAAAAGAGTACAATCTGAAGCAGTTGGTTCTCTCCTGTGTAAATTTTCCAGTAACTCTCAAGAAGACTTTGGGTGTGTTTTCTTTGAACATTTCAACTCTTAAAATAAGTTAAAATAACTCCTTCTCTGAACTTACCACCAAAGTTCTTTAATTGGACCTGTACGTCATGAAGCAAGGAGCCCAAAGAGTGCTAAATAAAGGATGATATTAGACAGAGATTATGATACAGGAAGTCTGTATTTAAAATGATACAAAGGAGATCCCTGGCGATTCCCAGTCATGCCATAGGTGCATGAAGAATTTGCAGTTGGAGAGCTCTGTAGTCCTTGAGAACTGATCCCAGTTTGGGTATTTGCCAAGTCATCACACTGCTGCATTGCCTGGAGAAAGAGCCTAGCATAAGATACAGCCTTCTCCATTCAGGCTCTTGCTGCATGCAACCATTTTGACACTTCACTCACCCAGGATACTACAAAGTTACCCTGATTGAACCTGCCCTGCCAAGTATCCAAGAAACTCCACCCACTCTCCTAGGGTCCCAGGAAGAAACGAGCTACTCATCTCAACTGATTCAGAGGCAGAGTACACCAGGGAAGTCCGATGGCCCTGAGCACCCTTCAACTACTAATAGAAAAACTCAGTCATCCCTGCCCACTCACTGCTCCAGAAGCAGCTGAATGGCCCCACTCACACAGTCTTGGCCACAGGAAGCAACTAGGCAACCAGCCCTTAATGGCTTGCCCACAGAGGCCCAAGATAGCATAGAAGTGGCCCTGCCCACCCACCTGTGACTCCAAGAAGCAGCCAGCCTTCCCTGAGTAGCCATCCCATTGAGGTCCACCAAGGAAGCAGCTGGGCATCCCCATTCACCCTCCTGTGGCCCCACTAAGAGGTCGAGCAGCCCATTCTAAAATGCTCTTCTCACTGAGATCTTGAGAAGCAGATTCTTAATCTTGCCTACTCATCCTTGGCCACAGAATGTAGCAGGGAAACTTCCTTATCAAGTTGGCCCCCAGAGACTCCATAGATGTACTGATACAGCCACTGGACACTGAAACATACTTCACCTAGACAAACTGGTATGGCCTGACCCTTTGTGACCCATGGAACTCTCAGGTATCCCATAGTAATACCATGGGTAATGTTTCCCATTCAGCTGTACCCATAGGAGTGCGCCTTCATACAACCCACAGAAATTAATAGGTGCCAAACACTCACATATGGACACACAGCATCTGGGGTTGCAAACAAACCTGACCCCAACTAAGTGATTGGCAACCTAATTGACAGAGCCTCCTTTCCTTAAAGATTCTTTTATTTATTTGAAAGGCACAGTCAGATGGAAAGAGAGAGAGACATATTCCATCTGCTGGTTCACTCCCCAGATTGCTGCAACTGCTAGGGTTGGGCTAGGCCAAAGACAGGAGTCTGGAGATTCTTCTAGGTCTCCCATGTGGGTACAGGGTCCAGGTACTTGGGCCATACTCCCCATCTTTCTCAGGTACATTAGCAAGGAGCTAGAAATGGAGAATCTAGGGCTGTAACCAGTGCCCATATGGGATGTTGACAGAGTGGACTGTGGCTTTACCTGCTATGGCACAGTTCTGGCCCTTGGCAGGGCATTTCACAACTCCAGAATCTCAGGCCAATGAAATACCCACAAACATCACTAACATTGATTTCAACTGAAGAAGTTACACAGACACAATACTGAATTATTCACTTGGAACCATAGGTAATCTGCTTATCCAATCAATACCCTAGGACACTTTGCTAGCAAGTCTTTTGCTATTGAATTCTACCCTATAAAATCAGGCAACTACACACCAGATGCATAAAATCTAACATGGGGTAAAGAAGCTTGAAGCAAAAAAAGGTAACAGGACACCTGGCAGGAAGTTAACCCTCTAACACCACAAGGAACTAGAGATCAACTACTTGTCCAACAGTAAATTTGAAAGGACAATCCTATGAAAACTTAATGAAATAACAGGAAAACAGACAATTCAGTGAGATTATGAAAATAATTTGTGGCATAAATGAAAAATTCAGCAAAGAGAGATCATAAGAAGAAAAGAGCAAATCAGAGATTTTGGAGCTAAATAGCTCAATATAGGAATTTTTGAAAAACAACTAATCCTCAATAGTAGAAATGAATAAGCAGAAGAATTCCTAAGCTTGAAGACATATCTTTTGAAATAACTCCGTCTGAAAGAAAGAAGAGGAGAGAGAGAGAGAGTAAAAGAAAGAAAGAGAAGGTGGGGGAGAGAAGGAAAGCAAAGGAAGAAAGGCAATGGCAGGAAAGGAAGAAAGAATTATGGGATACTATTTAACTAGTAAATATTTGCATTGTGGATTTTGCAGAGAAGAGAAGGAAAAATGCATAGAAAATATATTCCATGAAATTAGCGCTGAATATTTTCCAAACATTGTGAAAGATATGCACATCCAGGTTAGAAAACCCAGACCCTACAGCAGATTTGATCTTCCCTGAAGCTTTTTACAATCAAACTTTAAAAAATCTGAAATCTGTCAGGCTGAGAGAAAATGGATGAAATATTCAAAATCCTAGATGAAAAAAGCATGCATTTACTGCTAAGAATACTATATGCAGCAAAGCTATCCTTCAGAAATGAAGGAAAAAAATAGATTTCCCATAATAAGCAAAAACAGAAGAAATCACCTGTCCTATAATAAATGCACAAGAAAATCATACATTGAAATGATGATAACTACCTTCAGGAAAACACGAAAATACAGATCTGAACACTAGGGACTGTCATTGTGAAGAAATTAGTAGAATTGCTGATTGCAATGCTGTCGTCTTATATTGGGAATGTATATTGGGGCCAGTTCTAATCCCAGCTGCTCTGCTTGTCATCCTGCTTCTTGCCCATGTGCCTGGGAATCAGTGGAAGATGGCCCACATATTTGGGCCCCTGCCACCCATGTGGGGACCTGGATAGAGTTTCTGCCTCCTCCTTCAGCCTAACCCAATACTAGCTATTGTGGGCATTCGGGGTATATAAAAGATCTCTCTTAATTTCTCTTGATTCTCTGTCTCTGTCTGTCTGTCTCTCCCTTTCCCTTTCCTTCTCTTTCTCCTAAAATTAAATCTAGTTGATAGTTTACCATTTGAAACCAGCAATTCTGATCAATATAACACATGACTTACTATAGTATTCAGTGTAACCTATCATTTGAACTAGATATCACAGTCAGTCCCTTGTGTCCTCAGAAGGGACGCAGTAGCCACCCTGAATCCCTAGAATCCTTCCCCTATCTGCTGACCTCTCTATCTGTGATGAGATGAACTATTTGAAGAGGACACTGAAAATCTATCAAAGCAGCTCTCACTTATTTTCATCTTCACCAGTACTTGCTCTCTTTCATAGAGATAGACGTTTTAGAGGTTAATTAATATAGTTGCATTATTTTAGCGATGAGAAATCAATTTTTTAACAATGTTTACTAAGTCAGAGGTAGACCTAGACTCAGGGTAACCTGCACATTTCTTGAGCAGGATTCTCTACTGCTGCAGCTTTGGAATCATCCCCCTTTGCTGGAATCTAGTGAAAGGTCACTGCTTTCTCAGTTTAGTGGGTGAGAGAAGACTTCAGAAAACATTGAGAAATTAGAACAGTCCTTCTATGTTAATACATTTAATCTAATTATATAAATACCAAATTTTGTAAAATCAATGTGAATGAGTATGACTTCATAAATTCCATATTGCTTTCATTCATCAATTTATCCAAAAAGACTCATATAAGATGTTCTGTGCATTTTTTTTTATGATTTCGAGAATAAGAACTTGCCAAGAATGAACTATCTGATTTACATTCTGAATAGTTTTTACTTTCTTAATGTTTTTATTTTCAGTTCCATTATTAATATTATTATAATTAATTTTTCCAAAAATCCACCCCCCCAAAAAAAACCCCAAGCAACAAATAATAAAACAGATTACAGACATTAAAATGTATTGTTAAACAACAAAGTTAGGGGCAGGCGTATGGCACAGCAGTCAAGATACCACCTAGCACATCCATATCCCATTCAGAGTGCCTCAATTTGAATTCTAGTTATGCAAATGATTCCAGCTCCCTGCTAACAGGCCTTCTGGGAGGTAGCAAGTGATGGCTCAAATAGTTGGATGCCTGCCATCAGCTGAGACATGGACTGAGTTCATGGTTCCTGGCTTTGGCCTTGCCCAGCAACAGCTCTTAACAACCATGTGGGAAGTGAACTAGCAATGAATCTCTCACTCTCTCTCTCCTTCTCTCTTTCTCCCTTCCTCCCTTGGCCCACCCTCTCCCCTCTCACTATCTCTCCCCTCTCTGTCTCTTTCTCTTTTTTTCTCTGCTTTCAAATAAAAAGAAAATAAATAAATAAATAAAATATATTTTTTAATTACAAAGTTAATTTCTTAGCAACTTTAAAAATTTCAAATCCACCACAAAGTTTGTTAATAACCAACTAGGCATGTTCCTCACTTTTGCAACACATATTACACACTATTTGTTGATCCTGTAGAAAAACATCAATAGATTAATTTCACATTCAACACTCTGAAGTAGTGTACAAAGTGATTTATCTTTCCCTCTCATCCTCACAAATAAATAGCTGTCTTGTTCACATCCCACCAAACGGAGTCCCTTTGTGTTCAGGGTTGAGTTCATGAAATGGAAAAATAGAGGCTGTGTGCTTAGTTCTCTTCTTCATAGGGCCATTGTGGATCTCCATGCTACAGAACATCTCTGCCACATCTTCGCTTCTCTCCAACATTCTACTTCAAATATTCCAGTGAATTATTATTTTTTCCCTTGATTTGGTCCTGGGTTGCAGAGGGAGATAGACCAGGTATACCAGCAACCTCTAGTCAGTTGTCCATTTTATTCATAAAGATTTACATATTTGAAAGAGAGAGGGAGAGAGAGAGATCGGTCTTCCATATGCTGGTTCACTCCGAAATGGACACAGTGATTGCAGCTGGGCCAAACTGAAGCCAGGAGCCAAGACCTCCATCTTGTTCTCTCACGTGGTTGGCATAGGACCAAGGAATTGGCCATCTTCTTCTGCTTTTCCAGGCACATTAGCAGGGAATTGGATTGGAGGTGGAGGGGCCAGAACTCAAAAGGACACTGTGATATGGGATGCCAGAGTTGCAGGCAACAGCTTATCCTGTTATACCAAACACAGGCCCTTAGTCAGCCATCTTGGTGATGTCCTGAAATAGCATTTTTTTCTCAAATATTTATTTATTTATTTATGGGGGGGGGAGAGAGAGAGATAAGAGATCTTCCATCCACTGGGTCACTTCTCAAACCACAACACAATAACAGCTGGAGCTGGGATGGTCTGAAGCCAGGAGCAAGGAGCTTCTTCTGGGTCTCCTAGATGAGTGGCAGGGTCCCAAGAACTTGCGCCATCCTCTGTTGCTTTCCCAGGCACATTAGCAGGGAGCTGGACTGGAAGTGGAGCAGCCAGGTCTCGAACTGGTGCCCATATAGAATGCTGGCATTGCAGGTAGTGACTTCACCTGTTAGACTGCTACTTTACAACTCCAGCTCCTGAAATTGCTATTCTGTCCAGAACTCTTTTTATGAATTAATTCTATTTGCCCAGACACAATCTTTCCTTGACTTTGTTCTTGGCTTTAGGATGAGATGCTGTGTTTGAAGGTCTTAAAGACTGGTGAAGCTTCACTAACTTTTCTTCAGATTCATGAACTTCACCACCTTGAATAAATCCCCCTTGGGAAATTATAGCCTGGGAGATTGGAAGTCCTTTCTGTTTCCCTTGGACCTGAAATAGTTCACTTCAGTGGATGTATTTCTGTGTACTGTGAAATGATTCCTACTTCAGACCCTTGCTGTGGGAGTCATTAACAACCTGGAAATGGAAAACAAAGCCAAAAATAGGGTAAAAATCTGTTCTACCAAGAAAATAAACATTACATGAAAATTCAAAATTTAATTACTAAAATATGGCTGCCTTTAGAAAGAAGTAAATTTCAAATGAATGTGTTCTAATTTCCTGTAATATACATTTATCTCAGGAAAGGGAAAATGTTTGCATACTGATCAGCAACTCTAAGAAATAGAGATTATTCACTCTAATGAATAGAGGTCATAATCAAACAATGAATCATTAGAAATCATTTTATGTTCCCAAGGATGTCACGTAAGTCAAGGGAATGAAAGTAATGACTTAGAGTAATTAGGTTGACAGGGAGCTATTTTGGAAATCTCTTTACTAAGAAAATTGATCTATGCATAAGAGTAAGGTACAACCTGTGCTGGTGTCTTTAGCCATTGATAAAGAATTTATGTTTTTATACATGAATAGTTTTTTTTTGGTAAAAGATTTATTTACTTGAAAGAGTTACACAGAGAGAGAAGGAGAGGCAGAGAGAGAGAGAGGTCTTCCATCTGCTGGTTCATTCCCCAGATGGCTGCAACAGCCAGAGCTGCGCTGATCCGAAGCCTGGAGCCAGGAGCTTCCTCCGGGTCTCCCATACAGATGCAGGGGCCCAAGGACTTGGGCCATCTTCTACTGCCCTCCCAGGCCATAGCAGAGACCTGGATCGGAAGTGGAGCAGCCGGGATTTGAACTGGTGCCCATATGAGATGCAGGCACTGCTGGTGGTGGCTTCACCCACTACACCATGAATAGCTTTGTAAATTTAATTTTTAGCTAATTTTTAGCAAAGTCAATGTAATTTTTAGTTATAATTCTAAGACCATATTGGTATTTCCTTTCTCCATTTTTCCCTCCCTGCTTTCCTCTCCTATTCTTTTTCTTTCTCCTTTCTTTATTTTTTAGTTTTTGGGATAACATATTTTAAATCTATATTACAGTAAAAAAGGCTTAATACTTCACCTAAGAAGTTTAGAAAATAATAAAGCAAAAAGAACTAGTTTAGTGAGAATAAGACAATGGCTATAAACAATAATTGAATGTAAAAAGACCATTTCACCCATATACATAAATTTTAAAGTAATCACAGGTCATTAAAATTATAGTAGTACTACATTCTTAAGTATTGGTTTCTCAAAGCTATAAAAGAAAGTTTTACTATATTTGCAGCAATACTGAAACACAGAGATTTCTTTTTTTTATTTCTTTTGGCTTGTTTTTTAAATTTTAGCTCAGGAATATTGTGTGTGTGTGTGTGTGTGTGTGTGTGTCCTTGATGATTTATTTCATTAGTACTTGATAATTTTCATTTTTGAGATTTTTCAATTCTTTGATTAAATTCATTGCTAAATATTTGATTTTTTTGTAGTTATTATGAATGAGATTTCCTTCTTGAATTCTCTTTCTCTGAGTTCATAATTAGCATACAAAAAGCTTGTTTTTTAAGCTTTTTTTTTGAATGTTTATCTTGTAGCCTGCAACTTTACTGAATTAGTTTACCAATTCTAACAACTTTTTGGTGGAGTGTTTAGGTTTCTTCATGTACAACATCGTGTCATCTGAAAATGGGTAATTTCACTTCTTCTTTTCCAATTTTAATGCCTTGTATTTCTTTCTTCTCACTAATTGCTTTTACTAAATATCCTAGTACTATATTGAGTAAGAGTACCAGAAGTGGACATCCTAGTCTTGTCCCAGATCTGAGGGGAAATTGTTTCATTTTTTCCCATTCAGTATAATATTGGTTGGTTGTGATTTATAGCCTTTATAATTTTCAGGAATATTCCTTATATTACTAATTTGTAGGAGATTTTTTATCATAAAGGGGTCTTAAATCTTATCAGATCTTTTTTATGCATCTATTGAGTTGACTATATGATTTTTGTTCTTCATTCTATTGATTTATGACTTTTAATGATTTGCAAATGTTGAACCACTCTTGCATTTCTGGGATAAATCCCATTTTTTATGTGGTTTTGGATTCAATTTGCTAGTGTTTATTGAAATTTTGCATCTATGTCATCTATGTTCATTAAGGATATAGGTCTTCAAGCGTCTGGTAATAAAAATAGAATTAAAAAGGAGAGAATGTTCCAACATGGGAAGCAGTCCACACAGCAGACTCCTAGAATGACATTCATTGTAAATAACACTCCGACCTCAGAATCAACCCTTAAGTCTTCCTGGTTGGGCTGACAGGCCTGCGAGAGCATTTCAGGCATGGAAAGCCAAGACTCTGTGGCAAAAAAATCCTACCCAGAGGACCTCTGTGAGACCTCAGAGGAAAGAAAGGGTCATAAAAGAAGGATACACTCTTCTCTGAAGGGAGAAGAGAACATCCACTTTGCTTATGGCCATGTCCAAAAACCGATGGAGTCTATGGTCACAAAAGGCATTCATAGCCTTGGCAGTCCATGGCAAGAGCTTCATAGGATCACTGATGTCATAAAAGAGTGTTGATTGTTAAAGGAACAACAGTAGTCACTGTGCACTTGCTTCTCATGTAGGACCTCTGTCCCTAATGAATTGCAATATGAGAATTGACTGCAAATTTTCTCTCCTGACTGTACTGTATATGTTGTTTATGTACATGGGTGCAAATTGTTGAAGTCTATGCTTAGCATGGAATTGGTCCTCTGTATATAAAGTCATACTAAAAATGAACCATAATGAAGAAGGAGATGGGAGAGGGAGAGGGAGAGGGAGAGGGAGGTGGGATGGGAGCTGGGGGGGATATGGGGGAAAGAACCACTATATTCATAAAGTTGTACCTATGAAAAAATAAAATAATTAAATAAAAACTAAAATAAAATAAATTTAAAAAAGAATCATCAGGAATTACTACAAAGAACTGTTTGCCAACAAATCGGGAAACTTAGGAGAAACAGCTAAGTTCCTGGACACATACAACCTACCTAAATTGATCCATGAAGACATAGAAAATGGAAACAGACCAATAAACAAGAAAAATATTGAACCAGAAACAAAGACCCTCCCAAGAAAGAAAAGCTTCACTGCTATATTCTTCCAGACATTTAAAGAATTAACTCCAATTCTTCTCAAGCTATTCAAAACAGTTGAAAGGGAGAGAACCTTCCAAAATCCTTCCATGAAGCCAGCATAACCTTAATCCTTAAACCTGAAAAAGATACAATAGATGAAGAGAACTAAAGACCAATATTCCTGATGAATCTAGACACAAAAATCTGAACAAAATACTAGCCACTCGATTCCAACAACACATGAGAAAGAATATTCACCCAGACCAAGTAAGATTTATCCCTGGTAGGCAGGGATGGTTCATCATTCACAAATTAATCAATGTGATACATCACATTAACAAATTGAAGAACAAAAACCATATGATTATCTCAAGAGATACAGAGATAACATTTGATAAAATACAACATCATTTCATGATGAAAACAGTAAGCAAAATTGGGTATAGAAGGAACATTTCCCAACACTATCAAGGCAATTTATGACAAACCTACTGCCAACATCCAATTGAAAGGGAAAAATTTGGAAGCATTCCTACTGAGATCTGGAACCAGACAAGGATGCCCACTCTTACCATTGCTATTCAATTTAACCCTTGATGTTTTAGCCAGAGTTAGGCAAGAAAAAGAAATCAAAAGAATACAAATTGAGAAGGAAGAAGTCAAACTATCCCTATTTTCAGAAGACATGATTCTATATATAAGAGATGCAAAAGACCCCACTAAGAGACTATTGAAACTCAAAAAAAGTTTTGTAAAGTGACAGAATATTAAGTTAACACACAAAAATCAATAGCAGGTAAAGCTGCCACCTGAAGTGCAAGCATACCATATGGGCACTGGTTTGGGTCCTGGCTGCTCCACTTCCAATCTGACTATCTGCTATGGCCTGGGAAAGCAGTTAAAGTTGGCCAAAGTTCTTAGGCTCCTGCACCTGCATGGGATTCTAAGAAAAACCCTTTGGCTCCTGACTTCAGATCGGCCCAACTCTGGCTGTTGCCTCCATTTGGGGAGTGAACCTCTCTTTCTATCTCTCTGTCTCCGTCTCTCTCTCTGTCTCTGCCTCTCTCTCTCTCTCTCTCATTCTGCCTCTGCCTTTCTGTAACTTTGCCTTTCAAATAAAATAAATAGATATTTTAAAATGTCAATCCCTCTTTGCAGATGATATGATTCTTTACTTAGGGGATCCAAAGAACTCTACTAAGAGACTATTGGAACTGAGAGAAGAGTTCAGCAAAGTAGCAGGATACAAAATCAATGCACAAAAATCAACAGCCTTTGTATAAACAGGCAATGCCACGGCTGAGAAAGAACTTCTAAGATCAATCCTATTCATAATAGCTACAAAAACAATCAAATACCTTGGAATAAACTTAACCAAGGATGTTAAAGATCTCTACAATGAGAATTACAAAATCTTAAAGAAAGAAATAGAAGAGGATGCTAAAAAATGGAAAAATCTTCCATGCTCATGGATTGGAAGAATCAGTATCATCAAAATGTCCATTCTCCCAAAAGCAATTTATAGATTCAATGTGATACCAATCAAAATACCAAAGTCATTGTTCTCAGATCTGGAAAAAATGATGCTGAAATTCATATGGAGGCACAGGAGACCTCGAATAGCTAAAGCAATCTTGTACAACAAAAACAAAGCTGGAGGAATCACAATACCAGATTTTAGGACATACTACAGAGCAGTTAAGAAATGGGCAAAGTACTTGAATAGCCAAGCCCAAATGGCCAATAGATGCATGAAAAAATGCTCAGGATTACTAGCCTTCAGGGAAATACAAATTAAATCCCCAAGAAGGTTTTACCTCACTCCAGTTATAATCGTTTTCATACAGAAACCAACAAACAACAAATGAGGCGAGGATGTGGGGAAAATGATACCCTAATCCACTGCTGGTGGGAACATAAACTGGTACAGCCCCTGTGGAAGATAGTATGGAGATACCTCAGAAATCTGAATATAGACCTACCTTATGACTCAGCCACTCCACTCCTGGAATTCACCCACAGAAAATGAAATCAGCATCTGAAAGAGTTATCTGTATCCCCATGTTCATTGCAGCTCAATTCACAGTAGCTAGGATTGGAATAAACCCAGATGCCCATCAATTGAAGACTAGATAAAGAAATGATGTCATTATACATACACCATGGAATACTACACAGTGTAAAAAAAGAAATCCTTTCATTTGCAATAAAATAATAAAATGGATATGGATGCAACTGTAAAACATTATACTTAGTGAAATAAAACAGCCCCCAAAAGACAAATACAATATTTTGTCTCTGGTCCGTGGTAACTAATGGAGTACCTAAAAGGTAATATGTGGGAGTGAAATTAACAATTTGAGATGTGATGATTCTGAATAGCTCTTGTCTTGACTGTTGATGTACAGTGTTTTTTTCATACTATTTGTTGAACTCTACTTAGTGTGGTGTTAATCTTATGAATATAAAGTTAACTGAAAATAGATCTTTATAAAAAATAAGAATGGGAATAAGAGAGGGAGGAGAAGGAAGGGTGGGAGTGCAGGTGGGAGGGAGAGTAGGATAGGAGAATCACTCTGTTCCTAAATTTTATATATGAAGTGCATGAAATTAGTATACCTTAAATAAAATTTAAAAAAGTATTATTTGTCTGAGCTCTGAGAGTGGCCAAGTATTGGGATTCCAGTTGCTGCTGTGGAACTGTGGCCTCTCTACTTTTTCCTTTTGAATATTATGTTTAGTGGTGCCTTAAGCCTGTGATTATAAAGTAAGTTGACATTGTGCTTCTGCAAAAATTAAAGGAGGAGGAAAAGAAGGAAGGGGAAGTTGAGGCAGGGACAGAGGAAGGGAGGGAAAATGAAATCTGTTCTCTTTATATTAATACAAATTTTTAAAAGTTAGGGCACTTATCTCATTCATAAGGCCTCCACCATCATGACCTAATCACCTCCTAAAGGTCCCACCTCAAATTTTATCACAATGGGGATTATATTTCAACATATGAAGGGTTTTCAAAAGGCTTGTAGAACAATGGAACTACAGATAATTTATTTTTTTAAAGCCTACATTAATTTCATATTATACATTTTCTATGATTTTTTAAATAGACCTCTTGTATGAATTTTGAAAGGATGCAAATATTAAGACTATTGCAAGGGACATTTTTAGGGTCTGCCAGCCAGACATATTTCAAATTTGAGAATACATCAGTTTTAATTGAAAATTAGTAACAGGAAAGCAGCTGCTGTATAGAGGGTATATCATTAAGATGTTCTGCATAATTTTAAAGCTTAAATATTATTGTTTTATATTACAGATTATGAATCAGGCTTATGAATCTGATTAGGTTTGACTGCTATTGTGTGAGATCACTTGTGTTTTTCTGCATTAGTGGTCTCATCTAGTTATGAGTATTTGTGGGCAGGCTGGAGTCTCTGCTTTAGATTTGGTTTGGTTAAATAGCTTAGATGTGCAGCTCTGCCTCATCCCTCCCTTGAGGGATAGCTAGTCTCAGACTTGTTTAAAACAATATGAGCACAGGGCTAAAGCAAATGTAAGGATTCTGATATGAGGCTACTACTATTATTAAGTATTTACTACTTAGTACCTTCTATAGTAGCAGTGATTCTCAAGCTTTCATGGCAACAACAACAACAACAAAACCCAGATAAAACACAGATTTCTGGGTCTATCTAATGATGTGTAAATGCATGCCTTCGCTGAGACAACATTATTCTAACTGAGGCTAGGCAATTCTAATATAGGCAGTTCACATATCATGCTTGAGAACACTATCCTAAGGGAAGCTATAGTAAAATAAAAAATAAGTTTTTCTAAAGATTTTATTTTATTATTTGTTTGAAAAACAGAGTTACAGAGGGAGGGAGAGATGGATAGATCGTACATCATGATCAAGTGGAATTTATCCCAGAATTGCGAGGTTGATTCAGCATTCACAATTCAATATACTTCATAAATCACATCAATACAATGAAGAACAAAAATCGTATGGTCATCTCAATAGATGTAGAGAAAGAATTTGATAAGATTCAACACTTTGTGATAAAAAATTCTTCATAAATTATGTACAGATGGAACATCTTTCAAAATTATAAAGGCTAAATATTACAAATCAACAGTCAATATCATAAATTAATGGGGAAAAGCTGAACGAATTTCCACTTAGGTCTGGAACAATACTTTTGCCACTCTTATTCAAATTAGTACTGGAAATTTTAGTGAACAATTAGAAGAAAGAAATACAGGAAATCAAAATTGGAAAAGAGGAAGTGAAATTATCCATGTTTGCAGATGTCATGATGTTGTACATGGAGAAACCTAAACACTACATCAAAAAGTTTTTAGAATCAATAAATCAGTTCAATAAAGTTATAGGTTATAAAATAAACACAAAACACTATCATTTTGGATGCTAATGAACTCAGAGAAAGAGCAATCAAAAAAGAAATTCCATTCACATTAGCCACAAAAATTCAAATATTTAGGAATAAATTTAACCAAAGAAGTGAAAGAGTTCTACAATGAAAATTATCAAACATTGATGAACGAAATCATGAAGCAAACACAAATAATGGAAAGATATTCCTTGCTCATGGATTGGAAGAATCAATATCTGATAAGAACAGATACTACACTTGATCTTAGCCAGAAGGCTGAGAAGCGATGGGAGAATCAATATCGTTAAATATCTCTACTATCTAAAGCAATCTACAGATTCAATCCAATCCTTATCAAAATGCCAATGACATTTTTTGCAGAATTGGAGAAAACAATCCTAAAATTTATAAGGAATCACCAAAGAGCCCAAATAACTAAAGTGATCCTGAACAAGAAAAATCAAGCTGGAAGCACCACAAATCCCGACTTCAAAGCATGTTACAAAACAATAGTAATTAAAACAGCCTGGTACAGCCATAAAAACTGGTACACCGATCAAAGGAACAGATTAGAGATCCCCAAAATTAACCCATATACATACAGCCAATTGACAAAAGTGGAGTAAGGATAATCTCTTCAGCAAATGGTGTTGGCAAAACTGGATGTATATATGTAGAGAATGAAATTAGAACCACATCTCTCACCATATACAAAAATCAGCTCAGAATGGATCAAACACCTAAATTTAAAACCTAAGACTATGGAGTTGCTGGAACAAAATGTAAGGGAAACACTACAAGACATCAGCATAGGAAACAGCTTGTAGGACAAAAACTGAATAAGGGAATACTTAACTGTTGCTACTACAGGGTTAGTTAGGTCACAATGTTTTTGTTAACCAGTTATTATATAACCTTGTAGGTTTCTGTTTGAAGACACCTTATTCAATAAATATTATCAATTCACTGACACTGATATAGAGGCCGGAAGCATTGTGACTCCAGCCTATATTACACCTACCTAACAGATGTGTTTCAGTATAAGGAACATTATGGTCTTTTTCTATTTAGGAACACTTGATAGCAATTCAGCACTATGCTTGGTGGTATTTTGGAGGCATAACCAACAAAAGCACAAACTGGAAAACATGGCACTAAATGGGCATTGAAAGGGCACTTTGTTTAGTGTGGGAGCTGAAAGATGACAGACAGAACATCATCTTGTTTGACCTCAGCAAAGGACATGAGGTGACAGTAACTCAATATTTGGCCATTATGTGTATGTTCACAAATGACTGAAAACTGTGAGTATTGACTCTAGGATTACAAGCAAATTTCATTGAATAGGCATTTTCATAAGATCAGTTATCTATGAATAATTACAATTGACTACATATTTAAGTATCAGTGACAGAGCTCAGACAAATGTTAACGCTAAGACTAGAAAGAACAGAACAGGTGTCCTAAAATGGGTGAGAACAACCTTCAAGAATTTATTCATGTGTCATGTATACATGTGAAACTAAATTGGCATTGACAACACTTCTGTTGCCAGATTTTTTTGGGTGACATGTTCTGGAATAGTTTCTGACAGTGTCTGTTACAACACTCATTTAAAAAATAAGTCTGGATGAGTATTATGATCTATAACCTCTTATCTGCTGTAGCTTCCTTTTACTCCCAGAATAATGTCTAATCACCTTAAGGCTGGCCACTATCTGGGTCTTCATGATTTCCCTGTCTTGTCTACAACTTGATTCTTCTATTTATGAGAAATTGCAGTCAGTGGTTCTGCCATCAAGGAGTTTCAGTCTAGCTCGAGAAAGAATATGTTCAACCAACACCCTATACAAAAAGAGTTTATTCCTAAGAAAGGTTCCATACTGAGAGTGGGTAGAGAAAGGCACTACATCTACAACCATGAGCCTCAAGGACCTATGTTGTGGTTTGAGTCTTGGCTTCCCTGCTTATCAGAACTCTTAACAGCTGTAGATATGTTTTCTCCTCTGTGAAATTGGAATAGTAATAGCACATGTATTACCAATATCAAAGGGTTATTTTAAAAAACCTAAATGAAAGATCTCTGTGAGTGAGATCCCAGTGGAAAGAATGAGTCATCAAAGAAGGAGGTACCTTTCTCTGAAGGGAGGAGAGAACTTCCACTTTGACCATGGCCTTGTCTAAAAATGATCAGAGTCAGTGAACCCAGGGGGCTTCCATAGCCTTGGCAGCTCATGACAAGAGCCTAGGGTGATTACTGAGGCTATAAACAAGAGTGTCAATTTGTTAAGTCAACAACAGGAGTCACTGTGCACTTACTCCTCATGTAGGATCTTTGTCCTTAGTGTGCTGTACATTGAGATTTAATGCTATAACTAGTACTCAAACAGTATTTTTCACTTTATGTTTCTGTGTGGGAGCAAACTGTTGAAATCTTTACTTAATGTATGCTAAACTGATCTTCTGTATATAAAGAGCATCGAAAATGAATCTTGACATGAATGGAAGGGGAGAGGGAGTGGGAAAGGGGAGGGTTGCAGGTGGGAGGGACGTTATGGGGGGGAAGTCATTGTAATCAATATTCTGTACTTTAGAAATTTATATTCATTAAATAAAAGTTAAAAAAAAGAATAAATCAATTTTTGAGAGTCTTCATTTAATAATCTCCTATGCTATAAATCAGGGTGCTCAAATAAAGATATATAGTAATCTAGGGAGATTTTAAAATTGCATACTCATTTTATAGTTTTATATAGTTTAACAATAGATCAGCATTTTTAATTTGCTTATAACTTTCCTGGTAATCTTGTGAAAATACAGATTTTGAGTTGATTGTTCTGGAGTAAGGCTCAAGATTCTGGCATCCATAACCCTCTCCCAGGTGGTGCCAGTACTTCTCAACCTGGTCTACATTAGCAGGAAGCTGGAATTGGTAGTGAAGCAAAACTTAAAATTAGGCAGTCGGCCGGCGCCGCGGCTCACTAGGCTAATCCTCCGCCTGTGGCACTGGCACCCCGGGGTTCTAGTCCCGGTCAGGGCGCTAGATTCTGTCCCGCTTGCTCCTCTTCCAGTCCAGTTCTCTGTTGTGGCCCAGGAATGCAGTGGAGGATGGCCCAGGTCCCTGGGCCCTGCACCCGCATGGGAGAGCAGGAGGAAGCACCTGGCTCCTGGCTTCGGATCGGCGTAGCTCCGACTTTAGCTGCCATTTGGGGGATGAACCAACAGAAGGAAGACCTTTCTCTCTGTCTCTCTCTCTCACTGTCTAACTCTGCCTGTCATAAAAAAATAGACACTCAATATCTATTTGAGTCTCTACTTCAAATGGTTATTCTATGTTTAATTTTTTGATGCGCTATGATACTGTTCTCCACAGCAGGTGCGCCATTTTACATTCCTACCAGCAAGGCACAATGGTTTCAATTTCTCCATATCCTTACCAACACTAGATGTCTTCTGGTTTTTGTTTTTGCTGCTGTCTTTAGTTTCCATCCTAATGGGGTAAAGTGGTATTTCATTGTAGTTTTGAGTTGTTGTCTGATGATTAATGATGCCAACCATCTTTGTCTATTCAAGACTTGTTCCCATTTTTTGTTAGTTGCTTTTATTGTAGTTTTTGCTGTTGTTGGGCTGTAGTTCTTCTGAATTCTAGACTGTTTTTCCCACTACATATGCAACTTCCCTTTCTGACTTCCATCTTTTGTAGGCATAAGTTTCCAGCACCAGACACACAAACAACAGACCTAGTAAACACTTGATCAGCCCCACGACAGTGTAAGATCAAATTCTTAGAATAAATATTTTATTTTATATGTCTCCTAGGAGGTCTGCTTCACTGATTGTACTCTCACTGATATTATTATGCCCCATGAGCCTTTATAGAAAAGCCCCATTAGCAAAAGGAATGCAATCACTGTGTTCTACATCATCCACAATACAGTGCTCTGTTGAAGTCAAACTCCTGGTAATTTATGAAACCAGGACTCAGATTTACCATCTCTGAGTCCATTTTCTTTCAGTAGGACTAAATTGTCTTCTTTAAATTGAGGAAAGACAGAAGTGAGTTGGCTCATTAAAATGCCTTACCTATAAGTGTTCCTTCCATGAAGTGTTAATAGGAATAGCCACTTTATCAATGACCTGCTTTCTGAGTTACCCACAGGGTATTTTTATTATCCTCCAGGTCACACAGATGACCTAACTGTTGTCTAGTGCTATCATAGTCATGTCAATCATGGCCAACATGGAAGCAAAATGAACCCTGTGTTCTGCCACCATTATGAATAAACATGTACATGGTGTTCCAGTAAACCGAAAAGAATGGGGTCATCCTGTATAGTTCTGGATTAATGAAATTTTGGACAGTTCCTCTAAATCACTCATTCTCTAACAAAATAAAATGACCTTGACTTTTGTGAAGGTGATTTCCAAAGATATGTAACATCGTTTCTGGTCATGATAATCATGTGAAGAAGTTTTTGGTTTTTACTATGGACAGGTTTATGTAAGTTTGTAACTTTAATAAGTTCAGCTTTTCCCCTTAAATTCATGCTGTACTTTTTATTTGACAAACCACTCTGACTGGGCTGACCACATTTTTGTAATAAACCTATTTTCTCATGCTTTGAATTCTGATTATTTTATCTCCCATGAATGTGTTTTTGTATTCCCTAGGATGGAAAAGTCCATGACAGTGGGAAAAGTAAAATTGATAGTAGTGTTTTTATATTGGGTTGATCTATGTAAAACAAAATGATCTACACACTTGCCTTCCTGTGTTCCTGGTAGTTTTCATAATAAAGCCCAGCCTTGGGAATTTGTATTATAATATAAAATTGGCTGGGTATGAGAAGGAAAGCTGGGACCAAGCTGAAATCAGCTATCTGATTTGTTGTGTATCTTTTCATAGTATTTAGAATGTAGCCTTTAGTGTTTAAACTTGAACCAGTTATAAGACATTAAAAACTTTATAGATTAAAAGATGTGTATGAATATGATTCAATTTCTTTGTCTAGTAACTAAGGAAATTATTAACATCTATTACATAGTATTTTTGTAAAGATTAAATAATGTAAACATGCAGGTGAGTATAGAACCTGAAACATAGTAAGTGCTCCAAAAATTTCAGTTATGACTGTCCTGTAATATTTTGTGGAGTATTTGAGGCTGTTTGGACTCTTTTCTTGGAACAGTCTGAACACTAGTATAGTTACCTGACCAGAAATGTGAACCATGTAGCTGGTGCCAGCTGTTGAAATTCAAATTAAGTACATATAAGGAGTGTTCATCAAGTTCATGGAAAGTATGGATAATATACCAACCATCTGTGGATTTCAGAAAATTTTTGAAATACAGTTAATTCCATTTCTGTGAACCCTTTGAAGTGTGTTTACACTTAAATATCCCTGGAGGAAGCAGAGTTTGAGTGTGTGTCAAGTAAAAATATCCTTCAGGGATATTGGAAACTAAAATGCTACAGAAAAGTAAAAGTAGGGACTTAGTACAATAAGCCAGCGGCAGGATCGAATTTGGGATGGAGAACAATCTGGTGAATTGGACAAGCATGGTTTTGAAATGAAAGCTGATTAGGGAAAAAGAAAATAGCATTACAGGAAATGTTTGAGATCAGTCTGGTCTTTGGCTTTGTTGGATAATGGGGATCAGGTATACAATTCCTTTATTAGTATGGAGAATTCATAAATGGGTGCTGGAGATACTTATACTTCTAGAACATTGTAAGGAATTAATACTGAACAATTGCACTTTATATATAATGAAATGTTTCATTTTCATTATGAACATTATATATTATCTGAGAGGACTTCTAGAATTTATTGAAAATACAAATTATTTTAAAAGTATGGATTTCTAGTTTTTTACACCAAAATAAGCTTATGCTTATTTATTTATTTATTTGAGAGGCAGACAGACAAAGAGAGAAAGAGAAAGAAAGCACTCTCATCCACTGGTTCATTCCCCAAATGCCCAAGATGGCTGGTGAGGTTGGGCCAAGGCTGAAGTCAGAAACTCAATCCAGGTTTCCCATGTGGGTGGCAGGAACTTATTTTCTGGAGCCATCACCACTACCTTCCAAGTTCTGCATTAGCAGGAAGCTGGAGTGAGGAGCTGGAGTCAGATATCCAACCCAGGTACTCCAATATGGGATGCAGATATCCTAACTGGAGTCTTAACCTCTAGGCCACATGCCAACCTCTACACTTATATTTTAAGTACCCTCATGTATTTTCATTCTCAGTTTTGCAGGTGAGAAAACCAACATTCAATGAGGGAGGGATATTAGTCATGACTTTTTGATTACAGGTGACTAAAACCCAGTTTGAACAAGCTTTGATAGTTCAAAGGCAACAGGCTTACTCTCCTGTAGTTTTCTAAATAGCATCATGACCCATTGACGTTTGTGCTTGCATCATGGCTGGTAATCTGGCCTCTTGAAGCTCTTTCTCACAATTTTGCTATGCAAAATACATTGACAATAACTCTGAGTAGTAATGCATGGGTTATGTGCCCAATAAAAGTGGCAAGCGATTTGGTACCACGATGGGTGTCTCCATTGCAGCAATAATTTCAGTTTGAAATGGAAGAAGAGTTAGGAAAAAAACCCAATAGTTAATTACTACTTATAAATTGCTCAAAGTCTCACACAGTCTAAAAGTGATGGAAGTGAAATTAGGACTAGTCCTGTCTTTGTCTTTGCTATGTCCCTATCTGCCTGCATTTACCTGGTTAATCCCCAGTAGATGTAAAGTATTTTGGGACACCAGACAGAAGAGGAAGAAAAAGTTATAGAGTATTCATATTTTGGTTTCTACCACCAAAAATGATTCTTCATTTTTTCCAACTTAAGTAACATCAATGCTGCATCCACATTACCTTTGTAACAACTGACCCTTATTGCTCCATGTTATTTATATTGCAATGTGCATGGATTGGTGGTGAGTTTTGTCTCTCTTTTATTGAGTGAAGTGTTCCTATACAAAGAGGAATCCCATCACATAGCACCTGGAATAGTTTGTTATTCCTGTTTGGTGATTTATATGTATTCTCTGATAGATTAGTCTTCCCCAAACAGCTGGGGCAGTGATTCCAGTTAGATATCATTTGTTCATTTGGTCTTGGTTACATGTTCATTGAAGTATAGTGTACACAGAGAGAAGTGCATGGATTGTAAGTGAAGAGCTCACTGTATTTTCAAAAGCTGGAGAATATTCACGCTATCAGTCCAAATCAAGAAACAGCATAACTAATAGCAGTAGAAGCCACAATGGGTCCTTTGCAATCATACTGTCCAGCAGTAGCATCATAATATGCTTATTGTTACTAATGATGTCTAACAAAGATAGCATGTCTTTTAAAATGTGCTCTCTAGTGGTATAAATTACTATGTCAGTGCTTTCAGAAGACCCTCTTCATGGAACATTTTAATGCTTTGCCTCATGAGAATCTATGACTATGTCATAGGGCAAAAACTAGTAAGGAATAAAAATGTATTGAGATATCAGAAAATTATGCTCTTGTGAGAGGATCTTAAAGTTATACAGATAATCCACTTTAAATTCCATAGAGGTCAGTTCTGGCCAAAAGAAAATAATTTACCTATATTTATATGATTGTATGATAGTTTATTCATTTTATTTTTTGTTATTTTCTTATGATACCTGTTTTTCGTACGTGTTAACAATTTTTTCATAATCTCTTTAAATTTTTTTATAGTAAATAAAAACATTGCTTTTGGGATTGCTAGTGTTTTCTGTACAAACCAAGCCTCTGGATCCTCTTCTCTTTTATCTCTTCAGCAAGTCACCCAGGAGCTCATTGTCTTTCACAGGTGTCCCTGGGAACTTTAATTCATGTTCCTGTATTTACCCATGTTTCTTCTGTCATTAAGGCTGGTTCTAGAGAATTCAACTTAATTCATAGCTTTAATGCAACCAGAA
The DNA here is from genome assembly GCF_964237555.1 of Oryctolagus cuniculus. Classification (NCBI taxonomy): domain Eukaryota; kingdom Metazoa; phylum Chordata; class Mammalia; order Lagomorpha; family Leporidae; genus Oryctolagus; species Oryctolagus cuniculus. The sequence goes on along the minus strand of NC_091435.1, from coordinate 155,215,162 downwards.
AGGCCAGATATGACATGATTTCTGTATTGCATTTTATTTTTTTATTTTTTATTTTTAAACTTTTATTTAATAAATATTAATTTCCAAAGTACAGCTTTTGGGTTACAGTGGCTTTCCCCCCCATAACCTCCCTCCCACCTGCAACCCTCCCATTTCCCACTCCCTCTCCCATCCCATTCACATCAAGATTCATTTTCAATTATCTTTATATACAGAAGATCAATTTAGTACATACTAAGTAAAGATTTCAACAGTTTGCACCCACACAGAAACACAGAGTAGAAAGTACTGTTTGAGTACTAGTTATACCGTTAAATCACATAGTAGAATACATTAAGGACAGAGATCCTACATGGGGAATAAGTGCACAGTGACTCCTGTTGTTGATTTAACAATTGACACTCTTGTTGATGGCATCAGTAATCACCCCAGGCTCTTGTCATGAGTTTCCAAGGCTATGGAAGCCTCTTGAGTTTGCCAAGTCCGATCTTACTTAGACAAGGTCATAGTCAAAGTGGAAGTTCTCTCCTCCCTTCAGAGAAAGGTACCTCCTTCTTCGATGGCCCATTCTTTCCACTGGGATCTCACTCACAGAAATCTTTCATTTAGGTCATTTTTTTTGCCACAGTGTCTTGGCTTTCTATTTGCATTTTATTTTGTTTTCAAGCTAGCATGGCCTAGAATATGGTTTTGAATTCTTTTATAGACTATGTGATGTTTTAAAAACTAGTTTATATTTATTTAGGCTATGCATTTTGCCTGTTAAAAACTAATTTGTGTGGGAACTAGAAACCTTAGGAAATGATTGTGTCAGAGATGGTGTCACACACTTTGTCACATTCTCATATTGAGAACATGGAAACTTAAAAGACATTAGGCATGTGTCTAATTATCGTGTAAGTTTCCTTCCTATTCAGTGGAACTTATGATACACTATAAAAATATCTAGAAGAGAATTCTTTAACTTTCACATTATTGTTCCCAAATTTCTTGGTAGATTTTTTTCACCTTAACAGTTTCTCATTTTACATTGACCTCACAGCTGTTACTGAGATATTTAAAAATCAAAGGATCAGAGACAATGCAGTGTAAGAGGTGATGGGCATCATAACAACCTAGATTCCAGTGCAGGCTCTGATCTTGCTGATTCTGTTGTCTTGGAACAGGATTTAATTATTATTATTTTTTAAATATTTACTAATTGATAAATGTAGCTAATATGGCCTTTTATTTTTAAGATTTACTTATTTATTTGAAAGGCAGAGTTACAGAGATGCAGAGGCAAGAGAGAGAGAGAGAGAGAGGTCTTCCATCTGCTGGTTCACTACCCAGATGGCTGCAATGGCCAGATTTAAGCTGATCCGAAGCCAAGAGCCAAGAGCTTCTTCCAGGACTCCTCTGGTCCATCTTCCACTGCTTTCCCAGGCCATAGCAGAAAGCTGGATTGGAAGTGGCACAGCAGAGACTCGAACTGGCACCCATATGGGATGCTGGCACTGCAGGCAGTGGCTTTACCAGTTATGCCACAGCACCAGCCCCACTAATGTGGTCTCACTTATTTGAACCTGAAGTCAAAAGGATAAGGTATACCTGCATCAATTTAGGCTCCCTATGTCTGCACTAATATGTCCAGTCCCAATTCAACATTTTATACTCCAATTCAACTTTTCTATTGGGTTCTTTAAAGGAAGTCATGGATTACCTTTTTTTTCCCCTCAGCCATGACTTACTTCACCAGAAGCACAATCAGTTAGCTCTTTGGATCTGTTATGATGTCTAAGATAATTAATAGTGTTTGATTATAGACAGTGGTATCTTGGTAAATGTTTAATAGCTGATGCTTGAAAAAATTTATTATTTGTAGCTTTTGCCAATATTTTTTGGTAAATACTGCCATTTTAATTTATTTTTATTTGTTTATTTTTATTTTATTTGAATGAATGAGAGAGACAGGGAGAGATCTCCCATTTGATGATTCACTCTCCAAATGACCACAATCTCCAGGGTTGAACCAGACTGAAACCGGGATCCTGGGACTCAATATGGTCTTCCACACAGGCATCAGGGGGCTCAGGTGCTTGAACCATCACTTGCTGTCTCCCGGGTGTACATTAGCAGAAACCTGGATCAAAAGAGGAGTAGCCAGGACTCAACCCAAGCACTCTGTTGTAGGATGTGGGAATCCCAAATTGCAACTTACCAAATGAGCTAAATGCTTGCCACTATTGCCAGTTTTAAGCTACTGACTTCACTACACTGAATGAGGAGGTAGGAACAGATGTGCACAGTAGGACCTCCCAAGTTGGTGGTATAGCTAGCTACTCTGCCCTGTGCATTAGGCATGCTCTATGGCCCTGGTCCCTAACAACTCACAATAGATCAAGGATCTAAACCCAACGTCTGAAACCATCAAATTAATAGGGGAACCATAGGGTAAGTGCTGTAAGACATTGGTACAGGCAAAGACTTCTGGGATAAGACCCCAGAAGCGCAGGGACAAATATGATTACATCAAATTAAGAAGCTTCTACACAGCAGAGGAAATACTCAACAAAGTGAAGAGGAAACCAACAGAATAGGGGAAAATATTTGCAAGCTATGAATGTGATAAAGGATTATTATCCAGAATATATAAGGAATAAAAGAAAATCAACCAACCAAAACAAACGATTCAGTTAAGAAATGAGCAAAGGACATAAATGGGCCTATTCCAAAGGATGGGATTTAAATGGCCAATAGAAATATGAAAAAAAAAAATGCTCAGGATCACTAGCCACCAGGAAGACATAAATAAAAACCTCAATATTCCATCTCACACAGGTTAGAATAGCTATTATTCTCAAATTAAAAAAATAACAAATGCTGGTGAATGTAGAGAACAAGGTACCCTACTGCATTATTTGTGGGAATGTAGACCTATAGTATAGAGAATCATCAGATATATCAAAGTAGATCTATCATATTACCCATCCATCCCACTCCTGGGAATATACCCTGAAGAAATGAAATCAGCATATGAAATAATTATTTGTACCCCTATGTTTATAGCAGCACAATTTACAATAGCTAAGATTTGGAATACACCAGATGTCCTTCCAACAGATGACTGGATAAAAAAAATTTAGTATATATACACAATGAAATACTCCTCATCCATAAAAAAGAATGAAATTCTGTACTTTGCAACAAAATGTATGCAACTGGAGACCATTATTCTTAGCTAACTAAGCCAGATCATATATTACATGTTTTTTTATTTGTGGTAGCTAATATATAGAGTAGAAAGCACTTAACATTTGAATTGTAGATGATTTTTTTCACATGAAGCTTACTTAAGCTGTAATTATGTGTTTTTTAAAACAAATCATAATAATGACTATAATTCATATTCCTTACAGGTAGTTAAATTTTTAAAGTAGCATCGAGTCATTCTACAAATATTTTGTTTAAAAGTAAAATAAAAAATCCAAAAGATGAAAGGAATAAAAGAAAGAAAAAAAGAAGGAAAGAAGGAAGGAAGAGAGAGAGGGGGAGGAAAGGAGATGGAGGAAGGAGAGGGAGGGAGGTAAGGAGTGGGAGAGGAGAGGAAGATAAATATCATATTCTTAGAATTGTATCTATGAATTACATAGAATCTGTTCTCTTTGTATTTTATCACATTAACATGATAATTGATTAGAATTGTGTTGTAGTAATTATCATGCATTTGCTGTTACCCTGAGAATCTAATGTATTAATAAATCAATAAAAATAAAATAAATACAAAAATAAAAAAGAATAATTATATTCTAAAAAGTTCATACATAGGAACCAAAGACAAAATATTTCTCTTTCGCTGCTTGACTAGAAACCCTACTATTTGCTAACTTGTGGGATATTATCTCTAGGTTGGTGGGACAACTGCCCCATGATCTGGAAACCTTAGTGTAGACTTGAATCTAAAAGTAACATCTAAATTAGAACCCAGTCTTAACTAATCTGCAGTATTTCTCAGCCTTTGAAGGTTTGAATCCATGATAACCTAATAGTTTTCTATGACATCATGACAACTTACTTCAGCATTTAGCAAATTAAAACAACATTCATTATCTCACGATTTCTTTAGGCAGAGAGTTAGGTGTAGCATAGCTGCACGCCACTGACTCAGCATCACCTTTGATCTACAACCATGGATCAACCACGCTGTAGTGCTTTCAAAGGTCAACTGGGGGAGGATTTGCTTTCAAGCTTTCTCACATGGTAGGCAGACATCTAGTCCCCTTGAATGTTGACCTGAGACATCAGTTCCTCACCACGTAGGACTCACCATAGAACCTGACAACATGGCAGTTGGCTTTCTACAGGGCACATGAGTGAAAAAATAAGAGGCTTCCCATGATGGAAGCCGTAGTCTTTTTGTAACCAATACAAAAAAATGGTATCACATTACTTCTGCCAAATTCTGTTCAGTAGAAGGGAGGCAATTATTTCAGCTCACACTCAATGGGGGTGATTACACAACAGCCCACAGGAAGCAAGGATCATGTTTCTGTTATTACCTCTACAGCATCTTCTAATAATGCCTCAAAGTTTTTTTTTTTATTTTTTAAAATTTATTTATTTGTTTGAAAGAGCTACAGAGAGGCAGAGGCGGAGACAGAGAGAGAAAGAGGTCTTCTATTCACTGGTTCACTCCCCAGATGGCCGCAATGGCCAGAGCTGTGCCAACCTGAATCCAGGAGTCACATGTGGGCTCAGGGGCCCAAGGACTTGGGCTATCCTCCACTGCTTTCCCAGGCCACAGCAGAGAGCTGGATCTGAAGTGGAGCAGCTGGGACTCGAACTGGCATCCGTATGAGATGCCAGCATTGCAGGTGGAAGTTTTTACACACTATGCCACAGTGCCAGCCTCCCAAAGTTTTTTTTTTTTTTACCCTAATTTTTGGTAGAAGGCAGACTGGATATCTAATGCAAAAATCTCTTTAATTCCAAGTAAAAGTCAATTCCATAATATCAACTTGTAGTGTACTTGGAAGGACAAAAGATTGGATCTAGTCCCAGTGTATCTTCAGTTAGTCTGTCAGTTCTTTCAGAGAAAAATCCCACTAAACTGAAATCTGAAGAAACCAAAAGATCAGTAAGGCCAAGTTAAGAACCATTTTCCAAGAGGAAATTGCATGAGCAAAGTTTTAGACTCCCATAGTCTAGAGAATTCACGTAATACTATTTACATTCAAAAAAAATTTTTTTTTTTGACAGGCAGAGTGGACCGTGAGAGAGAGAGAGAGAGAGAGAGAGACAGAGAGAAAGGTCTTCCTTTTGCCGTTGGTTCACCCTCCAATGGCCACCGTGGCCGGCGCGTTGCGGCTGGCTCATCGTGCTGATCCAAAGCCAGGAACCAGGTGCTTCTTCTGGTCTCCCATGCGGGTGCAGGGCCCAAGCACTTGGGCCATCCTCCACTGCACTCCCGGGCCACAGCAGAGAGCTGGCCTGGAAGAGGGGAAACCGGGACAGAATCTGGTGCCCCAACCGGGACTAGAACCCGGTGTGCCTGTGCCGCAAGGCGGAGGATTAGCCTAGTGAGCCACGGCGCTGGCCATTCAATTTCTACTTTCAATTTTATATGCCAAGAGCATATAATTTTGAATGGTATTATTTCCCCCAATTTTCCTTCTGGGCATGCAGTGATATTCCAAGATCCACCACAAGATGTGTTTGATGCCCTGTGACTCCCTGACACCATTCAGCTTGGAGTTGACATGATAGATTGAGCACTCCTAGGACTGGATCTCTTAATGCTTTCTTCACAGCACTCCTCAGCACTGTGTCTAAATGCATGTAATTTAGATAGTGACTCCCAAGCACTATTACGAGTATAAGCCCAGTCACCCAATATTCATATTGCTTAAAAAAAAACCTGTTCACTACTATAAGCTTTAAAAATGAGTGTCAACATTACTGCAGGTTTCTGAGGAGGCAGCAGAATCTCAATAAATATCTGTTTCCAATCTCTCTTTGTCCATGAGGCTTTTCTCTACTTTTGGCATGTGCTAAACTCCTTGCCCCTTCTCTCTCATGCATATTATTCCATCTTCACCTCTCTGCATCACACTGAGTTTCTTTTGTGTAGTTACTCACGATATGCAAGACAATCTCAGATCTCAGAGTAGTTGATCTGGTCTCCTACTTCGATGGTGATTCTCATGATAATCAGGCATCAACTCCATTTTCAGATAAAATGTTCTATTGTTGTACAAAGAGCTATCATCAAGTAGCCATGTTTAGATTTTTGTTCTTTGTCTAAAACTCAAATGAGAATAAAATGAACAGGGAATCTTTTCATGAATAGTCTTAGAAATAACCAAATGGTTTTGAAAACGTGATAATTTATTCAAATAACCAGCCTTAACTTCTTCATGTCAGAAGTCCTAGGTTGTTGTGCCAGTGTTCCACCTCCAACAACTGAGTAATCAGATTTCAAAATATCAGAAATTTTCAATGTTAAAATTATATAGTTACATATAATAGCAACATTTTCTCCTTATTAACTACTATTTTGTTTTTGTGTGAGTGTTTTTAAAGAGTTTTGTTTATTTTCTTTAAAAGAATGCCAGAATGAGGGGGAGAGGCGGGGGGCGGGGAGAGAACGAGAGACCACACATACACACACACACACACAGTTATGTGATTTTTTGGAAAGTTCAATAGATATTTTAGGTGAAATTGTTGATGCAAGTTAAGTTACAGTTGAGTTTGGTAGAAAAAAAGAGATAAGAATGTATCCCTTGAAGTAGCTGCAAAATACTAAAATAAAGCTTGTCTTAGACTTGGCAGGACTAGGAGTGTGTGAGTGAATCTCTCCAGAGTACTTCTGGGGAAAACAGGACTCATAACGTGCCTGGTAATGCCATGGATTTGATTTCTACACACTTCCACAGCCCTGTGGATTTCTTTCAGGGGGTGAAAAGGCATAACTGATGTAAGGGAGATAAGGAGAGTCTGTGTCAGCTCTGAGTCTACACTGGCTCTTTGTTCAATAAACATTTGGTAATTTGATGAAAAATAAAAATAAAATAAAATGGAAAATACCAAAATAATTACACTTTGAATTTTGTTTCTCATTCTAAAGGGACCATACAGTGGAAACAGAAAACAACATGGAGCTAATCTGGATTATTATTACTTTTTTCTACTGGTCTGCATATGGATATATAAGGTAGTTTAGAGACTGGTTATTGACCAGGGTACTTAGTGGGGTTCAAACTTGAGGGATATTATTTGTATCCTAAACTTAGGGATGTTGTACAATGATCTTAAATTTACCCTGCTATGTCTTTCCAATTGTTTTTGGCTCATTTTCCTGCACTCACAGCAGCAGGTATTTGGGTGATAACAAAATCTAAAGTAATTCTAGGGAAATACGCCAATTGATTGAGAGAAGCAGAAGCCTTATGTATTTGCCTCAACACAACCTCTGTAATTCAGCTAAACTAATCAGGTACCAGCAGCAAGACTGTTACATACTGGGGAAATGGCACATCTTGATGCATAATTATCTGGATGTTTTAACTGAAATGGAATATATAGAGAAAATTTTGAAGGATAGGAGGGGTGTTACTGCAGTCTAAAAGCCTCCACTACCAAGAATAACTCAATAACAATAGAAATTTAAGCAAAATATTTAACTTACAAAATTTGACCATAAGATATGTAACTTGTGTTCATCAAAATTTACACCAATTAGGAGTCTACTCAACCTCAAACAGAAGAAAATCCATAAACTATGTCTTAAACAAGTAGTTTTTTCAAATAAAGTCAATAAATCATTCAGTGATGCCACCAGCTCCTCAGATTTCTTCCACCTGCTGTCTCTACCTCCTTAATGCCAGGTCTCTTGATGTATCTTTCATAATCAAGCATGAATTCCACATTCTGGCCTGGAAGGAAATAGGAACAGGGAAGTGGAAGGGGCAGCACCTATTTAGAGGAGAGGAGTACTCATTAAGAAAGTTCCACCAGATGCCCAGTTATAGCTCCTCAGTCAGTTCTGGGTCATGGTATCACCCACAGTTGCCAGAATGTCAGGAAACTGTGTTGGACAAATTTATATATCTCTGAAATTTTATTCCATAGCCATGACATCAACCCAGAAGCAGTGGACATAGATCAAGATACTGCACATTGTTCTCTGCTTTCCATCCCTCATTTATGTGAGCCATTTCCATCCTATTTGTACAAGGCATTTCTATCATTTTAATAATGCACTTCTGTCAGTTAGGATTTGGAGTCTTAGCACATGCAACAGTTATACATCACAATGGGTACCAGCATTTACCCTTCTATATATCTCCATAGCCTCCTTTATATTGATTTTTGTATTGTCAGAAATCTTCAGATCATAAATTTGTTTTCTATTTTCCTTTCTTTGCCTCTAAATTCTTCTTTTGTCTTCTGAGTACTATTTAGTGTGACCTACAGTTATGTCATACATAGGCAAGATCTGATGAAAAATTAGACTTTTCCCTCTTAAAATCATTACTGAATATTACAAAACACATATTTAAGATAAACATTTTTACTTTAAAATTTTTTATTATATACACGGAACATATTTCATGTATTTTATATATACAGTTTTAAGAACATAATTATACTTCCCACTGTACCTTTCCTGCCTCTCACTCTCACCCTCACTCTTGATTTACATTTTTCTCTTAATTTTTACAATGATATACTGTCAATTTACTTCAAAATCACAAGATTAGCCTGCCACTAAATACAGAATTCAACAGGTAATAAGTAGAAAAATTCCTCAGGAGTATAGAAATGGCTATAAGCAATAATCAAATCTGAAATTGTCACTTTCGCTAATATAGATTTATATATATTTTTTGTACTCTATATATTAGTTACCAGGTATCAGGGAAAATATATGAAATTTTCTTTTTGGGACTGGCTTATTTCACTAAACATGATGGCCTCTGAATTCTTACCTCTTTCATTTCTTACACTGTCCTTGGCAAATGAAAGTATCCCTTAAGTTATACAATGAAAATGAAATATTGGATTTCCGTAGCAGCTTGAGTAAAAATAACAAATGAAACTCTACTCAATGCCATGATGATCAGTTTTGTACATGCAGAAAGTAATTCTGGGAGCCAACTGCATTCTAATCTTTCAGACATTATGTCCAGTCAGGCTCTGATTGCTCAGCTCTCCTTTGTTGACCACATTGTCATTCTTTATCCCAATCCCTTTTGTTTTTCCTAGCTGTTTGAGCAATGACAGACATATTGAAGGTAGGGAATAAAGAAAAGAAATGCTAAAAAGATGACTCTGTCTGAATGTCAATGACCATTTCCAATCGCTGGAGACATAGTCATTCTGACCGCATTCGAAATTCTAGATTTAGTGTGGCCTCTGGCTGATGGAAATGGGGCTGCCAATTTTATCTGCCAATCTGAGGAGGAATTTCAGAAATAAGAATGATTTTTCCACTATCCAAATAATTGTGAAAAACTTGTAAATGATAAAATACATTTCACTTTGCCACTGGTGGAAATAAGAGTTCATATGATTACTGGAAACTGATAAGTATTTTAATATTGAGTTATATTTGATAGTAGAATACAAATTAGTTGGCAGAATATTCAATACTATATAGCATGTGTTAACATGGTGGAAATATAAAATAACTTTGTCTCAATCCATAGCTAATATTTTCATAAGAATCAGCCTTATTTATTTTTTATTTCTATTTTTTTAAAAAAGATTTATTTGAAAAGAGAGAGAAAAGGGGAAAGAGAGGGGAGAGAGAGAGAGAGAGAGAGAGAGAGAGAGAGACTCTTCCATCCACTGGTTCACTCCCCACATGGGCCCTAGGGCCAGGGCTGGGCCAGGCTGAAGCCAGGAGCTGGAAACTCCATCGTAGTCTTCCACGTGAGTGGTAGGGGCCCAAGCACTTGGACCATCTTCTGGTACTTTCCCAGTCACATTAGCAGAGATCGATCAGAAGTGGAGCAGCCAGGACTTGAACTGGAGCCCATACAGGATGCTGGTGTTGCAGGTGGTGATTTAACCCACTGTGCCACAACACTCACTCCAATCTCAATTTATTTAATCAGGAGTGGTTCACAGATAAAGAACCTAGAAATTACTGAGCTTGGCTGAAAACCACATTCTTCAAGAAATGTAATCTGTGCTCATTCAATCATTTGTTTGGCAAGCATTTGCTTGAACAACAACTGAAACTTCAATATTTATTGGAGCCTAACTTTGTAAATGTAGTAGGGGAAGAAAGTATTTCATAGCATAATCCATTCCAAATGGATTCCAAAACAGAGAGAATGGATATATTTGAGGGTTTCTATTACAATTACTTTCAACTGGGACAAAAGTAACATGTAAATACAGGCTTTTTCCATTTAATTTTGGTCAACTTCTGGAAAATGAATGAATGTATGGGTTTGTGGGTATGAAAGAATGCAGAGTATCATAAAGTATCAGTACAATTATTCATAACTGTTGTATTATTCCCATTGTCAATTGTCTTAAGCATTTCTTTTGGATATTTGGAAATAGAAATGATACCATTACAATAACTTGTACCTTGACTGAAGTTGACAGGGAGTCTTTATCTTCCTGACAATAATTTCCAATGGATAATGTCAGGAAATAAGCTGAATTAAGGAAAATGCCAGTAGTCTTCTCTTATAATTTCCCCTCAAGGCATAGGATATCATTTAATTTAGAAAGAAAATAAGTCTTCAGTAGCTTAAATAAAAACAGGTGAATATTAATTAGAATAGGGATGCCTATAAACTCCATATTGAAAGAGTAGGATTAAAATAATCTGAAATCGCTAATTTGATCTCCAGCCTTTAACTTGGTACCTCTTGAATAAAATACAAATACAGGAGGGTTGCTGCTGCCTCAAGCTGAAGCCCTTTACTTAGCCCATTGCTAACTGATTCCCCTTTCTATTGTGAAAAAAGGAGAAATCTGAATATAGAGGCAGATACACACAGGGATAATGCTGGGCAAACATTAAAGCAGATATAGGCTGAGTACCCACCAGTCCAGCTAGTCAATGATTTCTAGCAAAGTAGCAGATGCTAGAAGAGATACATGGAAGAGCCTCTCCCTCACAGCTCTCAGGAAGAGCCAACCCTGCTTATACCTTGATCTTGGTGATCCAGCTTCCAAAACTGTGAGAGAACATATTTCTGTTGTTTAAGGCACCTTATTTGTCATATTTTACTATGGAAACTGCAGCAAACAAATACTAGGGGTCTTCAAAAAATTGATGAGAAGTATGTGTTACGGAAAAATATGCATGGATTTTAGAATTTTTTTGAAACCAAAGTAATATCTTTTCATTCTGTTTCCTTTTTAAAAAAGATTTATTTATTTTGAAAGTCAGAGATACACGGAGAGAGGGACACACACAGACACACACACACACAGATCTTCCATTACCTCAATGGCCATCATTGGGCCACACCAAAGCCAGAAGGCAGGAGCTTCATCTGGGTCTACCACGTGGGTGGCAGGAACCCAGGGATTTAGGCCATCTTCTGCTATTTTCCCAGGTTATTAACAGGGAGCTGGATTGTAAATGGAGCATCTGGGACATAAACTGGTGCCCAAATGGGTTGCCAGCATTGAAAGTGACGCTTTACATCCTGTGTCTCAACCAGGTCTCTCCATTTGTTAAAACATTCTGAAGTACAAAAAGTGTGAGCTGCTTTCAATACCTGGTGTGTCTACCCTACAACAGTATGCCCACTGACAGAATGGAATTAAGAGTATGAATCCTGTGGCCAGCTTTGTGACATAATGAGTTACACTACAGCCTGCCAGGTAAGCATCCCATACAGGTGCTGGTTCAAGTCCCTGCTGCTCCTCTTCCCATTCCTGCAAATGCACCTGCTAAAGCAGTGGAAGATGGTCAATTCCTTGGGCCTCTGCACCCACAAGGGACACCTGGATGAGCCTCCTGGCTCCTGGCTTTGGCTTAACTCAGCCCCGGTTGTTGCAGACATTTAGCGGAGTGAGTCAGCAAATGGAAGCTCTCTTATTTCTCCTTTTCCCTCTGTCTCTGTAACTGCCTTGCACATAAATAAAATAAAATATTTTTTAAAAAGAATACAGATTCTATAATGATGTATAAATGAGAAAAACCCCGAACTTTTTATTTTCCCACTTTCCTCTTTTCCTTTCTTGTTTATAGATATTTATGACTGAGTAAATAATTGACTTGTTTATTTCTTCATATTTCCCAAGATTAGTTTCCTAATTATCAGATAACAAGACTTGAAATGGATTTTGTGCAGGAGATGCATAATGGTTTTTAGAAAACAGCAGTTATCTATTTTTGGTGATAAAATAGGATATTTAAATTATGAAAGAAAAAAGGTAGAATTCTACTGTTAGCCAATTCCCACACTCTCTGAAGATAATAGACAGCAGACACAGTATACAGAAACCAGACTGGTGGAATATAATATCTTGGAACATAAGACATTAATTAAAAGATGAAAAAGAATATGAGAGATTTCAGACAAGGTATGGAAAACAGAGGTTTCTGAATGAAAAGAAAGAATAAAAATGTAATAATCAATGGCACACAAGAAAAAGAAATAGAGACACTAATAAATAACTGAGGTGGGAGAAAGTGGTGTCCCACTTCATCTCAAGCAAATAAAACAAGCAGAGGGTGGACTAACCCACTACTGTCAGTCCCCAGTAACAGCTTGTAATTCACTTGAAAACTGAACATGTGAAAACAAATTAGCATAAATATATTAACAAACAACAACAACAAGGACAAAATATCTGCTAGATATTAAAACCCGGAATGAAACAACAAAGTTTAATGTATTTTTGAATTCATTATAAAATAGAAACATGAAATAATAGGATAGCTTCTGAATATATAAGTAGATTTCACAAGGATTAATATATTTACTAAAAATGGATAGAGAAAGGAAAAACCAGTAAGAATGTCAATTTTTCATAATTGATTAGCATTTTGAAACATAAGAAATTTTTTTTAACTTTTATTTAATGAATATAAATTTCCAAAGTACAGCTTATGGATTACAATGGCTTCCCCCCCATAACGTCCCTCCCACCCGCAACCCTCCCCTTTCCCACTCCCTCTCCCCTTCCATTCACATCAAGATTCATTTTCGATGCTCTTTATATACAGAAGATCAGTTTAGCATACATTAAGTAAAGATTTCAACAGTTTGCTCCCACACAGAAACATAAAGTGAAAAATACTGTTTGAGTACTAGTTATAGCATTAAATCACAATGTACAGTAACTAAGGACAAAGATCCTACATGAGGAGTAAGTGCACAGTGACTCTTGTTGACTTAACAAATTGACACTCTTGTTTATAGCCTCAGTAATCACCCTAGGCTCTTGTCATGAGCTGTCAAGGCTATGGAAGCCCCCTGGGTTCACTGACTCTGATCATATTTAGACAAGGCCATGGTCAAAGTGAAAGTTCTCTCCTCTCTTCAGAGAAAGGTACCATAAGAAATTGTTTTATACTGTTCATCAAAACGTACTTCATTTGAATGAGGGCAATGGAAGTAGACAGAGAGATTTGCTGTATTAAGTGTTGCTGCAGATCCAGCTCCATTACATGCTCGTGAGTGAAAAAGAGGTAGCTTTGTAGTTATCACTGGAAGTGGGAATTACAATTTATTGTTTCTGTTTGTGTTCTGAAGGAGAGTGAAATGTCAAAAAGCATCAAATTAGAGGATTAAATATAAAAATAGCAAAATATAGAAGAACTGGCAGGAAATAGTATGGTTATCAAATATAGGAAGGAATGATAAGGTTTTAAACTTTTAAATAATAATAGGAAGAATCAAAATGTTAATATACACAATTTTAAATGATCTTTACGATGAAAAATAGTAAAAAAACAATATGCATCACAACATGTTTACATCAGATATGACACAATTTAATATCTATAAAATATTAAGGATGTGCTCAAAGTTATGAGAAAAATATCAAGGCTACAAAAGATAAGCAGGCAAGAGACATGAATTGATGATTCCAAAGAGGAAGCACAGTTAGAAAATAATAATGTGAAATATTGTTCATATGATTTAATGATAGAAATGCAAAACACAGCAACCATAAACAATTTTTATTTTTTTAAATCAGAACACCCTGTGCTGATAAATTTGGGTTATAACTGATATGTAGATTTTAAACTTGGTTAACATAATTTAAAAGTAAATTAAATGGGTTGACAATAGGCATTTCTCACACTTCAAAAATACAACTGATGACTTTTCTGAGAATTTACTTATGGAATAAGTGGAAAATAAAAATACAAGTATTTTTTAGCCTGATGAAAGTGAGTTATAGTGTCATGTGAACTGCATCTATATTAGTACACTTAGTGCTCTGGAGAGCAAATGATATGATTAAACGGAGAGCATATCAGAACATGCTGGTCATGGTGGCATACAACAACACTGGTTTATGTTTGGAATTTTTGCAACTTTACAGTCATGCATGTTGGGATAAATCATTTAATTTCTGTGAAAAACAGGGATAAGGGCTGGCTATTTTATTTCAGAGACCAGGGTAATCATCAGAGTGAGGCCACTGCAAAACCCAGAATCTTCTGCATTTTATGAATATTGGGTTAAATCTTAAGATTGCACTGAGACGGCTGATGTCCCAGCACTCCTTTTCTTGACTCTTCTATTGGTCGAAATTTGAGTTCCTAGGGAGTCAATCCTTCCCTGAAGTGGAAGATTCATATGCTTGCTGAAGTTTAAAACCCTTTTGGAGGGTACTTCAACAAGATTTCCAGCTCGAGGGCTGGTAAATCAGAGGCTTTATGTCCTGAGTCACTACAGGTTTAGATTACAGGTGAAAATGAATTAAGGGTTTTTCTCATCTAACGTAGCTCCCGTAGGTTGCTTTGTATGCCTAGAGAAATCTGAGCAACTTAATCAAGCTGCTAAAGTGGCTGAAGCAGCTTTGTCTAGAACGTTTCATGCCTATTTCTACTCAGGTTAGACCACTCTCATGAATCCTGTTAGTTGTTAGTAACCCTTAAGTGTTTCATTTAAAAATATGTATTTATTTAATTTCATCTTATTTGAAAGGGGGATATTTCATTTACTGGTTCAGTCCCAAAATGTCTGCAACAGTCAGGGCTAGGCCAGGCTGAGGTCGGGGACCTGGAACTCAGTCCAGGTGCCTCACATGTGTGGCAGGAACCCGAGTACTTGAACCATTACTATTGTTTCCCAGAACGCGCATTAGTAGGAAGCTCAGACTGGAAGAGTAGCTGGGACCCAAACACAGGCACACCAACCTGGGAGGCAGTCATCCCAAGGCATCTTAACTACTGTGTCAAACACTCACCCGAAATGCTTCTTTTTGATGGCTAAAATATCATTGCAGAAAGCACCTATCCCAAATTATTTCTGCTATATGACTATTTCTCACTTATTTACTAGTTCAGTGGGAGGCATTTGTTTTTTATAGAAAATTTTTATTTAATAAATATAAATTTCCAAAGTACAATTTTTGGATTATAGTGATTCTTCCTCCCATAAACATCCTCCCATCCGCAAACCATCAGTGGGAGACATTTGTAAAGTCATTAAGCAGAGATCTTAGAAACTGATTATGACTGACTTTCAACATATCTGTAGTCATAGAAGATAACTATAAACTACAGATTTTTTTGAAATTGCATTGCCCTTCTCTTTGAAGTAAAATGGTACAAATTGACTTTCACTACAGGTTGCTTCTCCCTCTTCCTAATACTGTTTTAGTGACCTTTCCAATAAAAAATGATTTTTTTTTTAGTTTTTATAACCTCTTTAATGGTTATTTGGATAATCATAATACTTTGCACTAGTATGCTCTCAATAAATGTGTAGCTCTCTGGGGCCAGCACTGTGGTATAGTGGGTTAAGCCTTTGCCTTCAGCGCTGGCATCCCATTTGGGCACCAGTTCATATCCCAGCTGCTCCTCTTCTGATCCAGTTCTCTTCTATGGCCTGGGAAAGCAGTAGCAAGTGACCCAAATCTTTGGGCCTCTGCACCCACGTGGGAAGACCTGGAGGAAGCTCCTGGCTCCCAGTTTCAGATTTGCTCAGCTTCAGTCATTGAGGCCATCTGGGGAGCGAAGCAGCACATGGAAGACCTTTCTCTTTGTCTCTCCCTTTCTCTGGCTGTAACTCTACTTCTCAAATAAATAAATACTTTTAAAAATATGTAGTTTCAAGATATAATGATAATAAATCTTGGGGTGGGCATTTGGTATGGCATTGAAGACAGTGATTGGGGCATCTGCATCCCATATCAGAGTGCTTGTTCTGAGTCCAGGCTCCTCTGCCTCTTAACTAGTTTCCTGCTAGTGTGCACCCTAGGGGGAAGTAGGATGATGGCTCAAGTACTTGGGTCCTTATCACTCTTGAGGGATACCTGAATTGGGTTCCAAGTTCCTGGCTTTGGCCTGGCCTAGCCCTGATATTGTGGCCACTTGGGGAAGGAACCAGCAGTATATAGAAGATGCCTCTCCCTCTCCCTCAACCCTGCCTTTAAATGAAAAATAAATAAAAATAAAAAAAAATTTAATGAAATAATTAAATGTTTCAAAAAAGCATGTCTTTTTCCATAGAATTTGGGTAATCCTTATATATTATAAACAAGGGGCCGGCACAGTGCTGTGGCTCATTTGGTTAATCCTCTGCCTCTGGCACAGGCATCCAATATGGCACCAGGTTCTAGTCCTGGTTGCTCCTCTTCAAATCCAGCTCCCTACTGTGGCCCGGGAAGGCAGTGGAGGATGGCCCAAGTGCTTGGGCCCCTGCACCTGCATGGGAGACCAGGAGGAAGCACCTGACTCCTGGCTTCGGATCGGCGTAGCTCCGACTTTAGCTGCCATTTGGGGGATGAACCAACAGAAGGAAGACCTTTCTCTCTGTCTCTCTCTCTCACTGTCTAACTCTATCTGTCAAATAATAAAGAAAAAATATATTATAAACTATTAATTATTTCATTTAATGGATAAATTTGATGAAAATTTTATATGCCGACAGGATTTAACAATATTGCTACATATTCATATAAAATCTATTCTTGTACATTTAAGTGTGTATGCTTGTAGATATTTGGTTGAGAATGTTTGTAGAATAAATTTCTAGAACTAGAAACCCCCCATTGAGTTATGTGTGTATGAGTTTTATTGGACGGATGTGGCCAAGTTGCCCTGTAAAATGTGATGCCAATTGTTTACACCACGAACAGGTATTTGTTAGCTATCATTTTCTTTGTTCTTTGTTAATTTGCCATGGGATGCGTTTTTTATTTTAATTGATATTTATAATTTCTTCATTTGTTAAGGAAATTAGCAATTTGTATTTGGTTGCACATATTGTCCAGGCTTTTGACTTTGTGAATGGTAATTTTTTTTCTAGTGGAAAGTTTTCATTTTCATGTGATCAAATTTACCAACTTTTTTTTCTGTATGATTTCAAGCTATTAGTCTTTAAAGATTACATTTGTGCCCTGATAGGAAAGGAATTCTGTACTCAAAGATGATCTGAGTGCGAGTGTATTCCTCTGGTACTTACATTTATTGCTTGTTTCTAATATCCAAATCTTTGCTTCCTTTAGAATTTATGTTTCAGTGCAAGAGGATGAGTTGAATCCAGGTTATTCCCTTTGAAGCTAGTGGTTTAGTATCATTTATTGCCCTTTGATGGGAAATATTAGCTGTATAATATGCCAGATTTCCATCGATTTTTTGTGCGTAACTCTAATGTTGTGTTTTGCACCCTGCAGCTCTGCTGTAGTCTCTCTCCAGCACTCTGCTGCTTTAATCACTGTAAGGTGTTTTAGCACCTGGCAAGGTCCATTCCTATTCTTTACTGATAATATGTGTGTATGGGGGGGGGATGATGGGGTATTATGAAAGCTATAAGGAGTTTTCCAGGTTATTTAACTGTAAATCTTGAAATCTGGTCCTTATTTTGAATGGAACTACTTTTGATCACGAGTTTCTTAATGTCTTTTGTGATGACACACTTCAGATGTTTCATTTTTTCTTACAATATTGTGTGTGTGTGAGTGTATGTGTGTGTGTATCTGTTTGTAATCCATTTTTGAAAACTGAGTCTGAAATATTAGGACTGCTTTTGTCTATAAAACCTTGGGCCCCTGGGACGCAATTAAATGGTTGACATCAAAGAAAACTATACTTCCAGTGTTCACCTGAATATAATCTTTTCCTACAATGGAGGGAATACTGAGGAATGTCCACATTCTGGCTATGTCAGGGTATAAGAACAACACCCATGTTATCAATTTTCCATCCTGAGAAAGTAGCACTATAATTTTTCAGAGTATTATATAAAGCACAAGCTAGTTGGTGCTACATTATCAAGAGCTCCAATAATCATATTAATTAATACACTTATACAAGTGACTCTAAAATATATCCAGGAATCATTGATATATTCTTGCTGCATTTTACCAATTCTTGAAGACCAAATTTGAAGCCAGCCATCCCCTCTTCTCTTTTCTAAAACAATCTATGTTTCCTTTAGTCAGACCTGATATTCCTCTCCTGTCTATTACAGTTCTTACTTCTGCCTAGTGTTCTACAATCTGTCTCCTCCTTTGATGATGAAAGATTTAAGCTGAGCTCTCCATAAGGACTTGTTCATAATACTCATTCATTAAATCATCTTCTGATTGAATGGAGCTTAAAAACCTCTAGGGGTCTGAAAATTTTACCAAAACTATTGTACTGACTTTTCTGTCAAGGCTTACTACAATCTTAGAAAAATGGTTTCCTCACTGTTCTGGAAGCCAGAAGTCTCAAAGCAGGATAAGCTGGTGAAAATCCAGTTTGACTGCCCTCTTTCTGAAGGCCCCAAGGGAGAGCCTCTCCTTTCCTCTTCTGCTTTGATGACTGTCAACATTCCTTTGTGTGACTATGCATCGTGCCAGTGTCTGCCACTGTTCTCACATTGCCTTCTCTCTGTGTGTACTCCCTTAGTGCCTCTTTTTGTGAGGACTCCTTTTGCATTTTGGTTCCCACCCATATGGCTCAAGAAAAGATCCCTAACTCATTCATATCTGCAAAGACCCCTTTTCCATTCACAGGAATTGGAAGTTTGGAAACAGTATTTTTGGGGATACTATACAATTAAATATAGGTAAGTTGCCTCTTATCCAAGGAACCATGTAACAGGGAATCTAAACTTTTCTTTCAGACTGTTTCTCTTTTTGAAGAAGTCCAGGGAAAAGTATAGTCCCTATTGACAAGTTTGTTAGTAAGAAATGAAGAATATCTATATATCTGTCTGTCTGTCTATCTATTTATCTATCTATCATCTATCATCTATCTATCTCAAGTTAAATTTGTTGAGATATATTTATACATACAATAAAATGCATGCTTTTAAATATTTTGATGAAGTTTGATGCATTTCTATGTCTACGTAACCACCACTATAATAAATATACCCCAAATTTTTGTCAGTCCACAGAGGGCCACTGTATTTATTTCCAGTTCATCTTCTTTTCCTCCTTGGCTCCAGTTGACCACTAATCCACTTTTTGCCATTATAGATTAGATTTGTTTTATAGAGTTTCATATAAATGTAATCCATTCCCAAATTTCTTTGTGATTTGGCCATGCTTTAGATTACTCCTTTTTATTACTGAGCAGCATTTTTCTTCACCTGTTCCTCTGTTGGTGGACATTTGGATGTTTCTAGTTTGATACTCTTATTAACAAATTTACTTTGAACATTACTCTACAATTTTCTTTTCTTTCTTTATTTATTTTTATTTTTTATTTTTTTGACAGACAGAGTGGACAGTGAGAGAGAGAGAGAGAGAGAAAGGTCTTCCTTTGCTGTTGGTTCACCCTCCAATGGCCGCCGCGGCAGGCGTGCTGCGGCCAGCGCACCACGCTGATCCGATGGCAGGAGCCAGGTACTTCTCCTGGTCTCCCATGGGGTGCAGGGCCCAAGGACTTGGGCCATCCTCCACTGCACTCCCTGGCCACAGCAGAGAGCTGGCCTGGAAGAGGGGCAACCGGGACAGAATCCAGCACCCCGACCGGGACTAGAACCCAGTGTGCTGGCGCCACAAGGTGGAGGATTAGCCTAGTGAGCCGCGGTGCCGGCCACTCTACAATGTTCTTATCTGGACATATGCTTGTCAGTTTTTTTGGCTTTTCTTCCTTAGACTCTTTTTAAAATTATTTGATTATTTTTTATTTTTTGACAGGCAGAGTGGACAGTGAGAGAGAGAGACAGAGAGAAAGGTCTTCCTTTGTCGTTGGTTCACCCTCCAATGGCCGCCATGGCTGATCCGATGGCAGGAGCCAGGTGCTTCTCCTGGTCTCCCATGGGGTGCAGGGCCCAAGGACTTGGGCCATCCTCCACTGCACTCCCTGGCCACAGCAGAGAGCTGGCCTGGAAGAGGGGCAACCAGGACAGAATCCGCCTCAAGGCAGAGGATTAGCCTAGTGAGCCGCAGCGCCGGCCTCTTCCTTAGACTCTTAGAATCCATCTCCCCATTTCATTTTCTATAGTTTGAAGGAATCATGCTCTGAAATAGACAGGCATGGACAATCTTACAAGCAATAAGTTATTGACAATCTTTGTAGGACTGCATGCCTTTCTTGACTTTATTACAGAGATAGAGACAGCAGCCACTTCAAAGAATCCTGCTTCACTCTCAGTAAGGATTTCATTATTCCAACTAACCAAGTAAACCGTAGTTCCATTGAGAAAACAAAAGAAACTGGAAGTGATGTGAGAGCTCGGAAGTATAAGCAAGCAATTACCTGACTGAATCACAGAAAAGGTGAACTTTAATGGGGGATTGCTTGGGAAATTAAACTGTAGGGAAACAAACATGTGAATCTAACTTCAGATGTAACCAACTTTCTAAACTACACAAAGTTCTGGCTCAATTAGAATAGTTAGTTCCTCTGTTGCCACAGAAGGCTTAGAAGAGCCCCTAGAC
This sequence comes from Oryctolagus cuniculus, assembly GCF_964237555.1. Classification (NCBI taxonomy): domain Eukaryota; kingdom Metazoa; phylum Chordata; class Mammalia; order Lagomorpha; family Leporidae; genus Oryctolagus; species Oryctolagus cuniculus. The sequence goes on along the minus strand of NC_091435.1, from coordinate 155,194,135 downwards.
AAATAGAAATAATACAGAACCATCAACCAATCACGTGCTTGATTCCTTTTTCATGATACAAGTGATCTGATGAATATTTTGAATCTCAACAGTCAATAAAATCACACATAGGTTGCTTCTCAATGCTTAAGAGAATATCTGAGCCTAATCCTAGCCTACCTCTTAACTTACGTTCTAACCTCAAGAAAGATACTGAATGCATTAAGGTCTCCGTGAGAGGAGGAAGGTAGGACTGAATTTTATAGCTGCTATGGCAACAGGTGCTGTTTACATCTGACATTTTTATTCTTGGAGAAAATCTACTCAGTAGTAGAAATGAGGACAGAGCAGAAGGGGGAAGTAAAACATGTAGTCCCAAGACCTTCTGGTCTAACCTCTGTGCAGAGGATTCAATAGCAATAAAATCAGAATTCCCAGTTCAGGGACTTCTCATTCCCATGATTAATTATACCTGCATACCAAGTTACAGCTAAGAAATTTTGAGGTACTCTAAATCACAGTGTTAACCAATTCTTCCCTGAGAGATAAAAGACAGAAGGTTATATTAAATATAAACACCAAGTGGCCGGCGCCGCGGCTCACTAGGCTAATCCTCCGCCTTGCGGCGCCGGCACACCGGGTTCTAGTCCCGGTCGGGGCGCCGGATTCTGTCCCGGTTGCCCCTCTTCCAGGCCAGCCCTCTGCTGTGGCCAGGGAGTGCAGTGGAGGATGGCCCAGGTGCTTGGGCCCTGCACCCCATGGGAGACCAGGAAAAGCACCTGGCTCCTGGCTCCTGCCATCGGATCAGCGCGGTGCGCCGGCCGCAGCGCGCCGGCCGCGGCGGCCATTGGAGGGTGAACCAACGGCAAAGGAAGACCTTTCTCTCTGTCTCTCTCTCTCACTGTCCACTCTGCCTGTCAAAAAAAAAAAAAAAAAAAAAAAAAAAAAAAAAAATATAAACACCAAGTAACTTACTATGCTCCCAATAGCAACATATTTAGTCAGAAGAGATAATATCACTGTCTCAACAGTCTACTAATCAAATTTAAAAGAAAAAAAAAACAACTTGGGTTTTGAGAAATATACTATAATTACTCAATAACTGTTTAAATTTATAACAAGGTAAATAAAAATTGTTATTAATTTCTTTGTTTTGAATGATTTTGTTTAAAAAACTCAATGCTTTCCTCCAATGTTTTCCTTTTTTCACTTCCCATCTCTTTCCCTCCTTCATTTTCTTCCACTGCTTTCAAGTATGGCTGAATTCTGGGTTCAAAACTGCTTTCAGGTTCTTGGGAAATTCTGTGATTCTACGCAGGCCATTCTGGAGGTTGATAATCATCCCTTAGTCCACTCAGCTGACTCAGAACCTGAAACATGTGCAGAACCTAGAAAGATTGGCTGTGCATTACCCAGCCACAAGTCTATACTCCAAATTACAAGTAGCCTTATAGACTTCAGTAATCCCTGACTTCCATGGGACAACCCATTATTTTTTTAAAAGCCTTTTACTATAATGTAAATTTAAAATATGTTATTAAAAAAAAGGGTAGGAGGAAGGAGGGTGGGTAAGATGGAGGGAGGAAGGAGAATATCACTACATTTTTAGACTTGTTATCTACAAATCATATTGAATCTATTAAAATTAATTAAAATTAAAAATAAAAAAAGATTATTTATTTCAAAAGCCAGTGTTACAGAGAGAAAGAGATCTTCCTTCAGCTTGTTCACCCCCACAATGGTAACAATGGCCAACGCTGGGGCAGTCAAAGCCAGGAGCCAGGAGGTCCATCTGGGTTTCCCTGGTGGATGGTAGGGACACAAACTCTTGGGCCACTTTCAGCTTCTTGAGCTGGATTTGAAGTGGAGCTTCCAGGACACAAATCTGCCCCCATATGAAATGTCAGCGCAATGCTGGCCCTGTGGTTCCATTATATTATGAAGCAGTAAACATGGCAAATACAGAGACAAAGTGCATATTGGCTTGGTGTTAACAAGATGTCTTAAAGATACAGTTTCTATGTTACCAGAATTCTGATTTCAGTCTCTTATTCACTATTTCATTAATTCACTCCTTTAAGGATAGTCTTTTAGTAACTTCTATGATTTCTATGGATACAACGGTGAGCCAAACAAGAATTTGCAGTCTGATGAGGACAGAGATGTTAATCAAGTAAGTACTTCTCATTTTTAATTTAAACTCTATTAAAGAGCTGGGACCTGAAGGTTGCATTGTATATGTATCTTATTAAGATGTTCCATTTCACATTAAAATGGTAATGGGAGCTAGTTTCACACAGGTTGTGAAAAATAAGTAATTTACAGGGATAAAGAATAATGACAGACGATAGTGCCTGACTTTTCACATAGAAACTTTCTGAGGAGAGAATTCCATTGGTTCTTGCTTCCTTTAAGAAATGATTTGGGGAGGGGCACAGTCTTGTTGCTCAACAAGCTAAGCTGCTGGCTGCAATGCCAGCATCTGCTATTGGAGCACTGATTCGAGTCTCGGTTCCTTTGCTTCTGCTCCAGCTCCCTGCTAAGGTGCCTGGAAATGCAGCAGAGGATGGCTCAAGCATTTGGGCACCTGCCACACATGGGGGAGACCAAGATGGAACTCCACAGGCTCCTGCTTTTAGCCTGGCCCAGTCCTCGCTGTTGTGGCCATTTGGGGAGTGAACCAGTGGATGTAAGATCTCGCTCCCTCTCTTTCTCTCTCTCCTCCTTATAATTTTACCTTACAAATAAATAAATAAATCTTTGAAAAGGACTTAAAGCTTGAAACATTGTCCTTCCCATAAGAAAGAAATTTGTGCCTTGTAAGTGAGAAATCCTTGAAAATACATATGGAATTCTTTTTTTTTTTAGCATTTATTTATTTATTTGAAAGGCAGAGTTACAGAGAGAGAGAAAGAGAGAGGAAGTGAGAAAGAGAGAGGTCCTCTATCCACTGGTTCACTCCCCAAATGGCTGCAATGGCTGGAGCTGGACCAATCTGAAGCCAGGAATCAGGAGCCTCCTCCAGGTCTCCCACATGGGTATATGGGTCCAAGGACCTAGGCCATCCTCTGCTGCTTTCCTAGGCCATAGAAGAGAGCTGGACTGGAAGTGGAGCAACCAGGACATGAACTGGCACCTACATGGGATGCCAGCACTGCAGGCAGTGGCTTCACCAACTATGCCACGGTGCTTAACCACAGAATTCTTGAAGAGAATGATGAAAGTATATCCTGGGTTGGGTTATAAACTAGTCTGGAGGTCAGGAAATCAGCAACAGGCTTCTGGCTGGTTCAACAGGCTCCTCTCTTGTTCTCAAGTGAACACAGTACCTGTTGAGTCTCAGTCTAGAGGCATCAATAACGTGGAAAAACATTCAAATTGTAGTGCCCAAAATGCAATTCCATTTAGAATTGGAGGCCATTTTACCTAGTATAGAGGGAAACCAGAGATTATTAGAAAAATGAGTAAACACAATCCAAGAATACAGGTTTTTTGGAAACAAAGACAAGGTGATAACATACAGCTTAGGTGGTGTCAGAGCAGGTCTGTGATGTGTTCTTCTGATTCCCTACTTCATGCGAACTCATCAAGGGGGAATAAACTATAAACCTAGAAGAGGGCACACATCCAGAAATAAAGCTTTTCAGATGGCATCTGATTTGCAATCTGCATTAGTGATCTTTGGATATACTTTATGGATGCTATAAGAGTTTACAGCACTCGGTAAAGGCAGATAAGCTAATGTACTTGTTTGCAGACCTGCCTGAGGCCAATGTTCCCATTAACTTGGGAATTAATATCACCATGACCCATGTCCCAGCACTCCCACAGCCTTGGGATGATACCTGATATCTTTTTTTCAACTTATCTTTTAATTTCAATTTCCCATGAACTTTATTTTAATGAAAGTCAAGCAGAGCTCCCATATGCTGGTTCACTCCCCAAACCTCTCAATTACCAGGGTTGGAGGCAGGAACTGGGAATTCGATCCTAGTATACTGCGTGGGTAGCAGTGACTCAGCTCTGTGAGATTCACTGTTGCCACCCACGGTCTGCATTGGCAAAAAGTCAGACTCTGAAACCAGAGCTGAGAATTCAGCTCAGCCACTCTGATATGGGACCTGGGTGTCTTTAACATCATCTTAGCCAATAAGCCAACTGCCTGCTCTGATACCTGACAGCTAACATGATGAAGCACTACTGCAGGACAACACTGAAAGAAATTGCCACACCATCCAAGAAAGAACTTTGGAGGAATTCTTAGGTTTTAATCATTTTTAAAAAATATTATCAGCTCATTTTAGGTTTTGTCAAGGTGGACAAATAGCTTATTAGTCAAGAAAAATAGTCTTATATCTCTCATGTATATCAGAAAGAGTATGGAAGCAATACTAGGAAGGGGTGATAGGTAGGAGGATTTAAGAGATATTGATCACCTATGGTGTGACAAACACTGTGCTTGTGCTTTGTCCCTATGAGTGTCATCTCATTCAATTATCAAAACACATTGCTGCTCCTTTTTTGTTCATCTGTTACGAAACTGAGCATCAGAGATGTTATGAACCTTTCTCAAATGTCGATGATAGAAACAGAATTTGAACCTAAGAATGCAGACTTCAAAATCCACTCCTTTTCTAACCCTTCCAGGAGGCAAGAGAGAATATTTGAGAAAGAGTCTAAGATTCTGAATTTGGATGAATTCTGGGATCATAATGTGTTTTGCATGGTACAAAACTGGCTCAGAGACCATTGAATCAAGGGATATAAGAGGCTGATATCAAATACAGAATGTTAGTATAGAAACAGGTAGCCTTGGAATCTATAAGCACTATTTAATGTACCAGACTTGAAAAACATTTTATATATCCACAAAAGATCAAGAAGAAAGGATGTTGAGTTTAGTGACCCGAGGCATGAACCCTTTGGCTGGATTCTATTCTTGGCTCTTCCATTTACATGTCACATGGCCTCTCTCAGATTTCCTTATGCATATATGGAGCTAATAATACTGTAATTATTGGAAATGAGATGGAAACTAGTAGTAATCAGCATAAGATGGACAGTAGAACCATCTGCAGTAGGCTTGGAAATAATGCAAGCCAATCAGTATGATCAGAGAGTTGTGAATCTTGAGAAGCAATTTTAGGAAATAAAAAACAAATCAATTGCATTGTACAAAGACAGTCTGGATGAAAGAACAGAAAATTCACAAGTGCTTTCCATTCCTGCCCAAAAGAGAGAACATTGTTTTTAGTCCTTAGATTAAGAGCTCTTAAAATATGGATGAAATAGCTCTTACGGCCACAAATTCTTTTCTACCTGTGTAATGCCTATGGCATAACCATGAAGTTATTTCTTTTTTAAAAAATTTTTTCTAGTTAATGTTTATGCTGAGAAGTGATGTATTGACTTCTTCAAATTTGAAGGGCATGCTTCCACATTCTTATTGTGTTAGTTATCTATTGCAGTATAACACACTATCCCTAAACATAGTGAATAACACAAAATGTATTTATTATTTCCCAGGGTGTATGGGTCTTGAGTTTGAGCACAGCTGGAATGGGTCTTCTCTCAGGGTTTTCTGCAAGGCTTCAATGAATCTGTAAATAGGGAGCCTATTGTACAATATGACAGCAATTAACATTAGTGCTCTGTGTATTTGAAAATTGTGCAGACTAGACGTTGTATCCTCACCACAAACAAAAGAGGCATGTGTGAGGTAATACATATGTTCACTAGCTTGATTTAGTCATTCCCACAATGTATACATATTTCAAGACATTAATGCTGTATGTCAAAAACACAAGGATTTGGTCTTCAAGGAGTTCATGGAGAATGCTTATTATGAAAAAACAATACAAGGATATAAAAAGTTCATCAAAATAAGCATCTTTTAAATCTAGTTTCTACAAACTGAATACCATTGTATATATAGATTTTAGTTATCAATTTAAAAATAAGTGAAAGAGACAGGTACTGCAAAGCTTAATTCAAGGGTCAGCTAAGGTAGGATCAGCTTCAGCTCATGAAACCGTTGTTGATTACACTCATCTCTCTGCTGTTTCTTGGGCTGGAGGCCTCAATTTCTTGTAGGGTGGTGGCTAGAGGATGCTTTTAGCTACTGGCCTGGGGTACCTTCCATCACCATAAGTCAGCTAGGAGATCCTCACAGAAACAAGAAATCCACAGTCTTTTATTACCTAATTCAGCAGGTGGTATCTTACCACTTTTTCCATATTCTATTTGTTAGAAAAAAGTCTCTAGGTCCAGGCCACATTCAAGGGACATGGATTGCACAGGAGCATGAACACCGGGAGACAGGGACCATCGGGACAGTGTCAGAAGCTGCCTGTCACTCTTCTCCATCTATGAGCTACCGTAGCAGAAGCAGGAGTTCATCACAACTATTGAAAACCAATATAGATAATTACTTAGAAAAAAATATGAGGTATCCTTTATGCTATCAAATATCCTTTCTGTAAATAAAAAAATGCAACTGTTTGTTCTTCAACCAATGAATCACAGAAAGCGACTAACACTTTCTTTTATTTGGGGCAATAGAAAAGCAACTACACTATAGCTTTCCTCTCACTGTTGCCTCAGATGTGGTCTTGTCTTTGTACAATCTGCTTCGGAGCAGGCCCAAGTGAGTAGTGCAAGCCAAGATCTCCTGACATGTGGTTTTCAAAGTATATTTACACTGTGTGTGGGTCAACAACCTTGATATTTGGCAGAGGTCTCTGAGCTGATGATGGAAATATTTTATCACACATTTAAGTCAATACTCTTGTGCTAATATTTCAACTTAGAGAATAAGGATGCCTTGAGGACAGGGTACAAGAGGGGAACAAGGAAGAGGTGAGAGGAGGGAAAGAAAAGAAAGGCATAGAATTTTTTTAATCCTTTAGCTTTATAAATAATAAGGACTTGGTTTAAAACAAAAAGAAGAAAGAAAACTCCATGATCAGCAATTCTAAGAATTTAGGGCCTCCATAAAAAAATTCATGTTTAACTCAAAATGGTTCAAATGGGACAAAGAGGGTCATGTTTAACTTGTGACTGGTTTAATGAGAGGCTGAGAAGAAAAGTGTCTGCCTGTCTTGAATGTCTGTTTGTGAATGCCTTGCCATTTTGGTTTGGACAGAGCGATAGAATCCTTTGTGTGTATCTCTGTCCTATTTACCACCAGCAGGGTTAGTTTACAGCTATTGAATTTGGGCAATTCAGAAACTTTAAGCCTTAAGAAAAGATGCCACTTCCTTAAGCTTCCATTTCTTAAGAAATAAGGACGTTAATGTTAAGTATTTAGGTTATTTATTTGCTGAATAATCAATGCTCTGAGGTATGCAAATCCTCAAAATGTCCCTCAAAGAGGGCTACATTAAGAAAAGGGGTTAATCATGTAAAGAGATTATGTGGAATGTGCTGAGTGGAAAGCCTTCTTGTCTCTGGGAAACAGTTTGGAACACAGATAATGCACAACACCAAATTCTGCTTTCATTCTGCCTCTGCTGCACATTTGATGCAAGATTTTTAAAGCCATTTTAATTATTGGCTATAAATACTAATTGTGTCATGACGAACATTATGATGACCAGTCTTTTACTAATCCTTTTATTAATGGCCATTGTTTAGATTATAAGATCTATCAGTCACTGACTTCCTTTGAAGATTTAATTTTATTTATTTGAAAGGCAGAGTGATACAAAGAGAGAGGAGATAGAAAGAGAGATTTTCTGTCTGCTGGTTCACTCCCCAAGGTGTTGCAACATCCAGGGCTGGGTAAGGTCACACCAAGAGCCAGGAACTCCATCCAGAGTGGGTGGCAGGGGCCCAACTTCTTGGCCATCACCTACTATCTTCCCAGGTGCATTAGCAGGGTGCTGGATTGGAAACAGAGCATCTGGGACTCTAATATGTGATGCTGGCAGTATCGGCTTAACCCACTGCATCACAATGCCAACCACATTTGTCAAACAGCCATTTTGCATCTTTCTCAAATGTTGTTTGTGGATAGAAAGCTATTGAAAGACTTTGGCTGCCTTGGAAAGCCCTTCAACCTGAAAATACATACAAACAATAAGCCCAAAATTAAGATGTAATGTAGAATTAAGAGCAAGGATGCTGCAGCCAAAATAACTGGATTTAAATCCAGCTTAGCTACTTACTGGAAGTATGGCTTCGGGTATCTTATTTAATTTATTTTATCCTCAATTTCCTCAGTTATGAAATGAAGATGATAATAGTGACTACCTGATAAGATTATTATTAGGACAAAATGAATTGATACATAATTTTGAGCATAAATATTCATTAAATAATAGCTATTATCATTTCATTCCAGTTTCATCTCCTTGTCTAATCTTGCTGCAATAACCTCATTGATAAAATAAGCTTAATATTATATGGTCTAAAAGTGTAATAGACTTATAAAGACTCAAAATAAAGCACTTTTAAGGGGCTGTACAAATGCATCTACTTATTAATAAGATTTGTTTCCTAAGTTAAGCTTAGGACAGAATTAAGTACAAATTTATAATATCCATGGGAATCTTAGAGAGTCCTAACAACACTGTGGAGTTGTGCAGAGTGGGATCTTCGGAATCTGAGGACAAAGATTATGCTTCCCATTTTCTGTGGAAAATCGTTCAGTTTCACAGTTTCTGCTTTCTATTTGTGATAAATAGATAAAGAACTGTATTTTACAGAGTTGTGAATATTATATTTAAAGTAATTGTCATATAATAGACAATCAACAGAAATCAACTTATGTTGATATGAAAAGAGGAAGAAAAAGTGTATGAAAAAAAGGTATACGGAAGGATAACCATGGAAGAAGGATGTTGAGTCTGAACATAGAGGCCTATTTTCAAAAACCCCAGCAGCACCATGCAAATTTCCCTAGACCTAAGGTCATCCTGTCTGGATATGGTGGGCATAGTCCTCAATTCTGTCACTTTATAGCTTACTGGTTTTTTTTTAAGATTAATTTATTTATTTGAAAGTCAGGGTTACACAAAGAGAGAAGGAGAAGCAGAGAGAGAGAGAGAGAGAGAGAGAGGTCTTCCATCAGCTGGTTCACATCCTAATTGGCTGCAATGGGTGGAGCTACACCAATCCGAAGCCAGGAGCCAGGAGCTTCTTCCCAGTCTCCCACGTGGGTGCAGGGGCCCAAGGATTTGGGCCATCTCCTATTGCTTTCCTAGGCCATAGCATAGAGCTGGATTGGAAGTGCAGCAGCTGGGAATGCTGGCACTGCAGACAGCAGCTTTACCCACTATACCACAGCACCATCCCCTATAGCTTGCTGTTTACTGCTGTCTCTCTCTCTCTCTTTTCCTTAGGAAGTTTTTATTTAATAAATACAAATTTCGTAGGTACAGCTTTAGGAATATAGCGATTCTTCCCCCGACACCTGTCCTCCCACCCCCATTTCCATTCCACCTCCTACTCCCTCTCACACCCCATTCTTCATTAAGATTCATTTTAATCTTTATATACAGAAGAACAACTCTATATCAGGTAAAGATTTCAACAATTTGCACCCACACAGATACACAAAATATAAAGTACTGTTTGAAGACAAGTTTTACCATTAATTCTCATAGTACAATTCCTTAAGGACAGAGGTCCTACATTGTGGAGTAAGTGCACAGTGACTCCTGTTGTTGATTTAACAATTAACACTCTTATTAATGATGCCAGTGATCATACAAGACTCTTGTCATGAGCTGCCAAGGTTATGGAAGTCTTTCGAGTCCACAAACTCCATCAGTATTTAGACAGGGCCATATGCAAAGTGGAAGTGCTCTCCTCCTTTCAGAGAAAAGTGCCTCCTTCTTTGATGGCCCCTTCTTTCCACTGGAATCTCACTCACAGTGGTATTCATGTAGATCATTTTTTTTTTTTTTGACAGGCAGAGTGGACAGTGAGAGAGAGAGAGAGAGAAAGGTCTTCCTTTTGCCGTTGGTTCACCCTCCAATGGCCGCCGTGGCCGGCGCGCTGCGGCCGGCGCACCGCGCTGATCCGATGGCAGGAGCCAGGAGCCAGGTGCTTTTTCCTGGTCCCCCATGGGGTGCAGGGCCCAAGCACCTGGGCCATCCTCCACTGCACTCCCTGGCCACAGCAGAGGGCTGGCCTGGAAGAGGGGCAACTGGGACAGAATCTGGCGCCCCGACCAGGACTAGAACCCTGTGTGCCGGCGCCGCTAGGCGGAGGATTAGCCTAGTGAGCCACGGCGCCGGCCCATGTAGATCATTTTTTGCCACAATGTCTTGCCTTTCCATGTCTGAAATCTCTCATGGGCTTTTCAGGCAGATCTGAATGCCTTAAGGGTTGATTCTGAGGTCAGAGTGCTGTTTAGGGCATTTGTCATTCTACGAGTCTTCTGAGTGGCCTGCTTCCCATGTTGGATCATTCTTTCCTTTTTAATTCTATCTTATTATTGGACACTTGGTCTTATTTATGTGATCCCTTTGACACTTATTCCTATCTATATGATCATGTACACACTTAAATTAAATTGATTGCTTTAACGTGTAAGATGTCATTAGTACCACCCATACTGATGTCTCTTGCTGCAACTCATCTGCTTCATATTGAAAAAAGCAGGATGCAGCAACTGGTCCAAAATCATTTCTAGCATCAGAGGGAAGTAGGAGTAGAATTCTTTCTGGTGGTTCAAAAGGCTGGGTTTATTCAATCTTTGTGAGTTGGGGGCATAAGAAACTTGTCTATTTACTATCTAAATTGTTTCTCATTTTTGTAGGTAGACAGTCACTTTCTCTGTTTCTATGAATTATCAGTTTGAATTTTGTTCATATCTACACAGTAAAAATGACCATAGAATTGTTTTATAGCCTCTTAAAAAATCTTTTCTCTAGTGAAAAAATTTTAGAAGCCACCTCTCCAATTCAATTCACCTCGTACATAAACACTTCAATGGGCTTGATTAGTTGTCATCTAGTCACATTTGGATCACTGTGTTAAAATTAACTTAAATGCCATGCCTCTGCCATATGCATGGAAAAAGTGTATGTTTCCAACCATTGTCACTTCCTGTTGTCTGTTGGTTTCTATGACCATGACTCAGGCTATCCTGGTAATGCATTCCTTTGATGCCCTAAAAAACATATGAAGCAATAAGACAGGAGAATTTCTGACCTATCATAAGAAGACAAGACTGTGTTTCTATTTTTAAGAGATATGAATGGTTATGAATATCAATGGTAATTGGATGGAAACAATAAATTTACAGCTGGAAGCATATTCATGGGTCAAGAGATTAATTCGTTTAGTGGAAAGGTTAATTAACTGGATGAGTATATGATGAAGACATCGCAAGGAGATATTTTAATTGACAGTTGTAACACTAGTGGGAAAGATCAAGAGATAAAATTGTGCCAAATTGGAAGATTCCAACTTATTATTTGGAGTTTCACTGAACTCTGCCTCTGTGAGATAGAGATGTACTTCCTGGAGGGCTTTTAAGGGGAGAAGCAAAGACATTCTACCTGCATAAAAACAGCTTATCAAACTTGTGCACAGATCATATTCTTCACTTTCCACAATGCCTACCAAAATTTGCTGAAAAATGGACAAAGATATGTTACAGCTTGGCTAATCTATGGATTAAAATACATATGCAAATATAATACTTTTCACTAATTGTATAATATAGACTTGACTCACATTAATGGATTTTAGGTAATATGTTTGTGAATATGGAAGTTAATTCATACATTTGTACATGGAAAATAAATTTTGTTAGGAAGATCATATGTTAAGGATAGTTTTAAAAATGATTAAGCATGGTAAAAGCACAATTTATTGTTAATGGTAATTTTAAATATGTTTTTTGATTAAAAATGTGCATTTAGAAATAGTATCAAAGAGTTATGAGGCCAACATTGCTCTGATACCAAAACCAGACAGGGACATAATTGTCTACAAGTCAATACCCTTGGTAAATATAGATGCAAAAATATCCTCAACAAAATACTAGAAAACTGAATCCAACAATATTCTTAAAAGGTTATTCACCATGATAAAGTGAGATTCATCCTGAGATGCAAAAGTGGTTCAATATATGCAATCCAATAGGTGTGGTACACCACATAATCAGAATGAAGTTCAAAAATCATATGATCATCTCAACAGATAGAAGAAGCTAATAGCATTCATCACATTGGGGAAAATCTGCCATTTTCTCTTTGAGATTTGTAACAAGGCAATAATACTCACTTCTACCACTTTTATTCAATGCACTACTGGAAGTTTCATAGCAATTAGGCAAGAAAAAGACAAAGAATATCCAAACTGGAATGAAGTCAAAGTGTCATTGTTTGCAGATGACACGATCTTATAAATAGAAAACTCCAGAGACTCCACCAAAAAAACTACTTGAAACTAACATATTTCTCAAAGCTACAGGATATGAAGGCAATGTACAAAACTCACTACCATTGTTATACACCAAGAAGAAGAAATCAAGAAACCAATCCAATTTCCAATAGCTACAAAAAATAAAATACCTAGGAGGTGCTTTACTTTCACCAAAGAGGTGAAGGAGTTGTACAGTGCAAACTACAAAATCTTGATGAAGACAATTAAAAAGGACATAAATAAATAGAAATACACTCCAATTTGTAGGTTTAAATATTCAATATCATTAAGGTGTCCATATACGCCAAAGCAATTTACAGATTTAACACAATCACTTTAGAAATACTAATGACATTCTTGACAGAAGTAGGAAAAAAATATGAAAATTTGCATGGTACCACAAAAGTCCTTCAACAGTCACAGCACTCTTGAGCAAAAAGAATAAAGCAGGAGGTATTACACTAAACCACTTTAAAATATATTACAAAGCTACAGTAATTAAAATATTGTGGCATTAGCATAAAAATAGAGATATAGAACAGAAAAGAACAAATTCTAGCAGCAAACACATGCATCTTAGCATGAGTTTGACAAAGTATCTGACAAAGGGGCTAGGACCATGCATTGGAAAAAAGGACAGTCTTCTCAGCAAGTGATGCCAGGAAAATTGAACATACACATGTAGAAGAATGAAACTAGACCTATCTCTTACACTGGATAAAAATCAGTTCAAAATGGATGAAAACCTAAATGTAAGACCTGAAGCTTTGAAACTATTAGAACAAAACATAGGGAAATGCCTCAGAACACTGTAATGGGCAATTATTTTTTAGATTAGATCCTAAGAGCACAGGAAACAACAAAAAGTACAAAATAAACAAATGAGTTTTCATGAAACTAAAGAGCTTTTGCATAGCAAATGAAATACTGAAAACAGGAAAGAGAAAACCTATAGAATGGGAGAAAATGGAAGCTGTTGTTGATAATCAGAATATATATAAAGCACTGAAATAACTCAATAGGGAAAGGCCAAATCAATTCAAAATGAGCAGTAGATCTGAGCAGACATTTCTCAAAGAAAGACATACAAATGGAAAACAGATACATCAAAAAAATTCTCGTCATCATTAACCATCAAGGAAATGCAAATAAAAACCACAATGAGACATAAACTTATTCCACTTAGATTAAATATAATCAAATTACAAAAGATAACAAATGATGGTGAGGATATGGGGGAAAGCAAACCTTTGCATACTGTTGGTAAAGATGTACATTAGTATAGCCATTGTAGAAAACAGTATGGAGGCTCCTCAAAAAACTAAAAATAGATTCACTATATGATTCAGCAATCTTGCTACTGGGAATATGTCCAAGGGAAAGGAAATCCATCGGTAGAAGTGATATCTGCACTTTCATTTTTATTGCAGCCCTATTCAAAATAGACAAGAAATGAAAACAAGCTAAGTGTCCATCCACTGATGAATGGGTACAGAAAATTCATTACATATGCACATGAGTGTTAGTCATAAAAGGATGAAATCCTGTCATTTTCAACAACATGGATGAAATTGAGGTCATTATGTTAAGTGAAGTAAGCCAAGCATGGAAAGGCAAGTACTGCATGATCTCACTTATATGTGGAATCTTAAAAAATGGATCTTACAGAGATTAGTGGTTACCAGAGGCTGGGGAGAGTGGTGGCAGTGAGATATGGGTATAGGAGAGGTTGTTTAATGGATACTAAATTATAATTATATGAGAGAAATAAATACTGGTGTTCTATTGATTACTGGAGGACTATAGATAGCGATAGTGTACTATATATTTCTCTTTAAAACTTAAGAGAAAAGATTTTGAGTGCTTTTACCATAAAGAAATATATGGGTCAGTTGCTGTGGTGCAGCGGGTAAAGCTGCTGCCTGTAGTACTGGCATCCCATTTGAGTGCCAGTTCAAGTCCCTGTTGTTCCACTTTCCATCCAGCTCTCTGCTATGACCTGAGAAAGCAGTGGAAGATGGCCCAGATCCTTGGGCCCCTGCACCCACGTGGGAAACTGGGAGGAGGCTCCTGGCTCCTGGCTTCAGATTGGTCCAGCTCCTGCCATTGTGACCAATTGTGGAGTGAGCAAGTAGATGAAAGACCTTTCTCTCTCTCTCTCTCTCTCATTATGCCTCTCTTTTTCTCTCTGTGTAACTCTGACTTTCAAATAAATAAATAAATCTTAAAAAAAAGAAACTTGCATGGTTGAGAATATATTTATGTTTACCTTGATTGGACATATAAAATGTATACATGTACCAAAATATCATATTACCCTAAAAATATGTACAAGTTTTATGTGTCAATTTAAAAATATTCAAAATAAAGGATACCATCAAGGGAAATTTTATAGTGTAAAAATAATTTTAATACATTAATTTACATTTTATGTAATGATCTTATATAAATGATGTTATCTTCTGTCAGATTATCTTTCATCCCAAAATTTAACTTTCCTTACCCTGCTTGCATCTTGTAAATATTTTCCCTTTGCCAGAGAGACTCCACAGGAGTAAGTGGCATTTCCTGTGCTGCTTCCTGGTTGACTCCAGAGGTACAAGGTGATGAGTATTGTGCTACATAGAAGACTGTTGCTCACCCTCAGTTGGTTATCTCTAGAAACAGGTCTGGACCCCTCCATGCCAGCACGGACTTTCTTTGTATTCACACTTCCCTGCCCTCCAACTTCATCCAGTGACTAGCAACCTAGCAAGCCTCAGGTAAGCTGTGCCTATACCTTCTCCACCAAGTCCACATCCTAGCCTTGGAGACCTTCCAAATCTGTTCCTTCACCACAGCATTCTCATTCATATTTTCTTAAGTGTTTATCCTCCATAAATAATAATTCTTTTTATAAAAGATTTATTCAAAAGTCAGAGTTACACAGAGAGGAGAGGCAGAGAGAGAGGGAGAGAGAGGTCTTCCATTCGATGGTTTATGCCCCAATTGGCCACAACGTCCAGAGCTCTGCTTATCTGAAGCCAGGAGCCAGGAGCTTCTTCCGGGTCTCCCATGTGGGTGCAGGGTCCCAAGGACTTGGGCCGTCTTCTACTGCTTTCCCAGGCCACAGCAGAGAGCTAGATCAGAAGAGGAGCAGCCCGACCTAGAACAGGTGCCCATATGGGATGCTGGCGCTTCAGGCCAGGGCGTTAACCCACTACGCCACAGCATCAGCCCCACAATAATTCTTTATAATAAGCATGTCTAGTTCAGGTTACTGTGCCATTTCTGTGTTTCAACTGAACTTGATGCACTGTGTACACAGTTCCACCTTGCCATGCTCAAACATCCAGCTACAAGCACTGGAGACTCCTTGTTGAGGCTTTGTGTTTGTATTTGCATAGGTTTGGGCAAGGCACGCTGTGGCGTTGAGGTCTCTGGGAGCAACCTTCAGTCACTGACAAATGGGAATTCCAGAGGACCACTTCGTTTCCTTGGCAATAGTTAGGCAACTCAAAACAGGTTCTTCCACTCCTAGAGCTCCTTGGGTGACTGAGTCTCAGTTACTCACAGTGACTGTTTAGTCGTACACCCTCTGTTGGCTTCTGTCCTCTCACTGTCTCACTTCCTCCTCTTCAGGGCAGTCATTTTGAAACTTGAACTGGCATTGGAATCACCAAACATCAATGGCCCTACCAGAGTTTCTGATTCTGTAGGTCTAGAGTGGAGTCTTTGAATTTGCACATTTAATAAGTTCCAGGTGGCGCTCTCACCACTGGTTAGGAGAACTTATCTTAAGAACTACTTTGGAGAGCAGTGTTACTTCAACTCTGCAGGTATACCATTGTCATCTGGGGAGTTTTTAAACATTACCAATACTTGGGCCCCAACCAGACAAACTAAAGCAGAATCTTTGAGGAATCTGTTTTTAATTTTTTTAAAATGGTTTACTTTCCAAATGACCACAACAGCCAGGACTGGCACTGGGCTAAGCCTGGAGCTGGGATCTAGGAACACAATCCGGCCATCCCATGTGGTGGCAGGAACCCACCCACTACAGACATCACTGTTGCTTACCAGGAGTGACATTGGTAGGAAGCTGAAATCAGGTGTCAGATACAAGTGATTCTAATGAGTAAAGTCAAGAACCAATACCTACGCCAGTGCCAGTGTTTCTAAAACAGTAGCATTACATGGATTACTTAGGAATGTTATTAAAATGCAAACTATGATTCATTAGCTCTGGGATGGGGTCCAGGATTTTGCATCCTTAACAAGCTTCTGGATGAAACTGCTGCTGCTTCCTGGATCACACTTCTTGAGACACAGAAGTCAGACACCCTGTCCTCTTCATCCCTTTTCTGTAGATTCAGTTTTCATGCTGTTAACCAAAGATGTACAAAGTGATCCCGGGGCAGGGCGGGTGGGGGGCTCACATACCTTTTGGGTCTCAGAAGGCAAAAGTAATAATCTGATGTTTATTCCATAGGCTACAGTGTTACAGCAGGAGGAGCTTGTGTGACTAATTTTGAGCAACAGGTTACCATGGCAACTTTCAGGAAACTGTTTCAACCTGTAGGTGCCTGGTCATCACTGACAGTCATAGCAAAGGGACCCCAACAGTGCTCAGAGCCTTGATCTGCAGTCTCTTGGAAGGCTCTGTGTCCCTCAGAAGTGAGCTGAGTATGAGCCTTTTCCTTGGCAACATTTTGTGCCAATCCACATGCTGAGTTCAGAAATGATACTCCTCCAGGGCAAATAAAGCATACTGCAGAATAAAGCTGCCAGCCAGAGTTCAGGGATCTCAGCACTGGTAAGAACATAAATTTACCCTTGAAAGCTAGAGTGCCAAAGAGACAGCGTACTCTACCCTGGAGGGAATTCTTAAACCAAAATTGTCCTTTCTGAGTATTCAAAATAATGAGTTTTTGCAAAAATTAAAGGCACACATTTCAAAGTCTCACTTCTTCCCATTTTATTCTTTGTTGTAATTAAATATATCACAGATAAACACTCTATTTTTGTCAAGCTAACTGTAAGGAAAAAAACAATAACCCAGAAAAAAAAAAAAAGGCTTAGCTTCAACTACAGATTCCACACCACTTCCAGCTTCTTATCTCCCCAGGGCGAAAATCTAGGCAAGAGGAAACAGTCTGAGAAAGCACAATTTTGTCCTTAGAACACCTTCTGCTCACCCATTTTTTTTTTCTGGAACACATTGCTTATTTAATTATTTAATCTCAGGTGGGGGTGTGCGGCCTCTGCCTCACGGGGCTGTTCTTACATCATTTGTGCACTTTTCTTTTATTCAGGGCTCTGTTAAGGGACACAACCCAAGGAACCGGTTCTTTCAGGACGCAAGCTGCAGGGAGTGACATTTCACGTATCCTCTCTGCTGGGACCCAATCGCTCGCTATGATTGATGTCAAGGGGAAGCCTGGAAGGCATCAGCTCTGGACGAGAGGACCAGGCCATTTGCTTTGGGGGAAGTTTTGAGGCTTTCAGTTCAGTGTTCAGGTGTGCCTGAGCCTGGGTGGTGGGTATGCCGTCCAAATGAGTGTGATATCTGAAGCAACAGAAAATTCCCATGAAGATACTTTTTTTAGGGAAAATGGCATGTATTTTTGGAATACGTTCATGGCAGTCATTAAGCTTCCTGGATTTTTCTGTAACTGTAAAAAGTTTAAAATAAAGCTTTAATTATTAAATTCAGATAAACCTGGAACTCACATGGATTGGGGTTAGGGTAGCTGGGAGCAGAGAACATTTTTTTTTTGACAGGCAGAGTTAGACCATGAAAGAGAGAGACAGAGAGAAAGGCCCTCCTTCCCTTGGTTCACCCCTCAAATGGCCGCTACAGCTGGAGCTACGCCAATCCAAACCCAGGAGCCAGATGCTTCCTCCTGGTCTCCTATGTGGGTGCAGGGCCCAAGCACTTGGGCCATCCTCCACTGCCTTCCCAGGCCACAGCAGAGAGCTGGACTGGAAGAGGAGCAACCAGGACTAGAACCCGGAATACCTTTGCTGCAGGTGGAGGATTAGCCTAGTGAGCCGCGGCACTGCCAGAGAACATTTTTTTAAAGGTGGTGCTAACAGTGCTAACAGTGCTAATGCACCAGTTAACTCTATGATGAACGCACTGTCAGCAATGGATCCTGAGTGTGGGGTTGTGGCCTCTGCCAAGAAATGCCACAGGAAGGGGTGGGGGTGTCGCATTTCCAAAAGTTAGCCTGCAACACTGAGAGGAGTAAGGAGAGGCAGGTAGAAGGCAGAAGGGAGAGAAGATGGAAACAGAGGAGAGAATAGAGAAAAAGAGAGGCAGAGAGAGACTGTGGAAGAGGAGCTGAGGGACAGGACAGGCAGGAATGAGGAGGGAGAGGGAGGGGAATGAGAGGAGAGGAAGGAAGGCAAGGATAGGGTGGACGTCCAGAGGAGATGAGCTGACATTTGCTTAGCATTCCTTATATGTCCAATCCTGTGCCTCCACATAGACCCTGCAGATTAGATCTATGTTAAGCCTTTGTCTCTAGATGAAGATACAGAGGTTCAGGGGTAAATAACCTATCTGAGAGCACAGAACGAGGCAAACGTGGGAGGAAGCAAGCACTACAGTGTCCCCCTCCCATTTCCTGCCCTTTCTCAGAATCCCCCTCACTGAGAGCCTTTGCCTTTGAAATTGAAGGCAGCAGGCAATGGAAATCCTTCTGCAACAGTAAAAGCAGTGTTTTAAAAGGATGGCCTTAGAAAATACACTTCAGACTTCATGAAGATGCAGCCTTAGCAAGAAGTATTTGGAGCAGGCTATCTTCAGTGTTCAGGATAAAATCATGATGTTGCCCTCACTGGTTTCACTCCATATAGCAGCCGTCTATCACAATTGTAATCCTCTAACAAAATAGCTGTGTTGTTTTTGATATTGAAATGATTTCTTCCTGAGCAGAAGAAGCTGACCAGTTTATGAGACTTCAGAAGGCATCTTAATTTTTCTTCCTCTAGAAAATGCAAACGGAACAAGAAAACAGAGACGCACCAAAAACCGAGAGGTATCATTGGTACGTGACACATAGTAGGCACGCGGCCCTTTGTAGATGAAGTAATGAATGCCTGTTCAATGTACCTGGGAGAATAGTGCCAATCACTTTGATGAAAAGAAATCATTGATATATTACAAGCTGGACAGAAATAGTATTACAGACACTTGCCTGACTGAAGGGCTTGAATCCAGCTGCTCCTTCTTCCAGCGGGAACAACTCCTCATTAGGTGGGGGATGACTGTGTGGGTTCTTTGTTTCCTGGACCATCTGCCCTAGAATCATTTGCATCACAGCCCATGGCTTAGTGGTTGGCGCCACTCTCTTAAGATCTTCCAGAAATACATTATTTGCACTCAAGTCTAAAAGCTGCGTGATTTAGGGGTTAATTAAACTTCTCTGTTTCACAGTTATAAACTTGGAACTTTATTTAATAGCACTTATTAAAGCCCCTTTATATATAAACTGACTAGGACTCACATTGTACTTCTACAGATTTTAGACCAATATTTCACCATCAATGCAGGTGGCCCAAGGAGTTTATTAAATGGTGGATTTTTCCCTTTAAATGTACAGCCCCATGATTCTGATGCAGGCATTCTGACAACCTTATACCTAGTGCAGAGTCCTTCTGTAGAAAATTCCTGTCAGTCATTCAGATGTTGAGAGAACACTTGATCTACAGGGGATAAACAAGATTCTATTTGTAAATAGTGTTAATGAACAGAGATTTGGCCTCATACTGAATTAATATAAAGTCTCAGCTAATGTCTGGTTGTCTCCCTTAGAATTACAAAGAAGACTTTGTTCTTGAGATTACCTTTAAGAAAATATATTTGACCCAGAAAACAGCTGCTTTGGTTCCTTCTGGACCCCTGTTTTGCTTTTTCAATACACGTTGGATCATGGAGGGAAGTGTAAGGTTGCAAAAATGTATTCCTGATGAGAAACCTCTGAGATCTGCATAGCAGTAATGCTTAGAAAATCAAATACCTAGGAAAACTCGGAGATCTCATTTATTAGAATAATATACAATCTGCATAAACAAAATAAGATAAAAATATATCGCTCTGGGTTTCCTGCTTGTCAGATGAGGGAGACCGTAGGTAAAGAATAAGGTGAGGCTTGTTCTGGTGGGCATTTACCTATTTCCCATGTGCCCACTCACTCTTGTCCATCTGCAGCTCCACACATCAGGAAGTTGGTTCCTGTGCCCACTACCATCCAGAGAAAGCCACTGTTTCTTTCTCTTTGTAACTGTCATTAAGTAAATAAAAAATAATGTAACTGGGTAAGTTTCAAAAATGTGTGTCCTTTTTATTTATTTGTAAAATAGGGTTCATAATAACAAGTAATTCCAGTAGCACTGTTGGATGATTATATGAGGAAACATAACATATATTCATTTTTAACCATCTGTTGGTGCAGACTTGTTGTACTCAAAAAACAGAATGCTAGTTGCTGTGATTAGCGTCTGTAATCATAGTAAGGGTTTGCCAGATGGGCATGCATGCACCAACCTCCATTCATTCCTTGGAAATGGTGTGTGCCATACTACACAGGCTACCATGAGCAACAGAGGGAATGGAGATGAGTATGCAAAAGCTAGAAATATGCCTTTGCCTCAGTTTCCCCTTGAAAGAAGGGAGAACTGGGTTTTTGCAATGTGGAAGGAGTAGGGGCTGAGGCTGTAGGAATCTGTCTCATTATGTCTATACAGTGGCTCTTCTCCTTGCTGATCTAGCTAGTTTTAGGGTGCAAGATTTGCACAATATCAAAAGTTTTTTTTTTTTTTTTATGTTTTTAGTGATACGATGCTTATTCTTTGTGGTGGGAAATAAACACAGGAGGACTTCAGAATGTGAACTCAGTAGGTTCTGTAGGAAAGTCTAGAACAATTGGGCTCTAAATATTCTCAAATATAAAATCAAAATTCAAATGAAGATGTTTAAGCCATTTCCAAGGGGCTGGTGCTGTGGTGTAGCAGGTTAAGCCAACGCCAGCAGCACCGGCATTCTGTATGGACCCCAGTTCAATTTCTGGCTGTTCCACTTCCAATCCAACTCCCTGCTAATGTGCTTGGGAAAGCAGCGGAAGTTGACCCCAGTGTTTGGGCCCCTGCACCCACCTGGGAGACCCAGAAGAAGCTCCAGGCTTTGGTCCCACCCAGCCCTAGCTGTTGTATCCTTTTAGGGAGTGAGCCAGCATATGAAAGATCTCCCTCTCTGTCTTACCCTCTGTCTCCCTCTGTAATTCTACCTTTCAAATAAAAAAACACATTAAAAAATTGTTCCCAAGGCCAGCTTCTGAATTGGCATATGAGTGTGAGATATGGGGAGCCCTGTGGATTCCATACTGTGCTGGCCTCCTAGCTGTGTGATCTCTGGGAATTTTTTTCGTCAAACATGAATGAAAGCAACTGCATTGCATAGCTTCCAGTGTGGAGGGCAACACTGAAGAAAAAGGGTAGAGTTCTGATCCACGGTGAGCTAATAAACCTGCTGCTAGCATCGCAGCTCGAAGTCTTGGCTCCATTTGGGAATGCTTGCTGGTCATAGTCTCTCCTAAAAACAAAGCACTGGGGAAAGATACACCCAAGTTTTGTGCTCAAAGTGGCTCAATGGAGGTGTGATCTTACAGTCCACAGCTTAAGCAACAAGATGTGAAAATCAGAGGAAAGACACTTCTGCTGGCACACTGGTGGCAACATTAATTCAGGTGGTTGTTGTGAGTCAGCAGGGACTAGCAGGAACCCTCTTTACCACCATGCCAAATCTCAAGTAGTTGGCCCGTAGCCATGTTTTTATTTCATTAATGAAATATGACTAAGTTTTCTTTTGTATTCCAGAAGGATGAGGATACATTAGTTGCAAACTGCATGCAGATAAAAGAGGGGTTCCTTTTGAAACTACATCCTCTTAATAATAAATAATCTTTGATCTACTATATACATAGCAATAGTGCATTTCTTGTTAAAACAGCAAGCTTTTTTTCCAAAATGAAAAGAAAACATTCATTTCTTTATAAATATTTTAAATATTTTAAATACATATTTCATACCAAGGATATAAAAATAGCCTCTCTTTTTTTGATAAATAAAGACATTTTCATTTACATGGCAAATAACGTGCGAATAGCTAACCACTGGTCACCAGCGCTATTGGACTGATTGTCTGAGAGATGACATGCCGTGATAATTGTCCCTTTGCCTTCTTCAAAAGAAAAACAGATCTGCAGGCGCTGCGCACTCCTGAGGCCAACAGTGCTGTGGATATTGTTCAAGAATGACAAGCCGGCACTCAAGAAAAACCTTTGTTGCAATTCACAAAAGCCACCTAGGACAAAACGAATGCACAAATTGTCCGGGACTTCTAGCTGCTCAGACCCTCAAGGTCTTTGGAACTTTACCAGAGTCTGTCAAACAGACCAGTAAGTTAATATGTGTACATAAATATGCTTCTATTATGCTTCTAGGATCTACAAATTGTTTGCTACAGTATGGGGGTGGTTGTGCCTTTCCCTGGCCCCTTATGCACTCTTCTGCAGAGTTCCCAACTTGACTCAGTCTTCAATGCCTATCAGAGGCAAGAAAAAAAAGGCAAACTAAAGCTGTCATGCAGTGGTGCGTTTGAAATTGGCAGCTGTGTCATCATGTGTGCTGCTATCATACATTTATGGCTTTATTATCTTTCGTTTCTGCTGTGCTTGTAACGACTTCCAGGGGAAAGTTCTCCAAGGGTTTGGTAGAGACTGATGCCATTCTTTCTCGGTCCCAAGATCCTGGCAAGTTTTCCAGACTGAGTGAACTCACAGCTCCCTGAATGAAGCTACCTTCCTCTGATCTGCTTGGGAGAACCAGGTGCAAAGATGTCTCTGAGGAGGAACAGACAGAGGATGAGAGGGTCGCCGAAATGGACTGCAGAGGTGTCAGTGTAGTATCTGAATGTGGAGAGATGCACCTTAAAAATTGCAAATGACCTTCTTGGACAACTTGGTAGTGGGAAGGTGAATAATCAATATTTGGAGAATGACAAAGTTCACTGTCTGCAGGGTGTTGCTCACGAGCTCCAGTTCTTTGGGGGCTGCTCCCCAAAGAAGAAGGATCCACACCCCAAATGTCTGAGGTGACATTACTGCCACACAGTTGTGCTTGGGTATAAGCAGCCCCAGCCGTTTGCAAATGCAGGCAAGGCTGGTGTGTGCTCCAACTCATTCTTGTCTGCAAGCTCTCCCTGGAGGGACACACAGCGGTGGTATGTAGAGAGCAAAGTTGGGAGGGTTGCTGAGGTGACAGAACATTTTCCAGAAGCTGCATCACACTCTTCATATCTTTACCTAGCTGGGAGACTTCCTGAGTCAGTGTCGTTACCTGTGTGGATGAAGCAAAGCAAAAGGCTGTCGTTAGAGGTGCATGGGATCGAACAGATTTCAGGGCAGGAAGTAAGGAGGTGAGACATCTTCATGAGAAGGCCTGAAAGGCTGCTCCAACTCCAAATCCAACCAAGAACAAGTGGTGAATGGGTAGAGTAAGCATCAGGGCTGACACAATAAAGCCATGCTCCTTTCAATGGAACCTGCAGAGATATATGTAGGCTGGGATACTTAATGAGTGATTCTAGAGTTTATGCATGGAACTGGAGGCATGGATCCATCCTCTCTTAAACACTGGTGGTACTTTTTGCTTCCTCTGAGTGGACAGTTGTGTCACTTGCCCCTTTGAAACCGTGTGGAGTGGCAGTTACTGTATGTAAAGTGTTCCAGCCCACACAGCGCCACTACCTGTCTAGTGTGGACACCAAGCACACAGTACTTCTCCTTTCTGTCATTTTCCAGTTGAGCTCTATGCTTTATACACATCCAGAGATAAAGTGATCTTTAGTGATGGTGAAGGCAGTAAACAAGAAATCACACGGGCATGCTGTGGAGGATTTATTTTTCTAGCAACCACATCAAATTTTTGAACATAGAAGGCCACCAGAAGACTAAATTTGACTTAACTATAGCTTTTCCTAAATCTGTATTCCTCAAAGTGAGGAAAACTTGTGTATCAGAAATCAGGGCACACGCACACATCTAATCTTTGGTCAAATTCATAATACAAATTCAATGTTGTAATGTTTTGCCTCCATTGCAATGACATTGTATTTTCTTTTTAAGACTTACGTATTTATTTGAGGAGGAGAGGAAGAGAGGGAAAAGGAAGGGGAGGGGGCGAGGAAGAGGGAGAGAATGATTCCATCTTCTGGTTCTTTCCTCAAATGGCTCCAACAGCCAGGCCTGGGTGAGGCTGCAGCTTGGATTCCAGAACCCCAGCGTGGTCTCTACATGGATGGCAGGAGCCCACCTGGACCATCTTCTGCTGCCTTCGCAGGCACATTAGCTGGAAGCTGGGTAGCATAGAGTAGCTGGAACTTGAACAAGCACTCCTATATGGGATTCCAGAGTTGCAAGCATTGGCTTAACTCACTACCACAATGCCCGCCCTCAACATTTTGCATTTTCTATAGAACTTCCTTATGACTTGATTTTGCTATGAAGAACCACTAAATTCCAAACAGAGGGAGCTAAACCTATTGGCCAAATATCATCATTGAGGAAGAAAAGAAGTGAGTTGGGGCTGGCGTTGTGGCACAGTGGGTAAAGTTGCTACCTGTGATGCCAGCATCCCATATGGGTACCAGTTCATGTCCCAGCTGCTCCACTTCTAATCCAGCTCCATGATAATGGCCTGGGACAAGCAGTGGAAGACGGCCCAAGTATTTGGGCCCCTTCCACCTACCTGGATGAAGTTTCTGGCTCCTGGCTTCGACATGGTCCAGTCCTGGCCATTGCAGACATCTGGGGAGTGAACCCCCTTTCTGTAACTCTGACTTTCAAATAAATAGACACATTTTTACAAAGGAGTAGATTGAGGATGTTGAGGAATTCAATTTCAGTTTTATAAAAGCCAATATTTCTGTTTTGGTAGACTTTCTTCAATATTTAAGTACACATACCTAATTTATCCAGGAATTTAATTCAGTCCACTTCCTGTGAAGCCAATTTGAAACTAATTCTCCATGGCAGGTCCACTGGGAGGTAGCACTGTTCAGAAATCAGGCATTTAAAGGAGACCAGAAGGAGGTATTTCCATGGTTCAGGAAACCAACTGTTAGCACCTGCCCTGAAATTGCCAAGCCAAAACTATTTCTGCTGAATACTGGCATGGAACTTGAGAGACTGGGCCAAATATTTGTGCAGGCTTTTCAGCAGATCTAAAACTTCCAGAGACAAAAAGATGTTTGTCAGCCTCATATTGATTTCTCTATTACTTTCATGAAGAAACATTTTAGTTGATGTGTAACAATTGTACATGTTTATGGGGCACAATGTGATAATTTGATACATGTCTATAATGTGTAATGATCAAATCTGGGTAATTAGCCATTCTCATTCCTTAAATATTTATTGTTTCTTTGTGTTGAGAACCTTCAAACTCCTTTCTTCTATTTCTTCATAAAATATATAAGTTGTGACTGCAGTCACCCTACTGTGCTGTACAGCACTAGAACTTATTCCTCCTATGTAACTATGTATTAGTACCTGTCTAACCTCCATCTCCCCATTTTTTACCATTCTGTGCTTTGAATAACCACTATTCTACTATGTTTTATCTATGACATCAAAGTTTTCAGCTTCTCCAGATGAGTATTTGCCTTTCTATGCCTGTCAGCCTCACATTTAATCTGAGAAAGATTCAATGAGTTTTGAAATTTTCACAACAGGTTGTCAATTTCATTACCTGCCAAGCCTCAATTCCAAAATGCGTGGATCACACTTAAGTTACTAACACAGGACCTCTGCCCTGCAGATATCCATGAGGTTTCCCACTTGAATTATTAGTTCTATCAAAATTACAGAAGCAAAACTTTCAATAAGTGAGGTGGTAGAAAGACAAACTAACCATTCATTCTTGTGGTTTGTCCAAGATAATTCCTATATCAAACTCACAAGGGCTATTTTAGCTCAGCTCCCAATAAAATGCTTACAGTTGGTCATTCAGTGAGGATTGTATAAAGACACAGTCTATGATGGACAATTTTGAATTTTAGGCACATCAGTAATTATGTTATCCAACAAATGTTTCAGCAACTTTATAATACAACATGCTTTCAGGTGCATTTTCCTTACTGAGTCTGGAAACAGTATTATTAAATCCCAACATGGAAAATGGGGACATGAAGGCCCAAATGTGATATAACTTTTTTTTTAATGTTAAAATATTTATATACTTATTTACCTAGAAACCTTTTCTTTCTTCTTTTTTAAAAGATCTATTTATTTACTTGAAAGGCAGAGTTACAGATGCAGAGAGAAAGAGAGATGTCTTCTATCCACTGGCTCACTCCACAAATTGCTGCAATGGCTGGAGCTGGGCTGATCCAAAGCCAGGAGCCTGGAGCTTCTTCCAGGTCCCCCATGTCAGTGCAAGGATCCAAGAACTTGGGCCATCCTCCACTGCCCTCCCAGGTCAAAGCAGAGAGCTGGATCAGAAGTAGAGCAGCCGGGACCTGAACTGGTGCCCAAATGGGATGTTGGCACCACAGGTGATGGCTTTACCTGGTCTGCCAGAGCGACAGCCCCCAGAAACCTTTTCGGTAAAGTATACAAACTTCATGCATTTCGTATGTACAAATTTAGGAACATAGTGATGAAATGACTTTATTAAAGTCACTTATTTAATGAATGACAGTCCTTAGTTTAGAATGCTTAGAATTCAGTCCTTTCTAAATTTGGTTCTCCTTCTGTGAAAGTGTATCACTGCATAGTAAAGGAGACGTTGCCTAAGAAAGAGTTGAGAAATATTTTGCTATTGTGGTCAGAATTTGTAAAGAGCATAATGCTACAAAAATGTAGTAGGTATGTAAAAGCTGTGTTAAATATTAATTCAACAGCAATGAAGTGAATAGTGGCTTCTGTTTTAAAAAAAGAGACTGATTAAATGCAATAAACTCTTGTCATCACAGATTATACCATTGCAAAAAAGAACAAAATTACTACAGGGTAAAAATTGGAACTAGAAGACATTTTAACAGACGTATTTCTGATGAACTATTTTTAGCTTTCAAATTAAACAGGCATTTTCCCATAGCTTAAATACATTTTCATGGCCATTGTCTTGATATCTAACCTTTACTATGCAATGCATTTGCCATAGCTTTTAGGCCAGGAACTTTGGGAATCCAGTAATATAAACAAACACTAGCATTTTCTGCAAATAAATTACTGTGCTAGCTTGAATTACAAGGAGCAAGGAACTCATAGAAAGTGAGCTCTCTTTAGCTCTAGGGGGAAAGGATCAAGTTATGTTAGGGAAGATTTCTGTCACTGAGTCTCGGAGGACACACCCCTGTACCTCATTACAGTTACAGGAGGGAATTAATCCTTATTAGTCAAGGAATTGCTCGCTTTACAAGGACAAAGCCAGCTGTCGCCAGGAGAGATGGCAGCTCTTGGAGGTGGAGACCACGGTGACATTGAAGGAGACAACATTCTGTTACTGCCACAGAGAATGCAGTAAAGTTTTACAGCACTTCTGTTTACTGCTTCCTGCCAGGCTTGCTGACAAAAGTCATTCTAAAATGGGAAAGAACTTAGACTTAATAAAATGCAGGAAGCAACGAACGAAGCAGTGTTTGCTTTCTGCAGGTGGGGAGCTCAAAAGCTTCTCCAGTGTGTCTGTGGTAAGAAGGCATGCATCTGCTGAAAAAAGGTCATTGGGGCAGCCTCGTGAACAAGGCTCTGTCCACTTAGGGACCTGTCTCTTCAAAGTCTGTGTGGGTGCAATCTGTTGAAACCTTTACTTAGCATATACTAAGTTGATCTTCTGTATATAAAGATAATTAAAAATGAATCTTAATGAAGAATAAGATGGGAGAGGGAGTAGGAGATGGGATGGTTTGTGGGTGGGAGCATGGTTATGGCGGGAAAACTGCTATAATCCAAAAGTTGTACTTTCAAAATTTATGTTTATTAAATAAAAGTTTTCTTAAAAAAACAAAACGAAACAAAAAAAAACAAAATGAAGCTTAAAACCAGAGTGCCGCAAAGAGATAGGTCAATAAAAAAGTTAATGAAAACATGTTCTGATGCAATGAACAAAAGTCTTCCTACTTACCCACCGATAGCCCAAAAGCTTTAAATGCTTCTGTTACTCATATTAGAAAACACAATCTCTTTGTGAGGTGTTGAAAAATGTTGCACAAGCCCCTTTTCAATTTTTTAAATGTTTATTTTCTTCCATTGAAAGTCACGTGCATGCAAGAGAGAGAGAGAGAGAGAGAGAGAATATCTCCTCCATCCCCGATTTACTTCTCAAATGCGTGCAATAGCCAGGACTGGGCCAGGCCAAAGCCAGGACCTCGAATTCCATTTCACCTCCCACGTGAAGGGCAGGAACCTAAGCCCTAGAGACATCCTCTGCTGCTTTCCCAGTGCTTTAGCTGGATGCTGGGTGGGAAGCAGAGGCACGGGGACTCTAACTGGCACTCTTGTATAAGATGAGAATATATCAAGTAGTGGTTTTAAATGCTGCATCCCAAAGCCTGCCCCATTTCATTTTTAAGGACTCCATGTCATGCCTTTCTTCCTTGCCTACTAATGGAGTGAAAACAGTGAGGTCCAAATCTCACTCCTCTGGTGCCTCCACTGGCAGCTCTTTTCCTCTACCTTTTCCACTTGGTAAATTTCTTCTCTTCCCTTCAAATGTCTGCTAATTGATTTTCTCTGCAGAGCTTTTTATTTGTTTGCCTCTCATTTATACTCACAGAACAGTTTAACCCTGACCACCTTGCATCACACAAGACTGTTCTCAGCTAGAATATGAGCTCTCTGAGGTGGAGACTTTTATTTATTTCAGTATGCCCTGGATTCAGGCTAATGTCTAGAGTACCACATATACTCAGTATATCTTGAATGTAAGCATGAATGCAGTGCTTGCCATTTTGAAGACTGTTTTGGTTCTCATGTTGCCTTCGATTTTCATTGTAGTTTAATTTATGGTTTTATCATAAATATATTGGATGGAAACTTCCTGGAATAAAATTATATTGGAAAATCTGTAACTGGGCCCCTTCATTGGAAGTATAGATATTCCCAAGTAGGGATTATATGACTGCTAACATTTTTATAGACAAATTTCCTAAATTGACACTTTGGCCATCCTCTAGTTTCTAGGAACAGATATTATTTCTACTTCAAAGGATCCCTTCTCTCATATTGTATTCCCTTTATAATTGTAGAAATGGGTTTCCATGCCAGGACTTCTTTTTTTTTTTTTTTTTTTTTTTTTTTTACAGGTAGAGTGGACAGTGAGAGAGAGAGACAGAGAGAAAGGTCTTCCTTTGCCGTTGGTTCACCCTCCAATGGCCACCGCGGCCAGCGCACTGCAGCCGGCGCACCGCGCTGATCCAATGGCAGGAGCCAGGTACTTATCCTGGTCTCCCATGGGGTGCAGGGCCCAAGCACTTGGGCCATCCTCCACTGTACTCCCTGGCCACAGCAGAGAGCTGGCCTGGAAGAGGGGCAACCAGGACAGAATCCGGCGCCCCGACCGGGACTAGAACCTGGTGTGCTGGCGCCGCAAGGCTGAGGATTAGCCTACTGAGCCACGGCGCCAGCTCATGCCAGGACTTCTGTGAGACTTCACTTACTGCTCTGTCACTTGTCCTGGTATTGACTTGATTTCAAGGGGGTGGTTTTAACACTTGAGAAATTTCCCCCATTTCCCGGTTCCTAGATCTCATATTATGAATGCCATGAGACAAATTCAATATGTTATTCATTTGTGTTTATCAACTGAAATTTGTTAAACCTCTTATATCCCTGGTCCCTACTCTGGGTGATTATTTTAGCTGTGGCCTAATTCTTCCTACTTAAAAAGATAGTGGATAAAGAAAACATAATGCACATCCTGCTCTTACTTGTTAACATTAAGCTATGTTTTATTTTTTCCTCATCCTTTTTCTTCTTCCTCCTTTTCTTCCTCCATATTCATCTGTTGATAAGAATCCATCAGTCTGGAGTTTAAAAATGTTGGAAAAACCAGTTCACCATCACCATCTGTTTAACCAATTGTTCACATGCAGGCTTTCTCTATACTTTCCAAAATTCCAACTGTTAGAAAGAAAAAGTAATGAAAACACCATTTGGGTTTTCAAGTCATTCATTTTCTACCCTAAGCTTTGGATCACCTAAAGATTCTTCTCCTCTCTGTTCACATAAAGCATTACATGTTAGCAGGTCTGTAGGCAGTGTATGTGCTTTTATTGGGCAGCAATTCTTGTCAAGAATAGAAACACCTGACAATGAACCTGCAAGCTGCCCATGAGAAACAACACATTGATCTTTACACATTTCTAAAAGGGAAATCAATTTTTTTTTTTGACAGGCAGAGTGGATAGTGAGAGAGAGAGACAGAGAGAAAGGTCTTCCTTTTGCCGTTGGTTCACCCTCCAATGGCCGCCACGGCTGGCGCACCACGCTGTTACGAAGCCAGGAGCCAGGTACTTCTCCTGGTCTCCCATGCGGGTGCAGGGCCCAAGCACTTGGGCCATCCTCCACTGCACTCCCTGGCCACAGCAGAGAGCTGGCCTGGAAGAGGGGCAACTGGGACAGAATCTGGCGCCCTGACCGGTACTAGAACCCGGTGTGCCGGCGCCACAAGGCAGAGGATTAGCCTAGTGAGCCGTGGCGCAGCCTACTTCCACAACTTTTCTATTTCTGCCACATCCAAGCTACTGAGAACTGTTGACTTATAATCAGCCATTATTGCCCTAATTCCAGAGTATGAGGTTTGCTCCTACCATGTTTAATGAACTCCATTGATGTAATGCTACTTCTTACTTTCCTCTACATCATACTGTTACGAGGATTAAATAATACAATGGGTGTAAAATGTTGGTGCCATGTAACTAGTATTCTCAAAATCCCAGGTGGCTGGAGGGACTAAACTTACTGGAGAATATGTACATAGTAGGGAATACTACTCCAGAAAACATTGAACACGAAGAAAATGAAAACTACAACTATTTATATAACTCTTCCTTTGCCTCAGCATGGAAAAATAAATTATCATTTACCAATGATTTTACATAATTAAATCATAAGAAAGCATCTCTAACATTTAGTATGATTTTGCATGGATCTTTATAGTAGCAAATAGTAATAGCTATAACTGGAATCACTGAAATATGTTACGATCATATATGTTCAGTCCAAGGCTTGAGGAACTGCTGTATGGTGGATTGAGAATTCTCTATATAGATACATGAGACAAATACATGGTGTTGATAAAAACTGAATAAAGATCAATTTAGGCTGGTTGCAGGTTGGTCTTTTCTGTTCTTAGCAATAACCCAAGGTCCTATAAAAATTCTGCCATGCTGTAGGTACTCTACAAATATTTATTGACATATGAATATCTTAATGAGTAGTAAATTGCATGCTGAATTTCTTAATAAGAGGTTTTGCTGTTTTCAACTCCCCTTAAAAAAGTCACTTTCACCAATCTCTCCTAAAAACACTACATAATATTCAAGCTAGATAAACATTCATAGCTCTAAGGCTGTTTCATATGATCTCTCTCAGTATCTCATGGTAGTCTCTACCACTTATTAATGGGTGATTTAAAAATATTCTTTTATTACATGGATTAAAGAATACACCTGCGGTGCTGATGACCTGTTGCCCAACAATCACCAGCTTTTATAGCTGGATTCTGTGAGTTTTGCTGAAAACAGATCTTGTGCCTCTTTTAGATTGTGCCTTTAGGGAACGGGAGTATATGATTTTAATGACAATTACAAAAAACGTGTTTGAGAAGACCCTCCCTCCACCTACTTATTCCACATAGAAGTATCTTCCCTTCATTGTATATATATTTTATATTTCTCAGACTTGCTGTGTTATAATTCATGGGATCTGGGTATAACTGGAACTCTAGTTGACAGGCAGAGAAAAACCCAATTTCCATTTTTGTGCATTCGGAGAGCAGATGGGGAATGCATCTGTTGACATAATCTTCTTAGCTTGAAGAGTTCTTGACCTGTCACTCAATTTTTGCCAAACATGCACACATTTTCCTGCTAGACAGTTTTCCTAAATTCAGGAATACTAATTACACCACTCCTCTCTCCCTGCCACAAACACATACACATTTTTTCAAACTCTGATTCAGGTAATTAAATGGTCATTCATTTAATTCTTTTTTGCACTGCATATTTATCATGGCATTCAGACAAGTTTAATCAAACTCCATAAGCAGGCAAAACAAAAAAGAAGATTGGAAAAATTTCATCCTTGTGTCTTTTGCTTCACATAGCATTTAAACACAAGTGACAGTCTTTTAAACCATCAGCTAAAATAATAATCATACTCAGCACATGCATGCATTTCCTCCAAATGAGGATATCAATCCCCTTGCTAATGAAACTTGTAAATCTTTGTCCACATCTGGAGAGACTAGAATGTTGGAGGTGAAGTGGCTTGTCCTAGGTCACGTGGGAATAATACCCAGGGTTTTACTTTTGCAGGTGCAGCTGATGCCTTTTAAATTGTAAGAGAAGAATTACAAATAGAGCATTACCATTTCAAAATGACCAGTGAGCAGTGTTGAAAGTGATTATTTCAATGGTTTTATTGAATTTCTGCAAGCTCAGGACTTTGGACACAACTTTATTACTTAAGTTGTGCTTTAGTAATCTGCTATTTATCAACTCTTGGATTGATTTCCTCCTTTGCTTTCCTGGTTTTGGGGACAAAGAGTGATTATATAGAAATTGTTGTCTGATTAAGGATCTTCACTGCTTTCAGCAAACCCCAAACAGAAGTCTGTCCTCTTGCAAAATATCAGCTGTATACAACTTTAATGTGTATAAGAATTTCATTAATGAGTACAAGAATCATTTGGGGAGCTTGAAAAAAATGAGTGTACGTTCAAATGTCAAGTTCTCAGTGAGCTCTTCCTTGACCAGGCTCTCTAGCATAGCAATGCCCTTTCAACTAACATATGTACCTTCTTTTTTTCCTTCCTAATTTATTTTCCCTCATGGCCCTATGAAATCTTTATTGTACTATGTATAGTATATACATATACTACTTGTCTTTCTGATATATATATATATATATGTATATGTATACATATATATATAAATCTCACATTTATTTATTTACATTATTCATTGTCCTTATCCTCCCACTGTAGTTCAATCCTTTGAGGATGAGACTTTATCTACTTTGCTCTTTGCTATATAGTTGTAACATGGTACACACAGATTAATAGCTGATGATGGAATAAAAGATGTTTGGGGTGGTTAAGTTGTCAGCTAAAACACCTGTGTTCTATGTTGTGGTGCCTGGATTTGATTCCAGGCTCCAGCTCCTGACCTGTGGATTGTGTTACCAGTCTTAGCTTCTACATCTATCCAGCCCTGACTGTCGCAGGCATTTGGGGAGTGACTAAGCATATAGGATCTCTCTGTCCATTCTGTCTCTGTAACTGTCTTCCAAATAAATTAAAAAATGAGTAAGTAAAAAATAAAAATAATAAAAGATACTGGGAATATGAATTATATCTATTTTAACTATCAGATATTAGAACATTGAATAGAATATTTTGAGTAGGAAGAGACATCAGAAATTCTTTCATGTGACATGCTGATATCACAATCAACTGAGTCCCCAGAGATGGTCTCATGCTTTAGTTTATCAAGCAGTAGAGAAAGACATAGAAATAATATAACAAGCACAGTCTAATAGGTTTTCCTTCTTTTGAATTAGCTTTCAAGTGGAACATCTCTGTCTATCATCAAAAATTCCCTTCTGAAATGTCAGGAGCCCACATCAAGCCTTGAGTCTTAGAAATGGCATGTGGTATAGCAGGTTAAGTCACTACCTGCACTGCTGGCATCCCAAATGGTTGCTGGTTCAAGTGCTGGCTACTCCACTACTGAGCCATCTCCCTGTTAATGTACCTGGGAAAGTAGTAGAAGATGGGCCAGCTGCCTGAACTGCCTGAGCTTCCATATAGGAGACCCAGATGGAATTCCTGGACAGCATCTCATGCATACCAGTTCAAATACTGGCTGCTCCACTTCAGATCCAGCTCCCTGCTAATGCACCTGGGAAATCAACAGAAGATGAATGGCCCAACTGCTTGTGCTCTTCCATGCAGGAGAACAGGATGGAGTTCTGAGCTGTTAGCTTCCATCTAGCAGGGTGGAGAGTGAACCAATGGACAGAAAATCTCTCCCTCTCTGTCTCTTCCTCTCTAACCCAGCTTCCACAATTCTGCCTTTCAAATAAATAAGTAAATCTTAAATTAAAAAGACTTGGGTCTTTGATTTCTTAAATTAGCCATAAATGTACTTAAATTTGAAATGTGGCTTATCTACAGACAGATGACTTAGGATACAATAATTTTAAGGAGGGATTTTCAGAAAAGCCTGGTAAGTTACGCTGTTTATTCCAGGTGGAATATGAGGTGACTCACATTCTCATGGAAAATGCATACTATAGAAAAACTATTTTTAGATTTCACAATTTTTTCCCAAATAAACATCTTTTAAATGTATTTCCCACAAATTATTTGAAGTTTGGCACACATATCCTTATACATATATTTAAAATTTATTAATACTTCCAATGTCAGCATTTCCAAAGCTAAAAATAATATATTTTTAAGTAAATGATAAATTGAATATATTTTAAAGCAAATAAACAATGAAACATTTTAAATGAGTGAAAAATAGAAGAGAGAAATAGCTGGTCATATACTTTTTGAGGTATTTTTTCACCAAATTTAATAACTGATATTCACATACTATCCCTGTGGTCACCTGCTGACTTCAGCTGATTATCTGAAAGCTCACTTTCTAAACTGAATCTTTTCAACCATGGAGATGGAGGAGTTTCTGTGCAAGTAATTTTTTGATGAGCTCATTAGAAAAATGTGCTTAATATTTAAAACACCTTTATCAGAAACTCTTGACTTTGGAATAGATCTGCCAGTGGTTTAAAATAATTCTTCAGCAAGCCTTGAACCAAAGTTAAGAAGCATGGTGCTACAGCGGTTTTCTCCCAGGCCTGGCTGGATCAGTTCTTCTCATTGAGTGAATGTTTATTACTCAGTCACTCTGAGAGTAAAAGAACCATCTTTGCTTTAATTGAAAGAAGAAGATCATCACTTATTGTATCTGCGTTTTTCTAAGTAGGGCTTACAATTTTTTTAATTTATTTTAATTTTCTTTGAAAGGTGCCAACAGAGACAGGGAGTACTCTTCCACCCACTGCTTCTCTCCCCAAATGCCCACAACAGCCAGCCATGGACCATGCTGAAGCCAGGAGTCTAGAACTCAATTTAGATCTCTCACATGAGTGGCAGACCCAAATGCTTTAGACATCATTTACTGCCTCTTAGGGTGTGTACTCAGGAACCTGGATTAGAAGCAGACCTGAGACTAAAACTCAGGCACTCCAAAATGAAGTGCAGATGTCCCAAGTAGCATCTTAACCACCATATCACTTAAATTCTTATTCCCTCTCTCTATGCTTTTGTGGACATTGATTTGCAGTAGTAAAAATGGGTAACTGAAATTTACAGTGACAAAAGACAAAAGGATAAGCATTGTATAAAAATCAGTAACTTTTTCATTAAAAATGACAGTCCAATAGTCTTTCCTGAAATTAAAAAAATTAAACTACACATTTAATTACATATTCTACTTAAATTATGGGACTTAAAGAAGAATAAGAAATTATTTGGGTGTGTATTGAAGAAAAACCTCATAAAGGACTTGCAAGAGGAGAAACTAGGGTATCAGAATTTTGGCAGTAACAATTTGCAAGAAAATGCAATAACAAAATGTATGATATTTAAGAAAGCACATCCATACTATCAAAAGCAATTTACAGATTCAATATGATCCTAATCAAAATACCAGTGATATTCTTTTCAGATCTAGAAAAAAATGACCCTAAAATTTGTATGAAACAAAAGAGACTCTGAGTAGCTAAAGCAATCTTGTACAATGAAAATAAAGCCGGAAGCATCAAAATACCAGATTTCAAGACATAATACAGTGTAGTTACAATCAAAATAGCCTTGTAATGGCACAAAAACAGACATCTAGACCAATGGAACAGTATAGAAACTCTAGAAATTGATCCACACATCTACAACCAACTAATCTGTGTCCCCTGGGGAAAGGACAGTCTCTTTAACAAATGGTGCTGGGAAAATTGGATCTTCACATGCAGAAATATGAAACAAGAGAATTTACTTTACGCCTTATACAAAAACCAACTCAAAACGGATCAAAGATCTAAATCTACAACCCAATATCATCAAATTACTAAAGAAGAAGATTGGTGAAACTCTGCAAGACATTGCCATAGGCAAAATCTCCTTGGGAAAAAACCCAGTAGCACAGGCAATCAAAGGAAAAATAGACAAATGGGTTACATCAAGCTGAAAAGCTTCTGCACTGCAAAAGAAACACTCAGAGAAGTGAAGAGGCAACTGACAGAATGGGAGAAAATATCTGCAAACTATGCAAGTGATAAAGGATTATTATCCAGAATCTATAAAGAACTCAAGAAACTCAACAACAAACAAACAATCCAGTTAAGAAATGGACAAAGGACTCCAACAGGCATTTTTCCAAAGAGGAAACTTAAATAGCCAACACATGAAAAGATGCTCAGAATCACTAGCCATCATCATGAAAATGCAAATCAAAACCACAATGAGGTTTCACCTTACCCCAATTAGAATGGCTTTCATAAACAAATCAACAAACAATAAATGCTGGTGAGGATGTGGGGGAAAAATGTATCCTAATCCAGTGTTGGTGGGAATGTAAACCAGTATAGCCATTGTGGAAGATAGTATGGAGATACCTCACAAAGATGAAAATAGGCATATCATATGATCCAGACATCCCACTCCTGGGAATTTACCCAAGGGAAATGAAATCAGCATATGAATGAATGATTTGTACCTCCATGTTTATTGTGCTCAATTCACAATAGCTAAGATATACAATCAACCCAGACATCCAAAAATTGATCACTGGATAAAGAAATTTTGGTATATATACACTATAGAATACTACTCAGCCACAAAAAGAAATGAGATCTTTTTTTTTGCAACAAAATGGATGCAACTAGAAACGATTATACTTAGTGAAATAAGCCAGTACCCAAAAGACAAGTACCAAATGTTTTCCCTGATCTGTGGTAACTAAGAGTACCAAAAATGTAATATATAACAGTGAAATTGGCATTTTGAGATTCAATGATTGTTTACATCCCTTGTCTCTACTAATGAGGAACAGTGTTTTTTTTTCTTCTCACTGTCTTTTGAACTCTTTACTTAGTGCAGGGTTAATCTTATGAGTATAAACTAAACTGAAAGTAGATCCTTGTATGAATTAAGACAAGGAATAAGAGAGGAAGGAGGAAGAAGGGTAGGAGCATGGGTGAAAGGGAGGGTGAGATGGAAAGTATTACAAGTATTACTATGTTACTAAATCTATATATATGAAATATATGAAATTTGTATACCTTAAAAATTTAAAAGTACAAGAAAATTTGAAAAAGATTTTATAGCCAGCAAAATTATTGGTCATGAAGTATAAAATTATTACCAACATGTGATAACTCAGGGAATATTTTTCTCAGAAGAATTTTCTGAAGTACACCAGAATAGGGTTTTAGAAACCAAACTGGTTGAAATTGATTATCATAATGACAAGTTCATTGGAATTAAATATGAACTTATTTATAGGAAAAATTCAGTGACGCTCTAGAGAAGAAAGCATAGTTGGAAGCGGTCATACACTCTGTCAGTGCGCAAGAAACAGAATCATAAACAAAAGAGAAAGGGCCTCTGTGGAATGCAAAAAAGCTGTTCTCCCATCCAAGTACTAACCAGGCCCGACCCTGCTTAGCTTCCGAGATCAGACGAGATCGGGCGCGTACATTATCCCTCTTAGTAGTTTTTTTTGTCTGTTCTACTTAATATGACTGGTTTAATTCTGTAATTAATACACAGTTATTCTTAAGTGTTGAAATTTAACTGAAATGTGATCCCTGTTAAACATAAGAGTGGGGATAAGAGAGGGAAGAGATGTACAATTTGGGACATGCTCAGGCTGACTTGCCCCAAATGGTAGAGTTAGAAACATACCAGGGGACTCCAAATTAATCCCATCAAGGTGGCATGTACCAATGCCATCTCACTAGTCCAAGTGATCAATTTCAGTTCACAATTGATCATAATGAAAGGATTAAGAGTCAAAGGGAGCACATAAACAAGTCTAGTACCTGTTAATACTAACTGATAGAATAAATAAAGGGGAGAGTGATCCAACATGGGAAGCGAGATACTCAGCAGACTCATAGAATGGCAGATGTCCTAAACAGCATTCTGGCCTCAGAATCAGCCCTAAAGGCATTCGGATCTGGCTGAAAAGCCCATGAGAGTATTTCAGGCATGGAAAGCCAAGACACTCTGGCAAAAAAAAAAAAACCAAAAAACAAAAAAAAAACCAAAACCTAAATGAAAGATCTCTGTGAGTGAGATCCCAGTGGAAAGAACAGGTCTTCAAAGAAGGAGGTACCTTTCTCTGAAGGGAGGAGAGAACCTCCACTTTGACTATGACCTTGTCTAAACAAGATAAGAGTCGGAGAACTCAAGGGGCTTCCATAGCCTTGGAAACTCATGACTGGTGCATAGGGAGATTACTGATGCCATAAACAGGAGTGTCAATTTGTAAAGTCAACAACAGGAGTCACTGTGCACTTACTCCTCATGTAGGATCTCTGTCCTTAATGTGCTGTACATTGAGGCTTAATGCTATAACGAGTACTCAAACAGTATATTTCACTTTGTGTTTCTATGGGGGTGCAAACTGTTGAAAGCTTTACTTAATGTATACTAAACTGATCTTCTGTTAAAAAAAAAAAAGAAGAAATTATCAATTCCCAACTTGACTCTCACTGGGATTAAACATGACAATAGGTCTGATATGATTTCATCATCATTTAAAAAATCATCTATTATTTTTCACTTTATGTTTCTGTGTGGGAGCAAACTGTTGAAATCTTTACTTAATGTATGCTAAACTGATCTTCTGTATATAAAGAGAATTGAAAATGAATCCTCATGTGAATGGAAGGGGAGAGGGAATGGGAAAGGGGAGGGTTGTGGGTGGGAGGGACGTTATGGGGGGGATACCATTGTAATCCATAAGCCGTACTTTGGAAATTTATATTCATTAAATAAAAGTTAAAAAAAAGCTGTTCTCCCAGAACAAGAGAATAGGATAATGGTTAGAAGACACTGGGGAAAGGAGGAAGCAGGAGAGGATGAAGAGCGATTAGGTTAGTCAAAGGGTGCAAAGGAGAAAATTCTGCAATTCTTTTTCATTATAAGATAATAATAGTTCACAATGATGTAATGCATGTTTCAAAATAGCCAAAAAGCCAGAATAGGGGGTTTTGAAAGGTCATATGACATCATTGCATAATGCATACATGCATCGAAGTAACACATTATATGCCCTAGATAGATTCAGTTATCATGTACTAATTAAAAGTAAATAAGTAAAATTTTTAACAAAGGGAAAGTGAGAAAATAATGAAAATACAAAGTGCAAACAATTTTAACTCTTTCCCATGATTATAATTTGTAATACTAATTAGCCTTGGTATTGATACATTAAGATTGTCATATCTATGATATGGGAGTAAATCATGGGGTATCCTAATTTTGTCATTTTCTGTACCTCAGTAAACAGGGTTCACAGTGGAGGATATAGGATATACAAATGTAATATAGAAGGGGTTATAAACCAATGCAGTATTAGATTTATGTAAACATTTCCAAGCCCTTTTTGCAGAAAGCAGTAAAAATCATACCTAACTCAATAGCAGTGAATATCTCTAGAACCCATATTGTGGTCTTAAAATACAGTTTTCTAGTAAAAGAACAGACTTTGTAAAAAAAAAAAAACAAGAATAAGAATAAGAGAGAGAGGAGGAGGAAGGATGAGAGCATGGGTGGGAGGAAGGGTAGGGTGGAAAGTATCACTATGTTTCTGAATCTGTATATATGAAATCCATGAAATTTGCATACCTTAAAAATTATAAAAAATATAAAAATAATAATAAATATGTGTTTCAGCTTTCTGGGTATGAAATAAGCATGATGAGTCTGGATCACCTTAGCATATCATATAGCAGGAAAGCTATCAAAAAAATTTCAGGAGTCAATAGAAGTGTCCTACATTAGCTGAGAATGATGTAATTTTAGATTTCAGGAAGACTGAGAAATACAATGGATTTAAACACATCAAATATGTTTCAGTTCATGAATTTGTTATAATATTTAAAAATAATTATCTAACTCCAGAGGATATTAGAAAAATAATTTATTTTATTTAGAATTTATTGCTATGAAATGGAAAACTAAGCATTTTTCCCTATCTTTCCATATTTAGTGGAGAAATCAAGTAATCTATGAGAGAAATACCTCTCATAAAATTAGTTCAGCTAAATGGAATTACAGAATTAGATAAAATATCACCTCTTAGAAACCACAGGACTGTGCATCACTTCCTGCTAACAACACAGTAAGAAAGATGACCCAAACCATGTGCTTTCTAGAAGAACTCCTCTCCACCTACAGACTTGTGAAAGGAACTGAGAATTTGAGAACAATTCATACTGAGCAATTAGTATGTGAAAAGTTAAATAAGGGAATAATTTAATAAGAATTAGGAACAAGATCATTCTATATCCATGAAGTTCACAGGAGCAGTGAATAGAATGGTGGCTACTAGGACTACACAGAGGGTAGAGATTAGGAAGATGTTGGTCAAAGGGTACAAAATTCCAGTTTGAGAGGTGGAATCAATTTGAAAAATCTATGGTACAACATCTATGGTACAACATGGTGATTACAGAGAATAGCAATGCATTGTATGTTTGAAAATTGCTAGGAGAGTAGATCTGACATGTTCTTATCACATATACACACATACACACAAAGTGATAAGCAGATGAGGTAATAAATGCATCAATTAGCTTGATTTAGTCAATCCACATTGTGCACATAAGTCAACACATCACAATAGAAACCCTAAATATGTACAATTTTGTTGGGTAAAAAATTTAAAAATAAATTTCAAATTAGAGAAAAATAAAATAGGACTAACGATCTACCCTGCAGAGCATGGGGCAGCAGCATTCGCATTAGCTGGGACCTTATTAGAAATGCAGAGTCCCAGGCCCTCAGAGCCTTCTGTACAGTTATCTGAAGGATGTGCTTTCAAAGCAGAGATTAAAAATAACTGCAGGAGTTTCAGTTGTTTCTAAACTAAGACTCATTACAGACAGTAAACTCTGTGGTAGCAACATCATCTGTAGGACTCTAGGGTCAATTGTGGTTTTCTTTGAGACACTGGCTCAAGATGAGAGGGCAAAGTTCCAGGAAGCTGATTTTGCTGATGGGTTCTGTGTCACATTACTGATGTTTCTAAGAAAATAAAACATTTATGGATGAAAATATGGGAAATCAAAAACAGGAAGGAAGAGGGATGTTAGCTATCATCAAACTTGAAATATTTTCATGAAGAAAAGAATAATTATGTAGCTTTTTCTATGTAACTCAAGAGGGAGAGAATAGGAAAAGTGAATAATAGGCTTTGCAGAGAGTTATGACAGCTAACTATAGAGAAGACTTTCTAAAAGCTAATGTGCTTGAGAAACAGGGCAAGGCAGTTTTTGTCATAGTTGGCTGACATCAGAATCATTTGGAGAATTTTTAAAAATATAAATGTCCAGAACCAACACTAGAACCAACACTAGAAATTATGAGATTCAGCTGATATGTTATTGACTACAGGAATGGCTAGTTGAAAAAAAATCATTTTATATATTTATAAGAATTTATAAGAAATATTTATAGTTTCCAAAAATCTTCCCAGAAGATTTGGAAGAATAGCCAGGTTTGGGAACTGCGGGGGTAGACTTTTCTAGGGCATTATGACCTTTTTCCCATGTTCCAGCAAAATAATTTCTTGGGGCCAGTGCTCTGGTGTAGGGGGCTAAGCTCCCACTTGTAGTGCCGGATTCCATATGGGCGCCGGTTTGTGTCTCAGCTGCTCCACTTCTGATCCAGCTCTCTGCTGTGGCCTGGGAAGGCAGCAGAAGATTGCCCAAGTGCTTGGTCCCCTGCACGGGCATGGGAGACTCAGAAGAAGCTCCTGGTCCCTGGCTTTGGATCAGCCCAACTCCAGACATTGTGGCCGTCTGGAGAATGAACCAGAGGATAGAAGATCTCTCTCTCTCTCTCTCTGTAACTCTACCTTTCAAATAAATAAATCAATTCTTTAAAACAAATAATTTCTTACGCATAACCTCAAAAATATCTGTGAAGTTATATGCTATGATACTATCATATCATGAAGCTGTAATGGTCTCAAGCTGAGGTGCTGAATTATTTGCTCCAGTGCAATTCTTTGACTTGTTGCCCAAGTCCATTTGTGCTACTACAACAAATGATGTGCAGCAGGGTGATTTATAAAGAACAGACATTTGTTTCTCAGAGGTCTGGAGGCTGGGATGAACAAGATCAAGGAATTGGCATCTAGTAAGGGTTGCTGTCTGTTTTCAAGATGGGGCTTTGAAGTCTGCGGCCACTGGTGGGGAGGAATGCTCTGTCCTCAAACAGCAAAAGGTAGGAGGGCAAAAAGGAAGGCAAACTCCTTGCATTAAGTCCTCTTATAATGAACGGAATTAATCTATGGTAGATGTTTCGGTTCTCAAACATCCCCAGATTGCACTTCCTTTCAGCCCTATTGCATCAAAGATTAAAATTTCAACATCTGAATTTTGTGAGACACATTCAGATCATAGGACTCGTTATTTATAATCACTGGATTATTATTTTAAAATTTATCCTATTATTAGGCCATACAAGCACAAAAAAGGAAATCTAACTAGTTTAGTGTTGGTATATGTATATATATATATATGTATATATGTATATATATCTAATATATATAATGTTTATTTCTAATTGTGCACAATCAATGGTAAGTCCACTCTGCA
This sequence comes from Oryctolagus cuniculus, assembly GCF_964237555.1. NCBI lineage: Eukaryota > Metazoa > Chordata > Mammalia > Lagomorpha > Leporidae > Oryctolagus > Oryctolagus cuniculus. The sequence goes on along the minus strand of NC_091435.1, from coordinate 155,150,603 downwards.
TTCCTCTAGGTATCTTACTGCTCTCTAATAAAAATATTGGAAAAATATACCAAGACTTTTTGAGTTGATGAAGTTATTTCAGTTCCTGGCATAGTTACCTGAGATCTGCTACATTTTCAATAAAATATGAATACTGTAAATATTACTAATTTAGAGACAATTCGCAGAATTTTTGGGAAATACAATCTAAGCTCTCAAGAGCCTTGCGCTCTCTTTGGAGAAGGAAGAAAGGTACACACAAAAATAATATAAAAATATACAGAAGCAAACATTGAATGCAAGGTGTGAAAAGCAGTTGCTAAAGTTTAGGGATGACAGTCAGGGATTGGGACTCATCATGGAAGGATTAAGGAAATTCACAGGAGACTGTAGGTAGAATCAATTCTAAAGGGATTGAGACCTTTTTGAAAGAGACAAGTGTTCTCAGTTTTTTAAAAAGAGAAATTCATGTACTGGGGAGAGGATGAGAAAGACACACCAGCAATAGTCCCTTTCAACTTCTGAGAGTCTAAAAAAATTCCAACATAATTGGATGAGCAATTAAACTTGATTTTTTTTTCATTGATGAATGAAAATGGCAGGGCTATACACTTTTAAAAACACATCTACTCTTATAAATTATTTAAGACATATGGAGGACACCTACATCCATCTGGTAAAAATAATGTGAAACTATCAGTTAGATTTCAGATAAAACTAGCACCACTAACTAGCCAATTATTAGTAGTGATTACTAACTAATTATAAACATTTTATTTTATTTTTTCCCTCCTTTCTTGCATACACATTAAATCAATTCACTGGTGATTTCTCATTTATCTGTAGAACACATCCACTTTCCACTTTCCAGTCAACTCTATTCCCTGCCTCTCAAGAAAATAGATATAAGTATATTTTTTCAAAATCAGTAAAACTCTCACGAGAGCCACAAATCTATTTGTAGAAGCTTGAGAACTGAAAAGTAATTAAAAGAGGTCCTACAAATATGAATTCATTGGATATATTCCAGTTTACAAATCTGTGTCCACAAAATGTCATGATAATATTAATAATATGTATGTAAAATGAAAAACACAGCATGCTTTTGCCAGTAGTTAAACAGATTATTTTTCTATGTCACCAAGTTAATGTATAGTCTGTTTATATTTCCCTCTTGAGGATTGTAGATCAAGAATTATGTATGATCAAGATGAGGAAAAGAGATCTCTGCATTGACAGATTTTGGGATAACTAGGTAGGCCGGTGGGTTTCAGTTGTTCCAGCTGTTACTGAAAGAGTATAACAGTGACACTAATTCACAGGACTGTGAAGTGAATTTTTATCATATGATATTACTCATGTAGGTTCCCTTATATGAATTATTGACAGAATCCTGATCTTTCATAAGCACTTAGAACAGTATTAAAGCAATTCTTTAAAAAAAACCACTTATTACGCTTTTTTTAAAAAAAAAGATTTATTTATTTATTTGAAAGTCAGAGTTACAGAGAGAAGGAGAGGCAGAGAGAGAGAGAGAGAGAGAGAGAGAGAAAGAGAGAGAGAGAGAGAGAGAGAGAGGTCTTCCATCTGCTGGTTCACTCCCCAGCCGGCTGCAATGGCCGGATCTGCGCCAATCCAAAGCCAGGAACCAGGAGCTTCCTCCGGGTCTTCCCACATGGATGCACGGGCCCAAGGACTTGGGCCATCTTCTACTGCTTTCCCAGGCCATAGCAGAGAGCTGGATCAGAAGTGGAGCAGTCGGGACTCGAACTGGTGCCCACATGGGATGCTGGCACTACAGATGGTGGCGGCTTTTACCTGCTACGCCACAGTGCCAGCCCCACGCTTTTTTTTTTTTTAGTTTATATTTATATTTTATTGTTATCTGACTTAAAAAGGACGTTGCTGTTTCACTTTTTCAGGTATTATCTAGACAACACTGATTGCCAGTGGAAGGTTATTTAATTATTTTTTGCATCTTTCAGAATTTCTGTTTTTATTTTATTGAGAAGTAGAGAGAAGACAGAGCTCCCATTCTCAGGTTCATTCCCCAAATGCTGCAACACCTGATGCTAGTTGTTCCCTCACTTCAGTCTGTCTGCATTTTCACTCCACATCCACTAAGTCAGGCCTGCCAACTGCCTCCTTACTGCCCTCCAGACTCCAGAGTTGTGTGGCTGTTGCTTCTTACCAACCACGACCCCCTTTTCCCACCCTTATGGATCTCAACAGTGTTCTGGAAGGGGTCAGATTTGATGCATTTACTCAGTTCATCATTTCTACTTGGGATCAGCTGTCAAACATCCTAAAACACTGAGATCCATTTATCTAATGACTACTGAGTGCCTGTGAAGTGGCTGGCAGTTTAACAAATGCTGGAGATGACTAGGATTTATCTTCCATGGCGATGACTGATGTTGCAAGGCTGTGCGGTTTGTTGTTTGTTTTTCCCAAAGAGACCTTTTATTTAATGAGTACAAATTTCATAAGCATAACTTTAGGAATATAGTGATTCTTCACACCCGCCCTCCCACCCTCACTCCCACCCCACCTTCTCCTCCCTCTCTCATTCCCAGTCTCATTCTCTATCCATTAAGATTCATTTTCAGTTTACTTTGTGCACAGAAGACCAACTCTTTACTAAGTAAAAATTTCAACAATTTGCACACACACACACACACACAAACTGAGAATGAGCTTTACAGTGTATTCTCATAATACAACTCATTGAGGATAGAAGTCCTGCATGGGGAGTAAGGGCACGGTGACTCTTGTTGTTGATTTAACAATGAACACTCTTATTTATGATGTCAGTGATCACTCGAGGCTCTTGACATTAGCTGCCAAGGCTATGGAAGCCTTAGGAATCCACAATCTATGTCAGTATTTAGACAAGGCCATAAGCAAAGTGGAAGTTCTCTCTTCTCTTCAGAGAAAAGTACATCCTTCTTTGATGGCCACTTCTTTCCACTGGGGTCTCTCTCACAGAGACTGGAAGATATTTCATTATTTGTATTTGTTCAATTGGGTATCATATGCTACATTTAATTGGGGACTACTTTAGCTTTCAACTTTGAGCAAAGTAAATAGACAAAATTTCACTATTTTAAGGAAGTGAATACTAGTATTTGCCAGTATCCAGTTTTTCATTTCTTTTGGGATACACAGAAATTACAGTTTCCTTCTTCTTGAAGTCAATTTTAAATTAGTTCTGGTTAATGATTATGGGTACATTCTTCGAGGCAAACAGTTGTCTGTGGTCTACTCCTTAAGTTGAATACAAGATTCCAGATGGAGAATCCCCTTCTGCCGAGTTGTGTTGAACATTTTGCTTGAGTAAGAAACAACTTTTAATCAATACATTGGAGTGTGTCACCTCATTATAGTTTTCCTTGTAACTATGCTTATATGAGAAGTGTGGGACTCTTCACTATTTTAGAAAAAGTTTTTGAGGGAGTTAGGAACGAAGAAAGAAGAGTTAAAATATGTTAGAAAACGAACTTTGAATTTGACTTTGAGGTCTTGGTGACTATATGAAAGAATCCTCTAAAGCCTTAGGAAAATATTGGGTACAAGAAGATGACCGGAATAGCTGGAAAGGAAATGACCCACAGTCCAATCAAGAATGTAAAGTCACCTCCAAAAAGAAAATAAATGGGGGATGGATTCAATATAAAAGAGATTGGGGCTGCCACTGTGGTTAACCTGCCACAACTATGACTTCTGCATCCCATGTGAGCACTGGTTCAATTCCTGGCTGCTCTGTTTCTGATCCAGCTGCCTGCTAATGTACCTGAGAAAAGCAGCAGAAGATGGCCCAAGTTACTGGGCCTCTGCCACCCATGTGGGAGACCCGATGGAGTTCTTGGCTCCTGGCTTTGGCCTAGCTCAGCCCCAGCTATTGCAGCCACTTGGAAAGTTAACCAGTAGGTGGAATCTCTCTCTCTCTCTCTCTCTCTCTCTTTCTCCTCTGTTCCTCCCCCTCTCTCTTTCTCTGTAACTCTGCCTTTCAAATAAGTAAATAAATCTTAAAAAAGAAAAAGAAAAAGCTCTCGGTCTATAAAATGTAAAAGACCAAGGTCATATTAATTACCGTCTTATATTTCTTCAAGTTAATCATATGCTATGTGTCAAATGCAACAAAGGGGTCTAAAGAATTCTGGGAGTGTCCTCACAAAATACTGGAAATGAAGAATAGAACTGGGATCCCACAAATATTAGTCCTCATCATGTGCACATAAAACTCACAAAATACAGAGTTGTAGGGGTAAAGCTGGAATAGTTTTCTAAATTCTGGAATTTGAGTTGGTGTTTAATTTTGTCCCACAAATAGATTCATGACATCTTCAACCATGGGAAAATACTTTTTTTTTTTTTAAAGAAAATGTAGATCCAATCAGGGTATAAAAAGAATTATAATATTCCTAAAAGGGGAAAGGATTATTCCCACCAAAGCCTTTTAGACACTGAAACAGATCTATAACTTAAAATGTAAAGAGAGTCACTGGATCAATAGTCATTCAGTGGATGTGAGGGTTCGTTTTGTGTACCAACCTGACTGAATCATGGGATGTTCAGATATTTGATTAAACACGATTCTGGTTGTGTTTGTGAGGATCTTTCTGGATGAAACTAGCATTAACTTGATAGACTGAGTGAAACAGTTTGCCCTCCCTAGTGTGGGTGGTCTCATACAATGCACTGAAGACACGAATAGCAGACAAGTTTAAGAAAGAACTCTTCTGCCTCCCTTCATAAAGTCAGCCCTTCTTGGTTCTCAAGCCTGATGGCTTTTGAACTAAATCTTTTACTATTGGCTCTCCTGGTTCCCAGCCCTTTAGGTTCCTATGAAACTACATCATCAGCTCTCCAGTTGTGCATCGTGCCAGGCACAGATCTTGAAACTCCCCAGCATTATGTGAGTCAATGACTTAATACTTCTTTCTCTTTCTCAATATTTATATTTATTGTTCTATATAATCTGTATCATTTATCTATCTCCATCATAATCATCATCATTTATCATTTATCTATGTTTCCCTATCTATCTCCTATTGTTTCTGTCCAGAGAACACCAACTAATAAATTAATAGTTGAAAAGTATAAACATGATGTGTTTAGGTTTTGGGGAAATTATGAATGGCCAAACCTGTACAAAAATAAAGTGATTAAGACTGCATTTGAAGTGAACTTTAAGCAGTTCTGAAAGCAGAATCCGATGAAGCTAGCTTTGTGGTGCACCAGGTTAAACGGCCGCTCGAGATGCCAGCATCCTGACAGCTGGCATCCCAGCTGCTCCACTTCCAGTTTAGCTCCCTGTTAATGCACTGAGGAAAGCAGTGGATTATGACCCAAGTGCTTACTCCTGCCACCCATGTGGGAGACCAGGATAAAGTTCCAGGCTCCTGGCTCTTGCCTTGGCCCATTGTTGATCTTTATAGCCATTTTAGGATTGTTGGAAGATCACCCCACTGTAATTCTTTCTCAAATAAATCTTTTAAAAAATAAGAACACTCATGCAACATTCCCCTCAAGCATACAGGGCACATATGCTATGTCATTAAATAAACTTCAGAATTTTAAAAGATTGAAATCATAAAATTGTGTTTTGTAGTCACAATAGGATGAAATTGGAAATTGATAACAGATATTTGGAAAATGTATATTTATGTGGATTTTAAAAATATATTACTATATAATCAATGGCTTAAATAAATTATCACAAGGGAAATCAGAAAATAATTCATGATAAGCTAACATGAAGACAAAAGTTATCAAAGCTCATGGGATGTAGCTACAGTTGATGGAAATTTATGATTGTATGTAAAGTTCTAAATTGAAAAAGAAGAGCTAATAACAATTTTTGCTTCCACATTAGGGGATTGGGACAAAAAAGAGAACCAACTAAACTCAAAAAGGAACAGAAGGAAGTGAATCATAAGGATAAGATAATAATAAAACAGAATAGAAAAATAATGGAGAAAAATTTGTTAAAACCAAAGAAAGTTTTTTGAGAATATCAACAAAATTGACAAACCTTTACTTTGAGCAAAAGTAACAGAGCAACGACCTGAATTACTAAAATCAGTAGTGAAAGAGAGGATGTTACTATCGATTTTTACAGAAGTGAAAAGTAATCAGAATCTTTCCACAAAGAAAAGTCCAGGAGTAGTTGGCTTCACAGATGAATTTTACCAAAAATTTAAGGACTAATTAATGGCAATTCCAAAGCACAGAAGAGGATAAAATATTTCCCACGTCATTATGAGAGAATTATTACCCTGACATCAACATCACAGAAAAATTATGCACCAGAATCTCTTATTACATAGATGCTAAAACCCTTAACAAAATATTAGTAAATGAATCCCAGTCCCATATACAAAAGATTGAGAGTGGGCATGTAGCATAGCAGTTTTTTTTTAATTTATTTTTTTATTTTTTATTTTTTGGACAGGCAGAGTGGACAGTGAGAGAGAGAGAGAGACAGAGAGAAAGGTCTTCCTTTGCCGTTGGTTCACCCTCCAATGGCCGCCGCGGCCAGCGCGCTGCGGCCTGCGCACCTCGCTGATCCGATGGCAGGAGCCAGGTACTTCTCCTGGTCTCCCATGGGGTGCAGGGCCCAAGTACTTGGGCCATCCTCCACTGTACTTCGGGGCCACAGCAGAGAGCTGGCCTGGAAGAGGGGCAACCGGGACAGAATCCAGCGCCCCGATGGGGACTAGAACCTGGTGTACCAGCTCCGCAAGGCGGAGGATTAGCCTAGTGAGCCGCGGCGCCGGCCCAGCATAGTAGTTAATACATCCATATTGGAGCCAGCGCTGTGGCATAGCGGGTAAAGCTGCCACTTGCAGTACCAGCACCCCATATGGGTGCTGGTTCAAGTCCCAGCTGCTCCATTTCTGATCCAGCTGCCTGCTAATGTGTGAGGGAAAGCAACAGAAAATGGCCCAAGTCCTTGGGCCCCTGTGCCAGCGTGGGAGACCTGGAAGAAGCTCCAGGCTCCTGGCTTCAGATTGGCCCAGCTTTGGCCATTTGGGGAATGAACCAGTGAAGACCTCTCTCTCTCTCTCTCTTTCTCTCTCTCTCTCTCTCTTTCTGCCTCTGCCCCTCTGTAACTCTTGCCTTTCAAATAAAATAAGTAAATCTTAAAAATAAAAAAAGATCCATATCTCAAACCCAAGTGCCTGGGTTTGATTTACACCTGCACCTCCTGATTCCAGCTTCCTGCAAATTCAGATCCTGGGAGGCAATGGTGTTACTCAAGTGATTGGATTCCTAATAGTCACACAGAGGAGACCTGTATTTAGTTCCTAGTTCCCAGGTTCAGCCAGACCTAGCCTTGGCTGTCGCTGACATTTGAGGGGTGAACCAGTGAGTGGAAGATCTCTATTTCTATGTCTATCTGTTTTCTATCTCTCTGCCTTTCAAATAAACGAACAAATAAATATTTAAAGGATTATATCCCATGAATACTGGGACTAAGAAATGCAAGTTTGGTTCACTATCCAAAAATAGTATATTAACTCACCATATCAATAGATAAAAATTATCATCTCAATAGATGCAGAAAAAGCATATTACAATATTTAACATATTTTCATGGTAAAGCATAGTAAAGATCAATTATGAAAAATTCACTCAATGGTGAGAGAAAGATTGAAATATTTTCCCCAGACACAAGGAAAAACACAAACATGTCTCCATTCATTTCTGCTCAACTTCCTCTTGGAAGTTTAGCTAGGGCAATTAGGCAACAAAAAGAAATAAAAGGCATTAAATCAGAAAAGAGGAAAAAACCATTTTCAGATGACATGATGCTACATAGAAAAATCTTAAAGATTTCCATCCCAAACTACTAGAACTTCTAACAAACTCTGCAAAGTTGCAGTATGTGAGCTGTTCATGCAACTAACAGTTGTATTTCTCTAAACTATCAATAAACAATCTCTAAATGTGAAGTAAATATTCAATTTACAATAACATCACAAAAATAGAATAGTAAAGATAAATTTAGCCCATGAGATGCACAAATTCTATCTTGAAAACTGTAAAATATTGTTGTAAGAAATTTAAAAATATACAAATAGTGAAAAAAAGTCATGTTCATGAATAAGAAGCCTGACTAGTGAGATGAAAACACAGTTTGATTGGCAGGATAAATGCGTTCATTGTCAGGATACCAGACATTGAAAGAAACTAATTCTAAAATTCATATGCAATTTCTGGAAACCCCCTGCCATCGCAAGTATACTGAAAGAGAATAATGAAGATCTGTATTTTTCTACTTTAAAAGTTACTACAAATATACAGTAATTAATTCAGTATTGCTATTGTTATACAGATAGATATGCAGATGAATGGAATAGAATTGGGAGTCTAGAGATAAACCAATAATCCATTAAGGTCTGTTAATTTCCAACAAGTGTTAAGATCATTCAACAGGGGGAAACACAGTTTTTTTTTTTTTTATGTTTTAAAGCAAACACTGATATGACAATTACAAAGCTACACACTACACACACACAAAACAAATCAATTTGAAGTATACCTTGCACCATATATAAAAAATTACTCAAAATGTGTCAAAGTTCTAAAATATGAGTTCAGATTATAAAACTCTTAGAAGAAAACTTAGGAATAAATCTTATGTTCTTGGAATAGGTAATGATTTCTTATATATGATCCCCAAATCATATGAAACCAAAAGAAAAAAAATAGAGAAACTGGATGTCAAAGTTCATACATTTATCCTTGAAAGGACACCATCAGGAAAGTTGAGGGGCAATCTTAAGAACGTGAGAAGAAAATCATAAATCATTTTCCCATAAGGCATTTGTACTTATAGAGAGAACTCTTAAGAGTCAATAAGAGTCGGAGAACTCAAGGGGCTTCCATAGCCTTGGAAACTCATGACTGGTGCATAGGGAGATTACTGATGCCATAAACAGGAGTGTCAATTTGTAAAGTCAACAACAGGAGTCACTGTGCACTTACTCCTCATGTAGGATCTCTGTCCTTAATGTGCTGTACATTGAGGCTTAATGCTATAACGAGTACTCAAACAGTATATTTCACTTTGTGTTTCTATGGGGGTGCAAACTGTTGAAAGCTTTACTTAATGTATACTAAACTGATCTTCTGTTAAAAAAAAAGAAGAAGAAATTATCAATTCCCAACTTGACTCTCACTGGGATTAAACATGACAATAGGTCGGATCTGATTTCATCATCATTTAAAAAATCATCTATTATTTTTCACTTTATGTTTCTGTGTGGGAGCAAACTTGAAATCTTTACTTAATGTATGCTAAACTGATCTTCTGTATATAAAGAGAATTGAAAATGAATCCTCATGTGAATGGAAGGGGAGAGGGAATGGGAAAGGGGAGGGTTGCGGGTGGGAGGGACGTTATGGGGGGGAAGCCATTGTAATCCATAAACTGTACTTTGGAAATTTATGTTCATTAAATAAAAGTTAAAAAAAATGCAAAAAAAGAGTCAATAATAAAAGGGTAACCAAACTTTAAAATGGGCAAAATGAATAGATAGTTCTACAAAGAACATATACAAATGGCCATTAATACCAAGAACATATGTCCAATATTTTTAACTATGAGGGAAATCTAAATTAAAACCACCATGAATTGCAAATTCACACAAACTAAATGCCAAATAAAAACATGTCAGACTAACAGAAAATGGTTGACAAAGAATTTTAGAGCTTGGAACCTTTGCTTACTGCTCTGGGAATGTCAAATGCTGCTATTGCTTTGGGAAACAGTCTGGCAGTTCCTCAAATGCTTACACATAGAGTTACCATATAATTCAGCAATTCTACTCTTAGGTATATAACCGAGAGAAAAGAAAACATATGTCCACACAAAAACCTGTGCATGATTCTTTTTATCAGTATTAGTCATATTAAATAAAAAGCTGTAATGACCCAAATGTCCATCAGCTGAAGCACAGATACATAAAACATGGTATATCCATAAATTGGAACATTATTTGACAAAAAAAGGAGTGAAATACTGACATATGCCACAACATTGTGGTTCTGGAAATATTATGGTGAGTTCAGCACTATGGCATCATAAACTAACCCTCCTCCTGTGGTGCCATCTCATATGGATATCAGTTAAAGTCCTGTCTGTTCCATTCTGACCCAGCTCCCTACTAATGTCCTGGGAAATCAGTGGAAGATGGCCCAAGTGCTTGAACCCTTGCACCCATGTGGGAAACCTGGAAGAGGCTCCTGGCTCTTGGCTTTAGACTGGCCCAGCTCTGGCCATTGTGGCCATTTGAGGAGTGAACCACTGGATAGAAGGCCTCTCTGTCCTGTCTTTCCCTCTCTCTGTTTGTAACTCTGCATCTCAAATACTTAAACAAATCTTTTAAAAGAAGTATTATGCCAAGTGAAAAAAATCCAGTTACAAAGGATTACACATAAATGATTCCATTTATATGAAATGCCTAAAATGAGAAATCCTATGAACACAGAATGTAGATTAATGATTGCATAGAGTGAACTAGCGTGGGTGCAGTGGTGGTTAGGGCTGATGGCTATGTGGAATGGGGTTTCTTTGTGGATAACGAAATGTTTTAAAATAGATTATGCTGAGGGAAGCACAATTCTGTGATTACCAAAAGTCATCAAATCTTAAACTTTAAAAGAGTAAATTATGTGACATGTTAATTATGTCTCAATAAAGTCAATTAAAAAAAGAACTAAGAGCTTAGGAGGCCCAAGTATTCTCTTTTAAAAAAACACTAATAAAAGTTATTGCACTAATCTTTCTACAAAGCTTATATTTGTTTAGGCTTCTACACATATCATTTCCTTAATATATTTAAGATTCAAGATGGATTAAAACAGTCTCCAATTAACTATGGTTCCCTTACATATATACAAAATAGAATGTTAAAAAAATGAGAATCATTCCATCCAAAGCACACTTTGGTGAGCAAGGATAACTTAACAAATCACCTGCATTTTCTTATTTTAGTAATACAGCTCTGACTATGCTTATTTTTCTGTTAAGCTTGGCAGAGTTTGGTTTTTTTTTTGCCTTATTTTATCATTAAAATGTTCATTGTAATATTGGGTAATGGTTAAGTATTGGTAAACTGGCATATCGTGCCTATAGTCTGTCAATCTGACATAAGTTAACACACAGAACAAATTAATACTACAGTACAATCATATCGAACTATTTTGCTAAAATCAAATGCTTTGAAATACAAACCACTGCATAATTTTCTCTTTCAATTTCATAATTAGTATCTTCATAAAAAAGAAAGCCTCTAACATGAAAAAAATCATTTTAATAATAAAATATACTTTTAAATTCAGACATTTTCATTCTATTTCATACCCATCAATTACTTCCCTTTCTCCTGTTACTCTGTACTGGGCAGTGTGAGTAGGGGGATGTTTGTGTGACCTATGACAGTTCCCCTTTGTTGGCCAGAATCATAACCTTGTATGAGGAAGCAATCAGAGTTTATGGCCACTTATTAAGAAAGATGTCATGATTGGTGCTGCACATATTGTATTAAGTCCTCACAACAATCTCTTTGGAGACTTTATTACTACTAGTTAGTAGAGGAAAACTGTGAGCTCAAGGAAGGAAACTGTTTTGCTGAAGTCACAGAATAAGGATCTAAGGATTTGCTCTCTCCAAAACTCCTTCTCTACCTCCCACATTGTGTGGTACGCTTTATGCCTACTGGCCAAAGCAGTTTCACTTGGTTTACCTCATGCAATGTCTTTCTGAGTCAACCAGATTTCAGAAACGAGAACGTTGTCTAACCCTCACCTACAAATCTTTTCAGAAATGGAGCATTTGGCTCAAACAGTCAATGGTCCCCACAGTGACTTCTTGTTGTTATTTTCAAAGAACCTCCTTTGAGTCACACTATTTCTTACTCTGCTGTAAAGCAATGGTAGTTTTGTCAAAACAACGCTAATATTAATAGCTGTGCTACATCTTTTAACCTCTGATAACTGGTCTGTGAATGTAGGTTATTACCAATATTATTGTGGCTTTCATTCTGTATTTAGCCAATGGATTATGATTGTGAAATATATGCCTCAATCAACAATTCATATCTTAAATCTTTGAGCAAATATCAGAATAGGGATTCTGTAATGCTCTATGACGCTCAACAGTAGGAACAACACGACTCACATACATTGAGGTCAGCCTTTTTGTGATAGAGATATCACCATGCGGTACACATCCACATGGAAGATCAAGTCTTCACTTCCTTGTCTCTAACCAAAGCATTGAATAAACAAGAATGGAGAAATCAAAGGGTCTTGCAGGTGAATAGTAGGGAACAGCCAAAATGGTAAGAATTTGGCTTGTACTTTTTTTTAAGGTGTTTTTTCCCCCTATGTAAACAACATGATTTTTCAGGAAATCCAAGGAAAGAACACATAAGGTTTAGGAAGAGGGATAATTTTTTTAGCGTGAAGCCAATTTGTGTTTTTTTATTCTGCCTATCTTATTGGATTGTAATGTACTATCTGATAGATGAAAATGGTGAATAAATTAAATTATGTGTAAAGGATAAGATTTTATACTGACATTTCAGCGATGAAGAAATGAGTTATTTTTCTATAAGAAAAAGATAATTCTTTAGAGAAAGATAATTGGACTACTGATATTTTATCTTGCCCTTTTTATTTCAGTGTTTGACAAGGCAAAAAGGATTTGTCATCTCACTAGAAACAGAATCATGAGTACTGAATCATGCTAAGAAAATGCTTTCTTTTCAAAGGGTTATCTATTTTATTTATTTTTAAAAAGATTTATTTATTTATATAAAAGGCAGAGTTACAGAGAGGCAGAGGCAGAGGCAGAGAGAGAGAGAGAGAGAGAGAGAGAGAGAGAGGTCTTCCATCTGTTGGTTCACTCCCCAAATGGCCACAATGGCCGGAGCTAAGCTGATCCGAAGCCAGGAGCCAGGAGCTTCCTCCAGGTCTCTCACACGGGTGCAGGGGTCCAAGAACTAGGGTCATCTTCTACTGCTTTTCCAGACCATAGCAGAGAGTTGGATTGGAAGAGGAGCAGCTGGGAATCAAACTGGCATCCATATGGGATGCCGGTGCTCCAGGTGGAGGATTAACCTATTGTGCCACAGTACAGGCACCTCCATATATTTTTAACAAGAGATTGGATGATCTAGTGCATGATGAAGTCTTTGTGATTTAAAGACTTGAAGTGTAGTTAGTGGACCATCTAAGTTTCTCTTTTCTGTCCCATTCATTTTCCCTTTGGCTCTTTTACTTCATGTCAGCAATAGTCTCACTTCCAAAGAATGTGGAAGGAGAGTTGGCAGGTAAACACAAATCTTCACTAAGCTGAAGAGGCACAGGTTTCAGGGAAATCTGCAGATTTTATGACAGCTATCCAGTCTTCTGTTATTACAGATAATTGGACACTTAACTGTGGTTCCATGAAGAATGTCATTGGTATTTTGATGGAGTTGCATTGAATTGGCAAGTCCTTTAGGCAGTATGAAAATTTTTATAATAGTAATTCTTCAAATCTATGACATGGGAGGAAGTCTTTCCAGTTTTTCTCTTTCATTTCTTCTAATATTGTAATATTATAATATTTTTTGTAATATTCATTGTAGATGTATTTCTTTTTTTTCTTTTTCTTTCTTTTTTTTTCATTTTTGACAGGCAGAGTGGACAGTGAGAGAGAGAGAGACAGAGAGAAAGGTCTTCCTTTTTTTTTTTTTTTTTTTTTTTGCCTTTGGTTCACCCTCCAATGGCTGCCGCGGCTTGCGCACTGCGGCCGGCACATCGCGCTGATCCGAAGCCAGGAGCCAGGTGCTTTTCCTGGTCTCCCTGGTCTCCTTAGACCCTCCCATGCAAGGCTTAAGGACTTGGGCCATCCTCCACTGCACTCCCGGGCCATAGCAGAGAGCTGGCCTGGAAGAGGGGCAACCAGGACAGAATCTGGCGCCCTGACCGGGACTAGAACCCAGTGTGCCGGTGCTGCAAGGCGGAGGATTAGCCTATTGAGCCACGGTGCCGGCTGTAGATGTCTTTCACATCCTTGGTTAAATTTATTCCAAGGCATTTTACTTTTTGTAGCTATTTTGGATGGAATTGCTCTCATAATTTCCTTCTCAGCAAATTCACTGTAGGTGTATAAAAATACTATTGATTTTTAGGTGTTGATTTTGTATCCTTCAGCCTTATTTCTGATGGTATTTTGATAGCGTCTTTAGGTTTCTCTGGATTTAGAATCATATCATCTGCCAAAATGGCTAACTTGACATCCTCATTTCCTATTTAATATGGCCTTTATTTATTTCTCTTACCTAATGATTCTAGCTAAAACTTCCATAAATGCTGAATAAACTGGCTAAAACTTCTGATAAAAATTTCTCATTGCTGTATAACAGCTGCATAACAGCATAGTGTATAACTGTATAACACAGTGAGAGAGACACCTTTGGTTCCAGATCTTAGATGTGGATTCAATTGCATGCTAGATGTGGATTTGTTGCCTTTAACCTTTATTATATTGAATTATGTTCCCGCTGTAGTATTTTATGAGTGCTTTTCTTTTTAAAATGATGAACAGTTGTTGAATTTTATCAAATGCTTTTTGTGTGAAGTATTATATTTATTGATTTGCAGACCTTGAACCATCCTTGCTTCTCTGGGATAAGGTCATGATGTATGACTTTTGGGGGATCTGTTTTTGGATTCAATTTGCTAATACTTGGTTGAGAATTTTAGCATTTATGTTCATGAGAGGTACTGGTCAATGGTGTTCTTTATTTCAGTGACTTTCCTTGTCTGGTTCTGGAATAAAGTAATGATGGTCTTACAGAGTGAGTTTGAAAGAATTCTTTCCCTTTCCTTTTTTGGGAATACTTTGAGAAGTGCTGATACTAATTCTTTCTTAAAAGTTGAGTAGAAGTCAACAGTGAAGCCATCTATTTCTGGTGTTTTCTTTACTTTTATATTTTTATCAAGCTTAATATGTCTTTATAGTTTAATTTTCATAGATTTATATGCTTATATAAATTTATTTCTTCTCAGTTTTCCAATTTTATGGCACACAATTGTTCATAACAGTGCCTAATAATACACTATATTTCTATGGCACCAGTTATAATATCTCTTTCTTCAAGTCTAAGGTTATTTAGTTGAGTCTTACCTCTTGTTCATTTTTTAAATTCACATAAAGGGAATGAATTTCATGTATTCCATATATTCAGTTTTAAGAGCATAATAGTACTTCCCATCCTATCCTCCCTCCTTCCCTCACTCCCGAAATCCCTCCTTCTCTTATTTTTCTTTTAATTTTTACAATGATATACTTTCAATTTATTTTGTAATCATAAGTTTAATTAGCCTTGCTAAAGGTCTAATGATTTTTTTATACTTTCAAAGAATTCTCTTGAATTCATTGATCCTTATATTGTGTTCTTAGTTCCTACTTTATTTATTCTCTGATACTTATTATTTCTTCCATTCTACTAACTTTGAGTTTGGTTAGTTCTTGTTTTTCTAGGTCATTGAGATGCATTATTAAGTCATTTATTTGATATTTTTTTGATTGATATACTTATTGCTATACTCATTCCTCTTTTATTTAGGATTTATTTATTTGAAAGGCAGAATTAGAGAGACAGAGAGAAAGAGAGAGAGAGAGAAATCATCTATCCATGGTTTCAATTCCCAGATGGCCGCAATGGCCCGGGGATGGCCAGGCTGATGCTAGGAGTCAAGAGCTTCTTCCAGGTCTCCCACATGGGTGGCAGTCACCCAAGCACTTAAGCCATCTTCTCTGCTTTTTCCAGGCCATTATCAGGGAGCTGGGTGAGAAGTAGAGCAGCCAGGACTCAAACCGACATCCATATGGGATGTAGGGGTTTCAGAGGCAGCTTTACCCACTATGCCACAATGCCAGCCCCTATACTCCTCTCTCTCAGTACTGCTTTTGCTATGTGTGCTTCATTTTTCATTAGTTTCACTGATGCTTTTAAAAAGATTCATTTATTTGAAAGGTAGAGTTAGAGTGAGAGAAATTATATATGTAATAAATATATAGAGAGAAACAGAGAGAGAGATGGAGAGGGGAAGGGCAGGGAGAGATCTTTCATTTGCTGGTTCACTCCCTAAATGCCTGCAATAGCTAGGGCTAGAACAATCCTAAGCAAGAGCCAGGAACTCTATCCAAGTCTCCCTAATAGGTGGCAGGGCCATCATCTGCTGCCTTCCATGCACATTAACAGGAAGCTGGATTGGGCTCAATGAATCTTTTACTTTCCTTTCCATTTTCATCAATGAATTTTCACGTGTTTGTACAATTTTTAGTGTTTCCTGTGTTGTTTACTTATAGTTTTTATTCTGTTGTGTCAGAAAAGAAATGATTTTGATGTTTTGACATTGTTGATTTGTATGTGGCCTAATATATGGTCTTTCCTAGAAAACGTTGCATGTACAGAGGTAGAGAATGAGGATTCTGCAGCTGCTGAGATGCAATGTTCTCTAAGTGTCTGTTTGGTTCATTAGATCTATAGTTAAGTTTACTCTGATGTTTCTTTAATTTTTTGTTTGAATGATCTGTCCATTGATGAACGTGAGAGTTTGCGGTTCCCCCTGTTACTGTGCAGCAGGGATCCCTTCCCTCGAGGAAGAATAAAAAGGCTAAAGGCAAAAAATGGTAGAGGCTTTCAAGCAGGGGCTTTCAGGAAACAGGGGTGTTTCCGGAAACAGGTCTGAGAAATGCCACCAGGCAACCAGGTCAGCAGCAGCCATTCAGGGGCATGCAGGTGTGACTGTGTGATGGTTTTCTAAGTACAGATGCAGCAATGGATATCCAATCAAAAGCCATGTATCTGAATATGAATTAGATAATGCCCCGCTTTGTTCAGAGCCCAGAATTGGGAGACAAAACTCTACTTTGGGTCTGCTGGCAACAATAAAATCAATTTTTCTGTTAAGAGCTTTGGTGTCCCGTGTCTCTGTCCAAGATTCCCACTATGACTGTATTAGAGTTTATCTTTCTATTTAGATACAATAAAGCTTGTTTTACAGAATTGGGTGCTCCAGCATATATACTTACTGTTGTTACATCTTCTTGCTGAATTGACTTCTTGATCATCATACAATGTCTTTCTTTTTTTTTACAGTTTTTTTTTCTTAAAGTTTATCTGCCAAAAATAAAGCTACATCTGCTTACTTTAGGTTTCTATTAGCATGAGATATATTTTTCAGTATTTTCACTCTCAGTCTGTGAATGTCTTGTAGGCAGCATATTTTTGGGTCATGTTTTTAGTCCATTTTGACAGTGTGTATGTTGTAATTGGAATTTAGTCCATTTACATTCAAGGTTATTACTGATAACTAATGACTGAGACTTGTAACTTCAACATTTTTTATTTTGAATATTCTTTGTTCTTTTTCCAGTGAGTTTTATAATTTCTTATGTTTTCATGATAGTTATTTTTCTTTTCTCTGTAGGACTCCCATAAGCATCTTTGGTAAAGCGAATATGTTGGTTATGAATCCCTTTAGTTTTTACTTTTCTTCAAGTGTCTTTGTTTCTCCTTTATTTATGAAAGATAGTTGACCTGGACAAAATATTCTGAATTGCCATTTCTTTCATTTCTTGCTATTTCCTGGCCTGTAAGGTTTCTGTTGACATGTATGCCATTATTTTAATAGAGTTTTCCTTAAAGTTGACTTGGCAGTTTTCACTTGCAGTATTTCAAACTCTCTCTTTGTGTTGTATTTTGAGGGTTTAACCGTAATGTGTCATTCTGAAGATCCATTGTGGTCATGTCTAGTTGAGATTCTATGGGTCCATATTTTTGTCTATGTCTGTATCTTTTTCCAGATAAGGAAAGTTTTCAACTCTTATTTCATTGAAGAGGATTCTAGGTCATTGTTTCTTTCCTTTCTCTCAGGTATTCTCACAATTTAAAATTTATTTATTTGAATGGTATCCTGAAGGCCCCAGAGGCTGTATTCACTCACTTAAACTGATTTTTTTAACTGAAAATACTTGACTTCAATTGTGGGTATTCTTTAATCTACTTGATCCAGTCTATTGTTAAATATTTCGACTGTATTTTTTATTTAACTTAGTGAGTTATCCATTTCTAGGATCCATTTCCAGGATTTCTACTTGGTTCTATAGGCTTTTAATCTTCTAGATGAATTTCGTACTCATATCACACATGGTTTTCCTGATTTCATTTAACCATATGTATGTATTCTTTTTTATCTCTTTCAGAATACCTATAATCATTGGTGCTTGTTTTAAATTCTCTTTGATATATTTTGTCAATATGTTTTTCTTTGGGATCTGTGTTCAGAAAGTTATTGTGCTCTTTTAGGAGTATCAGGATATCTTGTTTTCTTCATATTACTTGTGACTCTACATTGAGATTGATGCTTCTGGTTGATCAATTGTCCTAGCCAGGTCCACAGCAGGATGGAGACCTAGTTGTTCACAGATTTCATTATCTTATTAACACGTTCTTATTTTTATGTTCTTTGCTATTTATTTTGCATTCTACATAACCTCCCAAATAAACTAGTGTTTGCATTCAAAATTTCTCAGAATCTGCTTTACCTTTCGGTGGGTGGGGGTACCCAAATTAAGGTAGTAATTCAAAAATTACTTTATTTCTCTATTTATATGTATTGGCCCCAAAAGACCCATTTATGGAAAGTAGAATATCAGTTTCCTAGGGCTATACATAGGAATAAGGAGTACATTGAGGATAAAATATATTCTAAAATCTATTTATGGTGATGATTGTCTAACTCAATAAAATTACTAAATCTTGATATTATACACTTAAAACGGAGGAATTTTATGACATGTAGATTTACTGCAATAAAATAGCTCAGGCCATTTGATTACTCTGAGAAACAGCATTCTTCTATGGACTATTGATCTTTTAATGAACTCATTAAAAACTGGAGGACATAAAAAAAAGCTGAAAAAAAGAATGCCAATCAAACCAAATAACAATCAATTTATAACAGTAATTATAACACTTATCATTTATTTAATGAGTATTTTACACTAAAGGATTTACCTAGGTTATCTCATTTAATTTCACAATGGACCCTAAGGTAAGCCGTACTGTCCCTTTCTTTTATTAATATATACATATATGTTTAGAGATTCTTTTTTTGTTCATTTGAAAGGCAGAGTGACAGAAAGAGAGGGTCAGGGAAAGGAAGATACAGTCAAAGACACAGATGCATCTTCCATCCATTGGTTCACTCCCCAAATGCCTACAACAGTTGGGGCTAGGCTAGGCTGAAGACAAGAGCCAGAAACTCCATCTGGGTGGAGCACCTGGGTGGTAGGAACATTAGTACTTTGGCCATCACCCACTGCCTCCAAGGTGCATTCGCAAGAGGCTGTATTGGAAGCTGTGTTGGGGCTTGAACCAGCCAGGTTATGTCATGGGATGTGGGTGTCTCAAGCACTGGATTAACCAGTGCACCTCTCCCTATTGTCTGTTTCTTACATTTGAAGAAATGGAGTTTGAGAGACCATGAGTGAAAGCTTGCATTAACTTATACAAGGCAGAAGAGGGATTCATTCCTGGTGGTTTGACAATGCAGTACATGCATGTAATTACTGTATTGTACTGATGCTTGTAGCTAGAATTATAATCTTACCACTCCAGCATGACCAAAGAAAGTTCCATACCTCACTGTTGAGTTTGTTTATTTGCTGCTTGGTCTCCTCTGCTTTGATGAAGAGAACAGCAGCTCCAATCTCTGGGTCTGAAAAGAGACATACATAAAGAATAAGTACTTTAGGAATAAACTACATATTTAAAAACTGGGGCACCTGGAATGTGAAAGAGAGAGCAAACTGTTGCCTTTAACCTTCTCTGATGTCTGTGCCCTGTAGGTTGTATCTTCTTGGGACCGGACAAGTTTCTTGCACTTCTCTGGATGGTGCCCAGTGCACTAAGCACACATCATGATGGTGACTGTGACCACAGTGATTGGATATGTCCATACCAAATCTTCAGTTCCCCTGAACACAATCGCCATGATGCTCCTGAATGGCACATTTTCTCTTCCTTGCCTATTCTCTAAAAATGCACCACAGTCAGTGCCCAAGATAAATTTTCTTGTCTCCCTTTCTTCCCTTTCTAATTATTGATTCATGTGTCCGTGAGAACATCTTTCTTCCACCTTTTCTGGTATTAACCTTTACTGTGTGTTTCCTGTCTCTTCCTATGTCATTCTAAAAGGTAATTTCTCCCATTTCCCTCTTTTCTACCTTTTTTTTGGCATTACTCTTCTAGACATATTTATTTCTGTCAGAGACAAAATGTACAGATGAGTCAGTGCTAGCTGTAGTGGAAAATATTTGGCAGAATACAGCTATATCTATATTAAGATCTATATCTCTTATCATATGAACATCCTAATTTTGATAAATTATGAATAAAAAATTTATTTCTGAAGGAAGAAAAGTTACTCAAACTGGCCCAACGCAGAGTCCCAAATCGCATTTTGCAGTGATATTTTTCAGTGGAAATCCATTCATCTTGGGGTATAGTGGGTTAAGCCAATGTCTGCCATCCTGTCATCCCCCCAAGGGCATCAGTTCATGTCCTGGCTGCTCCACTTTTGATCCATCTCCCTGCTAACAGCCAGGGAAAGCAGCAGAAGATAACACAAGTGCTTTGGTCCCTGAAACCCATGTGGGAGATGGATGAAGCTCCTGGGTCCTGGCTTCAACCCCACCCAGTGCTGATCATTGCAGCCATTTGTAGAGTGAACCAGCAGATGGAAGATATCTCTCCCCGCCCAGTGTGTGTGTGTGTGTGTATTTGTGTGTGTGTGTGTGTGTCTGTCTGTCTCTCTGTAACTCTTTCAAAATAAGTGAATAAATCTTTTAGACACCATTGAATAATAATATTGGAGCATATAGCATGAAATAAGACATTTAAAAAGTAACTTGCAATAATTAATAAGTCAGTTCAGGATTTTAAAGCATGAAAGTAAAGAAATACAAATAAATTTGCGGTTTTAAAAAGTTCACTCCATACAGAAAATAGTGAAACCAGAGAAGAGACCTTAATAGTAATACAGGCATGAGATATGGCCAGGAAAAAATTATATCAGTGAGACTAAAAAGCCTGAGAGAGGCTTAGCTGGTGTTATGTGGCAAATTTGTTGCTTGGATAGATAGTGGAGGGGTAGATGACACAGAAAAGGAAAGGAGGAAGCTAAGTGGGTGGTGAGACCAAAAAAACGTGGATAGACCTGGTGAAATTCTCTGAATTTTCTCCAGGTGAGCCAAAAAAGAAAACTTCCAATTGACACTTATGAAAGCTTTCGTGGCTAATAAACCAATGTATTGTAATTTGATTTCTTTGGACATTGCCTTAAGCAGAGTAACAACAACATATGTAAGTCAGTTGAATTAACGAGTCAAGATTGAACTTCTTGTACTCTCCTCACCCCACACACACCACCAAGAAGTCTTATGAAGACCCTGCAATTCCCCAGAAGGTGATCAATGTCAGGAAGAAATGCTGACTGAGATGAAATACTGGTAGTATCCCAGACTGCAACACACCTGCAGAACTATACATGCAAATATCTTTCTTGGGTTTAGCTTTTTCCAAAGAGATAGGCTAATTAGCAGTAAATCCTGATCCAAGGATCTCTGGTCTTGGTGGGAAGGAAGGAAAGGGTTAGCAGAGGGTTACTAGCCTTGCCTCTGACAATTACTTTGGATTTCCTATGCCTGTTTAGTACTTCTCATTTTTGTCTTCATCAAATATGTGCATGTCTTTTTTAGAGTTTGTCATGTATGGCTTTCATCATGTTACTAGACTCCTTTTAATGGGCAGTTAATTCATGACTGAAAAGAAGAGAGGTCTAGGCTGGATTTGGTGGTACTTTTATACTAATCTCCATCAGTAGAAGCTAGCACTTCATATGGTCCTCATTATTTCCAACATGCTTTATCCTTCTGAAATTAACTCCTGACATATTGTAATAACCTAGCCTCTCACTAAATAATTATTAAATATAACCAACAAGATTTTTTTAAATAAAGATTTATTTATTTATTTGAATGTCAGAGTTATAGAGAAAGAAGGAGAAAGATCTTCCATCTGCTGATTCACTTCCCAGGTGGCCACAATGGTCAGGGCTGGGCCAGGCTGAAGCCAGAAGCCAGGGGCTTCTTCCAGATCTTGCATGCTTGTGGCAGGGCCCCAAATACTTTGGCCCTCTTCTGCTGCTTTCACAGGTCATTAGTAGGGATAAGATGCTGGCATAGCAGGCGGCTCCTTTCACTGCTACACCACAATGCTGGTCCCACAGGCAACATTCTTATAGTACACAACCAGCATGGCATTTCCTCAAGATAAACTCCCTGTGTATTAGTCTGAATGTACACCAGGAGAACATGGCTACTCTCTAATGACCAGTAGTAATTCGCATCTTCTAACACCATTTACCTTAGCTGATAAACAGGTCATTTAACTTGGACGGAAGAACAATTACAAACAATTCTTAATAACTTTGAGATGGCACAGACTCACATCCATTGTTCAATAGCATTGGTAAACTTCTATCACAGGGAGAATATTCTAAGAACAGAAAGGCAACAATGAAATGCCAATGCCATATATTACAAGTTGACAGCAAATATTGTCAATTGAGAGAAGATTGAAAATAGAACTTACCTCCAATTGGAGGAGAAATTCTGAGCTCTGGTTTGATACGTTCAGAGCCAAAGTCAAAAGTCTGACTTTCTTCACTGCTGTTTCCATCTTCAATCCCATCAACAATTCTATATATAATAAAGGGAATTGGTTGGTTGTGCATTTATATTTATGGGTTCTTGTAAATCTAGAAGACTTAGAAAACATTGTGCTAAATATCTAGAGAGTCTAGAGCAGTTATCTGCACTATGGCAGCCATGAGACTTATGTAGCCTGGAACTGAATACCAGCAATGTGGAACGTGGTTAGTTCAAATTCCTCTGTGCTACAAAAATAAATATGCATAAGTTTTTTAACATTTAAAAAGTCATGCAAATTATTGCATTAATTACTTTATATTGTTCACATTTAAAATTATAATAAAGATACTTTGTATTAAATTAAATGCGTTATTAAAACTCTTTTAACTTTTTAAAGTTTTAATTACATATGTGGCTCCCAATTTTACCTTACATTATACATCTATTGGACAGCATTACTGTAGAGTGTAGACTCATTTATTCTTAGATTAAATCTTTAATAGATAGAAGTCCTTTAACCTAAATTCAGGTTAAAAACAATGCTCTACCCAGGAGAAAATGTTTTAACCTAATGGTCACAGCATCAAAGAAAATAAATTTAATGACACTTCCACTCTAGTCTTGGTCAAAAGGCTGAATGTAAGAGTTAAATAATGGTATTAAAATAAGTATCAGGAGTTTAACTAGTTTTCTTTTCTTGGTAAATAGGATCTAACCTACTGTGTGCAGAATTCAGGCTTGGCACCTTTGTCGTGGAAATTCCCAGGTTTGATAATTTAATAGACAGGTACCAGTCTGTATAAACAGTAGCATTTTACCAAGAGAAAGATTACATGATGTGAACTCTTACCTTGGACTGAGGTCTGGGGGCCCAACACTATTCAGGGTTGAAAGCTGCAATTTCAAGTTCTTCTCTTTTCTTTTACCATGATTAGGAGGATCAGTCTCTTGCTTGGCTTTGGGGGAATTTGAACTGGAGACTCTGATAGGTGAGTGAAATGGCACTGTTCCTGAGGCCAGCTGCTTTAAGCTTAGTCCTAGGTAACTTTTGTTGCTCCCAATCTTCTTGCTGCGAGAAGAGGAGGATCCCCTTGTATAGATGGGAGAGAGGGACGCTGTCTCTTCTTCCTCCCCGTCCTCTTCCTCCTCCTCATCTTCTACAATGGATGGGAGTCTCTTCTTGATGCTACCATTTCCCTTGGGCTCTGACTAAATCAGTGGATAATATAGATTAGTACAGATACAAAGATCTCTTAATAGATACATCATTCATGCTGGAGTTCTTTATATGAACAAAACCAAATCCTTTAGATTACTGATGCCATAAACAAGAGTGTCAATTTGTTAAGTCAACAACAGGAGTCACTGTACACTTACTCCTCATGTAGGATCTCTGTCCTTAGTGTGCTGTACATTGAGATTTAATGCTATAACTAGTACTCAAACAGTATTTTTCACTTTATGTTTCTGTGTGGGAGCAAACTGTTGAAACCTTTACTTAATGTATGCTAAACTGATCTTCTGTATATAAAGAGAATTGAAAATGAAAAAAAAAAAAAGAAATTCACCTCTCATTAAAACTGAGGTTTTTCAGTTTTCGTTATTATTTTTTCAGGTATTGAAAGTCTCCTGGGGCAGGCACCATAGCTCAATTGGTTAATCCTCTGCCTGAGGCACCGGCATCCCATATGGGCGCCGGGTTCTAGTCCCAGTTGCTCCTCTTCCAGTCCAGCTCTCTGCTGTGGCCCCGGGAAGGCAGTGGAGGATGGCCCAAGTGCTTGGACCCCTGCACCTGCATGGGAGACCAGGAGGAAGCACCTGGCTCCCGGCTTTAGATCGGCGCAGCACCAGCCATAGTGGCCATTTGGGGAGTGATCCAATGGAAACGGAAGGAAGACCTTTCTCTCTCTCTCTCTCTCACTGTCTCTAACTCTGTCAAATAAAAAAAAGAAAGTCTCCTCACTTTTGTCCTTTTCCAGGTTTCTCCTCTCTGCTTTTTTAATTTTAGTCTCACTTTGGTGTTTTAAATTCTCTTGATGTAGAGCTGTGTGAAAGGTGAATTTTTTACCATATTTGCATCTAGATTTTAATCAACCTATTATTTTTAATAGTGTACAACAGCATGCTCCTGGGAATAAAAACCTTTTACATTTTAATGGAGAGTCTTGGTCCTTGTTTTTATTCTTAGTGTGTATCAAATGCATTTTTAAATGGATATCAGCCATTGAAATTGTATTATCCTTGAGAAAAATTATTTCCTATCTTGGATCACATGGATGAAAGAAGACTGGAAGTATCTCAGCCTCCCTGCTTTCTACTCTGTTTGCTCTCACCAGTCGCAAGCAAGAAATAGTGCAAACCACCTGATCTTGCTTTGAAGAGGTGATGTTGCAAGGAAAGAGCAGAAAAGGCAGCAAAAGCTAAGGTAATGCCCTCAATAGAGTCATTATCACAGCATGCTTACTGTTTTGCCATAGACACATTTTAAACTTTTCCAAAAGAACTTGATTCATTTTTCTGTGTATCACTTTCTTTTGAAGATACAATCAATTTTACTGGCTCACGAATAATTTATAATAAAAATAAGATATCAGGTAAAAATCTCTGGGTTACTATTTAAAACTCATGATTTACATGATTATAACTTCAAGAGTTGATTCATGGGTAGATATAGATCTTGCTATATCTATAACAGTTGTAATGATAGAGGTGAAAAAGAACTGCGGTGACCATAGCTACCAATTCTATTCTAATGTTAATGGCTCAAAATTTCCCAAGTAAATGGCATCCCTAGCCTCATCTTTCCAAGCAGGTGTCCTTAGTTTTGTTAACAGTGAAGCCGAAAATTCTTTTTTGAGATACTCATGATGCTGCTTTTATTTGTTTGCCTTTTGTTTTTCAAAGTATTTAATGGATTGTCCTTTTAATAAAATCAGAACTGCTGGAATTTTAAGGGAACATTTGTATATTAGCATTATGGTATAGAAAAATTAGCTTAAATAGCTAAAGACGTAGCAGGGCAAACTTATCAAAGAAATGAGAAACAATGAGCACATTCTCTAATTAGACTCCTTTTGTATTTGCATTGCCAATTTAACCATTCCTTTGTTTCAGGAAAGCTCTGTTGGCTTTAATAATCTCCAGACTAATAGTCTACCAAGCATTTATAGTTCTTCAGATTCGTTTAAATGTCCTACTTCCATTCTGTCATGGTGATCTGGTGCCTTCAATTAGTTGCTTGGATACTGACTTTTGCAATCAAGGGAACAGTCATTACTTCCAAAAAGAATGAGTGATCTCACCTAACCTCTTGCAGAAGGGACCTATTTTTTATATAACTAAGCACCTAGCCCAGTATTGGCAACTATGCAAGAGGACCAGTTATATTCTCCTGTTTTCTCTGTGTAGGAAACCCTGCCTCACTTGGGTAGCTAGATTCACCTGTTATACACTGTCACAGGGCTCAGCCATAGCTTTCTCCCACCTCATGTGACCTATCCCTTCACTGTCTTCCTGGAAAACATTTTCATACAGGCAATGAAGTTTTATATCCATTTTAAAAGAAATCTCAAATGCAGTCCATGGCATTTTGTTGGGATAATTACTTCAAGCTCACAAATGACTAGATCCAGTTGGATCTCTCTCTTTACTAAGGGGGAAGCAGAAGAGTTCAGCAGTTGAATGCATGGACTCTTAGTTACAGAGTTCTTATAGTTGTGTGGCTGAACAGTTGTGAACTCCAGCAAGTACTGTAGATATTAAATGTCTTGGTTATCTCACCTGTAAATTAGGGATGGTGTAAGGAAAACATTAGATGTTAGACAATGGAAATTAAGCATTTACAATGTGTAAAGAGTTCAATAAATGTTTGCCAAAGCAATTATGATGATGATCATAGAACAATGGGAATAACATTTCTATCAAGGAAGATATATCAGAGAGTATGGGTGACCTCTATTTTATGCAACCTCTCTTTCTTAGTTAACAGAACTCTTAGTAATGCCCCTTGTCCGATGAGCACTTTTCTCAGCTTCTGGATGTGAAGCAAAGTTCTGGGATCATGGCTTCTATATGCACAAGCTTTAATAAACTTTTAGGAAGGCTTTTAGAAACTGAAAAGCTTTTATCCAACTCTTACATTTCTCTGGTTTCTGAAATTTGGATGCAAGAGATGGATGTTCAGCAGGTACCTTAGATAATGAGGAGATCTTGATGAATGTAGCCATATGCTGAAGATGATGAAGCAAAAGGAAGAAATCCTGGGACTATATTGATTCACTAAAGTAGTCAAATTTTCCATCTCTGGACTGTTCCATGAGAAAGAAAGAAATATCTTTGTCTTGAAAATTCTGTCATTTGTTTTTTTTTTTTTTTAACATTGCCAATGAGCTTCAGCCTACATTCTATAGAAGGATTTTTCTGTTGAAAGTAAAAGATGTTTTATTCTTGGTATGTATCTTCCTCCACAGAGTTCTTTCAATGGGTAAAAATTTCAAATTGTAAAATAAAAAAAATAGGTAAGAATGTTCTCCACAAGTCATGGAGCCAAGGAAAGTTTGGGAAAAAAGCAATGCTGCAGTGAGGAAAGGTTATCTAGTGAAAAGAGTCAAAACATTAAGACTATTTTGCTGATTACTGAGGTGGCACTTTGTAGAGATGAGAAGACAAATAAGGCCAAAGAAAAACTTGCTTGAAGCACTCAGGTACTTTAAAAGCCGTTTAAGAAGTTTCTCCGTAGAGTATTAAAAGTAAACCCTATTTGCCCTCCTTACCATTTTCAGTAAATCATCATTTTTTTTGTAATATATGACATAGTTGGGTCTATTTGTGTGCCTGTAGGTGTGCCTGAGTTTCTAAGTGCTCATGCATGTGTATACTTGGGTATGTTTTTGCCACTCTGAGTATGTGTGTTGTCTACTTTAAAAGAAGTACAAAGCAAGGAAAGAAGCTGTTGACAAGATTCCTGTTGCTGGATTACTAGTAAGAAAGGTCTAGCTAATAAATTTGAGAAAGCTGTGTTTCTTTGAGAAAGTTTTCAATGAAATCAGAAGTTCCTTAAAAGTTGAGATTATTTTAGAAGAAGCGAAGCTCTTTCCTGGATATCTCTGAACCATATTTTAAATGTTATAGATACTTGCAAGAAATTGTATGCATACATAAAAAATGTGCCTAACAATTTTCAGACCAAGCAAAAACACTTCTAAGATCAATACTTTAGGACTTTGCTACTTTTGGCACACTTTAGTGACAAATACTTTACACTTAATACAGAGAGATGCATTTCAATATTACATTATACTCCAACTCAAGAAAGTCAGTCATCACATCTCTCATTAGGAAACCAGTTAGAGGAAGTAGAATATAAATACACAAAATCCTGAAGGGGAAGACAGATTTATTAGAAATTCTTCAAAATGTAGGTACAATTTTGTTCTTTAGCACAAGCCATACCTGTGGGACTGTAGATTTGTTCGATAATCTTGTTATCACCTGAAAGAACAAACAGAAGTGTTAGCCTTCATTTAAGACATTTACAGTGTTTTTTCTTTTTGAATGAAATATCAACATGTCAGAGGCAGTGGAAAGATAGGAATGTTTAGGGAGTGTGTGTGTGTGTGTGTGTGTGTGTGTTTGTGATTGGGATGGGGCCACTCCTGTGGGTCTACCTATATATGGCACAGAAGAGAAAATATTTTCTGGAAGGTACTGAGAACACCTGCCACACTGCATGCTCTAAGACCCCTACTGACCAATGTATGTAATGAAAACAGACAGAAAGTTCAATGTCTGCCACAGGACACACACACCTAGGAAATAATGATTATAGCAGTAGACTTGTCGGTTATATTTTCCACCTTGATGCTTCACTTTCTCTTCTTCTTTTTGCATTCCATCTCTCTATTCTTCTTTCCTGCTCTTTTTCTAAATTTGCTCACTTTTACAGATCTTTCTCTGTGGTTCTATGTGATCTTCATTGATTTAATCTCTCTGTTATTCTATATTTATTCCTTCCCTTCTTGACTGAATACTGGTGAGATTGATGTCTCTGTTATGTCCCATTTGTTTGATTTATTTTAGTGTTCCTTCTGAAATAGGATTAAGCATACTGAGGAATCTAATCCCCTCTTCAATTGATTCTAAGATCCCATTGATTGCAAAAAGAAAAAAATGCTGTCAATCAAATTGTGGCATGCCATTAATTAAAATATAGATCTCAATTTCAGAGATGCTAAAATATGGGATAAATATGTATCTTACAAAAGCTTAAGCTTTGGGGGTTCCAAGATGGTGGAATAGTGACAGGATGGTCTGAATCACATGGGACAAAATTAATAATTCACAGAAGGATAGGAACTACATGCCTGACATAAAGCCATGGGGACTTTGCAGTGGGAAACCCAGAAAGAACAACAGAGATGGTCCAGGTCCATGCCAAAAGAGCAAATTAAAAAAAAAAAAAAACAATGGAGGTTCAATCCTGGTGAGGACAGCACTGGTGTGGTAGACCAGGTGATGGGGAAAACCGCATGCTTATGGAGCTATGGATAGCAGTGGGAGGGAGAGCTTGGAGAACTGCTTTTGAAGTTTCATGTGGGGAAAAAATAAATGAACAATTAGGGAGGCTGCCCTTCCCTCCCTCTCCTGAATGAAGTACATAGAAGTCATAGAGGAAATCAAAAAAGAAATCAAAAAAATTTCTGGAAATAAGTGGAAGTGACAACACAACAATTCAAAATTTATGGGATACAGCAAAAGCAGTGTTAAGAGTATAGTTTATAGCAATTGGAGCTTACATCAATAAATTGGAAAGGCACCAAATAAACAATGTACCATTGCATCTCAAGTACCTAGAAACATACAGGAAACCAAACCCAAAACAAGTGGGAGAACAGAAATAATTAAAATTAGAAAAGAAATCAACAAAATCGAAATCAATAAAATAATATAAAGATCAGTAAAATCAAGACTGGTTTTTCAAAAAAATAAATAAATAAAATTGAGACACCATTGGCTCAACTAACCAAAAAAAGTAGGGAGAAGACCCAAATTAGCAAAATCAGAGATGAAAAAGGAAATGTAGCAATAGACACCACAGAAATAAAAAGATCATCAGAAATTACTACAAAGAACTGGATGCCAAAACGGGAAACCTAAAACAAATGGATAGGTTCCTGGGCACATATGACCTATGTGAGCCATGAAGACAAAGAAAGCCTAAACAGACCAATAACTGAGACAAAACTCGAATCAGTAATGAGGACCCTCCCAACAAAGAAAAACCCAAGATTGAATGGCTTCACCACTGTGTTCTGCCAAACATTTAAAGAAGAACAAGTTCTAATTCTTCTCAAGCTTTTCATAACAAATGGAAAAGGAGGAAATGCTGCAAAATTCTTTCTATGAAGCCAGTATCACCTTAATTCCCAAACCTGAAAAAGACACAACAGAGAAAGAGAACTACAGACCAATCTCTCTGATGAACATAGATGCAAAAATCCTCAACAAAATACAAGCAAATAGAATCCAACAACACATCAGAAAGATCAATCACCTAAATCAAGGGGTATTTATCCCTGGTATGTAGGGATGGTTCAACATTCGCAAATCAATCAACATGATACATCACATTAACAAATTGAAGAACAAAAACCATATGATTATCTCAATAGATGCAGAGAAAGCATTAGACAAAATACAACATGCCTTCATGATGAAATCTTCAAGCAAACTGGGAATAGAAGGAACATTTCTCAGCACAATCAAGGCAATTTGTGACAAACCCACAGCCCGTGTCCTATTGAACAGTTGGAAGCAATCCCACTGAGATCTGGACCCAGACAAGTGTGCCCACTCCCACCACTGCTTTTCAATATATTTCTGGAAATTCTAGCCATGGCCAGTAGACAAGAAAAAGAAATAAAAGGGATACAAATTGGGAATGAGGAAGTGAAACTATTCCTAGATGCAGATGACATGATCTACACATAGGGGATCCAAAAGACCCCACTAAGAGACTATTGGAACTCATAGAAGAGTTTGGAAATGTAGCAGTATTTAAGATCAACACACAAAAATCAACAGCCTTTCTATACATAGACAATGCCACAGCTGAAAAAGAGCTTATAAGATCAATTCCATTCACAATAGGTACAAAAAAACCAAAATACCATAGAATAAACTTAACCAAGGATGTCAAATATCTCTTCAATGATAATTACAAAACATTAAAGAAAGAGAAGAAGATAAAAAATTGAAAAAATCTTCTATGCTCATGGATTTGAAAAATCAATATCATCAAAATGTCCATTCTTCCAAAACCAATTTAAAGATTAAATGTGATACCAATCAAAATACCAAAGGCATTCTTCTCAGATATAGAAAAATGATGCTGAAATTCATATATAAACACGGGAGACCTTGAATAGCTAAAGCAATCTTATACAGCAAAAACAAAGCTAGAGGGATCACAATACCAAATTTTAAAACATAATTCTGGGCAGTTATTATCATAACAGCCTGGTACAAATAGATGGATTAGACTAATGGAACAGAATAAAAACACCTGAAATCAATCCAAGCATCTACAACCAACTTATCTTTGACAAAGGAGCTAAAATCAACTCCTAAAGTAAGGACAGTCTCTTCAACAAATGCTGCTGGGAAAACTGGATTTCCACATGCAGAAGCATGAAATAAGACATTTACTTGACATCTTTCATCAAAATCCATTCAAAATTGATTAAAGACCTAAATCTATGACTCAACACTATCAAATTATTAGAGAACATTGGGGAAACCCTACAAGACATAAGCATAAACAGAGAAGTCTTGGAAAAGACCCCAGAGATACAGCCAATCAAAGACAAAATTCACAAGTGGGATTACATCAAATTGAGAAGCTTCTGTGCTACGAAAAAAAAAAAAAACAATCAGCAAGGTGAAGAGACAACAGACAGAATGGGAGAAAATCTTTTCTTTTTTCTTTTTCTTTTTTTTTTTTTGACAGGCAGAGTGGACAGTGAGAGAGAGAGATGGAGAGAAAGGTCTTCCTTTGCCATTGGTTCACCCTCCAATGGCCGCCACGGCCAGCGAGCTGCTGCCGGTGCACCGCGCTGATCCAAAAGCAGGAGCCAGGTGCATCTCCTGGTCTCCCATGGGGTGCAGGGCCCAAGCACTTGGGCCATTTTTTTTTGGGGGGGGAGAAAATCTTTTCAATGGTATAACTGATAAAGCATTAATAACCAGAATATTCAAAGAGATCAAGAAACTCAACAACAACAAAATAATCTGGTTAAGAAATGGTCAAGTCTAGTACCTGCTAATACTAACCGATAGAATAAATAAAGGGGAGAGTGATCCAACATGGGAAGCGAGATACTCAGCAGACTCATAGAATGGCAGATGTCCTAAATAGCACTCTGGCCTCAGAATCAGCCCTAAAGGCATTCCAATCTGCCTGAAAAGCCCATCAGAGTATTTCAGGCATGGAAAGCCAAGACACTCTGGCAAAAAAGAAAAAAAAAACACCCTAAATGAAAGATCTCTGTGAGTGAGATCCCAGTGGAAAGAACAGGTCTTCAAAGAAGGAGGTACCTTTCTCTGAAGGGAGGAGAGAACCTCCACTTTGACTATGACCTTGTCTAAACAAGATAAGAGTTGGAGAACTCAAG
Organism: Oryctolagus cuniculus; assembly: GCF_964237555.1. Classification (NCBI taxonomy): domain Eukaryota; kingdom Metazoa; phylum Chordata; class Mammalia; order Lagomorpha; family Leporidae; genus Oryctolagus; species Oryctolagus cuniculus. The sequence goes on along the minus strand of NC_091435.1, from coordinate 155,118,161 downwards.
GGGCTTCCATAGCCTTGGAAACTCATGACTGGAGCATAGGGAGATTACTGATGCCATAAACAGGAATGTCAATTTGTAAAGTCAACAACAGGAGTCACTGTGCACTTACTCCTCATGTAGGATCTCTGTCCTTAATGTGCTGTACATTGAGACTTAATGCTATAACGAGTACTCAAACAGTATATTTCACTTTGTGTTTCTATGGGGGTAAAAACTGTTGAAATCTTTACTTAATGCATACTAAACTGATCTTCTGTAAAAAAAAAAAAAAAAAGAAGAAGAAATTACCAATTCCCAACTTGACTCTCACTGGGATTAAACATGAAAAAAAAAGAAAAGAAATGGTCAAAGGACATAAACAGACATTTTTCAAAAGAGGAGATCCAAATGGCCAATAGACACATGAAAAATTGTTCAAGATTGCTTGCCATCTCAGAAATGCAGATCAAACCCACACTGAAATTTCAATTCACCCTTTTTAGAATAGCTTTCATACAGAAATCAACAAACAACAAACATTGGCAAGGATGTGGGGAAAAAGGTTCCCTAATCCACCTGGTGGGAATGTAAACTGGTAAAGCCATTATGGAAGACAGTGTGGAGATGCTTCAGAGGTCTGACTCTAGACCTACCATACGACCCAGCCATTCCATTCCTAGGAATCTACCCAAGGGAAATGAAATCAGCATATGTAAGAGCTATCTGTACCTCCATGTTTATAGCAGCTCAATTCACAATAGCAAAGACATGCAATCAACCCAAATACCCATCAACTAAAGACTGGATAAAGAAATTATGGGATATGTTCAACATGGATTACTATATAGCATTAAAAAGAAAATGAATCTGATCATTTGCAGCAAAATGAAGGGCACTGGAAAATATCATACTTAGTGAAACAAGCTAGTCCCAAATGGACAAATTCTGTATGTTCTCCCTGACCTGTGATAACTAACAGAGAACCTTAAGGACAACATGTGGAAATGAAATAAAGTTTAAAAAAAAATGTTAAAAAAAAAGTATAGTACTCTTATTACTAAGTTAGATACAAACATGTGTTTTTGAAAATCTTTCTGTTACAGCTTGAATTGGAGAAAAAAAATCTCCATGGGATTCAGGAAACTGGAACACCCCCAAGTCCAGTGTGATGTGAGAGGCATCACAGGAAAAAGATATAGATAGCTTTAGCCATTAGGCATGCCTCCAGCTCTCTTGTTTACTGCTAGTATGAGCTTTGTCAAGTTGCTGAGTCCCAGGGTTGTTTTCCTAAATCAGTGCTTCTCAAACATATATGTGCATATGAATCACTTAGGGACCTCATTAAAATGTAGCTGCTGAATTTGAGTATTTGGCACCATGGTTAAGATGCTATTTCGGACATCTGCATTGCATATCAGAGTGCCTGTTTGGGTCTCAGCTACTTCTCTTCTGATCCAGTTTTCCGCTAAGGGTACCCTGGGAAGAAGCAGGTAATGGCGCTAGTGCTTGGGCTCCTGCCACCCACATGGGGGACTTGGATGGTGTTCTGGGTTGTTGGTTTTGTTTTGGTACAGCCATGGATATTGAAGGCATTTGGAAAGTAAACCAGTGGATGGAAAATCTGTCTCTGTCTCTGCCTTTCATATAAAAATGAAATTAGAAAAACGAATTATTTTAAAAAACGCAGGCTATGATTTAGGAGGACAGAGTGGAACCTGAGAATCTAAATTCCAGTAAATTAAACTTCCAGGTAATATCGATGCTGCTGGACAACAAGACACACTTTGAGTAGCAAGATCTCATCACCAACATCACAGTTATCATCACTCTATCGCCTATCAATTAATTTTCTTTTTTTTTAATTTTCAACATGTGATAAGCACTTTGGTAGGTGCTTGCAGGCATTATGTCCACTAATTTCCTTTGTAATTCTATAAAGTAGATATTTTTAATCCATATTTTGCTTACAAGGAAAACGAAGTCTAGCCCTAGGCCAAGTGAAGTGTCTTGCTCAAAATTGTATCACCAAGAGTGCATGAGATTTAGGAAAGAAGATGGTACAGGAACAGGGGCAGAGAATCTTCCTGGGTTTTTTTTTCAGAGGATGTTCCAGGAAAACTTATCTTGTAATGGTGTACTCACAGGGGTCTGGAGCATCCAAGACAAGGAAAACTCTAAGAGCCCAGTCTGGATTGTATTTATTGAGCATACAAGTGTGAAAATGTGTGTTGCTTGAGCAGGAAGGGTCCTCTTTCCTCCCCTTTTCTAAATCCTAGACACTTCTTAACCCTTGCTATAAACTATGGCAAACTGCATCTCCAGGAGGCTTTTATTAGGGAGCTGTATCTTCTCACCATCCTGTTTTATCTGCTTATGCTTATCTGCCATATCTTTTGAAAAACTGCTTATCTTTTGAAAAACTCCCACTTGAATTTGATTGCTAGGTGATATTCCAAGTGAATAGATCCTTATTTCTTTTCTTTTCTTTTTATTTTTTAATATCCTTTACTACAAGGTACAGTTAGTAAGAGAAAAAATCTATAACTTTCTTGATTTTTTCTTAGATTTTTTTCTAAAATAGTCTTTAACTGAATATAGATATTTTATTTTTTTAAATTTAATTTAATGAATATAGATTTCCAAAATACAGCTTATGGATTACAATAGCTCCCCCCCCCATAACTTCCCTCCCACCCGCAATCCTCCCCTTTCCCACTCCCTCTCGCCTTCCATTCACATCAAGATTCATTTTCAATTCTCTTTATATACAGAAGATCAGTTTAGTATACATTAAGTAAAGATTTCAACAGTTTGCACCCCCATAGAAACACAAAGTGAAAAATACTGTTTGAGTACTAGTTATAGCATTAAATCACAATGTACAGCACATTAAGGACAGAGATCCTACATGAGGAGTAAGTGCACAGTGACTCCTGTTGTTGACTTAACAAATTGACACTCTTGTTTATGGCATCAGTAATCTCCCTAGGCTCTAGTCATGAGTTGCCAATGCTATGGAAGCCTTTTGAGTTCACCGACTCTGATCATATTTAGGCAAGGTCATAGTCAAAGTGGAAGTTCTCTCCTCCCTTCAGAGAAAGGTATCTCCTTCTCTGATGACCTGTTCTTTCCACTGGGATCTCACTCACGGAGATCTTTCATTTAGGTCATTTTTTTTTTTTTTTTTGCCAGAGTGTCTTGGCTTTCCATGCCTGAAATACTCTCATGGGCTTTTCAGCTATATCCGAATGCCTTAAGGGCTGATTCTGAGGCCAGAGTGCTGTTTAGGACATCTGCCATTCTATGAGTCTGCTGTGTATCTCGCTTCCCATGTTGGATCATTCTCTCCCTTTTTTATTCTATCAGTTAGTATTTGCAGACACTAGTCTTGTTTATGTGATCCCTTTGGCTCTTAGTCGTATCATTATGTAGATCCTTATTTCTACTGACAAGGCAAGGTGACAACTAAGAGCAGGAAAATGAACTCAGCATTAGCTATTGCGGGGAGTATATGTAGTAATACTCACATATTTAAAAGTGATGGTCAAAATATTTTTACTCCTCATATTTTTGATGCCTGTTTATCATCCCAAGTTACCCTAGCTAATCTTTTACCAAATTCACTGATGGTCAAGAATTAAGCAGAATCAAGAGTGCTTCCTACATATATGTGAGATTAGTAATTCCCCAGAAGTCTGATAGACTCTGAATAAATCATTTTATTTATATATGGTATTAAACACTTTTTGTTTAAGCAGAGTTCTATGATGCATTCATTTTTGATGACTCATGTTTCACAATGATCCTGCATCTGGCAAGAATAAGGAATTGGAAACCCAGAGTTTTGAAGCCAGAAGCAATCCTACAATGTCTACTATAATAGTGTTTACATCTTGCAGGTAATGGAACACACTGAGAAACTTTAAAAAAACAGATTCCAGTGTACTGACTCAGTGAATCTATTTCAATATGTGGTGGTTTGGGTCCAGTGATCCAGAATTTTACAAAGTTCTCCAAATCAGATTTAAAACCACTGGGTTAGTTCAACTCCCTAACTTCAGAAATAGATAAACTTGGCCTGGGAAGATGAGATAATGTACTACATTCATCCACCAACTTAGTAGCAAAACCTCCACCATGAACCACACATCTGAATCCTACTATTCCTTACACAGAAACAAAGTTTTCTCAGGCACTTTCTTCACAGTAAAATATTAAGGGTTAATATTTTAATACTATTACTAAGTCTGAAAGACTATTTGTCAGATGTATTGTGGGATTTAATCTGGCACATGGTTTGATGATTACCATAAAAAAGACCCACTAAACTCATGATACTAAGTTATTCAACCAGTGCTTTAACTTTTTCTGAGTCATATAGATCTTTCTGAAATAGGTTTTCTCTCCCTAGGAAAAAAAATGCATGACTATAAGTTTTGGATAGAAAATGTTATTGACCCCATTCTCTTGTGTTAGTAACTAGAGAAGATTTTGACTGTTTTGAGGAGGACAGTCCTATCCTATTTTGAATCCTTTCTACTTGAAATTTTTATACCTTTTAGATAAGAAGAACTCTAGTGATCTCTAATGGGGATTTTTTTAAGAGACTAGAGTTACAGAGATTGGAAAACAAAAAGAAGCAAATCAGATATGAGAGGAATAGAGGTGTTTTAAACAGTCTTGAGTGAAATAAAGAAGACTGAGGTCAGCACACTGAGACCTTGGAATTGCACCTTTCCTTCTGTCTGGACAGAAGACAAGTGTGTGCAAAAGGATACGTGTTGACACAAAGTTGTCATGATCAGGGGTATGGCTTTATCACCTTGTAGGCTGGGAAAGAAATATCAGTTATGGTGAGTTGATTTGAGAAGTTTACAAATAGCTTTTCTTCTGCATTTCCCCCCTATCTTAAGTATCTAAATTACTCTATCATTCTGTGAGTTTGGTAGGAAGTGAGAAGGAAGACTCTTACATTGGAAAGATGCTGATCATTGATATAGGGGACAGAGAAAATACAATCTCTTAGTGCTCAGACTATCTACAACAAAAAAGGAAAGCAAACTCACAACTTTTGCTTTTTTTCAAATTGTAGTAGTAAAGCCCAGGCATTCCACTGATGCATTTGAATTGCAGATGGAAACCAAACACACTAGGAATATTAACGGTAGTTTCAAATGTGAAGAGTGCCATGGTTTTCTCTAATTCTCTTTATTTTACTGAATAAATACATTTTTATAAGAGCTTTTATAAGTTCATACCTGACTTTGGCCAATAAACTCATTTTTTCCACCTAAAGTTCTTAAATTCCTCAATAGCAAATTTTCCTGTTATTAGAATTTCCAGCAGTTAGGAAAGGAGCTCTTGGATTTCTTTCAGTTTCCCCAGCTCATTAAATGTCCCTGAATTCTGACAGATGGTAATATGGTAACTATTGAGTCTCACCCTGTCAGGCAAGGCCGATGCTTTACCTTTAGAAGGAACAAGAGTGGTTGTTCAGTTGTGGCGAGGCATTATCAATAACCTTTCCTCACTCTCGAGCTCCTTTCAGGAGTCTAAACCATCAAGAAGTATTATCGGGTGGAAGGAAGAAAATCTTAGTGAAACCCACAGCATGTATCTATGACTTTCAAACTGTAACTTAGCAGATGCACGGCTCCCAAGGTATAGGGATCTATTTTCACTGTTTACTTGGTATACAAGTTAGAATTCACAAACCCTCACAGGACTCTGCAAGTGTCCACTAGGCTATGGAATCGAATCTCAAAAGACACTGAAGTGCTATGGCAGGAATGTTATGACAGTTGAAAGCTCCATTCAGAAATGAGCTCTCCTTTCTGACTGATTGACAGTATTGTCTGATTCATTAATAGTAGCACATTAATTAAGGCAAAAAGCAGGTTGACAAAATGTGTCCTCATTCAGAAAGGGGGTTATTCATTTTTTCATATTTATCTTGGTCACTGGATAGCAACATTTCTACGAATATGAGTGGTTATTTGGGATAAAGGGAATATGGATGAAGCACAGTCATAAATATTCCCATAACTCTCAGAGTAAAAATAACATTCCTGGCGGAGCCAAGATGGCGGAATAGTGAGGGCGCGCACCGATAGTCCGGGAAAATTTCGTTTAATAAAAGGGGAGTTACGGTAGCCACAGAAAAAAGAACCAGGAAAATATTGCAGGGGAAACCCTTCTGGATGGAGCGGCTGTAAATCAGAGGACCTACTGGGAGAACAAGGTCGCCCACCGCGTGGAAGCCAAGTCACGGGACCGAGCCCCGGAAGCCCCAGGGTCTGCGTGCCAGTGCTCCAAGGGGAGTGCATGCCACACAGACAACAGCGGGGAGACTTGGGACGCTCAGGGCTCCGAGTCCACACATCGGCGCTGGAAGGGGAGGTGAGCTCATTAACCCGAGACATTGGTGGGGAAACGGGGGTCAGAATCTAGAGGGGGGCCGGAAAGTGCAGCAAACTCACTACCGGAAAGAAGGAAAAAAAAAAGCTTCGGGGTTTCTATTCCATCTAACCTTGCAAAGGTTACAAGGCGGCAAGGCTTGAAGAATTCCCAAGAGACAAAGAGCAGGCCTCCTCTCTGGATTTACATATCAATGGGGGAGAGCTAAGGAACTGAGTCACTACAATTCAGTAGCCTAGGCAAGCCAGTGGGAGTCCAGAGGAGCCAAAGACTGGAAGCTAAATACCATCAATTCTGCACAGCCGTGCCCTGTGGTGTTACTTACCCCCTGAATAAATAAAATAAATAAATAAATAAAAAGAGAGAAATTTACCACGCATAACCTGAGGGTGTCACCTTTGCACACCCTTAACCAGGAAGAACCAGGCAGAGCTCTCAGGCCGCACCCATCTCAAGCCTCCAAGGCTCCTCCAACAGCAGGCAGTCCACTTAACACGGACACAGTATAAAAAAAAAAAAAGAAAAAAAAAACGCACAGTGACGCAAGAAGAATTAACTATGCCGAGTAACAAACACAGAAATAGAGGGAGCAAGATCAACGATGACACTATGATGCCTCCAAATAAGCAAAACACCCCAAGCCAAGAGTATGAAGATGATGAGATAGAAGAAATGCAAGATACGGATTTCAAAAAATTTATGATAAGAACATTTAGAAGTTTTCAAAAGCAAATCCTTGAACTACAGAAATCCTTAATGGACAAGATTGAAAATCTCTCTCGTGAAAATGAAATTTTAAGGAAGAGTCAAAATGAAACTCAGAAACTAGTAGAACAGGAAAGTGTTATAGTGAAGAGAAATCAAAATGAAATGAAGAGCTCAATAGATCAAATGACAAACACATTAGAGAGCCTTAAAAACAGAATGGGTGAAGCAGAAGAGAGAATATCGGACTTAGAAGATAGAGCACAGGAAAACATACAGTCAAACCAAAGAAAAGAAGAGGAAATTAGAAATCTAAAAAATATTGTTGGGAATCTACAGGATACTATTAAAAAAACCAACATTCGAGTTCTAGGAGTTCCTGAAGGCATGGAGAGAGAGAAAGGATTGGAAGGCCTTTTTAGTGAGATACTAGCAGAGAACTTTCCAGGTTTGGAAAAGGACAGAGATATCCTAGTACAGGAAGCTCATAGAACCCCCAATAAACATGACCAAAAGAGATCCTCACCACGACACGTGGTAATTAAACTCTCCACAGTGAAACATAAAGAAAAGATCCTAAAATGTGCAAGAGAGAAACGTCAGATTACTCTCAGAGGATCTCCAATCAGACTCACAGCTGACTTCTCATCAGAAACCCTACAAGCTAGGAGGGAATGGCAAGACATAGCACAGGTGCTAAGAGAGAAAAATTGCCAGCCCAGAATATTATATCCTGCAAAGCTCTCATTTGTGAATGAAGGTGAAATAAAGACCTTTCATAGCAAACAGAAATTGAAAGACTTTGTGGCCACTCGTCCGGCCCTGCAAAAGATACTTAAAGATGTGCTACACTCAGAAACACAGAAACACGGCCATCAATATGAAAGAAGGGAAAGGAAGAACACCTACCAGTAAAAGAGCATGGGAAGCTCAAAGCATATACTAGAAAATATTTCTGGGAAAATGGCAGGGCAAAGTCACTACGTATCAATAGTCACATTGAACATTAATGGTCTGAATTCTTCAGTTAAAAGACACCGTTTGGCTGACTGGCTCACAGAACACAACCCAACTATTTGTTGCCTACAAGAAACACATCTCTCTAACAAAGAGGCATGCAGACTGAAAGTGAAAGGTTGGAAAAAGATATTCCATGCCAACAGAAACCAAAAAAAGGCAGGTGTAGCCATATTAATATCAGACAAAATAAACTTTAATACAAAAACTGTTAAGAGAGACAAAGAGGGACACTATATAATGATTAAGGGTTCAATTCAACAGGAAGATGTAACTATTATAAATGTATATGCACCTAATTACAGGGCACCGGTCTATTTAAAAGATATGTTAAGGGACTTAAAGGGAGATTTAGATTCCAATACAATAGTACTGGGGGAATTCAATACTCCACTCTCAGAAATAGACAGATCATCCGGACAGAAGATCAACAAGGAAACAGCAGATTTAATCGACACTATTGCCCAAATGGATCTAACAGATATCTACAGAACTTTCAACCCTACATCTACAGACTTCACATTCTTCTCAGCAGTGCATGGAACCTTCTCTAGGATTGATCACATACTAGGCCATAAAGCAAGTCTCAGCAAATTTAAAAGAATTAGAATCATACCATGCAGGTTCTCAGACCACAGCGGGATGAAGTTGGAAATTAGCAACTCAGGAAACCCCAGAAAGTATGCAAACACATGGAGACTGAACAACATGCTCCTGAATGAACACTGGGTCATTCAAGAAATCAAAAGAGAAATCAAAAACTTTCTGGAAGTAAATGAAGACAACAACACAACATATCAAAACCTATGGGATACAGAAAAAGCAGTATTGAGAGGCAAATTTATAGCAATAGGTGCCTATATCAACAAATTGGAAAGGTACCAAATAAATCAGCTTTCAGCGCACCTCAAGGACCTAGAAAAACTGCAGCAAACCAAACCCAAATCTAGTAGGAGAAGAGAAATAATTAAAACCAGAGAAGAAATTAACAGGATTGAATAAAAAAAAAAAACATTACAAAAAATCAGCCAAGCGAGGAGCTGGTTTTTTGAAAAAATAAACAAAATTGACACCCCATTGGCCCAACTAACTAAAAAAAGAAGAGAAAAGACCCAAATCAATAAAATCAGAGATGAAAAAGGAAATGTAACAACAGACACCACAGAAATAAAAAGAATCATCAGAAATTACTACAAGGACCTGTATGCCAGCAAACAGGGAAACCTATCAGAAATGGATACATTCCTGGACACATGCAGCCTATGTAAATTGAACCAGGAAGACATCGAAAACCTAAACAGACCCATAACTGAGACAGAAATTGAAACAGTAATAAAGGCCCTCCCAACAAAGAAAAGCCCAGGACCAGATGGATTCACTGCTGAATTCAACCAGACATTTCAAGAAGAACTAACTCCAATTCTTCTCAAACTATTCAGAACAATCGAAGAAGAGGGAATCCTCCCAAATTCTATGAAGCCAGCATCACCTTAATTCCTAAGCCAGAAAAAGATGCAGCACTGAAAGAGAATTACAGACCAATATCCCTGATGAACATAGATGCAAAAATCCTCAATAAAATTCTCGCCAATAGAATGCAACAACACATCAGAAAGATCATCCACCCAGACCAAGTCGGATTTATCCCTGGTATGCAGGGATGGTTTAATGTGCGCAAGACAATCAATGTGATACACCACATTAACAGACTGCAGAAGAAAAACCATATGATTATCTCAATAGATGCCGAGAAAGCATTTGATAAAATACAACACCCGTTCATGATGAAAACTCCAAGCAAACTAGGTTTGGAAGGAACATTCCTCAATACAATCAAAGCAATCTATGAAAAACCCACAGCCAACATCCTATTGAATGGGGAAAAGTTGGAAGCATTTCCACTGAGATCTGGTACCAGGCAGGGATGTCCACTCTCACCACTGCTATTCAATATAGTTCTGGAGGTTCTAGCCAGAGCTATTAGGCAAGAAAAAGAAATTAAAGGGATACAAATTGGGAAGGAAGAACTCAAACTATCCCTCTTTGCAGATGACATGATTCTTTATTTAGGGGACCCAAAGAACTCTACTAAGAGACTATTGGAACTCATAGAAGAGTTTGGCAAAGCAGCAGGGTATAAAATCAATGCACAAAGATCAACAGCCTTTGTATACACAGACAATGCCATGGCTGAGGAAGAACTTCTAAGATCAATCCCATTCACAATAGCTACAAAAATAATCAAATACCTTGGAATAAACTTAACCAAGGACGTTAAAGATCTCTCTGATGAAAATTACAAAACCTTAAAGAAAGAAATAGAAGAGGATACCAAGAAATGGAAAAATCTTCCATGCTCATGGATTGGAAGAATCAATATCATCAAAATGTCCATTCTCCCAAAAGCAATTTACAGATTCAATGCAATACCAATCAAGATACCGAAGACCTTCTTCTCAGATCTGGAAAAAATGGTGCTGAAATTCATATGGAGGCACAAGAGACCTCGAATAGCTAAAGCACTCTTGTACAACAAAAACAAAGCCGGAGGCATCACAATACCAGATTTCAGGACATACTACAGGGCAGTTGTAATCAAAACAGCATGGTACTGGTACAGAAACAGATGGATAGACCAATGGAACAGAATTTAAACACCAGAAATCAATCCAAACATCTACAGCCAACTTATATTTGATCAAGGATCTAAAACTAATTCCTGGAGCAAGGACAGTCTATTCAATAAATGGTGCTGGGAAAATTGGATTTCCATGTGCAGAATCATGAAGCAAGACCCCTACCTTACACCTTCCACAAAAATCCACTCAACATGGATTAAAGACCTAAATCTACGACCTGACACCATCAAGTTATTAGAGAACATTGGAGAAACCCTTCAAGATATTGGCACAGGCAAAGAATTTCTGGAAAAGACCCGGGAGGCACAGGCAGTCAAAGCCAAAATCAACTATTGGGATTGTATCAAATTGAGAAGTTTCTGTACTGCAAAAGAAACAGTCAGGAGAGTGAAGAGACAACCGACAGAATGGGAAAAAATATTTGCAAACTATGCAACAGATAAAGGGTTAATAACCAGAATCTACAAAGAGATCAAGAAACTCCACAAAAACAAAACCAACAACCCACTTAAGAGATGGGCCAAGGACCTCAATAGACATTTTTCAAAAGAGGAAATCCAAATGGCCAACAGGCACATGAAAAAATGTTCAAGATCACTAGCAATCAGGGAAATGCAAATCAAAACCACAATGAGGTTTCACCTCACCCCGGTTAGAATGGCTCACATGCAGAAATCTACCAACAATAGATGCTGGCGAGGATGCGGGGGAAAAAGGGACACTAACCCACTGTTGGTGGGAATGCAAACTGGTCAAGCCACTATGGAAATCAGTCTGGAGATTCCTCAGAAACCTGAAGATAACCCTACCGTTCGACCCAGCCATCCCACTCCTTGGAATTTACCCAAAGGAATTTAAATTGGCAAACAAAAAAGCGGTCTGCACCCTAATGTTTATTGCAGCACAATTCACAATAGCCAAGACCTGGAACCAACCTAAATGCCCATCAATGGTAGACTGGATAAAGAAATTATGGGATATGTATTCTTTAGAATACTATACCGCAGTAAGAAACAGCGAAATCCAGTCATTTGCAACAAAATGGAGGAAGCTGGAACACATCATGCTGAGTGAAGTAAGCCAGTCCCAAAGGGACAAATACCATATGTTCTCCCTGATCGGTGACAACTGACTGAACACCAAAAAGGAAACCTCCTGAAGTGAAATGGACACTATGAGAAATGGTGACTTGATCAGCATAGCCCTGACTGCTAATGGACAGCTTAATACATTATCCCTCTTAGTATTTTTTTTTGTCTGTTCTACTTAATATGACTGGTTTAATTATGTAATTATCACACAGTTATTCTTAAGTGTTGAAATTTAACTGAAATGTGATCCCTGTTAAACATAAGAGTAGGAATAAGAGAGGGAAGAGATGTATAATTTGGGACATGCTCGGGCTGACTTGCCCCAATTGGTAGAGTTAGAAACATACCAGGGGATTCCAGTTCAATCCCATCAAGGTGGCATGTGCCAATGCCATCTCACTATTCCAAGTGATCAATTTCAGTTCACAATTGATCATAATGAAAGGACTAAGAGTCAAAGGGAGCATATAAACAAGTCTAGTATCTGCTAACACTAACCGATAGAATAAATAAAGGGGAGAGTGATCCAACATGGGAAGTGAGATACTCAGCAGACTCATAGAATGGCGGATGTCTTAAATAGCACTCTGGCCTCAGAATCAGCCCTAAAGGCACTCGGATCTGGCTGAAAAGCCCATGAGAGTATGTCAGGCATGGAAAGCCAAGACACTCTGGCAAAAAGATCTCTGTGAGTGAGATCCCAGTGGAAAGAACAGGTCTTCAAAGAGGGAGGTGCCTTTCTCTGAAGGGAGGAGAGAACCTCCACTTTGACTATGACCGTGTCTAAACAAGATAAGAGTCGGAGAACTCAAGGGGCTTCCATAGCCTTGGAAACTCATGACTGGTGCATAGGGAGATTACTGATGCCATAAACAGGAATGTCAATTTGTAAAGTCAACAACAGGAGTCACTGTGCACTTACTCCTTATGTAGGATCTCTGTCCTTAATGTGCTGTACACTGAGGCTTAATGCTATAACGAGTACTCAAACAGTATATTTCACTTTGTGTTTCTATGGGGGTGCAAACGATTGAAATCTTTACTTAATGTATACTAAACTGATCTTCAGTAAAAAAAAAAAAATATCAATTCCCAACTTGACTCTCACTGGGATTAAACATGACAATATGTCTGATCTGATTTCATCATCATTTAAAAAAATCATTTATTATTTTTCACTTTATGTTTCTGTGTGTGGGAGCAAACTGTTGAAATCCTTACTTAAGGTATACTAAGCTGATCTTCTGTATATTAAGATAATCGAAAATGAATCTTGATGTGAATGGAAGGGGAGAGGGAGTGGGAAAGGGGAGGGTTGTGGGTGGGAGGGGCGGTATGGGGGGGGGGAGCCATTGTAACCCATGAGTCGTACTTTGGAAATTTATATTCATTAAATAAAAGATAAAAAAAAAAGAAAGATGGCCCAAGTGCTTGGGCCCCCGGCACCCACATGGGAGACCCCAAAGAAGCTCTGGGCTCCTGGCTTCAGATCGGTCTGGCTTCAGCCATTGTGGCCATTTGAAGAGTGACCCAGCTGTTGGAAGACTTTGCTCTCTCTGTCTCTCCCTCTCTCTCTCTGTGATTCTGCCTCTCAAATTAAAAGGAAAGAAAGGAGGAAGAGGAGGAGGAAGAGGAGGAGGAGAGAGAAGAGGAGAAGGAGGAGAATAGAGACACTTAAAATACTCTATTGATATTAGGTAATATTAGGGAAGATATCTTAATTTTCTCAATATACTATAATAAAATAAGTTAATAAGCCTGGACTTTCAATACATTTCCTTCAACTAAAAAAGTAAGATAGTGGGAAGTCACGTTTTGAACATACTAGTATATTGCCTATGATTGTAATTTTGTTTCATTTAAGTCTCAGAACTTCCCATGAGAGAGGTATTTATATTCCCATTTACACACTAAGCAACTAAAAACTCTTAAAATTATGAAGGGCTCTCTTTATACCATGTATGATTAAATACAATTTAAATGTAAGCAGAACTCTAATACCACAATTCTAAAGAAAATAAAGATTTGGGTATTTCCATGTTACTTATCAAAATTAAATGAAGAGTATTAACAATCATCTAATTTTTGGTTTCATGTGTGAATTGTTCTTGAATGCATTTTTTAATCAAATAAGTTCAGTAAACAAATTCAATAAAGCAACCACAGATCCATTTTTTCTTATTAACTTTACTGGTTATGATATTAGTGGACAACTTTTTAAGAAGATTTATTTATTTATTTATTTGAAAGGCAGACTTACAGACAGAAAGTGATCTTCCATCCACTGCTTCACTCCCTAAATTGCCACAATGGCCCGGGCAGGATCAGGAAGAAGCCAGAAGCCTGGAACTGCATCTGGGTTTCCCACATGCGTGGCAGGAACCCAAGCATGCTGGCTATCCTTTAAGGATTTTCTGGGTTCATTACCAGGAGCTGGATTGGAAGTATACCTGCTGACACTTAAACTGGTACTTATGGGATGCAGGCATCATAGGCAGCAACTTAACCCACTGCACCACAAGGCCAGTCCCTAGTACAACATGTTTTTAACACAATTGTTGAAGATGATCATAGAAAGCAAAAATATTTGAGAGTCAAAACTACTCTTTACAAATTTATAAGTAGTCCTTCAGATATAGTTAATGTGGCACATTTGGAGTGTCCCAATTTTTATGGTATTCTTTGGGATATTGTAGTTTGAGTTGGAGAAAAGGAACAAAAGAAATTTAACATGTGAAAAATTAGCCATTTACACCATTTTGCCTTTAGGGGAGCAATACAATTTTGAGTGATAGATAAGGGTGGGTTGTGAACTCTACAGTATTTCTCTTTGCTAGCAGGATATGTGTTATTCTGTTATTTTTCACATAATCATCATACAAAGTAACAGACTTGTTATAGAGAAGACTGAAAGAGATAATAATACCTTAGAATAGAAAACACCACATTCCACATTCAGAGAATATATTACATGCTCATATAAAAGGATGCCATTTTTTTTCTAAAATCTTATGCAATTTCATTCATTCACCTGTTCCTTGAAGATGAATTTAATATTTAAAAAATTTTTGTTTTGTTCTCTGAGTGTCAATCTGTTCACTTAATTTCACTGTTATTTGATGTTTATTTAACCACAGTTCTTGTGTATTAAAATATGTGGCTACCTGGCAAAAAAAAAAATAACATTCCTGCAGCATCATACATGATTGTCACATCATAGAGGCAAGTAGCAAATCAACAGTTTTCATTTTCATCTATGATATGCTTCTTTCTCTTGCACACTGAAGTGGAAGTGCCAGTAAGTAGCAAATGACACCATTGGCAGGTGTTAGATGGGAATTGGAAATGGAAATCTCTGGAGAGAAAGTAGACTTTAATAAAGAAGCATTAATTTTCAACTAAAGCAGTCTGAGGTTTAACCAACCTCTGATTTAAAGAAGAGATTTTTGAGGTTGGTCTGAAATCCCAACTGTGTGACAAAATTTCTGTCATGTTTTCTTTACTTGTTGTATAACAAGTAGAAATATAAATGAGATTTTAATGAAAGAATAGATGATTTTGACAGTTTTCAATTTCACCCTGAGATTTGAGGTCAAAACAAACTATTAAGATGTAGAGGAGAGGCCGGCACCGCGGCTCACTAGGCTAATCCTCCGCCTGCGGCGCCGGTACTCGGGTTCTAGTCGCGGTCAGGGCGCCGGATTCTGTCCCGGTTGCTCCTCTTCCAGTCCAGCTCTCTGCTGTGGCCAGGGAAGGCAGTGGAGGATGTCTCAAGTGCTTGGGCCCTGCACCCCATGGGAGACCAGGAGAAGCACCTGGCTCCTGGCTTTGGATCGGCACAGGGTGCCTACCGTAGCGGCCATTTGGGGGGTGAACCAATGGAAAAAAAGGAAGACCTGTCTCTCTAAAAAAAAGATGTAGAGGAGAAGTCTTTTCCTCTAAAAAAATTTCCCTATATCCTTTCTGTTCATTGCCTTTCTCTGGCAATAATGCCTGGCATTCCTGCAAAAGGCACTGATAGATGGTGTCATGTCTTTTAGGTTTTTGTTTCTCCAGGGTAAAAAAGCATTCAGAATCTGAGGAGCAGTGTAAGCTTCCTGTAACTCTAGCTTCTTTATCCACAAGTTCTCACATAGAATTTGTGGTGAAGAACATCCTTTTTTACATTAAATTTGTTAAGTGCTTGCTCTAGTGTCTGGCATCAAGAGTAATTCATGAAAACAAATGCTAATTATGTTTTATGTATATATTAGTTATGAAAAAGTTTTATTTGGGTTGGGTTATTGTGAGGAGTGTGTCATTATGGCATTTTACATCAATTGTTGAGTTAGGTTAAGGTTATCTTCACATTCACACACATGACTTTGTATCACTTGAAATTAATATTTGTGTGGAATTCCTTAACAAACAAGCTGTATTTTTTAAAAAGATTTATTTGAAAGACAGAGTTACAGAGAGGGAGGGAGGGAGAGAGAGAGAGAGAGAGAGAGAGAGAGAGAGGTCTTCCATCACTGGTTTACTTCCCAAATGGCTGCAAAAGCCGAAGCTGGGCCAGGCTGTGAAGCCAGGAACCAGGAGCTTCTTCCAGATCTCTCACGTGGGTGCAGGGGCCCAAGTACTTGGGCTATCTTCTGTTGCTTTCTCAGGCACATTAACAAGGAGCAGATTCAGGAGTGGAGCAGCCTGGACTTTAACCAGCACTCACATGGGATACTGGCACTGCAGGCTGCAACTTAACCTGCTATACCACAGCACTGACCACAGGCTGGACTTAGTTGTTCACAAATTACTCTCCTAGCAAAACGGTTATCATCTAATGCTATAAAAACACACCTTGCTTTGCATAGTACTAATTGCATTACATTAGATAAAGAAATGGCTTGGTATTTTAGTCTCTTTCCCAACTCCTTTATCTGCTTCACTTAAATAAAGTAAGACATTTTCAAACTGTCCATAGGTACAAATACAGTCAATAAGATTGACAATATGGACAAATTATCTCAAGCACTATTGTCTCTGTGGTCCAATCCATTAAATACCAGGCTTTGGAATCGAAAGGAAACCCAAAGGAGTTCCTTTATACTTATCTAAAAGCTTAGAAAATACAGGACAGTTTTGAAAGAGAGCAAGTTACTTACTAATATGTTGCTAATATTATTCTAGAAATAGAAAAGGAGGAAAAAATGCATTATTATGTGAAGAAACTTAACTAGAAATCTCACAGCAACGAAATAGGAATTTCGAATACTTCAGGTTTAAGAAGCTACATCCCAAATCAGTGATTTGGGAGTTCAGTGGGGGTAATCTGTTCTACAGGAACTTATGCCATTTAAACTCATTATATTAACCTGAATCCCATGTCCCCCAGTGACCTGCTTCTGATTAGGGTACAATGGCTCTTGGTTAGCTTGTAAAGTCAGCTACTGTGTAATTGTAAGAAAACACAATAGTTAGTTTCCTAAGATTTTGAGGATACCCACTGAGTATTCTGGTTCCCAACTCAGTTTGGGGTGAGAAGTTTGAGCATCACAACTCCCAATGGTCCATTCACAATTAATGCCAAATGCTTTATTTGCTGCCTAGGAAACTAAATATGCACTGTAATGAAAAACTTACACTGCAGCATCCCTGCATGTTGAAGGTAGTGTGTGGACCAGAAAACTGAAAGGGGTTAGTTTGCTCATTTGAACTATTGTGCCTTGGTTGAGCTTGCCTAATATAGGGTAATACTATATGACTGAAGCATGCATGATTTACTGAAGGACACTTGAGTAATACTGCTCATCACGGTATTAGCCAGATGAAGAAGCAGTCTCACTGAGATGTGAAGCTTCTTGTTCCAGTTTTATTGTATCAAAATTGATGGGTAAATACATTGTAAGAGAGATAATAGGAACTAATCACACGATGATAAAAAATAAGGCTTTGTGAGAATTTATAATGGGATTCCAAGCCAATGAAATCTAGGAAGGAACATGCATGATTTGACATTTTTAATTCTCCAACAGTGCTCTCAAAGAAGGAAGTTCCCAGAATAAAAATTATGTCATAAATAACATATGCCAGCTATAGCTCCAATTTCCCTTCTGGGTCTCTTACCCGTTAACATTGCCCCTAGTGCATACTTGTGGTGGGAATAGAGACCATCCTCCAGTTATCACACTGCAGTAAGCATTTTCTAATTCTTTTCTTACGTAAGCTTGTGTTTCCTTAGCCTTTTAAAGTAAACATAGAAGAATTCAGAGGAGACATTTGAATGAAGGATGGGCAAAGCCATATCCCTTTTCCTGAAATTACACTATGCAGACAAGCTTTCTCTATACTACCAGGGAGACAATGCAGTCACAGAGTTGCCATTTCCAAGTTTGGGGGAAATCACAGTGATAGTTGTTGAAGAGCTCCTCTTCATAAGAATGTGAATGATGTCTATCCATTTAGAGTAGATAGAACTCATAGTGGTGTCATTCTGAATTTGCAGAAATGCCTATTCTGTTATTCTGAAGACATCATTCTTTTAGTGAGACACATGAAATGTATAATCTACTTCTCTGCGGAACAAGCTTTTCTCTCCAGGCTTTAGGACTATTTCCATGGGAGTAAAATACTGACAATTTACCCTACTGGAGTGATTATGCATTCGTGGCTACTCATATGAATTTGGGCAAACCAATTTCAGTCCTTCAAGCTTCTTGTCTATTGGATTAAATTGTGCGTGTTCACTTTTTTGGGAGGGGTACAGAAAATCTGCAACATTGTTTTCTCTGTAAAAGCAATTGTACCCTTTGTTGTAGATGTATTGAATCTAATACTTAGGGATTTCTGGATCTTTATTCATTTCTCTTTTTGACAGAATACTGTTTTGTTTTTTCATATACGATGTCAACATTTTAAACTATCAAGATGGAAGAATGACTAATAGCCTCAAAGAGAAATGTAAACTGTACAGCTAGAATATAAATATGACTTGGGACTGTGTATGAATGCTGGCAAAATGTAGTGACGCAGAGCAGTCACCATATGCCTGCTTTTAGAGACCTTAATCCTGACAGTAGAAATGTGAGTGGGATTACTGCATAACTAAAGGCTTAGCAACTTGCAGATGTTCACCTCAGAATTTCCTTAATCATTTTCCTCAATGACATGGAAATCAAATTCTTTAAATTCCAATTCAATGGACAGAAACACATCTTCCTGGGTCCACCCCCAACCTTGCAGATTAGCCATTATCACATGCTGGCTCTCTAATTCATAATTTCAAGGTACTACAGTTTTTATCCTAATTTGGCATCTTGTTTGATGCGTCTCTTGGACTGCTTGGCTGCTGTTTCCTACACTCAAAGCTGTCACTCTTTTGGCATCCCAGAATGCTGTGTTTGTATGGTGAGCAAACAGACTCCTCGAATCTGATCAGACTGTAGGTCTCAAACTCTGCCTGCTGGGCACAGTCTGTGCTGTGCGTTTGCAGACTGCCTCTGCCATATGTCGTCCTTGCTGCTGTTTACGCCCTTTTGGGAAACTTGGTGGGAAAAGAACTATTAAAGATGTTTATCCTGGGAGTCCATAATTCGTTTTTAATTTTAATTTAATTTCCACCAATTTAGCCCATTTATAGAGGCTTCAATCATACAACCCACTGACCATATGTTATCATAGTTGAGTCTGGGTTTGGAATTAGAGGACGAAGAAATGTTCCAAAGGCCAGAGATGACCTGTGAAACTTTACTAAGCTCATACTATCTCACAGGGTGATGTACATGCTGCAAAGAAACATCCGAGATTATTCTAAGCAATCCCAGGAGGTCAAATTGTTAAAAAAAAAAAAAAAGCAAGACAAAGTTATGTCCTGAGGGACCTCCATCATTATGTAGTGGGTTGAGCTGCCACCTGCAATGCCAGCATCCTGTATGGGCACTGAATCAAGTCTCAGTGCTCCACTTCCAATTTAGCTCCTTGATAATGGCCTGGGAAAAGCTGCAGAAGAGCTTAGTCTCC
This sequence comes from Oryctolagus cuniculus, assembly GCF_964237555.1. Lineage (NCBI taxonomy): Eukaryota > Metazoa > Chordata > Mammalia > Lagomorpha > Leporidae > Oryctolagus > Oryctolagus cuniculus. Next base: position 155,098,321 of record NC_091435.1, on the reverse strand, counting down.
TGCCACCCACGTAGGAGACCTGGAAGAACATCCTGGCCCCTGGCTTCAGCCTGGCCCAGCCCTGGCTGTTGCAGCCATTTGGGGAGTGAACCAGCAGATGGAAGATTCTCTCTCTCTCTCTCTCTCTCTCTCTCTCTATCTATCTCTATCTCCCACTCTCTCCCTAACTTTGCCTCTCAAGTAAATAAATAAATCTTTGAAAAAAACTATGTCTATCCTAACATACCCACAGTTAATTATTTTTGATTAACAAAGAAATATGAACGAAAATATAAACTAAAAAATTGCTTATTTCACTTATATTCTCAATACCTTTGCATAAACACATGTATTAATATATGTCCATGTGTATGTGTATTTGTTGGCAAGATTGAAATATTCATCATACTCCAAATAGATTTTCACTTATTTCAGTCAATAAGATCTCCCAACTTCTTACAAGAATGAAACTGTGTCTGGAAAGAAATGAGATACTATTTTGTGTATTTTTTTAAAAGATTTTTTGACAGGCAGAGCGGACAGTGAGAGAGAGAGACAGAGAGAAAGGTCCTCCCTTTACCATTGGTTCACCCTTCAATGGTCACTGTAGCTGGCACGCTGTGGCCAGCACACCGCGCTGATCTGAAGCCAGGAGCCAGGTACCTCTCCTGGTCTTCCATGGGGTACAGGGCCCAAGGACCTGGGCCATCCTCCACTGCACTCCTGGGTCACAGCAGAGAGCTGGACTGGAAGAGGAGCAACTGGGAGAGAATCCGGCACCCCAACTGGGACGAGAACCCGGGGTGCCGGCGTCGCAGGCGGAGGATTAGCCTAGTGAGCCACAGCGCCGGCCTATTTTGTGTATTTTGAAATGATAGTGGAGCACAGATTTCACAAATTTATTCTGGATCATAGGACAAAGGAAAGGGGAACACAATGATGTGTACAGTGGGCTGAAAACCAAATACTTGCTTGGGAAAAATTCTCCTAGAGCTTATCTCTTACCACAGGATTATTTAATACATAGGTGCACTTTTTGAGCAAATAAGAACACAAATGCCAAGCAAGTGGTAAGTTGAATGGCCAAGGAACAATAGTTGTTATGTCTTAGTTGTTCTCATGGGATGTCTTTGCTGAAATGTTTAGTCACAGCAGGTTTTGTTGAGATCTGACAGGTAACAGAGTTAAGGTTAAGAAGTGTACAGTGAACATTATTCTGGAAATTTAGTCTTGTATTTGCTTTATGAGTGCTTGAAGAGATGAGCCACTCTCTCTTATTTGTGGTGGTGTTTTAGTGGACAAATATATTAGACTTATAATGAGAAAACCAGAGTTTGACTTGATTTTACACCGACCCTTTCACTAATTCTATAATCTGAGATGGTGTACCCTGTGGACAACTCAATTCCCATATCTGTGAATTAAAAACATCCTCAAAGTCCCAGGGACTCAAATAGCATTGATGGCAGATTTCTCATCAGAAACCCTACAGGGTAGGGGAGAATGGAGAGATATAATTCAAGTCATAAAAGAAAAAAACTGTCAACCCAGAATACCATACTAAGCATTTCTCTTTTGTATTGAAGATGAAATAAAGACGTTCCAAAACAAACAGAAGTGGAAGGAATTGGTCACCACGAGGCCAGCCTTATAAGGGATGCTTAAGGACATGACACACATGGAAACAGAAAAAAGATAATTGACCTCTTGAAAGAATGTGAAGGCAGAAAACCCCCTAATAAAAGTACAGAGGAGATACAATACAAAAAATGATAGGACCAAGTCTTATTATAGTAATATTTAAGGTAAATTGACTCAATTTTTCAGTTAAAAGATGCAGACTAGCTGAATGGATTAAAACACAAACTGATCTACAAGAAACAACACCCCACTAACAAAGGTACACATGAAAGTGAAAGGATGAATAAAGATATTCCACACACACAAAAAAATCAAAACCTAGCAGGAGTAGCATATTCATATCAGAGAAAATGGATTTTATGACAAAAAGTATTAAAAAAGACAAAGAAGGGCAACATGTAATGATTAAAGGATCAATTCAACAGGAAGATGTGAAAATTGTAAATGTGTGTGCATTCAACTGTGGGTAAGCTGGCTGTTTAAAACAAAGGTTAATGGATCTAAAGGGAGACATATGCTCCAATACAATAATAATGGGATACATAAACGCCCCACTTTCATCAATGAACAGATCAACTTGACGAAAAAAAAATCAATAGACAAACACCAGAGCTAATCTAAACTACTGACCAAACGGATATAATTTATATCTGTAGAACATATCCCACAGCTTCAGAATACACATTCTTTTCATCAGTACACAGAACTTTCTTTAAAATAAACCATATACTAGATCATAAAACATGTCTCAGCAAATTGAAAAAATGTGAACTCATACTATATATCTTTTCTGACCACAACAGAATGAAGCAGTAAATTAACAACATAAGAAATTATAGAGGCCGGCGCCACAGCTCACTAGGCTAATCCTCTGCCTGTGGTGCTGGCACTCCGAGTTCTAGTCCTGGTTGGGGCGCCGGTTCTGTCCGGGTTGCTCCTCTTCCAGCCCAGCTCTCTGCTGTGGCCAGGGAGTGCAGTGGAGGATGGCCCAAGTGCTTGGGCCTGCACCCACATAGGAGACCAGGAGGAAGCACCTGGCTCCTGGCTCCTGGCTTCGGATCAGCGCAGCACACCGGCTATAGTGGCCATTTGGGGGGTGAACCAATGGAAGGAAGACCTTTCTCCCTTTCTCTCTGTCTCTCTCTCTCTCTCTCACTGTCTAACTCTGCCTGTCCAAAAAAAAAAAAAAAAAAAGAAAGAAATTATAGAAAATACACAAACAAATGGATACTGAACAACCTGCTCCTGAATGAACAGGGGTCATAAAAGAAATCAAAGTGGAAATAAAAAAAATCTTAGAAAAGGATAAAGACAACAATACAACATATCAAAACTTATGAATACGTGAGGCCAGCATTGTGGTATAGTGGGTAAAGCTGCCACCTATGGCACTGACCTTCCATATACATGTTGGTTTTGTCCCAGTTGTTCCACTTCCTATGCAGCTCCCTGCTAGTGGTCTGGGAAAAGCAGAAGGATGGCCCAAGAGTTTAAGCTCCTGCCATCAACATGGGAGACTGATGAAGCCCTTTGCTCCTGGTTTCAGCCTGGCCCAGCCCTGGTCGTTGTGATCATGTAAGAAGTAAACCAGAGGATGGAAGATTCTCTCTCTCTCTCTCCCTTCCTCCTTCCTCCCTCCCTCTCTCTGTTTTCCTCTTTGTCTGTAACTTTAATTTTCAATTAAATAAAGAAAACTTTTAAAAAAATCATGGGATACAGCAAATGTAGTGTAAAGAGGAAACTTTATAGCAATTGGTGCCTACATCAGAAATTGGAAAAGCATCAAGTAAATGATCTAACAATGCATCTCAGAGATCTAGAAAAACAAGAAAAAAACCAAACCCCAAATTAGTAGAAAAAAGAAATAATATGAATTAGACAAATTAGAGAAAAATAAGCAAAATTGAAATCTAAAAATGTGCAAATATCAGTGAAATGAAGAGATGTTTTTTGAAGAAATAAACAAAATTGATAAACCATTGGCCCTAAAAAGAGGAAGAAGACCAAAATCAATAAAATCAGAGATGAAAAAGAAATGTAGCAACAGATACCACAGAAATAAAAGAATAAGCAGGATATACTAAAAAGAGTTGTATGCCAACAAATTGGGAAGCCTAAAAGAAATGAAGATTCCTGGACACACACAATCTATCAAAATTGAGTCGTGAAGACATAGAAAACCTAAACAGACCCATAACCAAGACAAAGTTTGGAAATGCAGCAGGATATAAAATTAACATACAGGCATTTTTCAAGACAGGAAATTCATATGATCAATGGACATTTGAAAAAAATACTCAAGATCACTAGCCATCAGGGAAATGCAAATAAAAACCACAATGAGGTTTCACCTCCCATACAGAAATCAACAAACAATAAATGCTGGTGAGGATGTAGGGAAAAAGGTACCCTATCCGCTTTTAGTGGGAATATAAATTGGTGCAGTCCCTGTGGAAGACAGTAACCCAGAAATCTTAATACAGACCTACCATATGATCAAGCCATCCCACTCCAATTTACCCAAACCAAAAGAAATCAGTATATGAAAGAGTCATCTGAACCCTCACATTCATTGCAGCACAATTCACAATAGCTAAGGTATGGAATAACCCAGATGTCCATCAACTGTTGACTAGATAAATAAATTATGGTATATACACTATGGAGTACAACTTGGCTGTAAAAAAAAATGAAATTCTCTCCCTTTGCAACAAAATGAACATAAGTGGAAACCATTACACCTAGTGAAATAAGCCACTTCCAAAAAAGACAGATATCCTATGCTTTCCCTGATATGAGGTAACATAGAGTACCTGGAGTGTAATGTACTGGGGTGATACAGACATTTTGAGATTCAATGATTGTTTATAGCCCTTGTCTCTTCTGTTGAGGAGCAGTTTTTTTTTTCTCTCTTCATACTATTTGTTGAAAAGTTCTACTTAGTGTAGGGTTAACTATACGATCATTAAGTAAACTGAAAATAGATCTTTGAAAAACTAAGAGTACGAAAGTGAGAGGGAGAGGGAGGGGAGGATGGGTTGGAGCAGGGGCAGGAGGGAGGGTAGAGGGGGAAGTGTCACTATATTCCTAAATCTGTATATATGAAACACATGAGAATTGCATAACTTAAATAAAATCTAAAAAAGAAAGTAAATTAGTGATTACTTAGGGCTGAAGAATGGAGAAGAGAATGACTACTAAGAGGCACCAATTTCTTTTTGGGTAAAAAAAAGAGTGTCCAGAAATTGGATGCTGTTAATAGTTGTATAACTCTGAAAATACTAAAAATCACTAAATTTTATACTTTAAAAAGTTAATTTTTATAGTGTGTGATTTATATCTTAATATAGCTATTACAAAATGAAATAAAGAATAAATAGAAATTTTAAAAAATCAACAAACAATGCTATGGCTGAGAAAGAACTTTTAAGATCAGTCTCATTCACAATAGCTACAAAAAATTGGAAATACTTTAGGATAAATTTAACCAAGGACATAAAAGATGTCTACAATGGGAATCACAAGGCATTAAAGAAAGAAATACAAGAAGACACACAAAAAAATGGAAAACCCTTCAATTTTCACTGATTGGAAGGTTAATATCACAAAAATGTCCATACTAACAGAAGAATTTACAGATTCAATGCTACCCCAATCAAAATACCAAGGACATTCTTATCAGATGTTGAAAAAATGACTCTAAAATTCATATGGAAACACAAGAGAGCTCAAATAATTAAAGCAATCTTAAACAATAAAAACAAAGCTGCAGGCATCACAATATCAGATTTCAAGTCATATTAAAGGGCAGTTATAATCAAAACAATATGGTATTGCCACAAAAACAGACAGGTAGAACTGTCTATTGGATCATATCAGAAATCCCAGAAATTAATCCACATATCTATAATCAACTAATCTTTGATATATGAGCTAAAATCATTCCTTGGAAAAATGACAGTCTTTTCAACAAATAGTGTTGGGAAAGTTGGGTATACACTTGTGGTTGTATGAAACAAGACCCCTACCTTACACTCTCTGTAAGAATCAATCCAGTTAACCTACTCCCCTCAAGGTGCTTAACAATTTAACTACCCACTGTTCATCTTGCAAACATAAGCTGCCAATATTCAAGCCACTAAAATGCAGCCACTCTTTGTGGGCTACAGTCATGCTCTTCAACTGACAAAAAGCTACACAGAAAAACAAATCCAAAGAAGATTAAAGCTTTTTGTGTCTTCTCTATTTTGTACTTTTACTTATCCTATATATTCAAATGGAATTTGGTTTCTAGGAAAATATTGCTAAGATATGATTGCATGGAGAACTACAGTGATGCAAGCACACAGAAGAGGCTCACAGTTCATACTGTCTGTAGATTTCTTTTATTGGTTTAGCAACTACCTCTGTGCATCTAAACATTTCTTGGATACTGTCTCTTATCTCAACTCTTCAGCCCACAGGGTTGCCATGGAAACCGCGGTGCTACTGTAGTGTGATCTCCCCCTTTCCTTGACAGTCCCCTCACATGAACACATACACATTAACTGATGTAACTTTACTTCAGCCTAAGCACACAGAGTCTTTTTAAAGGAATCTAGAATCAACCAAGAAAATCATGCTTAATCTGCTGCCTATGTACACTAAAGAGATGCTTCAGTGGTCATTTTATGCCCTTTGCATGAGAAAAGAGAGATGGCAAATCTATTGAAAGAGCAGAATGAGAAGATACACAGAGAAAGGAAAACTAAGAAATGAAGGGAGAATGTTAGAGTTTGAGAAAGTGATTGCTTGTAAGTTCCTGAGATCCAGGTTTTTGTTGGTATGTATTTTTGCATGTGTATGCGTACATGTTGTTTTATTCTGTTAGATACTTGGCTTTCTTACAATAAATTCTCCTACTATTAATATATTCAAAATATATTTCTATTGCTTATAGTCAATGTTCTCTTTCTGAACCTTCTCAAACTTACAAAGATTCCTAGCTCCATATAGCTCTATACTATATACTCCAACAGCTCTATACTAAAATAAGAATTGAAAATGAGTCAGTCTACAGTTTGAGAAGGGGGTTAGAGTAAATTCTTTTACTTGTATCATAACTTTTAGTAAAAAGCCTTTTTGAGGCAAAGGTGTACACAGGAAACACAGAATCTCAGGATTAGAAAGGAACATGGACCTAGAGCTCAATGGAATCCAGCAAAATCAATCCTCAGTGAGCTCTTCAAGGAGAAACAAAAAGGGGGATGAGACTAATAACCAGGGAGGAAATGACAATAGCCATCTTCATTTATCCAATACTACAAACGTAAGCACAGAGCTACGTTCTGTACACACTAACAGAAGCATAATTTCTTCCTACTATGTTTGTCACAGCCACATCTGAGTCCCTGAAAGAGACAGTACGAGAAAAGTTGAAGGATATAAAAAAGCATTCTGGATATAAGTAGAACTTCCAGGCCACAGCTTATCGAGCTTTTTTTTTTTTTTCATCTGATACTCTCTTGAATGCACTAAAAGTATATGGTAGAGCCGGCGCCACGGCTCACTAGGCTAATCCTCCGCCTTGCGGCGCCAGCACACTGGATTCTAGTCCCGGTCGGGGCGCCGGATTCTGTCCCGGTTGCCCCTCTTCCAGGCCAGCTCTCTGCTGTGGCCAGGGAGTGCAGTGGAGGATGGCCCAAGTACTTGGGCCCTGCACCCCATGGGAGACCAGGAGAAGTACCTGGCTCCTGCCATCGGATCAATGCGGTGCGCCGGCCGCAGCACGGCGGCCATTAGAGGGTGAACCAACGGCAAAAGGAAGGCCTTTCTCTCTCTGTCTCTCTCTCTCACTGTCTACTCTGCCAGTCAAAAAAAAAATGTATGGTAGATAAGGAAGAACTACAAGATATATAAAAGAGATATTTTTGTTTCTAAGGAAAAGTATTTTAGAAACAGACCCTTGATAAACACAACACCTGTTGTATCTGAGATGAAAAGGAAAGCTGGCATGAAAAAGTACATGTAAGTCCTTCAGTGTGCAATTTTCCAAGAACAGCTATCTCAGAAAGGTGCAGAATTAATTATGTTCTCTCACTGTGCAAGACTGTGCAAGCAGGTACACACCTACCACAGGCTACTCTTGAAGAACTACCTATCCAGCCCATCAGATAGGATTTTTAAATTGTTACTTCAATTTGATATATAATTTTCTAGAAAATTGCTTCCAAACAGCCCAATTTTATTTCAAATTAAAATGGGGGCCAAATTTATACCAAGTCCCTTTAAAAAACACAAAAATCTTCCCTTTCCTATACAAATATAGATTTAAATTAAGTCAGTATAGTCAGATAAGCAGTGAAAGGTAGCAAAGCTGGCAAATCTAAGATTTTGCTTGAAAGATCTAGGCAGTCTTTTTTAAAAAAATCTAAGTGAGGAAGCATGGAGTTGAATCTCATGGGTAAAGCATAGTCTAATTAAAGATGCAATTGTATGGTACTAAGTGGTTCAAGTAGATCCAACTTGATATATTATGGAAATTAGGTACTTTTCCCAATGTTACTTGTATTTCAGATAGAGACCACTTTCTGAAAATATAAAACTCGAGATAAAGACTCACTTTTGTGCATGAAAGACATAGGACCCAATATAGGAAGAAATATGCATTAATATTCAGATATCACTGAGCTAATGCAGATTGGGCAACATGAGAAGCACATGATTAGATTTCATTATGTATACAGGTCCTATACCCCACAGTTTACCATTAAGGGTAACAGGTCTATATATTGTATTTTGATTAAGTATTTTATAACCACAGATGAACTACTTTACCAGATTACCAGACCCTAGAGTTCTCCTTGTCTAAATTAATTTCATCCTCAAATATATAGCCTTATGCCCTGGGCAATAATAGTGAGGTGATTAAGTTCAGAATGATTTAACGGTTAATAGTACTTCTCTACCTTCTGGTGGTATTAGTATTATATTAGTTCATCAGTTTCTACAGAAAATGGGAATACTAGCTTAGATTTGAAGCCAAATCCTCTTTCATCTTAACAGTACTTATGATATCAAACTTGCTGAAGGAATTCTATTACCAATTTGCAAGCAATTTTTTTTGTGGCTATTCAGCTTACATTCCTCAAATGATTTTTTGGGAAACTCTTGTTTCTGAAAAATAGCTGTTATTCAATTTAGCTGTGCTTTCAATTTGTTTTTTCACATCCTACTATTGACACTCATTGGCTGTGTTATTTCTAAGGGATATAATTTAAAATTCCCCTAGATTTCCACTTCAGACTCTATTTACTGCCCATATAAGTGGCTGCTTTCAGGACTCCCTTCATTTTCTTAATAAAATTTCAGAGTTTCCAGGCTGCAGAGTAAAATTTGAAATTCATTCATTTACTCATTGACTATATATGGAATGTTGACTCTGATTAGGCTCTAACTCAGTGTAGTACAAGATGAAGTCTTTATAAAGTAGATGTCCTGGTAGAAAAGCTGGCCAAGAACAAGAGAAAATACTAACTAAAAGTAATTTGATACATTGTTAAAGATTTATTTATTTATTTGAAAGCCAGACAGAAAGAGGGAGAGGCAGAGAGAGAGAGAGAGAGAGAGAGAGAGAGATCTTTTATCCACTGGTTCATTCCCCAAATGACTGCAACAACCAGTGCTGGTCCAGGCTGAGCCAGGAGCCCGGGGATTCTTCCTGGTCTCGCACATGGGTTCAGTGGTCCAAGGACTTGCACCACCCACCACTGCTTTCCCAGGCCCACTAGCATGAAGCTGGATTGGAAGTGGAGCAGCTGGGACTTGAACCAATGCCCATATGGGATGCTAGAGCTGCAGGTGGCAACTTAACTTGCAGTGCTGCAGTGCTACAAGGCTGGCCCCCAAGTAATTTCGTATCTTGATTAATGCTATGAAAAAATTATAAAAATTATGTGACAGAGGATAACTGAGAGAGGGCAAACTCCAAAGCAAGTCATCAGGTAAGGCCAAGGGAGCAGTATTTCTGGAAGTAACAGGAGCAAATGCAAAGGCCCTGTGGAGTGAGAAGCAGATGGAAGCCTGCCATGAGTAAGGAAGGAGATGTGGGCCAGTTTGCAGGAGTGCATGCTGGGTACAAGATGGGATAAGGTGACTTTGAAAGGGAAGCAGGAGTAGGAAGGCTTAGGACTTTGAAAGTTATGGTAAGAGGCCTGAATTTTATTATCAGTTGATGAAGAGCTCAAAATATTGAATGATTTTAAGCTACGGAGTGACACAATATAATTTAGAGAATAAGAGTAGAACAAGGAAGTTTATTATATGTACTTTCATTCCTCATGGTCAAATAGATATTTTTTAGCACCTACAACCCTCCCTGCCCACCCCCAGCCCTCCATACACACATGCACATCTCCCTCCCATGGGCTGTTGAGGGAAGGCTGACTCATTTGTTAGAAACCGGCTTACTTCTGTCAAACAATCAGCACACACAGCACAGCTGGTGAAAATAGCAATGTCCATGTAGCATGACTACTGTAAAGACAGCACAGGATTAAATCTGCACAGCATCTCAGAAAAAAATCAGTAACAAGAAGAAATGGCAGCTGCAACTGACATTTGGCCTCTTCATCCTTTGCAGGTTGATACATAATATATTTATCTCTGTGTGTATATATTCTTCTACATGAATCTATGACAGAAGAGAACCACCATATTTCTGCTAGAATTGTTTAACATGTATATCCTCAATCTGTTTTCTGTACACTGTATATGATCTTGAAGTAGTCTGTGAGCCCCCTGACAATGTGACATGATATATGGTCCATGGCAAATAATCCAGAAGTCAATAGATTTTATCAGATTCACAAAGAGACTTATGACATATCTAGTAAAGTAACAGCAGCCAAGGTGGTGATGTGTGTGTGTGTGTGTGTGTGTGTGTGTGTGAGAGAGAGAGAGAGAGAGAGAGAGAGAGAGAGAGAGAGAGAAACTGAGGTCTAAAGACATTATAGTTGCATTTAAGAACACTAAAGATAGAAGAAGATACCACAAGATGCTAGAAAGAAGTGAGGACTGATCACTTACACAGGAGCAGCAGTTCACACAGGACAAGTTTTCTCAACACCAACAATAAACTCCAGAATTCTATGCTGATAAGTTCAATGAATTGAAAGAAGATAATTATCCAACAAGTATTAGGTGCCTGAAAGGATGAGAGCTTGTTGCCTTTCCAGAAAGTAAAATTTGTTATAAATGAGAACTAAAAATACAGTGTGATACTATGCAAGAATGGACAAAAATCAGTAAAACTAAGTGAAGATACCAAAAATGTATACCCATATATGAATACTCAAGAAAAAACAGAGAAGGCCTTGCAGCATTGCAGATCAGTAGGGAAAATGAGGCATCACTTCACAAATAGCATTGAATGTGCATTTGCTGTCCCATCAAAACTCAATTCAATCTCCATTGTGAGATGTTAAGAGATGAGACTAAGTGGGACCTACATGAAGTGTCATAGGATACCATCTGAGGGTCCCACGTGGATGCAGGGGCCCAAGGACTTGGGCCATCTTCCACTGCTTTTCCAGGCCACAGCAGAGAGCTGGATCAGAAGTGGAGCAGCCAGGACTCGAACCAGTGCCCACATGGGATGCTAGCACTGCAGGTCACAGTTTTACCCACTATGCCACAGTGCTGACGCCTATATAACATCTTTCTATACTATTAGTTACCTCAGATCAAGGGAAACATATGGTATTTGTCTTACTGGGACTGGCATATTTCACTAAGTATAATGGTTTACAGTTGCATTGATTTTTTTTTTTTTTGCAAAAGGCAGGATTTAATTCTTTTTACAGCTGAAGTATTCCATAGTGCATATATACACCACATTTTCTTTATACAGTCATTGGTAGATGGGCATTTGGGTTGATTCCACATCTTAGCTATTGTGAATTGAGCTACAATAAACATGGGGGACACAGATAACTCTCATAACCTGATCTCACTTCATTTGGGTGAATTTCCAGGAGTAGGATGGCTGGTAGATTTGTTTTCAGATTTCTGAGATATCTCCATATTATCTTCCACAGTGGCTGTACTAGTTTACATTATCACCAATGGTAGAATAAGGTACCTTTCCAACACATCTTCATCAGCATTTATTATTTGCTGATTTTTGTATGAGAGCCATTCTAACTGGGGTGAGGTGAAACCTCATTATGGTTTGATTTGCATTTCCCTGATAGCTAGTTATCCTGAGCATTTTTTCCAGGTGTCTGTTGGACATTTGAATCTTCTCTCTTGAAAAATGCTTTGCTCAAGTCCTTTTCCCATTCTTAACTGGATTGCTCATTTTGTTGTTGTTGACTTTCTTGAGCTCTATAGATTTGGATATTAATCCTTTCTCTATTGCATAGTTTGCAAATATTTTCTCCCATTCTGTTGGTTGCCTCTTCACTTTTCTGAGTGTTTCCTTTGCAGTGTAGAGGTTTCTTAGCTCGATGTAATCCTATTTCTCCATTTTTACTTTGATGGCCTGTGCCTAAGGGATCTCTTCCAAGAAGCCCTGTCCTATGCCAGTGTCTTACATAGCTTCCCCAAAGTTTTCCTCTACTAATTCGGCAGTATCAGGTCATAGATTTAGATCCTTGCTCCATTTTGAGTTGATTTTTGTGTAAGGTGTAAGGTAGGGGTCTTGTTTCATACTTATGCACGTGGAGATACGATTTTCCCAGCACCATTTGTTGAAGAGACTGTCCTTTCTGCAGGGATTGATTTTAGCTCTTTGTCAAATATTAGTTGGTTATAGATATGTGGACTGATTTATGGAATTTCTATTCTGTTCCATTGGTCTACATGTCTATATTTGTGCTAGTATCAGGCTGTAGAATAACTGCCCTGTAGTAGGTCTTGAAATCTGGTACTTTGATGTCTCTGGACTTTTTTGTTGTTGAAGATTGCTTTAGGTATTCAAGGTCTCTTGTGTTTTGGTCTCTTGTGTTTCCATATGAATTTCAGCATTGTTTTTTCTAGATCTGAGAACAATGTCATTGGCATTTTGATTGGGATTACATTGAATCTATGATTTGCTTTTGGTAGTATGGACATTTTGATGTTATTAATTCTTCCAATACATGGATATGGAAAATTTTCCCATTTTTTGTGTCTTCACCTATTTCTTTTTTTTTTTTATATTTTGTGATTTTCATTGTAGAGATCTTTCACCTCCTTTGTTAACTTTTCCCAATGTATTTCATTTTTTGTAGCATTTGTGAATGTGACTGATCTTACAAGTTCTTTCTCAGCTGTGACATTGTCTATGTATAAAAGACTTTTATGTGTTTTTTTTTGTATATCCTGCACTTTACTAAACTGCTTTGTTCCTTTTTACTTTTTTTTTTGTGTGTGTTAAAGTCCATTTTGCCTGATATTAGGATGACCACACCTGCTCATTTCTGTTTTCCGCTAGCATGGAATATCTTTTTTTCCATAATTTCACAATCAGTTTGCATATATCTTTATTGGTGATGTGTGTTTCTTGAAAACATTAAATATATAGGCCTTGTGTTTTAATCCATTCCAGCAGTGTGTATCTTTTAATTGGAGATTTTAGGCCATTTTCATTCAAGGTTACTATTGATAAGTAACAAAGTGAGTCTGCCATTTTTCCATAAATATTCCCATTATTTGCTTTAAGTTTCCTTTGTACTTTTACTAGGAAGATATTTTGCCTTCACATTCTTTCATAATGATGAGTATTTTTCTGTTTCTGTGTGTGGCACATCCTTCAGCATCTTTTGTAAGGCTAGAGGAGTGGTGGCAAATTTTTTCAATTTCTGTTTGTTATTTCACCTTCATTCATAAATGAGAGCTTTACATGGCACAGTATTCTGGGTTGACAGTTTTTTTTCCTCTTAAGACTTGGACTATGTCTCTTCATTCTCTCCTAGCCTGTTGGGTTTCTGATGACAAAGCAGCTGTCACTCTAATTGAAGATCCTCTGAAGGTAATCTGGCATTTCCCTTATGCACATGTTATAATCTTTTGTTTATGTTTTACTGTTGAAAGCTTGACTGCAATGTGTCATGGTGAAGGTCTTTTCTGGCCATGTCTATTAGGCGTTCTATTTGTTTCCTGTATTAGGATGTCCATTTATTTCTCCAAATTATGGAAATTTCCTTTATTATTTTCCTTGTTAGGCCTTCTAATCCACTCTGTCTTTCCACACCTTCGGGAACTTGTACGTCCTGCATGTTCTATCATTTGATGGTATCCCATAAATCTCTAATACTGCTTTTAATTCTTCTAACTCCTCATCCACCCCCCTCCTGCTTCTCCTCCTCCTCCTCCTTCTTCTTGGTCTGACTAAAATATTTCCAAAGATTTGTTTTCTTGCTCGGATATTCTTCTGTCTTACAAAATCTGCTGTTTAAGGTTTTCCAGTGTATTTCTGATTTGACATACTGAATTTTTCATTTCTAATATTTAAGTTTGATTTCTCTTTAAAATCTCTATCTCATGGGACAATTTTTCATCCATGTCATGTATTGATTTTTTTTTAATTCACAAATTTGCTCCTCACTGCTTCTAAGTAATCCTATTACCATTCTTTTGAACTCCTTTTCAGGCTTTTCATCAACCTCTTCATTTTCATATTCTAAGATTGAAGTGTTATATTCTTTTGGGGGGTTATGTTGTCTTCCTACTTTTTGTTTCTTGTATTTCTGCTTTTATTTATTTACATTTGTGTAAATACTTGTTGGTTTTTCATCTGATGCGTTTAATGTTCAGACTCTGCCTCTGTAGCTTAGTGGAGTGTCTACTCTTTCATTGGATAATCTTAGCCATTGCTGGGTGGGGCTGGGGAACTCTGGTGAGAGCTCAAGGGTGGGGTGAGAATCCAGAGTGACACCCAAGGTGGTGTGGTAGATCTCCTCTATTGTAAGCAGGGAGAGGGTATGGTCACACTTGTTGACATAATCACAACCTCTCCTCCTCTCTTACAAATTATCAGTGACTGGGGTTTGCCCACAGTGGATACAACCCGCATCCATGCTGGTGAATGAACCATACAAAGGATCATTGCAGTTCCGAGTGTGAGCATGGAACATTCTTCAGTGACACACTACAGACTGTCAGGGAGCTCTGAGCTTCTGTCACCAGACACAGTGATTGCCAAGAGACCCAGCTGCACCCTGTGCCCTGTGGCGCATTCACATAGTCACTGTATGCAAGGCTCTCACATTCATGTGGTACAAACCTGCCCTGTCCATGGAGAGAGCAGAGATGTTCCCTGAGCCAGCTGCTGTGGGTGGTCGACCTTGGCAGTTTGAGCCCCAGAGCTGGTGGTATACTGAGAGGATATTGGCACTTCACAGTCCTTCATGGGTGCCCAGCCCCCTGTCAAGACTCCCAGCAAGACTCAAAGTGAGTGGTGAACAAAGATTTTTCTCTCTGTAAAATCCCTTGCTCACATGTACACCTGAGCCACCATAGCCACAAGTTGTGACATGATGGTGCCTTTTCCTGGTGGTTTCCAAGTCCTTTACTGGGGGATGAGGAGTAAGAAACATGCCTATCTTTTGCTGGTAATGTGGGTACCCTGCCCCCTGCTAGGGTCTCAGGCCAGACTCAAAGTCAGTGCCATCCTCATGGCTCTCCTCAGGCAACATCACCCAGTGGTGGCATGAACTGCCACAGTCTGCTCTCACCTCAGCATCAGATGCTATTGTGTCCTCCAGCCCCAGCTGTAGATTTCATGGGTGGTGTCCTCACTCACTACTGTGCATCCACACTTTCTATACTGCTCTATGGCATCCTTCTTCCTTCTGTAGAATTTCCATTGCAAACTTCTCTCCACTCTCCTGTGGGAATGCACTTCCTCCTCTTTTCTTCTGCTCTTTTCCCCTGGTCAAAGTAGCACATCTTTTCCCTATTCAGCCATCTTGGAATCCTGGTATAAACTCTTATACTTAGTTGTGATAGGAATTCAAAGACTTCGCTGGATGCCACTGGCCCTTAGGAAATTGGAAAAATATTTGTCTTGTTCCTAAAGAGTTGAGGAGGCTGAAACAAAAATTTATTTTTTATGCTGAACAGATTGTATGTCAATATGGTAAACTGAGGAAGAAAGGAGTTGACCAACACATTTACAACGTAATAGGATGGGGCCAGCATTGTAGTGCAGTGGGTTAAGCCACTACCTGTGCACCAGCTTCACATATGAGCACCAGTACAAGTACTGGCTGCTTTTCTGGCAATCCAGCTCTCCGCTACTGACCCTGGGAAAGCAGTGGGCAATGGTGCAAGTACTTGGTCAACTGCTACTCCATTGGGAGACCTGAACAGAGTTCCAGACTCTTGACTTTAGCCAGGTCCAGACATGGCCATTGAAGCCATTTGAGGAGTGAACAGGAAGTTGAAAATCTCTATCTCACATTATCTCTCTGTAATTCTGCCTTTCATACATATGTATGAAAAGTAGTATGTGTTGCCACTTAATAACTCTTTGGTATGGTAAAACTAGAGGATTTATCTATTAAAGAATTTATTGCTATTTGTTGCTCTACAACCACAACACCATCATCAAAAAAACAACCAAATATAAAGGACAAATATTATTTCATGTTGTCATATCAATATCTTTCAATGTCTTTGCTTTATTCATTTTTGAGAAAACATATGTATATATTTGGATATTTTTCAGTCATTTTATTTGCTTATCACAAATTCAAAATTCTTACATTAAAGAAAATTAAATTTCACAACTATCACCAACAGATTAGTTTGTACTAAAATCAATATTATCATGTTTACGACGAGAAACAGTGAAGCAAATTTCTCATAAGCTGTATAGACAAAGCTAGCCAAATTATTCTATGCCATTACTAAGGTCATTAGGAGACAGAAAAAGACCAAATGTAAAAACATACTGATTTCATAAGATGAATAATTAACAAGAGGTCAAAACAGTGCTGGCTAACCTTTTCAACAAACATCCAGAATATTTTGTTCATTTTAATTAACTTTCCTATGTGAATTGGATAAATTATCATTCTAGAATTATATACTTCATCACAGTTTCAGGTGTCATAATCTAACTATGACTATTGATTCTGAATTTTGATTACTTCTTAAAGCGCTTTTTGGTCTTTATTTTATTTCTTTTCTTTTTCTTTTTTTTTCTTTTTTTGACAGGTAGAGTGGACAGTGAGAGAGAGAGACAGAGAGAAAGGTCTTCCTTTTGCCGTTGGTTCACCCTCCAATGGCCGCCTCAGCTGGTGCGTTGCGGCCGGCGCATTGCGCTGATCCAAAGCCAGGAGCTAGGTGCTTCTCCTGGTCTCCCATGGGGTGCAGGGCCCAAGCACTTGGGCCATCCTCCACTGTACTCCCGGGCCATAGCAGAGAGCTGGCCTGGAAGGGGGCAACCGGGACAGAATCCGGCGCCCCGACCGGGACTAGAACCTGGTGTGCCAGCACCGCAAGGTGGAGGATTAGCCTATTGAGCCATGGTGCTGGCTTATTTTATTTCAAAATCGGTTGACTGTCTAGATTGTCTAGTTAATCTCTATGATACCTGATAGTTTTAAGCTACCTGGGGTAAAAAGTGACATTCTGGGGCTGGTGTTGGGGTATAATCTGTAAAGCCAACATCTGTGATGCTGCCAACTCATATGGGTGCCAGGTTGAGTCCTAGCTGATCTACTTCTGATCTAGCTACCTGTTAATGTCCTGGGAAAAGCAGCAGAACATGGCCCAAGTATTCTGGGCTTCTGCCGCCCATATGGGAGACCCCGAAGAAGCTCCTGGCTCCTGGCTTCATCCTGGCCCAGCCCTAGCTGTTGTGATCATTTTGTGTGTGAACCAGTGGATAGAAGTGGATGGAAGATCTCTTTCTCCCTTTATCTCTTCCTCTTTCTCTGTAACTCTGACTTTCAAACAAACAAATAAATTTTTTAAAAAGTTACATCCTAAGGGCAAAATTAGAAAGACACAGGTAAACAAAGAATTAAGCTACCAGGTATCAGTAATAATGGGGTATTTTGGGATGAAATGGGAACAAATGAGGGAGGTGAGATTAATAACAAATCGCTGAACAATGTGGCAGAGTTGCCATATGGTGTTTAAGAACACAGGCATGTTGATAAATTACATTTATGCTTTTTTGCATCCCATTGTGCAAATGTTCCTCCTTCGGCAACCCATCATCCAAATTTCCATAAAGGTTTCAATGTACCAGAAATCTGTGTGAGTGGATATTTCTGTGACCATGAAAATTAAGAAAAGGGGCTTGATTCCACATTTGGTCTGACACCAGAGTACAGCAGTAGAACAGACAGCAGGAATCCATAAATATGGGTAACTATCAGAATATAAATACTTCTGAATGTCATATGATGGCAGGAAGGGCACAAGACTTCCCCCCTGGTATCTGGAATTATAGGAAGGGATGGTCCAAATTATCTAGCATTTAGAAGGAAATGCATTTCCAGTTCTTGGATATGTGAGTAGAAATTCTGAGTAATAAAAGATCAGGAAATACAAAGCAATTAAGATCTCAAAGGTATATGTGAGCTACCATGTGCCCTTAAACTTGCAGCTCATAAGGAATCAACTTTCAAAAGAAGCAATAACCAAAATGAAGTGGCTCAGATGGAACTAACCCTGAAGGTAAAGGTAGTTATAAAGCTGGAATACATAAAATAACTGTTTAATGGCTTTTTGAGAGCAGTCAATTCAGTTTAAACCTAGAAGAGCTGTGAATCTTGAATAAAGGGAGAAACAATAATGTGATCGGTATACTTAGCTCGGTCTTTTTTCAGAGGGCACTTGCTATTTTATTGTATGGTGGTACTGAGTAGACTAATAGGAGGAAGTTTTATTGGCTAAGCAGCCAGAGGATGAAATCCACGTAAACCAAAAGATGTGGGATTGGAGTATAGTCCAACAGAAGTACCTGCATTAATGTTCCCATGGAGACATTAGCCAACACCTAACTTGAGCATGCAGGAGAATTCCCAGGAAGCTTAGAAGAAAACACTGGCTAGTGGTCTAAATTGCAGAAAAGAGATTTCCACAATAACATGGAATTCAAGCCCTGCCAAATAGGAAAGCACTTGGTGAACGTATGAGGGTTTAGCTGAGATTCCAGAAAAACTGTTTTAGGAGTAAAAACTATACCCCAGGATTAGGGAAAAAACTGAAAAATAGAACAGTTTCACAAACCTTACAATGAACTAAGGACAGGATAAGCATGTACTTGCCATACTTGGCCTGGCTGCCAAAGGAAAGTGTTACTCTTCTTAGAGGAAAATGTCATAAACAATCTTTCATAAACACCATCTTAACAAAATTATGATACCTGCTTTTAAAATAAGATGAAATGAGAGAGAGAGACAGTGATAGATGATAGGTAGGTAGGTAGGTAGATAGATCATAGAAAGGAGAGAGAGAGAGAGAGAGAGAGAGAGAGAGAATAATTTCTATCACAGGTCTGTTATCCACATGCAGAAGAATGAAAATAAATCTCTATGGCACTGTATACATTAAAATCAACTTGGAATGGATAAAAGTCTTAAATTTAAGACCTGATGTTGCAAAATTCTAGAAGAAAAGATGAAAAAAATCCCCATGACACTGGCCTAGGTAATGACACTTTTACAAATGATGCCAAAAGCAGAGGCAGCAAAAGCAAAATTCTACAAATTGTATTACATTAAATTAAAAAGCCCTTTATACCATAGGAAACAATCAAAAGAGTAAAGAGAAAACATAAAGGATGGGAGAAAATGGAGCTACAGAGAGAGAGAGGTAGGGAGGGAGAGAGAGAGAGATCTTTCATCTGTTGGTTCACTCCCCAGATGGCCTCAATAGGCAGTGCTGGAGCAGACTGCAACTAGAAGCCAGGAGCATTATCTGGGTCTCCCACAAAGGTGGCAAGGGCCCAAACACTTTGGCCATCTTCTAGTGCTTTCCCAGGCCATCAGCAGGGAACTGGATCAGAAGTAGAGCAGCTGGAACAAGAACCAGTGCTCATAAGGGATGGCAGCTACACCACAAGTCCAGCTCCATTTTCTCCCATCCTTTCTGTTGTCTCTAGCTCTTGTCCTGATGGTTGATGTACAATGTAATACTTTATCCATTTTAGTATTTTTTTTTGTTCTAGTACCATTGGTTGAACTCTGTAATTAACACACAATTGTTCTTAGGTGTTTAAATTTTAACTGAAAAGTGATCCCTGTTAGGAATTTGGAAAACATTATGCTGAGTGAAATAAGCCAATCCCAAAGGGACAAATACCACTTGTTCTCCTTGATAGGTGACAACTAACTGAGCACCAAAAAGGAAACCTGTTAAAGTGAAATGAACACTATGAGAAACGGTGACTTGATCAGCCCTCACCCTGACTGTTGATGAGCAACTTGAAATGTTATGCCTCTTAGTATTTTTGTTTGTTTGTTCTACTTAATACATTTGGTTGAATACTGTAATCAATACACAATTCTTCTTAAGTGCTGAAACTTAACTGAAAAGTGATCACTGTTAAATATAAGAGTGGGAATAAGAGAGGGAAGAGATGCGCAATTTGGGACATGCTCAAGCTGACTTACCTCAAACTGTAGAGTTAGAAACATACCAGGGGATTCCAATTCAATCCCATCAAGGTGGCATGTACCAACGCCATCTCACTAGTCCAAGTGATCAATTTCTGTTCACAATTGATCATAATGATAGGACTAAGAACCAAAGGGATCACATAAACAAGAATAGTGTCTGCAAATACTAGCTGATAGAATCAAAAAGGGAGAGAATGATCCAACATGGGAAGTGAGATACACAGCAGACCCAAAGAATGGCAGATGTCCTAAACAGCACTCTGGCCTCAGAATCAGCCCTTAAGGCATGTGGATCCAGCTGAAAAGCCCATGAGAGTATTTCAGGCATGGAAAGCCAAGACACTCTGGGGAAAAAAAAAAAAAAAAAAAAAAAAAAAAAAAAAAAAAAAAAAACCTAAATGAAAGATCTCCGCGAGTGAGATCCCCGTGGAAAGAATGGGTCATCAAAGAAGGAGGTACCTTTCTCTGAAGGGAGGAGAGAACTTCCACTTTGACCATGGCCTTGTCTAAATATGATCAGAGTCAGTGAACTCAGGGGGCTTGCATAGCCTTGGCAGCTCATGACAAGAGCCTAGGGTGATTACTGAGGCCATAAACAAGAGTGTCAATTTGTTAAGTCAATAACAGGAGTCACTGTGCACTTACTCCTCATGCAGGATCTTTGTCCTTAGTGTGCTGTACATTGAGATTTAATGCTATAACTAGTACTCAAACAGTATTTTTCACTTTATGTTTCTGTGTGGGAGCAAACTGTTGACATCTTTACTTAATGTATGCTAAACTGATCTTCTGTATATAAAGAGAAACAAAAATGAATCTTGATGTGAATGGAAGGGGAGAGGGAGTGGGAAAGGGGAGGGTTGCGGGTGGGAGGGACGTTATGGGGGGGAAGCCATTGTAATCCACAAGCTGTACTTTGGAAATTTATATTCATTAAATAAAAGTTTAAAAAAATATAAAGATAATTTTCAAAAATGGGAGAAAATATTTGCAAACCACACATATAATAAGGATTAATATCCACGATACATAAGAAACTCAAATATCTCAGTAGTAAGAAAATAAAATGACCAGTTTAAAATTGGTTAAAAAACCTTAATGCATATTTCTTTAAGCAAAAAGAGACAGAAAAGGTGTACAGGTAGATGAAGAGGTGCTCAACCTTAATCCTTAGGAAAACACAAAGTCAGAATGTGATATCATTTCAAGCCTATTATCAAAAAGATGAAAGATAAGCATTGGTAAGAATGAGGAGACTGGTTGATGGCAATTCAAATTAATATAGGTTCCATAGAAAATACTATGATGGTCCCTGAAAAAAATCTCAACTAGAACATCCCTGTGTTCATAAGAGCATGTTACCATGTGCACAACAGCCAAGCTATGGAATCAACCTAAATCTTCATCAACAGAGCAGTAGACAAAGACACCGCACTGGAATGCTATTACGCCTTTTAAAAAGAAGTAAATCATGGCAATTGTGAAAGCATGGATGAACAGCAGGATATTATGTTAAGTGAAATAAACTGGCCAGAGAAAGACAAATACTTCATGATATCCCTTATATGTAGAATCTTTAAAAAGTCAAACTCATGGAAGCAGACTAGAATGGTGGCTACCTGGGGTTGGGATGGGGACTGGGAGGATTGAAGAAATGCTAATCAAAGGATACGAATGAGTTCAAGAAAGAATGAGGAAGAATGAGTTCAAGAAATCTATTGCATAACATGATTGCTATGATTAATAACAATTTACCAAAAAAAGTTCAAAATAGAAAATAATTGTATATCATATACTTTAAAAATGGTAATCTTTTTTTTTTTCAGGCAGAGTTAGACAGTGAGAGAAAGAGACAGAGAGAAAGGTCTTCCTTCTGTTGGTTCACCCCCCAAATGGCCTCTACAGCCGGTGCGTTGCTCCGATCCGAAGCCAGGAGCCAGGTGCTTCTCCTGGTCTCCCATGCAGGTGCAGTGCCCAAGCATTTGGGCCATCCTCCACTGCCTTCCTGAGCCACAGCAGAAAGCTGGACTGGAGGAGGAGCATCCGGGACAGAATGTGGCACCGCAACCGGGACTAGAACCCGAGGAGGCGGAGGATTAGTCAAGTGAGCCGCAGCGCCAGCCAAAAATGGTAATCTTGTAGAAGTTAAAACTATAATGGTAGTTAGCAGAAACTGGAGCAGGGAAAGGAGATGGAGGGGGAAAGATTGATTAATGGGAACTAAGTTATAGCTAGAATGGAATAAGAAGTTCTGATATTTTGTTGTACAGTAAGATGACTAAAGATACAGGCCTGTATATTTCCCTACACAAAGAAAATAGCTACCAGATAGGATTTTGGGTGTTTTTACCATATAGAAATGTTAAGTGATAATTTAGATATATTTACCCCGATTGGACAATACACAATGCATACATGATGTACACATGTATTGAAACATCACACATGGTACTACACAAATAAAATTAAAAACAAAATCACTAAGAGTAGATTTTAAGTGTTGACACAAGAAATATCTAAGAATGTGAAGAAAGTGTATGTGAATTATCTTAATTCAGTCATTATACAGTGTACACTTTTCAAAATAATTTCATACATAATAAATTATTTTAAAAAGATAAATATTCTTAAAGCATGTTGGATAACAAGAAAACAGAGATTGAGATCCAGTATTTTTCACTCTTCCACGCTGAGTAATAGTGGCTCTTTTCTGTCTTTCCACATTTCTTCCACTTGATTGCTGCTATCCCCTAACTCACCTTCAATCCTGAAAAATGGTTGTCATTTTATGCTGTCATGGAGAGCACAAAGTACACCTGTGGTTTAAAAATCCAATCTACTGAATGAAAGACATGAAAGTGATTTCAAGAAGAGACAACCTATTTAATGAAAAGAGCATAGGCTTTCAAATCAAGCGCTGCCTCAGCCATCTGTTTTTGTGACGATTTACAGGTGACTTAACCTTTCCAAATCTCACTTTTCTCTTACACTAAAACAGAATAACACTTACCTTAATAGTTAGTTTTAAGCAATAAATGAGATATTTTATACAAGTGGGGTGTGTAGAACGCAACAGGTTGCCAATAAATGGTGGTGCCTCCGCTGTTGTTGACGTCACCAACAGAGAGAGACACACATGCAAAACTGGTAATCCTGAGCTTCAGAATGGGATCTCATTCATGTTTTTAATGTGATTTAATATTCTCCATCAAAATGAAAGAATATACAACTTGTTTTTTTACTTTAAGTGGAAAATACTAATGACCAACAAAAATATCTATACAACATGTATTAGTCAATACTATAGCTTTTTAAATCCCTAAGAGAGGAGAGGCATTTGTTGCAGCAGTTAGGATGCTTCTTGTGATATCCACATCACATATCAGATGACCAGGGTTCCAGTTCCAGTTCTGCTTCCAAATACAGCTTTCTACAGGTGACAGCTCAAGCGCTTGGGTCCTTGTCATTCATGTGGGACATGGTGATTGAGAACCAGGCTCCTGACTTCAGCCTGGAATCTGGGGAGTGAGCCAGGAGATGGATGATCCCTACCTCTGTGTTTGTCTATCTGTCTCTCTGCCTTTCAAATGAAAATAAATAAATAAAATTTCTTTTTAAAAGTTCCCTAAAAATTAACTGTTTCAAATATCTGGAACAAAGCCCAAAGTAGTGGAGCAAGGATGCAACTGTTACACAATGCTGTGTGCGTGTTCTGGCTTGTCTTTCAGTAATCTGTCCTATTAAATTATTTGTTTCCCTGACACCTATAATGAAGCTGTGTTCATGATCAGCTTAATCATAGGATGTAGTGTAGTACATATTTTGACAGGAAAGCTGTTTATATCAATTGAAACAAGTAGCAAGTATATAATTTCATAAAATGTTCATTATCCACTCAGTTTGACAATCCTAGGCTTGAATAGTTTTATGTAGTCATATTTGAAATATTATTTTGCATACTATTTATTTTAAAGCAAAGAAGATTCTTTTTAAGCAAAATCCATGATAAGAAATTGGATAAGTGATCAATCACAAGATAGTAAACTCTGAATTATATACTTTATCTGGAAATCACTAAATTTTAGTGAAATCAAACATCTCTAGCTAAATCATTAAAATTGATTCTACTTATAAGCACATGAAAATAAACAGGAAAGAACTGAATTAACTGAAGTCATCCATAAGTAATATTTTTCCTAGAATTATGGTAACAAGTGCTAAGTTTGGCTTCTAGCTAATTATTTAACCACTCAACTGGTGGCTCAATAATCATGCCTCATATGAACATATTAATAGACTGTTATTTATTTTCATTCTTTATTTGAATGGCAGAGAGAGACAGATATATTCCACCCATAGGTCTACTCTACAAATGTCTTCCATGGCCAGGAATAGGCCAGGCCAAACCTGGAGCCAGGAATTCCATCCATATCTCCCATGTAGATGGCAAGGACCCAAGTACCTAATTATTTCCTGCTGCCTCCCAGGGTGGGGCTAGGATATAGAATGAAGACATTCCAAGCACATCTTACTGCTGTACAAAATGCCCACCCTCCCCAGAGACTTCAAGTGCAGTCATGACATCTGCCTGTGTTCTCAGATCTCCACTCTAATTAGGAATGAGACTTACATCACTCTCATGACCTTCCCGGAGGTTGTACGTGAGGTCGTGCTGGATGTCTTCCACAAATTTGTGAGCATATTCTGGGTAAAGGTCGAGCACTTCAAAGAGTCCTTTGAGGATGATGCACTGCAGATCACAGTAGGTTAAAGCCTTTACATCTGCATTGGTCTTGATCACTTGGTCCTTAATTGATAAATTGGCTCCAATTAAGTCCCCTTTCCCTAAAAAACATTTTAAAAAGACACACAATTTTTAAAGAAAAGAAAAGCAAGGTTGGGACTGGTTACTTCCTTTGACTTCAGGCCTTCCTTTCTCTGAGATTACACTGAAAAGAGAGGAGGAACCTTTATTTTGCACAAGGCAGTAGTGAATTGTGGGGTTCAACAATTCTATTCAGGGCAGTAGCCAGGAGGGCTTTCAGTGCAGAGAGAATGTGTAGCAGCGTCTTGCATCCCTCTCCCCAATTAGGACAACCCATAGTATCTTCAGACACTGTCACAGGTCCCCTCAACACTATTCCTGGTTGAGAACATTCATGAGAGGACAAAGCCGGGAGCCTCAGGGCTAGGAATTGTAGGTTAGAGATGGGCTCCAGATGGACTCCTCACAGGACTCAGTAAATGGATTCTGACAAATCAATGGATTTTTTTATAATTGCCTTAATCACTCAAGGGAAATAATAATGGCTCAGATTTTTCTGAGAGGGAAAATGGCTCTGTGCTTCCGAGGTAAATCATTTGTCTCTGACACATCTCTGAGGTAAATCATTTTTCTCTCATCATCAAGAACTATGTGAATTATTTTGATTTGGCACTTTGAACAATAGCACAAGCACACACTGTCAAGCTTGCTAACATAATCAGTTCTTTTATTTACCTCTAATCATGTTCACAAGACAGGAAGGTGACATGGGAGGAGGAGCCCCCCTTCCCTCATTGAGTGAATTTGGGGAGGTAGGGGAAGATGTTCGACATTATGGACCATGAATTTATTACAGAAAATATACAACACAACTCACCGCTGAAATGCCCTGTGACATTGTAAAACCTCCATTTTCTCCATCAAAGTAGCAAGTGAATAAATAAGCACTCTGAGGTCCTCACTTGTGACACTAGACTCAAACTCTGTTTCCCATCCCACCTCCAGCTCCCCATGATTTATTTTTGTCTGTAATGCTTCTGCCTCACAGTTTTAGGTTGTACTTCACCTGTTTCAGAACAAGTTTGCTGGTCAGATAATATTGGGCAATTTAATGAGTTCAAATTAACAGGAGAGTGAGCATAACTGAAAGTGCTAATATGAAGATGACTCAGACTTTGGATTTCTTTTTGTCACAGTCATTAATTCAGCAGCCATGGGAAACTTATAACAATTTAATTCATTTTTAAAGATTATTTTATTTATTTGAAAGGCAGAGTGACAGAGAAAGAGAGGGAGAGACATAAAGGGGTGGTCTATTTGCTGGCTCACTCCCCAAATGGCTGCAAGGGTCAGGGCTGGGTCAGGTCAAAGCCAGGAGCACAGAGTTGCATCCTTGTCTCCCGCATGGATGGCAGAGGTCCATGTACTTGGGTCATCACCTGCTACCTTTCCAGGTGTATTAGTAGGGAGTTGGATCAGAAACAGAGCAACCAGGTCTAGAACCAGTGCTTGGATAGGGGATGCCAGTGATGCAGGCGATTACTTAATAAGTCACACCACAAAGCTAGCACCTAGAATAACCTCAGTGCTGTCAGACTTTCATACTTTGTGTTTCCAATGGCATGGCTATTTCAGTGACAATGATACTAGCCATGAAAATAGCACCAACATCTTGCCAAACTTGGCATCTAGAATGAATTCCAGTTTATGTATTCACTCAATGAATACTTGCGGAACACTCCCTATGTGTTGGCCTTGTGTGGAGCCCTGGCAAGCAGACACTGCAAATTACAACATGCTGCTCACTCTCACTGATTTTACTCTTGTAGGTTTCTCACTGTCTACATTTAGGACCTTGAGTTAGGTTTCCCAACTGAATCTCAGCAACCTTACTTCTAAAAGAAGTGACAAATCCCATGACCCTTTACGGTCACCATTTTTCAAAACTGTACTGTTGATCTTTACTAGTCAGTTATTTTTCCACTGTGGGGAAAAAAGTTAAGGGATGCATCTATAAAACTCCATGTTAGAGCTATATAATGTGTTTAATTATTTGACAGACGGATCCTATCTGTCAAAGTGCATTTGTTCATGCTTTGTCATGTTCTTAAAGCAATTAGGATAAAATTGGTGGAGACAACACAAAAACACAGATGTAAAACTAAGATGTACAAGGCAAACAAATTCTATCCCTATAAAAATTCCTACCTCTATGACATCTCCAGTTATCACATTAAGAAACATCTTCACGTATTGACAGGACAACATAGTTACTTGAATAAGTTAGTAGTTTGACAGTTGTTTGATGACACTTCTTCTTCACTGTATAATAATTCAATTCATTGGCAGAGAACATATATTAAATATCTATAGATCAAATGTGAAGCCATGTGCTTAAATTTATCATTGTCAGAATGGATTTCAATTAGCCCCGAATGACAATATCACCATGGGAGAAATAAAATAGTTTATCTTATTAATGAATAAGAGAAAATATTAATAATTTACTATCTCTAGTTGGATTTAGTCTCAGTGCCACATACCAGAGTTTACAATGGTCATATGGCAATTTGTATGTAAATTACTTTCAATATATACACAATAGAAGCAAAAACATAAAAATGTTAATCATGGAAATTTATGGAGGAAGTTGGGGGCTACATGCAGAAAGCAATGCATTAAATCTTTCATCTGTTAGTAGATTTTTAAAAATAACAAGAAAATCCAATTGAATCATGTTCTATAAGCAATGGCAGTTACAGAGAAGTCAGTAAGCTTAACTTTTATGATCCAATGTCATGGATGATGTTTTCATATTCCATTTCTAAAGTCCTTGCTAGTCGCAAACTTTAAAAATCCACCACAACCATGGGACACAATCCACATTACATTAATTTAAAATTTATGTGTTATTTTGTTTTCATGTATATTAAGCCACAAGGTTCTGAAAAAAGGGCTAAATGTTCTGTTAAAAGTGGGTGTTGGAGCCAGCATTATGGCTCAGCAGACTAAGCCACCACTTGGCATCACCAGCATCTCATATGAGCGCAAGTTCAAATCTGGCTGTTCCACTTCCAATCCAGCTCCCTGCAAGTACCTGGGTCCCTGCCACCCACCTAGGGGACCTGGATGGAACTTCAGGCTCCTGGCTTTGGTCTGGCCCAGCCTCAGCTGTTGCAGCTATTTGGTGAGTGAATCAGTGGCTGGAAGATCTCTCTTGCTTTGTATATATATATGTGTGTATGTATATATATATATGTGTGTGTGTGTGTATGTATATATATATATATGTATATACCTGCCTTTCAAAAAAAATTTTTTTAAAAAAAGTAGGTTGTTTCAACAGGCAGACTATAAAACTTATAGTGGTACTAAAGAAACCTGCAGAAAAATATTTTCTGATCAAAGTTGTTTTGTGACAAATCAGGAATAATTGTCAATTCTAATTTAGAATAATAAATTATAGGATCTCTGGTCTTTAACATCACAAAGTTAAGAAAAAAGGCAGGAGTATTAAATTCTATGCATATAAGGAAACACACATGCTCGGACACACACTAGAAGCCTTATTCTAATATTGACAATGACCTGAGCAAGTTGACAGTAAACTCTTAGTTTCTATCCCATGCCTTTCTATTAAGAATAACATAAGTGGTAAGTGAAGAACAGAGTTAAAACTTCGAAAGGCAGGCCCTGCATTTCATATGTTAGTGGTAAATGGAAGACGACACTCAGCTACAAAAGTCACATGACGCTTTCCCCACTCAGTGACTCCATCTTGTCACCATTAAGGAAGCACAATCTTACGACTCTTAGACAATCGCTAGTCTAGTAGAGTTGCTGTAACAAAATGCTATAAACTAGGTCATTTATACACAATGAAAAATGGTTTCTCACAGTTCTGGAGGCAGGAAAGATAAAGGCTCTGTCATATTCAGTGTCTGGTGAGGGCCCCTATCATTTCGATAGGGGCTTCTTGCTGTGCCCTCTTGGGTGGAAAGGGCGTGGCAGCCCTCTGGGGCCTCTTTTAAAAGGACACCTCCATCATCCAATCATCTCCCAAGACCCCACCTCCTACACCATCACACTGGTGATGAGGTTTCAACAGATGAATTTTGAGATGACCCAAACTTTCAAAGTTTAACACACAAGCACACACACACACAGATGCACTTAACTAGGTTGCAAGATTCCAATTGGATAATGGACAAAAAGCACCCTGTTCATATTAGGGATTTATTAAATGTTAATTCTCTTTTCTCTTTCAAATTATAATCTGTGCAAAAGCTTACCAGCCAGATCCCAGTGGTACCAGGACTGCAACGACTTTCTGACTTTCTAGAATGGTAGGTATTGGTTAGATGTAGAAGGAGCAATGATGTAGTGTTCAAGATTCAGGTCAGCTCTGACTTGGGCAAATGGAGAAAATACTTCCCTCTCTGTCTCTGAGCTGTGAAGGCATGCATGAGGCTGTATGCATAAAAATACTTTGCAAGTAGTTGTTTACATATATCATCTTCACAGAAAAATAAAAATATAAAGTACTGAATTAGCTTCTTCTTATTAATACAAATTAAAATGATATTGGTGTTCAAAACATATGCTGAATTCATTACTGCTCCTACCATGGCCTATGCCCCATTGCCTTCTTCACTTCAGTATGATTTTTTTCTTTCCTGCTGCATTTTCAATATTTAAGACCAGTGCTGATCACTCATAGACCATTAATAATTATTATCAAATAAACAAACAATAGAGAAGTTTCTAAAAGATATTTCCAAAAAGTGAATAATTTTCCTTCATTAACTTCCTGTGCGACCTTTTGTCAGCTGCCATGGATCTCTCAGTGAAGACTAAAATGTGTTTCTATTTAACGTCAACTTTGTGGTATAGACTTTTCACCAGTTGTGGAAATAAAAAGAACCTACAGTCATTTTGAGAGTGTTAAGTTAGTCATGGCTATGGGAGCTTATTTTTGAAGCATTATCATTTTTGTTCTATTTCTAGCACAGATAAAACTTAATTTTTGTGTCCTTTGATTTGATTCTCCATAAAAATAGAGAAATTTCTTCTTAAAACAGAACAGTTATTTCACCAGGAGGCAGTATACGTTGTGATTAATCATTTAGCTTTAGGAAATCAGTAAAAGTCAAGTTAATTTTCTTACTATGTAATTGGGACAAGTCAACTAAGGTGCTAGTATTCTTTTGTAAATTGAGGATAATATGCCATTGGAGACTTCACAAGAATCAAATGACATGTTGAATATAAGTGGCAAATTAAACCCAATGAAGAATAATACCCGGAGCCAACATTTCTATCTGTAATTTTCCTACTCTTACTATCAAGCTTTTTCTCCACATTTTATCTCCTTAATTCATGCTTCAGAGTGAAATTTCACAGAAACTTTTCCACTCAGACTTACCAAGAATTGCCAGCACCATGCTGTCTTTGAGGACTTCCATGGAGCCTGAACATACAAAGTAGATGGCCTGCAAGGCATCCCCTTGGCGTAGTAGATATTCCCCTGGTGCACAGAAGGAGGTTTTGATGTGCAGAGACAGAGACCTGAGGCAGCCCCGGCTGGCACACTCAAAAAGGGACAACTGTAGGATCTCCTTGTTCAAGTGCATGGTGATGTCAGAACGTAGCTCATCTGGAAAATCTTTCAAAAGCTGTCAGGGAAGATGAAATGAGAAGTCAAATGGGAGTAAATATAGTTTAACTGATTTACTTCAGAAGACAACAGGGATGATCCCCTTTGGTGTGGGCAAAGAGGGTAAGAAAGAGGACATCTATGTATGTATATTCCCAAAGAAATTTTTCAGTGACAGATTTTCATTTTATGCTGATGAATAATCAGTGCTGATAAGTCTAGGGCAATTGAACAAATTAATAAAGTACTCTGGAATTGGAAAAGAAAACTCATTGTAACTTGCTTCTCAGAAAGACTCTAACTCAAGACTGAATATATGGAATTTGGACTCACTGGTGTTTCCTTTTGAATCAGGATCATACAAAGAGAGCAGAAATCAATCACACTAAAAACATTGGTTATAAAACAGGCATTCAGCCTAATTGTTAAGACTCCTGTGTTCCATCAGAGTGCCTGGATTCAATTCTCGACGGTTTCCAATTCCAGCTTTCTGCTAATGTAGACTCCAGGAAGCCAAGGTGATGGCTCAAGTAATTGGGTCCTACCATTCATGTGGTGAACCTGGATTGAGTTCATGGCTTTTAGGATTGGCTCCCGTCATTGGCCATTTTGGCCATCTGGGGAGTGAATCGGGATAGAATCAATCTCTCTCTGTCTCTCTCCTTCCCTCTACCATCTCCCAAATAAATACACACATTGGTTATTGGTTTGGCTGGTGAGTTGTTGTAATGTTGGTTAATTTGTATGAGGCCTCTTTCACAGTGGTGCTGTAGGGTGTTCAGGATATTAGCAGGTAACATCTTTGCTGGAAAATGTTTTAAGTTTAATTTTATCAACTTTAAAAGACACAGTTACCTCGATTCATCCAAGATTACATCCTTAAAGTATCATTAGAATTGGTTACATTCTAAAGGGGCAATGAGAATGAAAACAAATCCACCTGCCCTACTAAGGTAGACGATTAATGTAAAACATTGTTCAAACCAAAGTGTTGTAAAACACAAACCAAAGCAGATAAAAAAAGATGGGCTGGGTTTCCCAAGAGATGTAAAAATAATCAGGTAAAGAAGCTGGTAGGTATGTTTTTCACTTCTGATACCTATATTAGAGCAACTTGCTTTTACCTTAGAATATGTGCTTTCTGCCTGAAATCATCAATAGGAGAAGTGAACATTACCTCATTTGAATCTATGCCATTGTTGACTGACCAGGTGGTTTGGAAATACTCAAGCATCCTCTGCTTGAGCTGCTGGGGCAAGTGATGGACACGGATGAAGTCCTTCAGATCCTTAGTTCTGGTGTGATAGAGAGACCACCTGGAATACATCCTCTGAATGATCGCCGTGACATTACCGAACACCAGGGCATGCATCAGGGCTGGAGAGAACAGCACAGAACAGAACAGGAGGGAAATAAGAGGGAGGCTTTTTCCTCAACTCTCAATGCATAGTCTGTAAACATTGAATCAGAATAAAGCAAGCTTACGTGGCCACATGGATATGGCTATTTGGGGGTAGTCAATTTATCACAGTGTACTTCCTACAGGAGTCATTTGAATTCAACATTGCCTGATCACAGTAAAAAATATATTTAAAAAAAGACTCAATAAGGAGGTGGACGCCTGGCCGAGTGCTCCAGCTGCTGGTTGCAATGCTCACGTCCCATGTCAGTGTGCCCGGACTTGAGGCCCAGCCCTATGCCTGACTTCTATTAATGAGCAGCCTGGGAGGCAACAGTGATGGCTGAAGTGATTGATTCCCTGCTACCCATAGGGCACAGCCAGGTGGAGTTCCAAGCTCCTAGCTTTGGCCCCAGCCCAGAGTCAGTCACTGTGAGAATTTGGGAAGTAAACCAGTGGATTTGAGGTCTCTCTCTCTCTTTCTGTGTGTGTGTGTGTGTGCCTATCAAATTAAAAGAAAAAGAAACAAACTCAACAACAGACAATATAGGTCTCTTTGTCTGACACTGAATTTGTTGGCTGTATTTCTGGCTATGACAAACTTTTATTTTGCACTCTATTCTCATCCATATTGTTTAAATAATCATGTACAATTAAATAGCTGTAATAAGACAGTTTTTCACAGTTTGATAGAATAAGCTACAAAGTTTAAAAGTAATTATTTTATTGTAATAATAATTTTTTAAAAAAATATTTATTTATTTTGAAGGTCAGAGTTATGAGGACAGCGCTGTGGCATAATAGGCTAAGCCTCTGCCTGTGGCGTCGACATCCCATATAGGTGCCAATTTGTGTCCCTACTGCTCCTCTTCCAATACAGCTCTCTTTTAATGGCCTGGGAAGGCAGTAGATATGGCCCAAGTGCTTGGGCTACTGCACCAATGTGGGCTTTGGATCAGCCCATCTCCAGCTGTTGTGGCCATTTGGGGTATGAACCAGCAGATGGAAGACCTCTCTCTCTCTCTCTCTGTCTTTCCCTCTCTCTATCTATAACTCTCTCTTCCTCTCAAATAAATAAATGATTATTTTAAAAAACATCAGATTTACAGAGGGAGAGTGAGAGGGAGAGACAAAGAGAGAAATTTTCCACTTGTTGGTTTACTGCTCAAACGGCTGCAAACAGCCAGGGCTGTGAAAGGCCTAAGCCTGGAGCCAAGAGCTTCATCTGGGTAGGGGCCCAAACACTTGGGCCATATTCTGCTACTTTCCCAGGCCATTAACAGAAAGCTAGATTGGAAATCAAGCATTTGGGACAGGAACTGTAACCCATATGGGATTATGGGATGCCTATGTCACAGGGGGCAGTTTTACCTTTGTAATGTCAGCCCCGCAACTAACTTTCTAAAAATCACACTACTGCAACAGGCTAGCCCTTGTCAGAATTTTAGTGAGATCCCCCCAAAAACCATTATTTAAAATTAGTTTTAGAATATTAAATATAGGGCCGGTGCCGTGGCTCACTTGGTTAATCCTCCGCCTGCGGTGCCGGCATCCCATATGGGTGCCGGTTCTAGTCCGCATTGCTCCTCTTCCAATCCAGCTCTCTGCTGTGGCCCGGGAGGGCAGTGGAGAATGGTCCAAGTGCTTGGGTGCCTGCACCCACATGGGAGACCAGGAGGAAGCACCTGGCTCCTGGCTTCAGATCAGCACAGTGCGCTGGCCATGGCGGCCATTTGGGGGGTGAACCAACGAAAGGAAGACCTTTCTCTGTCTCTCTCTCAATGTCTAACTCTATCTGTCAAATAAAAAAGAATATTAAATATAATACATCTGTATTGATACCAGTATTGAGGAAATTGTTAGCAATGCCACTGAGCATTTTTTCGGCATTCTGAGGCTGACATTAACATAATTTCTATACCCCGCTTCACCTCTGCTTTGAAGTCACTGTAATTTTAAGGAAGACAACAGAAAATTTGAGTCCATTCAAGAAACAAGGAAATTTCAGAGAAAAACAGATATTCTATTTAGAGTCATTGTTGCCACCCTGACAAATACCAGTATGCTTCACACCTATGAGCCTCTTATTTCAATGACATTTGTCAAAAAGATTTAATCTTCACTGCCTTACAGAGCCTCTTGTCTGAAACTATCACCAAAGTTTCATGGCTCTGAGGGTGGATGGGGATGGAAGATGGGTTTTATTTTGGAGAAAAGTATGGCAGAAGGTTTGACCTCACTTTCCAGGATCATACTTTGGGGAGTAGCTGGGTATCTAGAAGCAGAGAAGGCATGACAAGATTTTGTGCTCAACAGTTATTAGAAGGGAAATGGAATGGACTATGCGGATGTCTCAGGAAGGTCCTGGACTAACATGGGGCTGTGACATTGAAAGATGGATGAGAGTCCAGTGTCGTGACATCTATGGGTGAGTCAACTCTAAACCTTGATCCCCATCCTGGAGCAGGATTTGAGAATAGGGTAAGGAGCACAGGACTGGGTAAAAATAATCTGTTTTCATAGTTTCTAGTTAAAATAAAGACTAAAAATTTAGTGGTTTGTCTATTAGAATTACACATCCCTGTATCAAAATCTTGATGACTGAGGAGCAGTGTTAGAAGTTTCTTAGCTTGAAGACACATACATTAGAGCAAATGTGTCCACATGTTATTATGTCTACTTCAGAACATTTCCAGTGCACATTCTTTTTTCCTCTACCTTAATCAGAAATTACCAAACACTGACATGCTTATTTCATTCTAATTTAACATTGGAATAAGAATTCTTTACAAGGTTGTATATCATTATTTCTCTATGGAATAATGGTTACCCTGTGTGAAAGGACATCTCTCTCTCTCTCTCTCTCTCTCTCTCTCTCTTTTAAAGGTTTTACTTATTTACTTGAAAGGCAGAATTAGAGAGAGAGAAGAAGAAGAGGAAGAAAAGAGAGAGAGATCTTCCATCTGGGGGGTCACTCCCAGGTGGCCACAACAGCTACTGACGGATCAGGCCCAAACTAGGAGTAGGAGCTTTATCTGTATGTCTCATGTGGGTAGCAGGGACCAAACACCTGGGCCATCTCCTGTTGTATTTCCCTGGCCATTAGCAGGAAGCTGAATTGGGAGTGGAGCATCCAGGACACAAACCGGCTAAACTGTGGCCCTGGCCTCTAAAAGACGAAACTAGCCTTCAGTATCTCAGAAAACTGCCAAAAAATAAGGTTAATCTTAGGTCTATAAAGAGGAGGCAGCCGGCGCTGCGACTCACTAGGCTAATCCTCTGCCTGCGGCGCCGCATACTGGGTTCTAGTCCTGGTCGGGGCGCCAGATTCTGCCCCGGTTGCCCCTCTTCCAGTCCAGCTCTCTGTTGGGGCCCGGGAGTGCAGTGGACGATGGCGCAAGTGCTTGGGCCCTGCACCCCATGGGAGACCAGGAGAAGCACCTGGCTCCTGGCTTGGATCAGCACAGTGTGCCGGCTGCAGCGCGCCGGCTGCAGCAGCCATTGGAGGGTGAACCAACGACAAAGGAAGACCTTTCTCTCTGTCTCTCTCTCACTGTCCACTCTGCCTGTAAAAAAAAAAAAAAAAAAAAAAAAGGAGGCAATGTAATGTTGCAGAGAGAATATGGATTTTTTTAATTTTTTTTTTTTAATTTTTTGACAGGCAGAGTGGACAGTGAGAGAGAGAGAGAGAGAGAGAGAGAGAGAGAGAGAGAAGGTCTTCCTTTTGCCATTGGTTCACCCTCCAATGGCCGCCATGGCCGGCGTGCTGCGGCCAGCGCACCACGCTGATCCGATGGCAGGAGCCAGGTGCTTTTCCTGGTCTCCCATGGGGTGCAGGGCCCAAGCACCTGGGCCATCCTCCACTGCACTTCCCTGGCCACAGCAGAGGGCTGGCTTGGAAGAGGGGCAACCGGGACAGAATCCGGCGCCCCAGCCGGGACTAGAACCTGGTGTGCCGGCTCCGCAAGGCGGAGGATTAGCCCAGTGAGCCACGGCGCCGGCCAGAATATGGATTTAAGATCAGACAGATCTGGATTTGAAACTTAGATTTGTCTTTTCCTAATTCTGTGAAGGTGGCAAGTTACATAGTTTTCCAGCATGAACTCATGTTCATGTTAACTTACAGTACCTTCGTCGTAAGTCTACATTGAGATTTAAAGATATAGATATATTATATAAACATATATAGTAAATAAATATATAATGTATAACACACATATGTGTATTTCAAAAAGTTTCTAATTATATGTATAAAAATAGTGGGTGTTCAATTCATGTTAATTTTCCCCATAAGCATGAAAAATGGTAGCATGAATGGTGAGCATGCTCAGTGGAGATTGGGATCTTGGTCTAAGATTTTTACTGCAAACTTTTAAATAGATAGGAATGCTTTTTTGGTGAAAAAAAAATTCCTGATGAAAGAAATTCAAGAAATACTCAATAAGTACTCACTATTTTTGCAAGGGCATGCAAGAATATAGTATTTATAAACGTTTAAAAATGAAAGGTCGGCTGGCGCCACGGTTCAATAGGCTAATCCTCCGCCTTGCGGCACCGGCACACCAGGTTCTAGTCCCTTTCGGGGCGCCGGATTCTGTCCCGGTTGCCCCTCTTCCAGGCCAGCTCTCTGCTGTGGCCAGGGAGTGCAGTGGAGGATGGCCCAAGTGCTTGGGCCCTGCACCCCATGGGAGACCAGGAGAAGCACCTGGCTCCTGCCATCGGATCAGCGCGGTGCGCCGGCCACAGTGCGCCGGCTGCAGCAGCCATTGGAGGGTGAACCAACGGTAAAGGAAGACCTTTCTCTCTTTCTTTCTTTCTCACTGTCCACTCTGCCTGTCAAAAAAAAAAAAAAAAAAAAAAAAAAAAAAAAAAAAAGCATGAACTGTCTCCCTGTCTCCCAACAGGTAAAAAAAAAACTCTAGAAAATTGTATATTGCATAATAACTCAGAGGTTCAGAGGTTTATCTTTTTGTATGGTTTTAAAAGAACAATTATGATGCTCATATATTTTAATTGGAAGATAAGATATCTATTTATGATAAACACCCATCAAATAAAAGCACTGATTTTGCTACAAGTCAGGGAAATTAAATACCAATTTCAGGCTCCACTAATATATGTATGGACTAAGTGTTTGGAAGCCGTAACATATTTAATGGTATATTTAATGGTATGTAATAGTCTTTTCATGGAGATTAAACTGAGTACAGAGAACACTTTTATTTCATTTATTTTAATACTGCTTTCCTTAATTATGTATATGATTTTAACTTTACTTTGCTTAATTATAATGTGTAAAGCACTTAAAGTAAGAGAAGTAACATATTCAGATCATTTAGCATACTAATTGTGCATTATCAATAAAACGAATTACTGGATGAATTGTAGCATTCATAACTGGAAAGTATTAGTCTATGCCTGAGTCACCATAATTTCAACGTCTCATTTGAACACAGAAAATACTTCCAATTAAGGAGTTAAAAAAATAAAATCATGGATCTCATAGATTTTCATTTCCCAAAGTTGTTCTAACCTTTTTGTCACCAGTAATCATTTCACTCTGGCAAAGAGTATATGAAACTGTCAGGCCCAATCATTCCATTTGCTAAGAAAGTTTGACTAAGAACTTCTATATCCAGGTCAGTTTGGAAATTATAACTCACTTTTCCTTTTTACGGAGTGAATTTGATATATATAATTCTTTAGTTCTAGACCTGCTGAGTTTGTGGGAGGTTCTTTTTCTTTGTGTAGGAGTTTTGCATAACATACATTTTGTAAAATCCCATCTCGGTAACAGATATTTGAAGAAATCTCAACAATTGGGAAATAAGAAAGTTAAGTAGAACTCAAGTGAAAAAGCACTTCTATAGGACTTCCTGATGGTCTTGGTCTCTCCCCCCCCCCAACTCCTTCCATCCCTCCCTCCCTCCTGCTTTTCCTTCTATATCCCCTTTCTTTTTTCCTCCTTTGAATTTTGGGCAAGACTGTTCTCCTGGGATGTAATTTCTTTCTTCTTCTTATTTTTTAAAGTACAACTCTGCTTTCCAATGAGTTTCCTTTTTTTTTTTCTTTTTTTTAAAGATTATTTATTTGAAAGGCAGAGTTATACAGAAAGAGAAGGAGAGGCAGAGAGAGAGGTCTTCCATCCACAGGTCCACTCCCCAGTTGGCTTCAATGGCTGGAGCTGCACCGAACCAAAGCCAGGAGCCAGGAGCTTCTTGGGTGCAGGGGCCAAGGACTTGGGCCATCTTCTACTTCTTTCCAAGCCATAGCAGAGAGCTGGATTGGAAGTGGAGCAGCTGGGACTTGAACCCATATGAGATGATGGCACTGCAGGCGGCTTTATCCGCTATGCCATAATACCAGCCCCCTGGGATATATTTCATTACTGATTTCCTTAGTCAATTATTTTGGAGTGACCTCAAAGTATACATGTGCATTGTTTTCCTCTGATAAAAAAAAAAAAAAGGAAACCACAGCTTACATTTTGGATGAGCTTAACTGCCCTCCTCTCTCCTATCCTCTCACGGTTCTGGAATTTCCCAACCTTTGTTACAACTAAACCAGGTTGTGGATGGCAGATGACAGAGAAAACAGAGTGAGAAAGATTTCCTAAATGATGAATTTAAATACCAGTGCAAAGGCATTTTAAGAACAGCTGAATTTGTGAACACTTAGTTCATATGGGTCCAATAAAATTATTTCAGGATAGTACTTATTGGGTGGGAGGATGCAAGGGAAGCCT
Organism: Oryctolagus cuniculus; assembly: GCF_964237555.1. Taxonomy (NCBI): domain Eukaryota; kingdom Metazoa; phylum Chordata; class Mammalia; order Lagomorpha; family Leporidae; genus Oryctolagus; species Oryctolagus cuniculus. The sequence continues at coordinate 155,059,534 of NC_091435.1, read as the reverse complement.
TGATTGCTTTATGACAATAATTCTTCATTTAAATTTCATGTGTCTCAACCATCTGTACTGGAAGCTTTATCTAACCTCCAAGGCTAAGCTGATGGTCCTTTCAACTGGGACAAAGTCATTAGGTGTCTACAAACAGCAATTGTGAAATATGGCAAAAGAACTATTAAAGACATGGAATATTTTCTAAATATATTTTCTTTGGTGGCAAAAAAGATATGCATCATTACATATACGTATGTCAGAAAATAGGGTATATAAAACATTATAAAAAGGCTGAAAACCATCTTTTGGTGATGGGAGTATGGGTAATTTAACTTTTTGTATATTTTACAGTATTTTTTAAATGTGCTTTATGATAGGAAAAAAGTGAAATGTAATAAGGACATCATCTATAAAATATCTATTTCCATCACTAATTTTGCGAGCTTCTATGAAGGAAAGTATCACGTCCTAGTCATCTTTGTTTCCTAAACATCTAGCACAGTTCTTGGCATAATTTAATGTGTGCCATAAATATTTATGGAACTAAAATGAACCTCTGGTAGTTCAACACTTTCTTTACAAAGTTTCATAATTGTATGCAAGTGGCTTAGAAAATTTATGATGAGGGGCCGGCACCGTGGCTCACTTGACCAATCCTCTGCCTGTGGTGCCAGCACCCGGGTTCTAGTCCCGGCTGCTCCTCTTCCAGTCCAGCTCTCTGCTGTGGCCCGGGAGTGCAGTGGAGGATGGCCCAGGTGCTTGGGCGCCTGCACCCACGTGGGAGACCAGGAGGAAGCACCTGGCTCCTGGCTTCGGATTGGCGCAGCTCTGGCCGTAGCGGCCATTAGGGGAGTGAACCAACGGAAGGAAGACCTTTCTCTCTGTCTTTCTCCCTCTCACTATCTAACTTTATCTGTCAAATAAATAAAAAATAAAAAACAAAAAAATTATGATGAACAATTCAGTCCCAAGCCTTCCTTTTTAGCACTCTCCTACTCCCCAAAGGCAATCTTTAAACATGATTTCTTTTAGGTCCCTATGCAGTTATTATCAACATTTTAGACAACATGATTTTATTGCTATTGCTTGACATATAATTGTTAAGGCAACCTAAAACCAACCTGATGTCAAAGAACTTAACTAATTGTTATTCAGCTTCTCATCACACACTTCGTATTATTTTTAGTTCATCTAACTTATTTTCACAGAAAAATTAATATAAAAGATATATATATGAGATGTATATATAAAAGATGTATATATATATTATATATATATTATATATATATATATACACAAATACTGAGTGTGTAGCTCATCAGTTTCTCAGAGTGAACATAAGTATAGAATTACCCTTAGATGAATAAGCAGAATTTTATCAACATCTTGGAGGCCTCCCTTTATCCCCTTCACAATCACTAACTATCCCATCATCTGAGGCAACTTACTATGAATTATATTATAATCAAGATTAAAAATAAAAATCTTTTAGCTTTTTCTGTACAATGTCATATGGGGTGTATTTACTTTGTATCTGGTTTTTCCATTTAGCATTTGATTTTGTAAGATTCGTACATGACGTTGCATGACATAGCAGTTAATTCATCCTCATGATTGTACAATTCTCTCTTCAAGAGTTATTTCATAATTCATGTAGTTGCTCTTCTACTAATAGGCATTCTCCTATTAATGGCACTCTTCTGTTAAATGCACATTTCCAGGTAACCATTCTTACATTTATGATTCTATAGGCATCTATGTATGTGTTTTTGTTTGTTTCCTCTGATCTTATACTCAGAAATACTATTATTCAGTCACAGAGTACAGGCATGCTTAGATTTGGCAGATTGGCTCCCCACCCCCAACAGAATAGGTGAAGTCAAGATATTCCACATATTCTCAAATACTTGGTGTTGTCAGTGTTTTTAAGTATACCATTCTGGTTTTAATTTGCATGTCCTTGATGAATGATTTTAATCACTTTTTAAAGTACATTTATTGTCTATTTTGGGCATTGGAAATCTATTTTTGAACTGCTTTTTCAAGCTTTCAATCATTTTTGGATTGTCTTCTTTTTTCTTATTGATTTGTAGAAATTATTTGTATTTACTAGAATGCAGTCCCTTTCCAGATAAACATTTGGAAATATTGCCTCTTATCCTGTGAGTTGTCTGTCCATACTCTTTGGTTTTTAAAGATTTGGTTTTTATTTGAAAGAAGGGGAGAGAGGGATAGAAGGAGAGAAGAAGAAAGGATGAGAGTGAGGAGTGAGAGAGTTACCTTCCATTTGCTGGTTCACTCCCCAGCTGGCCACAAGAGCTTGAGCTGGACCAGGCCATGGTCAGAAACCTGGAACTCCATCCAGGTCACCCAGGGTCCACCTAAGCAGGCTATCCTAAGCTGCTTTCTCAATTACTTTAGCTTGCAGTCAGGATTCAGACTGGTGCTCTGATATGGGATGCTGACATTGTAGACAACAGCTTTGCTTGCTGGACCACAATGCAGCCCCTCATACTCTGAATAATGTCTTTTGATAGAGAAGTTCTGCAGTTCAATTTTTTTGTTATTTTCTTTAATAGTTAGTTATTTTTATGTTCTTATGAAGCTTTTGCCAAATCCAAGCTCATGAAAACATTCTCTTTTAATACCTTTCAAAAGTGTGTTGCCTATTCTTTCCCATTTAGATCAAAATTCATCTGGAATTAATTTGAATGTGCATTTTTAAAGGAGTCAAGGTTTGACAATGCATGGATATATAGTTGACTCAGCAACATTTCTTGAAAGCACTGTGATTTCCCTTTTTCATTATAGTGTTACTGACGTTATAAATGAAGTGACCATGTATGTGCGGACCTGATTCTTAACACTCTTTCATTTCACTGGTGTATTGTTCTATTCTTGAGCAAAGATTATATATTCTTTTTTTAGAGATTTATTTATTTATTTGAAAGTCAGAGTTAGAGAGAGAGAGAGAGAGAGAGGTCTTCCATCCACTGGTTCACTCCCCAATTGGCTGTAACAGCCAGAGCTGCGCTGATCCCAAGCCAGGAGCCAGGAGCTTCTTTTGGGTCCCCCATGTAGGTGCAGAGGCCCAAGGACCAGGGCCATCCTCTACTGCTTTCTCAGGCCACAGCAGAGAGCTGGTTTGGAAGTGGAGCAGCTGGGTCTTGAACTGGCGCCCATAAGGGATGTGGGCGCTTCAGGCCAGGGCATTAATCTGCTGCATCACAGTGCTGCCCCCCCCATATTTTCTTAATTTTTGGAATTTTGTAATACATCTTCATATTTGTAGCACAAATCTTCCAATTGTTTCTTTTTCATGATTTCTTTGATGAATTTTAGCTCTTCTCATTTGCACTAATTTTCATATACGAGTTGTCAGTTTTCAAAGACACAAGCATACACACATATACATGGGTGTGCATCTACTGGGATTTTTGTTGGGATTGCATTGAATCTGTAGAGTCAATGTTTCCTTCATAATATCTAATCCATCATAACCACCATTATCTAGCCTTCCATTATTTTAAATCATCTGTGTAATTTTCTTACTAATGTTTTCTATGTAGAAGTATTGCAGATATTTTTAGGTTTATTCCTACAGATTTGATGCTTTTATCATTTATTTTATTTCATTTTTTCATTTCTTTTATTTCATTTTGTAATTATTACTATTTTATCGAAACACAATTCATTTTTGTATATTAATTTGATATCCATTGACTTTACTATATTTACCTATTACGACTAACTGCTATTTGAAAGTTTTGGGATCACATCTTTGTTCTGAGTGCTCTCAGAGTTTATGTGGATTTGTCTCGGTACAAATTTTGAACTATTTTTGATTAATTCATTTGCTTTATACTTTGTACACTGTGTAATGGCACATGCTTATACAGAAGCTGGTAATGTCACTTAAGTAGGAACTTTATACATGTATATGACGAAAACCCTTCCAATTCTGTGGAAATGCTGATGCGTCCCCAGAGTACTCTAGATCCGTCTCCTCAACCAATCTCCATATCCTTCTGTCCTAGATAATGATCTGAATTTGGGCAGTTACTCTTCATTGCATCACTGCAATTAGCAATTTCCTTGGTCCTACATGAAGATTTCCAACACAGTTATCCTAGATATAATTGTAATGAGCACCTGAATTTTTCTTTCAAAAACTAAATTATTTGTATATATTTATAGAAATTATATAGAATAAATTATAGTATATAACTAAATTCATATTTACAGGAAGTTTGCCAAGTTTTAGTGAGTTCTATCATTTAGACTCACTAAACTTCTGCTACCTTATCGCCAAATTGGGACATTAATAATCTCTAACTCATAGTGATATGAGAACTAAATGAACAAACTGATCAATATTGTGAGCTCTTATATTAGTTCTCCGTGTTATACAAGTAATTACTTAATTAAGAAATGTTAAAATGCAAGGATCATTTCTCCCAGGCTAGAGAACTTTTCACAATAACACAAAGTGCTTCTCCACAATCACAAACCTAGGATGCTTTAACTAATAAATGCGAATGACTTAGATGCCACTTGGCATTTAAAAGCAATGATTTCCTAGGTGCTGCAGAAGCCACCTATATATTTTAATGTCAATTACAAAAAAAAAAAAAAACCACTGATTTTGTACAGGCAAATCTGCTCAATAAGCATTTAACAAACAAATGAAAAAGTGACACAATGATTATTTCATGTATGTTTTTGCCTTGTGACCGGTGTAACCCCTACCTACAGTAAACAGTGGGGACTCTATTATTCCTTAACAATTTCTGTTTCATACTTCTCACAATATAGTGGATGACTCCGTGCAGAGTAAGCTCAATTACCTGACAGATTTTTCAAGGTTCAAATCAAAGGCTTAAGTCTAGAGCATTTGAATGTTTCCCAAACTTTCCTTTAGGAATAGAAGAAACATGGATAAATGCTATACATAAGTACAGTCTGTATGCATCTGTAAAGTGCTTGCCATTTTGTTGGGTTTTAAGACAGGCCATCAATTAGAATAGGAATTATATAAGCCATGAGATGGGGTATGAAACAGCCACCACAGGCTCTGGCATGCTGTAGCTCTTCAGAAAACGACAATTCCTATTCTCTGCTCCCAAAGCCACCAAGAGGCTGCTAATATTGCTCCAGTCCCAGCCTGCTACCTGGGCAACTGGGCCATAGCACAAGGCTTTCCTCCAGGCCTTTGTTTCTCACTGCTTCTGAACTTCCTAACTGATCTGACACTTAGCCTTGGTAGCCTGGTGTTGTTGAAACTCATCCTGCCTACTTGAGCCAACCTTCTCCCAACAGGATCACAGGCTCCTTGAGGGAAGGTGTGGTTTATACTTTGATTTCACCATGAGTGCTGATTCATCAATTGCTTGATGTCCTACCTGCTACTCCTATCACATCCTCCATGGCAAAAGCCATCCTCTTGTATGAGGTTCAGTGTAATATCTGGGATTAAGGCCATAAATGGAACATGATCAAATGGGCCTTTGGGGGAATATTGTAGGACAGAAAATACTGAAAGAGCTCTGGTCTATGAAGAATGCTTACTTGATCCAAGTGGACTTCCACATCTGCTTCTCCATGACAGTACTCTTATAATTCAGTAAACATATATAATGATAATGTAATTCCTTTTGTGTACTTAAAGAGAATAGTAAATATTCACGTGGATTCAAATTTGCCTCCTTCAGTCACTGGTTTTTGGCATTGTGAAAGTTGCTTTACTTCTCCAAGCTTCAGAGTTCTCATTTGAAAAATGGTGGAGAATAATAGTATCAATCCTATACCAATTACAAGGTTCAGAGTAGACACACTTGGCTATTTTACTGAATATTTCAACAGGAATTTTTTTGAGAGCAAACTGATTTCATTGGACTTAGAAGGCTGAATGAGCAACAAAGTGAGCATGGAGGAAACCTGGACAGAAAGGAAGAAGGGACTGTCACACTCTGGGCTGAATCTACACACATTCAACAGAAGAAGAAGCAGGGTTATCAGAACGCAGAAGCCCAGGGGAAGAGCTGTGAAGTTCCTTAAGGATCCATGGCTCTGACTTGGAACATGGTTGCCATGCCTAACTGAAACAGGAATCTCTGATGAATCTCTGTGGCTGGCTTTGGGGTTGCCTAAAGAGACTAAAAACAGACACCACCTGCTGATTGCTGGAGCTGCTCTCCTCCACTGAGAGGAAAGCAGGAAGTCCCTTTGTCCTCTGCCCACCAGTTGCCCTCTCTGGTGCCCACTACTGGAAACAGAAGTAACCAAAGTCAGCTGGCAAAGAAAAATAAAGATTGCAGAATCCAATCCCCAGTATGACCAAGTAGAATATATAGAATGAGTTTGGAACTCAAAAAAGATAGTATGATAACTTGTCTACTTGATAGAATAATAATAGTGCCCATGCCATAGATTTGCTTTAGTAATTACTCAGGGACTTGGTATTGTAACATGGTATTTAGCACAGAGAATGGAACACAAACAAAACTGAAAAATTTTACCTACTCATTATTGTATATTTTTAATTTTAACTAGTTTTTTATCAAATGATCAAGCATCCTTTATTTACTATATTAACCTTAATAAAGTTTGATGACACAGACCTATTTGTCACTATAAAAGTGAGTTTTGAGCGGATGTGTGACTCAGGGCAATGAAACACAAACACAAGAGGAAAGTATCTTACGAAGAAAAGAAAGTCCCTGCTCTTTCACAACCAACCACCAGGTAAATGGCTGCTTACTCATTGCCCAGAAAGTCGAATGCATCAGCATCAGACTTCCATTGCAATCCATACGTATACCCAATGTTTGTCACTGAATTCCCAATTAGTGCCTTTAGACTCTTCGTGTGTATCCCATTTATCTCTTGAGTTTCAGGACAAACAGAGCAGTGACAGTGTGGCAGACACGTGTTCCCTTCTTGGTTTAAGAGATGTTCTCTTACCACCAATCAGCATGGTACAGATGGAGAAGATCTTCTCTGCGTCTGTGTTAGCAGACACGTTGCCAAACCCAACACTGGTGAGGCTGCTGAGGGTGAAGTACAGCGCAGCGATGTAGGCACTGCGGATTGAGGGGCCCCCCAAGGTGTTGTTGCCATAGTAGGGGGATTCCAGTCTCTTTCCCAACTCATGGAGCCAACCTGCAAGGGAGACAGAAAAGCAAACTTAAGCTTAAAATAGAAGGTCCCAGGATCAGCTTATGTGGGTGATGGCAAAAGAACATTTTAGAGACATAATAATTTGCTCAGACAGAAAAAGAAAGTTAAAAGTAAATTATAAGCAAGGAATTTGATTTTGTTGCTCTAGAAACCAAAGTATCTACATGGTTTTGTCTGTAATAAATACAGCAGAGAAATATGCATTTGAGAGTACAAAGTGGTCAAAACTAAACAAGACACCTAGAGCAAGTACTAATTGCAGAGATTGCGATGGGGGTCAAAATTCTTAGTGACAGAGCTGTATATATCACTAAACTTGTTAAGCTCATTTCTCAACTGAAATTTCAAGATGTGAGGGGGTTAAGTAAATATTTTAAAATGCTACATGACAAATAGCAGTAAGACTTTAGATAGGTGAGATGAATTTTATTTCATTTCTGTGAAACTTATGCCCTTTTTATTCAATTAAGCTCACAACAAAAATGCCTTTTATGTCATGTTACCTTACTTTAGAAGCCTTCTTTGCCACCTCATTCTTCCTTCGGGGATGGAGGTGTGTGTGGGGATGGAGGTGTGTTAGGGAACCTGCACAGGTAATACATATCTATAATGGAATTGGATGGCTCCATTCAACTGTCTTTTGTTACTGGTGCATATATGTGTCAAAATTTATGAAATTACATGCTTTAAATATGTCTAGTTGTTATGTCAATTTTACTGTCAAAAGTCTATAAAATCTATACTAATAAAGACTAGCAAATATAATAATGATAATGCCATGATCTACAATGGCAACATAACACAAAGACAACTTTAAAATCCTTTATAGGAAATATTTTCCCCTTAACAGTCATATTTTATAATTTTATATCTTTTTTTTGACAGACAGAATGGACAGTGAGAGAGAGAGAGACAGAGAGAAAGGTCTTCCTTTACCGTTGGTTCACCCTCCAATGGCCGCTGCGGCCGGCCCGCTGTGGCCGGCGCACCACGCTGATCCGAAGCCAGGAGCCAGATGTTTCTCCTGGTCTCCCATGGGGTGCAGGACCCAAACACTTGGGCCATCCTCCACTGCACTCCTGGGCCACAGCAGAGAGCTGGCCTGGAAGAGGAGCAACCAGGACAGAATCCAGTGCCCCGACCGGGACTAGAACCCGGGGTGCTGGTGCCGCAGGTGGAGGATTAACCTATTGAGCTGTGGCGCTGGCCTAATTTTATATCTTACAATTAAATATTTTATACTTTTCTTTTTCTGTGTGTAATTTTCACCAGACTTTTGTTAATATTTGTTAATTTACAAATCATTTTCTTACAAACATTAAACTTAATGACTCTCCAAGAAGAGATGGAAACCACATTCTTCTGAAGAAGTAATAACACATCCAAGTTATATACCGCAGAGCTGTGCTAGATAATTAAAATGGAGATTTAAACAGGAATTCCTTGAGACCACGAAGAAAGGTTTAGTGACTGGTCCTGTGGCTGATTCTCCCTGGGTCTCCAGAGAAGCATGTCTGAACCTGTAGTTTGCATCAGAAACACCGTGAGGACTGTAGAACAGAGATCGCAGGCTCTAGCCTTGGCATTTCTAGAACTGTAGGTGGGAAGGATAGAGATAGGGCTGAGAACTTGCCACTCCAACAGGTTCCCAGGTGATGCTGATTCTGCCAAACTGCACTTTGACAAACCACCACTCTAGGACAAGGAATCAAAGCTGACAACACTGGAAAACTTTTTAAAAAATACACTGTCCAGGTTCCACCTCCATAAACTGAATCAGAATTTCTGGTGCTAAGTCTAGGTATGGGCATTTTTTTTAAAGTTTCCAAGTAGAATCTAATATGAAGATGTGGCTTAGAATCACTATATTCCAGAACTTTTCAAATCATCTGGCAATAGTAGGATTTAGTAAATGGCAGGCTAAAAAGTGAACACATTAATGAATGCACACATAGTCCTTAAGTGATGGTATGAGATAATATGAGAGCACTTATGCAGACAGAGTAACATATATGCATCTGTAAATTTGTACTAGATTTATGTACAAAGTGCAGTGAAAGTGTTTTTTGATGCCAGAGAATAATAATCCCATGTAGGGGTTATAGGTTATGAAAAGCAATGCTGTACATAAATTATGGCCATTCACACCACTTAGAAATATTTTGTGGAAGGGATTAACTATAGATTCAAAACAGATATAAATCTGGTCTCTTCTATATATAAGCTGTGTGAATAACTAACCTTTGAGCTTCAATTTTTTCATTTGTAAAGACAAGGGTGCTAATTGGCAACAACATTAAATTAGATGCCACATGAAGAAAATGCCAACCACTGTTACTAGGAGAGCTTTTAGGACATCACATCTTTTTTATTTCATTCTCTTTCTTCTTCTTTTTTAACTTTTTTTTTTTTTTTTTTGAAAGACAGAGTGGACAGTGAGAGAGAGAGACAGAGAGAAAGGTCTTCCTTTGCCGTTGGTTCACCCTCCAATGGCCGCCGTGGCTGGTGCGCTGCGGCTGGAGCACCACACTGATCCGAAGGCAGGAGCCAGGTGCTTCTCCTGGTCTCCTATGGGGTGCAGGGCCCAAGCACTTGGGCCATCCTCCACTGCACTCCTGGGCCACAGCAGAGAGCTGGCCTGGAAGAGGGGCAACCGGGACAGAATCCGGCGCCCCAACCAGGACTAGAACCCGGGATGCCGGTGCCGCAGGCGGAGGATTAGCCTAGTGAGCTTCGGCGCCAGCCTTCTTCTTCTTTTTTGTTCTTTATTTGACAGATAGAGTTAGACAGTGAGAGAGAGAGAGACAGAGAGAAAGGTCTTCCTTCTGTTGGTTCACCCCCCAAATGGCTGCTATGGCCGGAGCTACGCCGATCTGAAGCCAGGAGCCAGATTATTCTTCCTGGTCTCCATGTGGGTGCAGAGGCCCAAGCACTTGGGCCATCCTCCACTGCCCTCCTGGGCCAAAGCAGAGAGTTGGACTGGAAGAGGAGCAACCGGAATTAGTAGCTGACACCCATATGGGATGCCGGCACCGCAGGTGGAGGATTAACCAAGTGAGCAATGGCGTGAGCCCCTCTTATGTTTCATAAGTTGGAATGTAGAAAGCACATAATTCAAAAAGATAAGAGAAAATATGAAGCCAGCAGTGAAGTATAATGGAGAAAGGATGGTGGAGATAAATGTATTTGGTAGGATCCACTGGCATGTGGCTACAAGGTAGTATTTCCTAATACATGTGGGAGAGAGGAAACCAGGGGACAGTAGTTCTTAGAACTGGGTGATACATACACCTTTTTGTGAATCTGAAGACAGACACGGGTCCTAGTTTATGTGTTTATGTGGAGAATCACACATGATCTCGTGTACACTTACAGGTGACTTGTGGCTTCCTGCAGCCATTTCACCTCTATGTGGTCCAAGGATGCACATTAAAATGTTCTGCTCTACAATTTTAAGTGAGAGGGAGGAGAGAAAGCAGCGATAAAGTAAGATGTGGTAAAACTAAGATTAATCTTTTACAGAAATGGTTTAGAAAGAAAGACAATTTATCCAAGAATAGTTAAAGAGATATCACCAAAGCAAGTCAAATATATCTTCTAAAATATTACTGCTGAATGCACTGTAGAAGAGAGGAGACGCAGTGGTAAAATCAAGACACGGAATTCATCGTTCTATTCAGGATGGAGATTTCTGCGGAGCAGTGCCCTCGCAGGAACGGGCCTGAAGTCTGCGGAGCATGGGCTACAATGGGGGACTGAACGCTGCTGGGCTGGCAATTTTGCAGGCATCCTCCAAGTTGTGCTCTGAAAGAGGTGTCACTTCCTCTCTGCTAGACAAACAAGGGACTAGAGGGGGCTTGTCCCCCTTTTTCTTTCCATATTGGCCATTCTTGCTAACCATAGGAAAGTCCCCAAAAGTGAAATGTGTCACTTTTCCTGAAGAGTAAATATTACCTGACCAAATTTTTCTTTTAGCAGAAGCGTGGGGTGGGGGAGGGAAAGTGGTGCAAAAGCTCATGGTAAAAATGCTGCTTGGAGGGACTGTTACATAAGCCGACATCCCAACATGGCGTTTGGGTGTCCCAAATGGTGGACTACCTTTCTGTGTCACTGACAATCTTATATTTGGAAAATTATATATAATGAAACTCAATATATCTTCCCCTAAAGGAGAAAAAAAAATGCTTCTTGTTTTCAACTGAATGAGCTATACAATCAATCATGGGACCTATCTGTTGATTAATTTAATTGAAGTATTATCCATTTACCTACAGATTCTGAAATTTTCTCATAAAAAAGAAGTGAACAGAGCCAGCTAATACATTTATTTCAACTCCTTAAACATAAGTACAACATAGAAGTATTCTCTGCACTCAATCATGTTTTGTAAAATTTGCTTTTCTTAATAAAACAGGATAAAAGTTTATATTAGGACATTTATTATATTTTCAAATAGTGCCTATCTGATTATGCACATCTAAGCTTGTTTCTCAGGAGTGGTTCCAGGAACAACACACAACAGACCTACTTTTGTTGACACTGTACCTCCTTTCTGTCTAGTCAACTGTTTTGTCTATTTTGAGAAATATCTTGCTTTTTAAAAGGATTGCTGCTAAACTGTAATCCAGCTGACAGAGCAGAAGCAATAATGAAAATGGAGCAAACCGCTAACATGGAGAGGAGGCACCACCCACAAACCTGGGGATTGGCTACATGGCTAAATAAAGCTTTCACAGAACAGCTCGTCCAAAATGAGAGCACATGTTCCACTGTAACAAGACAACATGTCACTGTACTGTAGAGAAGGAGCAATTTAACCGATTTGGAATCCAATCTTTTTTTATGCTAGAGAACTCATGTCTCTAAAGAAACGGATGTCCTAGAACAGTCTGTCTGCTTCTGCTCATTTTTTTCTCTCAAGAAAATTTTCAAAGGAGAAACAATATACAATGCAGACTCTAAATATACCTAAAACACTGCCATTTAATAAAAACAAAAGATATCATTAAGTAAACTTACAATTACGAAAATCAATTAAATGAACAAAGATTTGTGATATAAAGAAGCAATCAATTTCAAAGGCTGAATAACTTTTAATGACCTTATCTAGAAAAGTCTATAATTAGCATGATAATTCAATCTGTGTATTTTTTCATTGCATCCTTATCGTGGACCAAGTATTTTGCATAAATACACACTTTTAAGCCTCAAGAGGATTTCTTATTATTTTACTCTCTAGATTTCATAGGTTTACCACTTACATGTATACATTCACAATTTGTACAAGTGTGACCTACTGTGTACAACAGATATATTACTGAAAAATTTGGCTTATATTAGTATTTGATAAATTAACAGATGTGTTAGGCTAGGAATAGGAACATGTTATTTAAGAGAAACCCATCGATAGAAGGAATAGGAGCATGTTATTTAAGGGAAACCCATGGATGGATATTTTATATCTTATTAAATATTTAAGTAACATGAAAAACCACCCAGTCAGATGTGCTTGTTAAGTCAGATTTAGATGTGTGTTTAAATATGAATATGCAGATAATGTAAAGGAAAAAATAACAAGTATTAAAAAAAACCTGTAAATCAAGTGGTGTTCCACAGAATTTGGTATGAAGGACTCAGGTTGTAATGGGAGTTAGCTTAAAAGCAGGAATGGAGCCACCAGTATTGGAATTTTCCAGCCTCTGATTGGCACCTGGATATGACTTTACTGATGCTGCCTGTGTTCTCTGTAAGGGGTGCACCTATTATTGTATTACATGCCCTAACACAATGGAACATATGTAATGATTATCCATATTCTGACCCATTATCTCAGTAGTGATCACATCACCTTAGGAATGACAATTTCTGTTTTAAAGATGAAAAGAGTAAAGCTCAGAGAGATTAAATAACCTGTTTAATGGGCCATCAAAGAAGGAGGTACCTTTCTCTGAAGGGAGGAGAGATCTTCCACTTTGAATATGGCCTTGTCTAAACAAGATCAGAGTTGGTGAACTCAAGAGGCTTGCATAGCCTTGCAGCTCATGACAAGAGCCGCAGGTGATTACTGACGTCATAAATAAGAGTGTCAATTGTTAAATCAACAATGGGAGTCACTGCTCCCCATGTAGGACCTCTGTCCTTAATATGTTGTACTACGCGAATTAATGGTGAAACTACTACCCAAATAGTACTCTATACTTTGTGTGTCTTTGAGGGTGCAATCTGTTGAAATCTTTACTTAGTATATACTTCTGTATATAAAGATAATTGAAAACGAATCATGATGAAGAATGGGATGGGAAAGAGTGTGGGAGATGGGAATGTTGCGGATGGGAGGGAGGTTGGGGGGGGGAAGCCGCTATAATTCAAAAGTTGTACTTTGGAAATTTGTATTTATTAAATGAAAGTTAAAAAATCAATGATAATAAATAAATTTTTATTTAAAAAAATAAAAAATAAATAACCTGTTTCAAATAGCAATGTAAGGCTTTTAAACCCAGATCAGTCTGCATTTTGGTCTAGGAAACATCTATAGGAAACAAGAGGAAAGGGGCACATAGAATGAAGAATATGTAATCCAGAAAGTTATCATTACAGACAATTGGAGCCTAGTCCTGCCAAAGAAGAAGGAACAGTATTGATCTGGGTGCTCAAAATGGAGTGAGTAGGTGCTCTTGTCAAAACAGGCCTCAGATGTGCTGCAAGTTGAACTCTTGAACCGAGCTGTTTTGAACATATACGCCTGGGTCGTGAAGACCTTGAGAACAGGGTCATTTCTGGCTGGAGATTCTCGAGTCTCTGCGATAGCTTGTAAGGGTAAACCCTTGCTTCCTGAGACTGTGCCCAATCCCCCTCTTACAAAGCAGTTTAACCTTTTCTGCACCAATCGTAGTTCCTGACAAACAGGTTGTATAATTCACAGCCCCCTTGCAGTCTGGGCTGTAAAACCTTCCAGCACATCTCTAAGGCTGCTTGAATTTTGTGTCTCCTGGACTGCAATCCTAATAAGCCTCAAATATACCTTATTCTTCTTTGTTCTCAACTAGGCTTATTTTATCTTGGCTGACAATCCCGTGGAGAATCTCTGGGACCAGAGAAGACCAACTAACATCCATCATTGACTGAAGACTGTTCTTGAGGAGGCTGGATTCCACACCTGTGACATGCCTGATATCAGAAGACCCTTCCCTCGGCCGGCGCCATGGCTCACTAGGCTAATCCTCTGCCTGTGGCACCAGCACCCCGGGTTCTAGTCCCAGTCAGGGCGCTGGACTCTGTCCCAGTTGCTCCTCTTCCAGTCCAGCTCTCTACTGTGGCCTGGGAGGGCAGTGGAGGATGGCCCAAGTGCTTGGGCCCTGCACTCACATGGGAGACCAGGAGGAAGCACCTGGCTCCTGGCTTCAGATGGGTGCAGCTCCGGCCGTAGCGGCCATTAGGGGAGTGAACCAACGGAAGGAAGACCTTTCTATCTCTTTTTCTCTCTCACTAACTCTGCCTGAAAAAAAAACCAACCAACCAACCAACCAACCAAACAAAAAAAACCCTTCCCAAATCTTGCAGATTGCCTCTGGCAAACAGATGCAGGTCTTATCACAGATTAGGTCTTATCACAGATTAATGGGTCATGGTGGGGCACCAACATTTCTGACAGCACCAACACATACTGTGCCAGGTACTTTGCTAGTACTTGTGTAAATTCTCCAATTCACAAAAAGCTTTTTTTTTTTTTTTAATGGGTCCTGGTAAAGAGGCTGTGCAGTTTTTTTTTTCTCTCTTTTTAAAAATTTATTTATTCATTTTAAAGGTAGATTTACAGAGAGAGAGAGAGATCTTCCATATACTGCTTCACTCCCCAAATGCTGACAATAGCCATGGCTGGGCCAAACCATAGCCAGAAGCCAGGAGCTTCATCTGGGTCTCTCATGTGGCTGCAAGGGTCCAAGGACTTGGGCCATCTTCTGCTGCTTTCCCAAGCACATTAACAGGTAGCTGGATTAGAAGTGGAGCAACCAGGACTAGTGCTCGCACCATGCAGGCTGTTGGCCCAGAAGGTAGCAGCCTTACCCTGCTACACCACAGCAATGATCCCAGTATACTCTCTTTTAGAAGGAAGTATTAGAACTGAGATGTAAATACATAATTTCTAACTTAAACAACCATGTTCTTTTTGCTATACTATATAAATAAGTAATCATTATTTTGTTTTCCACTCAGTGGCCTTTTGTGCATGTTTGACTCTTTTTCTTCTCCAGCTTAACTGAAATATTATTGAAAAATAAAATTGCATATGTACAATGTATAATTTGATGCTTTAATACATATATATTGTAAATGCGCTGCAATCAAACTCATTTACATATCTATTGACCATGCATAGTTATTTCATAAGACACAATTTCCATGAACTTCTTGAAGTACTCCCCTTTTATTCACTTTAAATAAGCTGTTTTTTCCCCCAGGTTAATTTTAGATTTGTGGAAATTTGCAAGAATTCTGAGTCCCTATATATTGTATGTCTTTCACCCACAGTCTCCCAGTGTTACCATCTTACATTATCATGGTGCATTTGTAAAACAATAAAAATAAAATTTGGTAATTACTATTTACTAAATTATGGCTTTTTACCTTTTATCTTAAGAAGTAAAATTAGGGAGAAGTTCACAAACTTAGCCCCAAAACCCACTCTTAACTTTCCACCCCTTCCCAATTTTATGAGAAGGAACAAAGTGAAAGGCAAGATGGGCACACCTCTGTGGGGACCTTCGACATGGTTTTCCTGTACACTAGGGGACAGAATTGTACATCTGAGGTTGCAGTGTGATGAAAGCAGTCATAACTTGTGATTCCCATTAATCTCATACTTTGATGCTCATCACCTAAAGTGCAGCAACCCACTCTTGAGACAAAATTCTGAAATCTGGTAGTAGCAAGTAGGCTTTCAATTAGGAAATTGATGTCCTATTCTTGGTCTTGTCACTAATTAAACATATGTGTAATCCTTTATGCATCAATTCACTTTCTGGTCTTCCAGTTTTTAAACTCGAATATGAGGTGATCATAACTTTTTCAGATCTATGATTTTATGAAATGGGATCCTATAATGTGTTTTCACATATAGTTGGCTTTCTTTTAAAGCAAAATGCTTAGTAATAGCCCATGACTGTGAATTTGCCTTTCTTCAATGTTTAATTATGTGATTGGAGACTCATCAGCAGATATTCATGGGATAACAACTGAAGGTCTTCACACTTTTTCATCTTTGCTCTATTCCTATTGCTGAATAAACATTCAGAATAAGAAACATATGCTGTTAGAACCACCAAGAATGATACCTCACTTACGAGTAAAGTGAGTCCCGAGTTGGTCTATTTTCTGTAATCTACTTAAGACCTGAAAAGCTTGCACAGAAGAAATATCCGGAATAATTATTACTGAGATTACTTAACTTAAACAATAACTGGTTTGAAGATTGTATACTGCTATCAACTGCCACAATAAGCTATCATTACATACACCGCTGCCCAAAAATCCTAGAAAGAATGAAAAATGTGAAGCAATCAGAAACCAGAGTTGGGCAGCTACTGTGAAGTTTTCTGATTGATAACAAGAAGTAGAACAGGCCATCTGCTTTAAGCTAACTGGGACATTCCAAAAGCTCTCAACCAAAAATAGAGATAATTGTAACAAAGATTAGGTTCATGGCTAAATTGGCAGAACATAGACTATGAAATTTTCCCTTTAACCTTGCTGTATAGAATACTTAAAATCCACAATGCTTTCAGATCTCTGCCCCAACATACACATTTCTTTCATGGGGAAATGCTCTAGAGTTTTATATGATATTCAAGGGTCTAATCTCAGGGTACCATTTAAAAAGACAACTTTTCAATCAGTAAGAATATCTTTATCTAAGGTACTTGCTACTTGCACCTACAGCAGGAGAAAACCCTGTTCCAGGAAGATGATTTTGGATAAAAATAATCAAATCCAACCAAATAGTTTAGTTTGATAGTATGCTAAATTTTATGTTTACTATCTTCCCTGAATTTCCTTTTCATCCTCTCTCCTCTCTCAAAAGTTTAGATTAGTGCAAAGCTAGAGAAAAAAAGTTAAGTGACACTTCTCAAATTTACAAACCCCTTCTCAGCTATTTAACTTTAAAGGATAGGGCTGTGTAATCATATGAAAAAAAGTCTTAAATTTGCCTCACTTGTAAAACTTCACAATAAAAGTATAATCATATTTCTTCCAAATACATGAGAGATACATTTTCAAAGTTTTTAATTATAATAGTAATTCTAAAATGAATTAGATCACATAATTTTCATGAATGTTGCATGCAAATACCCCAGTAAAGAATCCATTGGATTTTATTTACTTAAGCTTTACATTGATACTATTCTGAAGACCCTTTAATAAAGTTTATAGGAAATCCCAAGACAAAATGGAGCATTAACTTGGTATAAGCCTTTGTTATTCTTTATAGGATGATATTCCAACTCATACCTAGTAATGTGCTTAAAACATATAGCTAACTTTGTTTGAATGGCTGTGAAATACAGTAAGTAGTGGGAATTTGCATGGATATTCCAAAATAAGGTGTTAGCTAATGAGTAGCTGAGTGCTTGGCCTTTAAATATAACACAAGGCAGGAGGGTGGCTCCAGAGAGACCTAACGGGTGGCATGGAAATATTTAAAAAATGCGAAGTTGAATTAAGAGAGAGAAAAGAAGTTAAGAGAAGAGAAAAGAAATACAGGAAAATGCATAAGATAGATATAAGTACACAAATATGTGTCATACTCAAGTCAAACAGTAGATCTCGATAATCCAAAAGACAAGCAATGCAGCATATAACAGTGCATATGAAAGCTTGTGGTGGAATTAGGTTGTCTGACTTTTCATATCTTTGTTCTGCCAATTAACAGCTGTACAATGCTCACTTAAGTTACTTATTTGTGTGTGTATGTGTGTCTTTGTCTCTTCCTCTTTAAAATGGAGAACATGGTGGTAATTCACTGTGCAGTGTGTTGCAAGGTTAAGTAACACAATTCACATAAAATGTTTCACAGAGGCCAGTGTTCCACACAGCAAGCACTCAGGTTGTTATTGTTGTTGGTATTGTTTCAAATGAAGGAGGCTTTCTGTTTTATTGAAAATTATGGGAACTTTTAGAATCCTTCAATATCGAAAACCTGCGTAAGATGTTAATACAGCATCCCAGCTCCATACGAAGAAAATAATGTACAGAATGGCATCACTCTTGGAATTCAAGGGTCTTTCATCATTCATACTTACAAATGTCATTTCCACAGGAGATTCTGGAGACATCAAGTGGGAAAATCATAGAACATTTTCTAGCATCAACTTGCTTTTTTGTTACTTGATACATTATAATATTCTTATTTATGCATTCATGGTTGGAAACTATACATTGATCACCCAAGGTGCTAAATATTTTATATACTATGCAATCCTATGTCATGTAATTTCATTTTTTTCAGCTCTAAGAGCTAAGTGTCACATGAAGAAATGATGATATTAAGATAATAGTATTTTAGTATAAACATTTGATATTAAAATATTGGCTAACCAACTGTAGACAATTTGTTAGGGAGAAGGATTATATTTCTAATCTGATTTGGATTGAAAATCATTATGCTTTGGGGCCAGCGCCGTGGCTCACATGGCTAATCCTCTGCCTATGGCACCGGCATCCCATATGGGCACGGGGTTCCAGTCCTGGCTGCTCCTCTTCCAGTCCAGCTCTCTGCTGTGGCCTGGGAGGGCAGTGGAGGATGGCCCAGGTGATTGGGCACCTGCACCCACTTGGGAGACCAGGAGGAAGCATCTGGCTCCTGGCTTTGGATAAGTGTAGCTCCGGCCGTAGCGGCCATTTGGGGGGTGAACAAATGGAAGGATGACCTTTCTCTCTGTCTCTTTCTCTCACTGTCTAACTCTACCTGTCAAATAAGTAAAAAAAAAAAAAAAAAAAAGAAAGAAAGAAAGAAAATCATTATGCTTTTTAATATACCATTGTACCTCTTAATCTTTTCAGGCAATGTTTTGACATTAATGAACTTCCAATTGACTTCACTTCTTTTGTAGAAATGGCTCCTCTGACAATCCAGGACAAGTCTTTGGCCTGGATTAAGACATGAGTAATGATGCCTACAGCTCATTTTAGAGTATCTGAGATCAACACCTGGCTCTAGTTCCTGACTCTAGTCTCTAGTTAACACGGACCTCAGAAACAGCAGTGATGGCTTAAGTAATTGTGTTCCTGCTACTCATTTGGGAAAACTGGATTCAGTTCCTGGCTCTAGCTTTGACCAGGCCCAGTCCCAGCCATTGAGATATCCGATGAATGAACCAGTAGATGAGAGCTTTATCTGTCTGATTCAATCTTTTATATATAAAGGAATGGTTCAGGGCTCACATTGTGGTATAGTGGGTAAAACCCACTGCCTGTAATGCCAGCATCCAACTTAAGTGCCAGTTCCAGTCCTGCCTGCTCCACTTCCAATCCATCTTCCTGCTAATGCTCCTGAGAAGACAGTAGAAGATGGCTCAGGTGCTTGGGCTCCTGCATCCACGTGGGAGACCTGGATGAAGCTCCTAGTTCCTGGCTTTGGCCTGGACCAGTTCCAGCCATTGCGGCCATTTGAAGAGTGGACCAGTGGATGGAAGTGCTCTCCTCTCTCTCTCTCTCTCTCTCTCTCTCTCTCTCTCAACTCCATCTTTCAAATAAACAAATAAATTTTTAAAAAGAACCGCTCTGCTAGAGCACATAAAAACATTTTAAAAAATAAAGGAATAGCTGCCCCAGTGAATTATCCTCTGAGATTGATTTTCCCTTTTATCTGAAAATATGAATTTCTCATATTGTCTTTTTCCTGTTTACTGTAACCATCTTCTGGGCATGTGTTCTGAAGATCTTGTGTTCTATTTTGAGTATGGAAGCTTATATGAGGTATCCTTCTTTCTCCCAAAAGTCCTGGTATTATTCCAAAGGCAGTTGTGGGGATTGATGTGTTAATGTTCTTTGTATGAAAAGACTTGGGTACTATAAGAAGATTTTGTGAAATCTCACATTCTCACTTCTTCCATCTCCAGGAATAGAACTCTTTGGTTCTCTCTTGTGGACTTTGTAAGAAATCTTTATATAGGTTAAGACTATGCTATACAGAAACTAAGAATCACATAACTTTCATTCTTTCTTATGAGAATCCATTTTCTTATATACTTTCTTGTACCATATGAAAATAGTGGATAATCTAAGCCCATCAAATCGCCTTTGAAACACTTGATGTCTAAGTTCCATTAAAGAGTCTAATACATCCATTTGGCAACCAAGTCTTTCTGATGAATGTAAAATAGTGGAAACTGAGGCAAAAGGCAGTTTCATCTCCAGGCTGGCACTGAAAAGTTCTTTTACCTTACATTGTTACCAAAGCACAGCATATGGTTCTTCATGGAGAAACCCAGTCAAGATGACAGTAACTTTTGGATGCAAAAGATCACAGTGCTTAGAGAAATAAGCCAGTGCCAAAAAGACAAATATGCTATGTTTTCCCTGATTTGTGGCAACTAATATACAAAGTACAGAGTAATGTATGTGAGCAAAATCAACATTCTGAGATTTGATTATTATTTAAAGCCCTTGTCTATATTCCTGAAGAACAGTGGTTTTTCTACTTCCTACTTGTTGAGTTCTTGATTTAGTGTAGGGTTAAGCTTGTGCTTATAAAGTAATTTGAAAGTATGTCACTGTAAAAATTAAAAGAAAAAGAAGAAAAGGAGAGAGAGTGGAAGTGAAGGAGAGAGGGAGGGTGGGAAAGAAGTACCATTATGCTCTTAAAACTCTATATATGAGAGCTGGCGCCGTGGCTCACTAGGCTAATCCTCCGCCTTGCGGCGCCAGCACACCGGGTTCTAGTCCCGGTCAGGGTGCCGGATTCTGTCCTGGTTGCCCCTCTTCCAGGCCAGCTCTCTGCTGTGGCCAGGGAGTGCAGTGGAGGATGGCCGAAGTGCTTGGGCCCTGCACCCCATGGGAGACCAGGAGAAGTACCTGGCTCCTGCCATTGGATCAGCACGGTGCACCGGCCGCAGCGCGCCGGCCGCGGCGGCCATTGGAGGGTGAACCAACGGCAAAGGAAGACCTTTCTCTCTGTCTCTCTCTCTCACTGTCCACTCTGCCTGTCAAAAAATAAAATAAAAAAAAACTCTATATATGAAACACATGAAATTCATTCCCTTTATATAAATAAAGAAGTTTAAAAAATGCAAAAATAAGAGCACTGCCTGAATGATGGACTGATGCCCTCTAAACACATAAAGCATATGAGTGGTTCATACCCAGATTCAACCTTCGGAATGCCTTTCCTGGGTCCATATTCTTTTAAGATAGAGGCTTCTTAATCCTTTTTCATGGACTTTTCTATGACCATGTCCACTGGTGCCCCTTGGCCCTTAGCACCTCGTCTTAAGGGCACTGATGACCTCATATGAGATGAAATCTTTCGCCAAGCAAAACTGTGAGTAAGACTGGATGAGCAGTTCAAGACAAAAGAGGAAAGGGAAGGAATCGGAGTAAAGAGAAAGAGTTACATTGCAAGGTGCATAAGGAAAAAGAGGATCCATGAAAATGATTGGAGAAGAAAATTATTTACTGATCAAAGAACAAAAGTACAAGATGAAAGTGAGAGTTGCCAAAAAGTCATAGCAAAATGTGTTTGATGTAAAAGTAGCCAACAAAGACTATTAGAAGGAGGTTGAATAATGGTCTTCAAAAACAGAGGAGAGTAAGAAGTTTGGTGTTCTGCAGAACACTGGGATGACTGTAGTTTATTACACACTTCAGGAATAACAGAAGAGAGGAAAACAAAACCTCTAAGCATCAAGTGATGTGGAGAGGAAAATCTTAATTATCCCGATTTCATCAATATATGTTGTATATTTATTAAAATGTCACAGTGTATCCAATAAATAACTATGTGATAATAAATTTTAAAAATATTTAAGGAGGTGGAATTGCCAACTAACCTGATTTGATCATCACACATTGAATGCATGTATCAAATTATCACATTACCCCATAAGCATGTAAAATTAAAATAATGCATTTTTTAAGCCTAGGTAAATGTGGAAAGGAGGTTATCACTAACAAGGCCATTTGTTAAGAAGTAAAATCAGTTTTGGATGATCAACCTCCCCTTTGTCTGTTAAAGACCACACCCTTCACTCATGGGGCTAACATGAAATTCAGAGGTCATCCACTCTACTACTAAAATTTACCATGTCCAATCAAATGACAACTGACCTCTGACCATCTATGGTAAAGTCAAATTTACTTCTTATCTTAAATCTTTTGCATCCATTTTGAGACAATTCTGATTATCAGAAAGTACTGTCTGGCATAGTGAACATCAGGGGGCCCAATATGCCTAACTACTTTTGAGATTTGGCATACCAAAACCAACCAACAGGAATCCGATTTACACATTGGCCTAAGTCTTGTTGTATCAATCTGTGTTTATTACATACAATTGAGTGGTGTCCTAAAAAGCTTCTCAGCCTACTTTCTTGGAAACATGTTTTAATTTCCATGAGACAGGTTGTAGAAGTGTCATTCAGAGTCCAGCTGTCCAACTTTGGCTGTACTCCAAAGGCCATAAGAGACAAAGAAAGCGTGAGAGCAGGGAAGAGAGAGTCCAGGGACAGTAGAGCAATTCAGTGGCTGCAGGCAGCAGCCAGTCAGGGCTGAGAAGACTCTCAGGGGCCTCTCAGGAAGAGTCCAGGCAGCTAGAACTCTGGTGCTCCCAGTCCTGGGTGGAGGGCTGCAGTTCCTACAAGAGCTAAGACTTCAGGAACACATGATTCTCCTCATTGACACAGCCCTGGTGCATTGTAGACTGGTGCTGAGCTGAAATCTGTCCCTCTCCTGCTTTTCCAGCTTGTTCTGTCTCTACTTTCTTCTTACACACTCTTACAGCATTGCCAATGTTTGTTTTTTAAAGATTTATTATTTATTTTATTTGCAAGGCAGTGTTACAGAAGAGAGAGGTAGGGAGAGCTCTTCCATCCTCTGGTTCACCTCCAGCTGGCTGTATTGGCCAGGGATGGGCGAGCTGAAGGCAGGAGCCAGGAGCTTCCTCCGGAACTCCCATGTGGGTATAGGGGCCCAAGGACTTGAGCCATATTCTGCTGCATTTCACAGGTGCATTATCAGGGAGCTGGATTGGAAGTGGAGCAGCCGGGACTTGAACTGGCATCCATATGGGATACTGCAGACAGCAGTTTAGTTCACAGTGCCATAGCGCTGCCCCACTGCCATTGTTTAAAAACAGGGCTACCCATACCTCAGCACCAGTTCCAACACTCTGTAAGGTTTTCAAGATCACATGATACCACTTCCTGTGCCTTGTTTCTCTTTTCTGGGATATTCTGTCTTTGGTGCTTTGTCACAGAACTGAACATCAGCAACGTTTTATAGTTTTGCCAGCAATTACCCCTGATGAACTCCTGATGCTCTGTTCTGACACCCAGTTACCAACCAAGGGTACACTGGATCAACCCTCTTCATTTTCCATCCACTTCTACAGAGCAAGCGTTCCTTGAACCAGAAAACTGAAAGAGTATCTTATCCTACCACCTGTCCATACTCTCTTGTTCCTAATTAGTTAATTAACTAGTTTGCTAAATTAAAGTGTGTTCAATGATCGTACTGAATGTACAAGATGCCATGTAAGATAGAAAGATTAAGGATAATGGTTTTCATTCCCTTGCAGTCAACTGGGGAAACTCTCATACAAGTGTAAATAAAACAGTGAACGACTGACCACACAGATTCTCCTGTCTGGATCAATCAACAACAGTACAGAATGGGTAGGGATTGAATGAATATATGGAGGAAAAATGTATTTGTGACAGTTGAAAGCACATGAATACTAGGCATGAGGCCATGAAAATATAAAACATGTATGAAGGAAAAGAATTTAAGTGAATTGGTTCAAGTTAAGGGTATAATTAACCTACATTTTTTCAAAGTTTTCTTGTTCTCTTCTAAGGTATCAGAATTAACTACCATAAGTAAAGCTGGGCTTAAATTACTACACTAAGGATTGATATTTAACATAATTGCTAACTTTCTGGAAAGAGTGTCAAGTGTTTGAATAAATTAGCAGGAAAAAATTGTCAAGTCATTCTCCTTTATATACGTACACCTGTGCATGCATGATTAATGATAACGTAGAGATAAATTTAGTGTGATTCTTCCTAGGGTCAGGAAGAAGGTTCAACTTTAAGAATACTTACAATGCAAAAAGTGATCAACATTGACCTAAATGAAAGATCTCTGTGAGTGAGATCCCAGTGGAAAGAATGGGGCCATCAAAGAAGGAGGTACCTTTCTCTGAAGGGAGGAGAGAACTTCCACTTTGACTATGACCCTGTCAGAGTAAGATCGAAATCGGTGAACTCAAAAGGCTTCCATAGCATTGGCAACTCATGACTAGAGCCTAGGGAGATTACTGATGCCATTAAACAAGAATGTCAAATTGTTAAGTCAACAACAGGAGTCACTGTGTACTAACTTCTCATGTGGGATCTGTCCTTAATGTGTTGTCCAATGTGAAGTAATGCTATAACTAGTACTGAAACAGTATTTTATACTTTGTGTTTCTGTGTGGGTGCAAACTGATGAAATCTTTACTTAATATATGCTAAATCGATCTTCTATATATAAAGATAATTGAAAATGAATCTTGATGTGAATGGAATGGGAGAGGGAGTGGGAGATGGGAGGGGTGCTAGTGAGAGGGAAATTATGGGGGGGGAGCCATTGTAATCCATAAACTGTACTTTGGAAATTTATATTTACTAAATAAAAGTTTAAAAAAGAAATAAATTTTAACGAAATAATAAGGCAAAAGGTACTGAGATTTTGAGAATCTGTTGGAGAAACTTCTGGGGATTATTTTAGGGTCATTTCTTCTGACTGTAAAGCCAAATAAATGTAGACACAAGAGATACATTTTAGTCTCCAAAGTAGTTCATAGTCAAGAGTTCAAAAAGTTGGAAATCAGTTCTAATGCTGGAATCTAGTTAATAATTTCCGATTTTAAATGATTACCACTATGATAAAAATGTTAAAACATTATAAACACATTTAAGGACATTTCAGCATTTGAAAATTCTCTCAACTGCAGCGATTTCATTTAGATGTAATTTATCCCTTCTCACCTTTCAGGAATTCACTTAAGCAAGTTTTCATTTCCATTACTGAAACTGATCAGCCCCTTATCCTTTGATCTTTCATCCTGATGTTCCCTCACACTTTACCACATTTAATCTCTGATCTTCTGCCTGTGTGTCCTGCCTAGACCAACCGCTCTGTTAACACAAGGATTATGTTATACACTTGATTCATAAGCTTAGCTCAGGGGAGACACCCTGTATGCATTCCACACATATTTGTTAAATGATAAAGAATGTCTGTCTACATCATACAGATTCCCGAATCGGGGCTGGCATATGGCATAGGCGGTAAAACCACCACTTGGGACAGCACCATCCCATGTGGCACCAGTTGGTGTCCTGACTTTTTCACTTATGACCCAGATCCCTGCTATGCCTTAGGAAAATCATAAGAGAATGGCATAAACACTTGGGCCCCTGCTACCCATGTGAGAGACCTGGAAGCTCCTGGCTTTGGTCTAGTTTAGCCCTGGCCATTGAGGCCATCTGTAGAGTGAACCAGTGGGTGGAAGTTCTCTCCCTCTCAGGATGGAATCTCTCTGTTTTGCATGTAGAACAGGACTGGACTTTGCAGAATGGCTTGTCCTGCAGCCTAACCACTACTCAACAGTCTGACTTCAGTTAAGGTTAGCTAGCTCTAAATTTCAGCCTCTTTAGCTAACATACAGAACTAAATCTGCCTTCTTGCTTGTTGTGAAGATTATACAGACAATTTTGCAAGACTCTGGCATGATGCCTGGTGAGTGGTTGCTCCTAGAATGTCAGTGCTTTCTCCAGGCCAGCACTGTGGCGCCTGGGTTAAAATTCTAGCCTGAAGTTCTGGCATCCCATATGGACACCAATTCGAGTCTCGGCTGCTCCACTTCCAATACAGCTCCCTGCTAATGCACCTGGGAAAGCAGTAGAGGATGGCCCAAGTGCTTGGGCCCCTGAACCCATATGGGAGACCTGGGAGAAGCTCCTGACTTATGCTTGGCCCAGCATCAGTCATTCCAGCCATATCAGAAGTGAACCAGTGGATGGAAGACCTCTCTCCGTCTCTACCACTCTCTGTAACTCTGCCTTTCAAATAAATAAAAGAAATCTTAAAAGAATGTTAGTGTTTCTCAATTTTTCTTCAGTTTTCACTTTGTTTCACATAACTATTTTATTCAAATTAAGTTAGCTTTCTGAATTGGAAGATGAATTGACAATTTTTCTCATATAGCACATATATAACTACAAACAGACATATGCAGTTGGCAATTCTGATATCAGAATTAAATGATATATATATGTCTACAAAAACCAAGACTACTTCACAGTCATCACTATCACTTAGCAAAACTCAGGCCTCTTGACTTATTCCACTGAGGTATCTAAAAATCAGAAGGAGGATTTTTTGGTGTTATTCTTTTGATTTCAATGACATTTTTGTCCCTATCTCCACCTACAGATATTACCAATATTTGTAATATCTTATGTTCGTTGCTCCTTGTTCCAAGAAATACATATTTTAATTATTTTATTCAATTAATAAACATTATTGACAGAAATGAGACAAACATAGTTGAAATGTAGAAAATGGAGTATACTAGAATTGTTCAGAAACAGCATTGAGGCATAGACTACCTGCGATGCTGGCATCCTATAGGGACACTGGTTCATGTTCCAGCTGCTCCAGTTCTGATTCAGCTCCCTGCTATTGTGTGGAAAACAGTGGAAGATGGCCCAAGTGCCTGCACCCCTGCACCCATGTAGGAACACTGGTTGACTGGCTCCTGGCTATCCTGGCTCCTGGTTCCTGACCTGACCCAGTCCTTGCCATTGCAACCATTTGAGGAAGGAATTAATGGATGGAACCTCTCTCTCTCTCTCTCTCTCTCTCTCTCTTTAATGCTGCCTTTAAATATATAAATAAATATTTTTTAAAATTCGTCAGTCCTCTAAACAAAAGAACAGATAGAAATTATACATTTTTAAGGAACACTGAATACAGCAATCATGGATAAACTTAGATTCAGTAGGAGTAAGAATGATCAATACGAAATAAAAGTCAAAATGGCTAAACCTGCACAGAGTAAAATTTCTTTATCAGGAATTAATGGAATAATAAAATTTTCATGACAAAAATTAGTGCCCTAAGTGTTGCATTACAAAAATTGGGATTTGGGGGCTGGCATTGTGGTATGGCAGGTAAAGCCACTGCCTGTGACACCTACATCCCATATGGGCATCACTACTGTCCCAGTAGCTCCACTTCTGATCCAGCTCCCTGAAAAGGTGCCTGGGAAGGCAGCAGAGGGTGGCCCAAGTCCTTGGGCCCTCGCACCCACGTAGGAGACCCAGAAGAAGCTCCTGGTTCCTGGCATCGACAAGGCCCAGTCCTGGGTCATTGCAGCCATTTGGGGAGTGAACCAGGAGATGGAAGGTCTCTATCTTTCTCTGTATCTCTGTCTCTCTTTGTAATTCTTTCAAATAAATAAATAAGTCTTTTAAAAAATTAGAATTTGTAAAAATGTTGACACACACACATACATACACACACACCTGAGCAACTCATTACATCTGATATGGGTCTTTAAACATTGATGAATGTTTGGTGAAAGTTTGCTGAAAAAAATTGCTTTGATAAAAAATACTTTCAATACAATTAAAATGAAATTGAAAAATAATTACTGTATCCTCTATATAGGTATTTGATTCAATGGAATTCTAAACAGTACATTCTAAATAAGATTCAGAAATGTTGTTGTCATTCTGAGAACGTCTGCATTACTCCACACACAATGGAAATATTAATAGGGATCAAGAGAGTGGGATGAAAACATCCACGGCTTAAAGTCAGAGTCCACAAGGGTAAGATGAAATTCTCCTGTGCTTATCAACATTAGCTCAGTATTTTGTCAGATAAATATTTTTAATTGTCCAATTGATACTTCTCAAACTAATTACTGAATCATAGAAAATTGAGGATTTTACTACAATAATTTTATTGAATTTGACATCCAAAGACAAAATATTTTCTGTCTTAAGAATGAAAAGTATTTGTTTCATCAATTTAAAATGTCATCTTGACAGTGGTAATGAATTATTGTTCTCTGATTTCTCCTCTCTCTCATGTGTGCATGAGTACACACACACACTAACACAGTTCATTATGGCCGTGACTTTTCTAAGCATGATCACCATGACATGACTTGCTTGAACCATTTACCAAGCACATTGTCAGTGGAGAAATCACACATGGTCACAAATCCTCAGTTTCTAACAAAATAATAATGGATTGTTCATTTAGGTATTCCTAGCTCTTTTAAAGCCCAATATATTATGGCATCATTTTTTGGCATTTTTGACAGATTTTTTTTTTATTGCTACACAAACATTTTTGTGTGAAACACATAAATGACAAATTATAGCCTGGAAATATGTCCCCTTATATATGACATGCTCTTAATGTAAATCAGGTGCTAACTAACTCTGAAACCATATGCCGGGTTACTCCACAATAGGGCATGAAGAGTAACCACATATCTGAAAATAAACCATTTCAGCCACAGAATAGCTTTGCAATCTCTAAGCCTAACCCAGGATATGTGTATTTTAAAAATTAA
This sequence comes from Oryctolagus cuniculus, assembly GCF_964237555.1. Taxonomy (NCBI): domain Eukaryota; kingdom Metazoa; phylum Chordata; class Mammalia; order Lagomorpha; family Leporidae; genus Oryctolagus; species Oryctolagus cuniculus. The sequence goes on along the minus strand of NC_091435.1, from coordinate 155,030,523 downwards.
TGAAATTAGCTAGCACTAAAACAAGATTTTATGGGAAAATGATAAAATTAGAAATACTGCCCTCCTTCTGTGAGTCACAATTTAAAAAAAAGCAAACCTTGACAGAATTCCATTTCAGGCTAGAAAGATTGCTAAAAATAAACCTATAATCCCTGACCATCAGCAGAAGGGTTTTAGTAGAGATGCAGGCAGATGGAGAACTGGCTTCAGTGCTGTGAAAAAGTTAGGTAGAATATCCTGGGAACAGATTCACATTTAATAAAATTATTGCCACAAAATACTAAGCATAACAGCTAAAACAACACAAGCAGTGGCACTAATAGCAATGAGCGTGTATAGAATATTGATTCATCATTTTACACTACTAATTCCTCCCAATGACGTGATGAAATCAGTAGGCCAATTTCTATTTTACAGGCTGTATCTTAGACAAGTAAGCAACTCCCATACATTTATACAGACAGTACTTGTAAGCAAATGGCCAGACTTTGAAGTCTGAATTCAGAATATACATTCTAAAAATTATAACATTTTATGAGACTAAACATAGGGTCATGGGGAGCTGTTAATAGGTTAACTCTAAATTTCTTCATATTAGAAAATGAATATAGATGTCAAAAAAGCTACCTAAAGTTACATGTGCACTAATTTTATTTTTGCCTTTGACCTTTCTGTTGAATGGATCTGCTAGCATCCTACTTTCGCCAGTTTACTTGAGTTTGGTGTAGAGGACAAGGATGTGGAAAAATACAGTGGGATGTGAATCCATCAGTTTTTGAAGGCAAGGCCTTTATAGATCTTTACTCTCAAAAGGGGTTCTAGGCTCTGGGTTTTTGAGGAAATAAAATTCATTTTGTCTCTGTCTTTCCTAACTAGTATTATTTGGATCCAGACCCAAAAATCATGAAAGGCTCTTATACCCTATTAAAGGAAATGTTAGCAAGGAGATTTTAATAGTAATCTCCTTAGGGTTGAAGACCATGGAATGCATTTAAATTACTTCTTTTGTTTGTGGCTAGCTGCAAAGATCCTATACATAAAGCAAACACCCACAAAAACACAATGCTAAGGAGTGAAGAGGGGTTGAAATTTTTATGCCAGATATCTAATTAGTTTAAATAAAATGTTTAATTACTTTTAGTTCCCATTAGGTATCTATGAGTTACATTCATATTTGTGAAAAATCTCACATGGGAAATGCATTCCACTGGAAGTTCTTTATAAATGCAAAACTCCTTTATAAAATATTCATACAATTAGGATAACAGAGGAAAACTTTTCATTAGTGCATATATATTGACAGTGAGACCAATTACCTAAAAATAGCATTTTTATTCCTTTTCATGAGAAACAGTTTAGCAAATATTGTGAAGAAAAATATTTTCCATGTTTCTGGTTCTTGAATTTAGGTTAAAATTCCTAAAATACTGTAATGAGTCTCCACTTTCCTGGTCTCTGCTGTTTTAGGGGTCCTACCTGCACATCTTAGCTAGAACCTGAACCCATTATCTTGGCTTTATTCCTCTTTTCATCCACTCTGTGAAGGAATGTTGGTGACCTACGGTGCTCAGACAGGTATTTGTGTCTCTCTGTGTGTGTGTGTGTTTTATACCAGGTTTTTCAAGTTCTAAGTTACTTGCCACTGTTTAAGTAGTAGAGATTAAAAAAAATATCCTAACTGCCAGATTCTTTGGAAAAATCAAATATAGCTACACTTCATCTCTAATAATGCTGGAGTTAAGCCTCGGTTGGCTCTCTGAGATGAGGCTGGATTTCTCTGCTTCTTCTGAAGTTAATTTCATTAACCTTTAGCATTGTACCTGGCCTACTTCTGCCAGGCATGCCTTTTATTTGAAAACTCAGCTATTTATTAATTTTCTACAAACTGATCCTTTCACTATTCCTCCAACACATTGTGAGATTTAGAACTTCCACAATTTATTCACTTGTCAGAATTACTTTTGTGTCTTTATGGACTTTAGTTATTTGCTTCTTGTGTATGTGTTTGTGTTTATTTGTGTCCATTTCTTGACCCTTATTGAGACAGTGCACTTCTAGTACATCGATACTGAAATCCTAACAAGTTTAAAATACAACATCTCAAAGACTTGGATCATTTTTTTCTATTTTTCTCTACATCTATAGTCTCTTAGGAATATAATATACAGTACATGAAATTGTCATCTATTCTAACAGAATTAGTATGACTAATAGAGTAGTTAGAAATAAATAATTGTATATTAAGCATATTTGATGATCTCTTCTCAAAACAGTAGCATAATATATTTTCCTGGTAACTGAACAATTGTGTTTGAAATATTGGAGATTTGAGGTCTTAAGTTTAAATGATTTTCTCCCATGAATGTGTTTCAAATGGAAATAAGGTCTGGAGTAATTAACCCTCATTCAGTTGACCTTTTATGAGATAGATAATAACCATTCTTTCTTTTCACCAAAAAAAAAAAAAAAAAACCCTAAATCAAAATCACACTGGAATTTAAGTTATTATTTAGGGTAGAAAGTGATACTGCAGTTCTGGTAAAATCATAAAGTTAGCTAATTGCAAGCCCTTCTGTTATAAACACCTGGAAATATATGTATGGCAAATGTATGTATGTGTCTAATATGTATATATTCATATTTTTCCCCATATGCAAAGATGAGGAGCAGGGAGTTTGTTGGTTGACATTGTGATGGTGGTGCTGACGGGGGACAGATACAGGTGGCTAATCTGTACTGGTATAGTCTGTGAGTTTGGGTTTCATGTTTCTGCAAAGTCCAGGAGATAACATCTACCTCCTAAAAATACTAGAACTTACATTTTGTGTAAAACTGGGATGGATACTCAAAGAGTAACATGTGCATGGAGGGGTTAGAAATAATTTGCTCACAAAGTTATGGGAATGACAAAGAAATTTGTGTTTTTGCAAAATATAGTGTCTTTTGAGAAATTTTAAAAAATCAGCCTTGAGTCTTGCATGTACACTATCCTTGACAAACAAGAATTTTAAAACCAAGAATTTTTTAAAATTTTGATGCCAGGGCAGATGATAATCCTAGTATCTTAACAAAAGCAAATAAAAAATTAACCACCACCAAAGTTCTGTATAATTCTATCATACCTCAATATTCACAAGATTCCTTCAGAAAAAAATTCTATTAAAAATGAGCTCACAATGAAAATGAACAAAATTACAGAATATATGAGGAAATAATTTGCCTTTCACAAGAGTTAGCAGAAGAGAATATTAGCACATGGTGAAATTGAATTAATAGAATAAAAATGGGGAAATAGAATAAGAAAGTAAATATTAAATATAAACTTGTCATAGAATCCAGCAATCCCACTACTGGATATATATCCAAAAGACATGAACTTATCATATCAAAGAAACACCTGTTCCATCATGTTTACAACACTGTTCATGAAAACCGAATTAAGGAATCAACCAAGATGTCCATCATCAGATGAAATAGATAAGGAAAATGCGATACACACACACACAACACACATGTACAAACACAAGAATACTATTCAGCCATAAAAAGAATGAAATTCTACCATTTGCAACAAAACAGTTTGTACTGTAGGAAATTATGTTGAGTGAAATAAGGTAAACATAGAAGGACAAATATCACATGTTCTCCCTTAAATGTGTGAGCTAAAATGAAAGAGAGAGTGAAAGAGAGAGGGGAGGGGGGAGAAAAAGGAAGCGAGAGAGAGAGAAATGCTTGAGTGTATCAGTATTGCCTGACATTCAGTGTTTTGTAAAACTTGGTTTTAAGTATTTGTCCAAAAAATTGTTAGGAATTATATACTATTACAGTTTTAATGATTTTATGACTATTTTATAATTTATATTGGTGAAGCTGAACATCTTTCCATTTGATTATTGTGTATACCCCATGCTTATTTTCCTGCTAGGCTGTGGTATTTTCATTTTTTGTTTGCTGAACTCTAACAATACAATAAGTCATTGGCAATAATGCAAATTAAAAATATGTTATTCCCCCAAAAGAATAAAATATGTAATAAAAAGTGGACAGAATAAAATACTTTCAGAAATGTAATAGAATGTATTCAGTGCAGGTATTCTGCTAGTTGCATCAGATCAGGGAAAACATGTGATATTTGTCTTTTTGGGATTGGCTTATTTCACTAAGTATAATGGTTTCCAGTTGTGACCAGCTTGTTGCAAAACATAGGATTTCAGGTTTTTTCTTTAACAGCTGAAGAGTACTCCATAGTGTATCTGTACCATAAATGTGAAGTATTGGAGTGAAATAGACATTTTGAGAATGGATGATTGTTTACAGTGTTTACAGCCCTTTTCTCTTACATTGAGGAACAATCTTTTGTTTAATTCTATTTTATTTTGTTTTGTTTTCTTTCTCTTCTTACTATGTGCTGAACTCCTTTACTTAGAGTAGGGTTAACTATATGATCACTAAGTAAACTGATAACAGGTCACTGTAAAAAGTAAGAATGGGAATCCGAGAGGTTGGGGGAAGGGTGGGAGAGGAAGTCCCACTATATTCCTAAATCTGTCTATATGAAATATATGAAACTTGTTTAACTTAAATAAAATTTTAAAAAGAAGGCTAATTAAATAGTAATTATAAAAATATTCAGTTCAAATGCTTCATCTAATGGAAAACCTGGAACAATACAAACAGACTAAACACTATGGAAAATACACAGGGACTGGGGTAGGGGCACAATGGGGTAAAGCTACTGCCTGCAATACAGGCATCCTATATGGGTGCCAGTTCAAGACCAGATGCTCCACTTCCAACCCAGCTCCCTGCTAATGGCCTGGGAAAAGCAGTTAAGAAACGGGCAAAGGACTTAAACAGACATTTTTCAAAAGAGGAAACCCAATTGGCCAACAGACACAAGAAAAAATGTTATGTTCAGGATCACAGCCATCAGGGAAATGCAAATCAAAACCACAAGGAGTTTTCATCTCACCCCAGTTAGAATGGCTCACATACAGAAATAAACAAACAACAAATGTTGATGAGGATGTGGACAAAGGTACCCTAACCCATTATTGGTGGGAATGTAAACAGGTAAAACCACTATGGAAGACAGTATGCAGATATGTCAGAAATTTGAATACAGACCTATAATATGGCCCATCCATTTCACTCCTAGGAATTACCCAAGTAAGATAAAATCAGCAAATGAAAGAGTTAACTGTACCCTCATGCTTATTGCAGCTCAAATCACAATACCTAAGACGTGGAATCAACCTAATTGTCCATCTACTGAAGACTGGATAAAGAAACTACGGGATATGTACACTATGGAATAATACACAGCCATAAAAAATGAAATCCAGTCATTTGCAACAAAATGGATGAATCTGGAAAACATCATACTTAGTGAAATAAGCCAGTCCCAAAAGGACAAATACCAGATGTTCTCCCTGATCTGTGATAACTAATAGAGAACCTAAAAGGAAATCTATAGAAGTGAATTTGACACTAAGCAATGACTTGAACAGCCTTTGTCTCAACTGTTAAGGAACAGCTTTTTTTTTCCTCTTCAGACTATTTGTTTAACACTTTACTTAACATCGAGTTAATCATATGTGTATAAAGTCAATTGAAATTGATCTCATTAAAAAATAAGAGTGAGACAAAGAGGGAGGAGGAAGCTTTTAACTGTAAAGCTGTATAGTTCTGCATACATTCCTATGGACTTACTTCAAAGGGTACAGTTTATTTTTAAGATTTATTTATTTATTTGAAAGTCAGAATTACACAGAGAAAGGAGAGGTTGAGAGAGAAAGAGGTCTTCCTCCTGCTGGTTTACTCCCCAGTTGGCTGCAACAGCTGAAACTTTGCCAATCTGAAGCAAGGAGCCAGGAGCCAGCTTCTACTGCTTTCCCAAGCCATAGCAGAGAGCTGGATCAGAAGCGGAGCAGCTGGGACTTGAACCAGCACCCATAAGGGATGCTGGCACTGCAGGTAGTGGCTTTACCTGCTATGCCACAGCGAAGGCCCCTAAGGGTGCAGTTTAAAAGTTTCCCATGGGACCCCAAATCCCATTAAGATGGGTAGTAAAAATGCCATCTTCAGTGTTAAAGTGATCATATAGATGGGATTAAGTGTTCTTAATTAAGTGATCAAGTGCCTGGCAATAATAATATAATTAAAAAGGAAGGAGTGTTCTGACATGCGAAGCAGTCCTCACAGCAGATTCATAGAATGCAATTGCTTTAAGTAGCTCTGACCTCAGAATCAGCACTTAAGGCATTCTATTCTGGCTGAAAAGCCCATGAGAGTGTATCAAGCATGGAAAGCCAAGGCACCATGGCAAGAAATGTCCCACATGAAGGTTCTCAGTGAGACCCCATAGGAAAGAAGTGGCCATCAAAGAATGATGTACTTTTCTCTGAAGGAAGGAGAGAACTTCCACTTTGCTTATGGTCTTATTTAAATATTAATGGAGATTGTGGATTCATTAGCCTTGGCAGCTAATGTCCATAGCCTCTAGTGGTCACTGACATCATACTTAAGAGTGTTAATTTTTAAATTAACAACAAGATTCACTGTGCACTTACTTCCCATGCAGGATCTCCTTTCTCTATGAGTTGTATTATGAGAATTAACTGCAAAACTTGTTCTCAAACAGTTGTGTGTGTATGTGTGTGTGTGCAAATTGTTGAAATCTTTACTTAGTATAGAGTTAGTCTTCCATGTATAAAGTTAATTAATAATGAATCTTAACCGAGAATGGGACTGGGAATGGGAGGAGGAGGTTGGAGTCAGGGTGGGAGGGCAGATATGGTCAGAAGAATCACTATATTTCTAAAGTTGTACTTATGAAAATTGTACTCCTTAAATAAAACGTTTCTTTGGGGGAAAAAAGCAACAGTAATAGTATTGGGACCATAGAATTATGGCAGGATTCAATGAACAGTGCCTGGATCTGTGAAAGCTCATGTATATCTACTGTTATCACCGTTATTATCACTACTATTTCTGCTTACCATGATATATAGAAGTTAATCAGAAAAACTTATACTATATATTGATAATAGTTTTGCTAACAGATTTGTGTAGTAACAATACCATCTTACAAAATCTGTTGCACCAATTTTAGAATCTTGAGGAGAGAAGAAGGGAGCAACCGAGAGTTGGAAGGGAGTATCACTTTTGCTTCATCTGTAGTATGTCACTAAATTTAAAAATAGAGATGAAGCACATATAGTAAAATAATGAGGAGATATACCGTCCAGAGTGTATCTATTATATTAATTCTAAATGTTTTTTCTTAAAAATCTTTCTCAATTGAGAAAAAGAAATCCCGATGAAATATCAAACTTTTCAGCAAAATGGGATTGAAATTATCTACCTCATGAGATTGCAACAATGATTAGATGAGATAATATACAAGAATATATTAAATGGTATACCCTGAAATTAGTTTGTGCTCAATAGGTATAAATGAAATGTTAATTTGATGTTATTTTAAAATGTCAAAAGAAAGGAAACTCAGAAATAATTCCACTACTCAATGAATTTATTTCCATTTTTTTCCTTTTTAAACCTATCTAGATACTACGTAATATATAGAAATCTTGTTTCTTGAGTTTTTCACTGGAAATAGCTGAAATTTTCCCTGCCATTAGATATTAATCTTACAATATTTAGTGGTTCATTATTTCTCATTTTCTTTTCTTCATCAGATTTTTTTAAGGCAGAATGGCAGAGAGAGAGGGAGAGACAGAAAAATCTTCAACCTGCTGGTTCACTCCCTAGAAGGCCTCGAAGGCTGGGGCTGGCCGAGGCTGAAGCCCAGAGTCTAGAACTCTATCTCGGTTTCTCATGTGGGTAGCAGGGACCCAAGGACTTGGCGATCTTCCACTGCTTTCCCAAGTGCATGAGTAGGGAGCTGGATATGAAAAAAAGCATGTGGGAGTTGAATTAATAAGAACTTGTTAAATACTATTAGATACAGCTTTTTTTTTTTTTTTTTTTTTTTTTGGCCAGGCAGAGTTAAACAGTGAGAGACAGAGAGAGAGTTATAGACAGTGAGAGAGAGAGAGACAGAGAGAAAGGTCTTCCTTCCATTGGTTCACTCCTCTAATGGCCGCTATGGCCAGCACTACGCTGATCCGAGGCCAGGAACCAGGTACTTACTTTCAGTCTCCCATGCGGGTGCAGGGTCCCAAGCACTTGGGCCATCCTCCACTGCTCTCCCGGGCCACAACAGAGAGCTGGACTGGAAGAGGAGCAGCCAGGACTAGTACCCGGTGCCTCAACTGGGACTAGAACCTGGGCAGAGGATTAGCCAAGTGAGCCACAGTGCCAGTCCTAGATACAGATTTTTGAGATAGTCTTAAAACATTATTTTAAAGTCACTAAGTCTTCTCATACAGTAATGACTGGAATACAACTAGTACACAATTTATTTCACTCAGAGAAACAGAAAAATATATAGTACTCAGAAATAAACTTAATGAAAAATGTGTTCACCATATGGGAAGGAAATAACAATCATTTAATTTTCTAAAAGAAAATAAATGAAGATTAAACACTATGGCCTTGGATACCAAACATGTTTAAATGTTATAAAGACACTATTATCCCCCAAATTAACTCCAGTTAAAATGTCATTTGGACTTTTAAGAGTAAGAATGTTTTTCTGTTATTGACTCAAATAAGTGAATAGCTTGGAAAGGTCTGTGTTCTATTTGCTGTACCAAATTTTAAAAAGTCAATAATTAAAATTCTTTAGTATTGGTGTAATTAGTCTGTCAATGCAAGAAAAATGAAGCCAAGTAACAGGCAAAAATACACAGTCATAAATCATAATTAAGTATTATTAAAATGTTGTATTTAATTAATGGGAATCAATGAATTATTTGATACATGATACTGAAAAACTGGATAGGCAGTTCAAAGTTAAATTAATCAATCAACTAATTAGTTTGGATTCAAGCCTCAAATCAGTCAGATCAAATCTGCACTTCTAGTAGTAAGATTTTAAAAATTCTTGAGAGGAACTGGAGCTGTGGCAAAGTGGGTAAAGCTTCTGCCTGCACTGTTGGCACCTATATGGGCCCTAGTTCAAGTCCCAGCTACTCTGCTTCTGATCCAATTCTCTGCCATGACCTGGGAAAGCAGTGGAAGATGATCCAAGTCCTTGGGCCCCTGCACCCATGCAACAGACACAGAAGAAATTCCTAGATCTTGCCTTTCGATTGACCTAGCTCTGGCCATCGCAGCCATTTGGGGAGTGAAACAGAAGATGGACAATTTCTCTCTCTCTCTCTCTCTCTCTCTCTCTCCCTCCCCACCCTCTCTCTCCCTCTCTCTGCCTCTGCCTCTCTGTAACTCTGCCTTTAAAATAAATAAAAATATAAATCTTTAAAAAAAATCCTTGAGAATTTGGAGAATATTATACTCCTGGTTACATATAGCCCTGACCAGAGACAATTCAGCTTTTATCATTTTTTATTGACCTGCAATTCTTCAAAAATAAGACCTCTTTCTTATTTGTGAATGTGCACATTACCTTTTGGGACACTGTAAAATCAGTATTTCCCATGTGACATGTCTTCAACTTTGAACTCACATGAAAATAGAAGCGCATGGCACTGCCTGAGCCAGAAGCACATTGTCCATAATCTTAAGAAACACACAACGCAGGAAAACCCAACAGAGAAGAGAAGAAGAGGCCAGAGGTGGACAAAATTTCTAGTGAGTGAAGTGGTAGGATCCTGAATGAGGAGCATGGCGAGTCAATGACAGCCAGAAAAGTATTGTCTCAAATCAAGGACTCGCGTGGTAAAATACTCAAGATTCTCAAGCCCAGAGTATCCTCCAAAGGCTAAGACACCAATGCAATGTTATCTCCAGCTAGAACAGAGAAGCATGCTTGAGTCACGTGTTCAGACAGCAACCACAGGAAAAGAAAAAGGACATGGAGTGGAGAGGGTTGAAAATGATTCGTTCTCTCTTGTTTTCCCATTAAAAGTATAAGGCTGAAATCAGTGTTCATAATTTCCTTCTATCAGTGCTACCTACCAAACAGCTAGAAATCTAAAACACAGAAACAACTGACTGACTCACTGCAGCATCATACAAATCACTAAGAGAAGACTATGAACTCTAGCCAGCACCACGGCTCACTTGGCTAATCCTCCAACTGCGGTGCTGGCATCCCAGGTTCTAGTCCTGGTTGGGGCACCGGCGCCGCGGGTGGAGGATTAGCCTATTGAGCCATGGCGCTGGCCTAAAAAGTACATGTTTAAAAGATAGTGCAGGGATTTCAGTAAAGTTATGCTAGGAGATTTAACAAAGTCCAGATAATCAGCACCAGCACTAGGAAACAATGGCTTTGGCCATAAACTATCACCTGCTCATATCTGTTTTTCCTCTGGCATATGACATCGTGGTTCATATTCTTATGTCTAATGCCAAGTTCATTTGCCCAGCTGATTTGCTTTGGTTAAAAAGAACTCCAATTGTGTAGCTGGGTATTTAGTTTCTACCACACCCAACTTGGGGTGTTACCCTGGAAACTCTGCCCACCCTAGAGCATTGAACAGAGCTCCCTAGCCACACCCATCAAACACCTCTTGGTATTCACTGAAAGTGCAGACATTCCACTAAGCCACAAAGCATAGCCCAAAGATAAAAGCCATCAGAAGAAATGAACAAAAATCAATTTCACAAATGCCTAATATAAATGCAGATATTAAAAAACAAGAATAAAGAAAACATGACGACTCTCCCCACAAAGGAACACAACAACATTTCAATTTTAGACTACAAAGATGAAGATATTGAGGAAATGCCATAAATGGACTTCAAAAAATTAATCATAGGATTACTAAAAGCAATCAGAAGCAAATCCATGAACTAAAGAAAATTACACATGACCTGAATGCAATTTTTTTTTGCTATGAAACTGAGGTTGTAAAGAGAAATCAAAAGGAAATAGCAAAAATGAAGAATTCAATATATCAAATAAAAAATGTGGTGCAAAGACTTAACACCAAACTTGGCAGAAAGAATATCTGAACTAGAAGACAAATCTTTGGAAATCTTTCAGTCAGACAAAATAAAAAGAAGAAGAAGAAAATAGAAAACTTAAAAACAGTGTTGGAGGCCTATGGGATATTATCAAATAACCCAACACATGGGTCTTAGGAGTACCTGTGGAAAGAAAGAATGGAAAAAAAGACTACTTAGTGAAATAATTACAGAAAACTTCCACAATTTGGAAAACAAAGATGTGTCCAAGTAGAGAGAGTACACAGAACTCCTAATAGACATGACCAGAAAAGATCTTCAGATCCATAACACACTGTAGTCAAACTTTCCACAGTAAAACATAAAGAAAAGATTCTAAAGAATGCACAAGAGAAATGCCGGTAGAGGATCTCTAATTAGACTCATAGCTGATATCTTATTAGAAGCCCTATGGGCTAGAAGGGAATGGTGAGACATAATCTAAGTTCTAAAAAAAAGCAACTGTCAACCCAGAATACTGTACCCCAAGAAGCTCACAATTATGAATGAAGGTGAAATAAAGACTTTCCATAACAGAAATTGAAAGAATTTGTCACCACCAATCCAGCCTTACAAAAGATGCTTATGCATGTGCTACACACAGAAACTCAGAAACATGGTCATCACTATGAAAGAAAATGAAAACAAAAAACTCCCGGTAGAAGTACAAAAGAAATCCAAAGTAAACAGTAGGAATATTTATGGAAAAATGGTAGGGCCAAATCACTACTTATCAATAATAACCAGGAATGTAAATGGCCTCTATTCTCCAGTTAAAAGATACAGACTGGCTGGATAGATTAAAAAACAAGACCCATCTATTTGCTGCTTACAAGAAACATATCTCACCAATGATGTACATGCCAACTTAAAATGAAAGAATGGAAAAAGATATTCCATGCTAACTGAGACCAAAAAGGGGCTGGTGTTGTCAACCTAATATCAGAAAAATAGACTTCAATATAAAAACTGTTAAAAGAGATGAAGAAGGGCACTGTGTAATGAATGATTAAGGGATCAATTCAAGAGTAAGATATAACTACAATAAATGTGTATGCACCTAATTACAGGGCACTTGTCTATTTAAAAGAAATGTTAATGGACCAAAAGAGAGGCATAGACTCCAATACAATAGCAATGCGTGACTTCAATACCTCACTTTCAGCAATGGACAGATCAATCAGACAGAAAATCAGCAAGGAAACAATAGAGTTCATTGGCACTATAGATCAAATGGATCTAACAGATACATATAGAACCTTTCACTCCACAATGGAAGGATACACATTCTTCTCATAAGTGCATGGAACCTTCCCTTCTCTAAGATAGACCATATGCTAGGCCACAAAGCAATGCTCAACTAATTCAAAAAAAATCAAAATCATTCCATGCATCTTCTCTGACACAATGGAATAAAGCTGGAAATAAAAAATTCAATAATCTCTAGAACATATGCAAACACATGGAGACTCAACAACATGCTCTTGAATGAACCATATGTCATAGAAGAAATCAAAAGAAGAATCAAAAAATGTTGGTAACAAATGAAAATAACAATACATTGTAACAAAACTTATGGGATACAGAAAAGCAGTGTTAAGAGGTAAGCTTATAGTAATAGGTACCTAAATGAAGAAACTGGAAAGCTACCAAATAAATGAGCTATCAGCACATCTCAATGACCTAGAAAAACAACAACAAATCAAATCTAAAATTAGTAAGAGGAAAGAAATAATTAAAATTAAAGAAGAAATAAACAAAATTGAAGGAAAAATACAAAAAATAGAGAAATAAAGAGCTTGTTTTTTGAAAAACTAAACAAAATTGATACACTTTGGGTTCATCTAGTGAAAAAAAAGACTGAACAGATACTACAGAAATAAAAAGAATCATCAGAAATTACCATAAAGAACTGTATGCCAATAAATTAGAAATCCTAAAGAAATGGTTAGATTTCTAGAAATATACAATCTACCAAAATTGAGTCATGAAGATATAGAAAACCTAAACAGACCAATAACCAATAAGAAATTGAATCATTAATAAAGACCCTCCCAACAAAGAAAATCCAGGACTGGATGTCTTCACTGCAGAATGTTATCAGACAATTAAAGAAGAACTAATTTCAGCTCTTCTGAAGCTATTCAAAACAATTGAAAGGGAACAAATCCTCCTAAACTCCTTCTATGAAACTAGTATCACCTTAATACCTAAACCTGAAAAAGATGCAACAGAGAAAGATAACTATATACTAATGTCCCTGATAAACATAGGTGTAAAAATCCTCAACAAAATATTAGCTAATCGAGTCCAACAAAACATCAGAAAGATCATTCACCCAGACCAAGTGGGATTTATCCCCAGTATGCAGGCATGATCCAACATTCCCAATTAATCAATGTGATATATCATATTAACAAACTGAAGAATGAAAACCATATAGTTATCTCAATAGATGCAGAGAAAGTATTTGATAAAATACAACATCCCTAAACCTTAAGCAAAATGGTTATAGAAGGACCATTCCTAAACCCAATCAAGGCAATATATGACAATCCCAAAGCCAGCATCCTATTGAATGGAACCAGACAAGGATGCCCACTCTTACCATTATTATGTAATATAGTCCTGGAAGTTTTAGCCAGAGCCATTAGGCAAGAAGAAGACATAGAAGGGATACAAATCAGAAAGGGGCAAATCAAACTATCCTTATTTGCAAATGACATGATCCTATATACAGAGGATTCAAGAGACTCCACTGAGAGACTATTGGAACTCATAAAAGAGTTTGTTAAAGTGGCAGGATATAAAATCAACACACAAAAATCAATAACCTTTGTATACAAAATGCCATAGCTGAGAAGGAACTTCTAAGTTCAGTCCATTCATAATAGCTACAAAAATAATCAAACATCTTGAAATAAATTTAACCAAGAGTGTCAGAGATCTCTACAATGAAATTTACAAAAACACTAAAGGAAGAAATAGAAGAGGACATTTAGAAATAGAAAAATCTTCCATGTTCATGGATTATAAGAATCAACTTCATAAAAATGTTCATACTACTGACTGAAATTTACAGATTCAATGTGATATCAATCAAAATACCAAGGATATTCTTCTCAAATATAGAAAATATGATGCTGAAATTCATATGAAAACACAGCAGATCCTGAATACCTAAAGCAATTTTAAACAACAAAAACAAAGCTGGAGGCATCACAATGCCAGATTTCAAGACATACTCCAGGGTAGTTATAATCAAAACAGCCTGGTATTGGCACAAAAACAGGTGGATAGAGCAATGAAACAGAATAGAAACTCCAGAAATCAATCCATGCATCTACAGCCAACTTATCTTTGATAAAGGAGTTAAAATCAATACGTGGAAAAAGAACAGTCTCTTTAACAAATGGTTCTGGGGAAATTAGATCTCCACATGCAGAATTATGAAACTAGACCCCTACATTACACCTTATACAAAAATCTAGTCAAAGTGGATCAGACCTAAATCTATGACTTGATACCAACAAATCATTAGCGAACATGGGGGAAACTCTTCAATACATAGGCATAGTCAAAGATTACTTAGAAAAGACCCCAGTACAGGCAATCAAAGCCAAAATGACAAATAGGATTACGTCAAGCTGAGAAGCATCTGCACTGCAAAAGCAACACCCAACAAAGTGAAGAGACAACTGACAGAATGGGAGAAAATGTTTGCAAACTACACAACTGAGAAAGAGCTAACATCCAGAATATTTAAAGGGCTCAAGAAATTCAACAACAAAGCAAACAATCCAGTGAAGAAATTGGCCAAGAACTTAAACAGGCATTTTTCATGACAGAAAATTCTAATGGCCAAAAGATACTTGAAAAAAATGCTCAGAATCACTAGCCAACAGAGAAATGCAAAAAAAAAAAAAAATCATGGTGAGTTTTCACCTCACCCCAGTTAGAATGGCTTCCATACAGAAATCAACAAATGACAAATGTTGGTGAGGATGTGGATAAAAAGGAACCTTGATCCACTGCTGGTGGGAATGTAAACTGGTGCAACCTTTCTGAGAAAAATTCATTATGGTTATTGAAATTATCAGCTCACAGTATCACAAGGCCGTTTACTGTTATTCTTACATTAGGCTTGTGAATGCTAAGCAGATAACTAGAAAGCCTGAAATCAATCAGCTATTTTGATGTTTCATCCAGCAAGGACTAAGGAGATTTAGTATTAAAATTGTCAATGAAAATCTAAAAATTATGTCTGACTTAATCGGTTTTTTTTCCTCATTCTAGATCCCTGCGATTTTTTTTTTGGCCAATGAAACAGATAAGCTACTAGGCATCTACATTGGGTAAACCTACTCTGGCCAAAGGATTAAGAGATTAAAGAGCTTCTCTCTATTATAAACGTTCTTTAATCTTTAAAGTAGATCTTTTATTTTAAAGTTCAGTGTGTCATAGCCTTAGAAATAGAGGGTTTTGAGAAAAAGTATAAAGTAACATTTTAGCAGAAAACAGAGCTACTGATCCAGATACAACTGTGCTGAGAAAATCCATCTTGGTAAGAATTCCACTGTTGGACTCAAATAAGGAGCACAGACTGTGTCATGGTGAGCAAGATGCCTTGGAAACTACCATTCTGCAGCTAATTCCACTTGACATGATATCTGTGAAGGGTGTGATAATTCACGGAGATATTTTAATAAGTGTTTTATTAAACTGTATGTTTCATGCGTTGGGATAAAGATGTTATTATAGATATTTATCTTTTTAATAATTTTTTTAATGGATAACAGCCTCCTTGGAGGGGAGAGTCGCCACTGCAGATCCTAACAGAGACACAGGATCCTGATTCCCCCCACTGGGAGGTAGGATGGAGGGAGCAGATAGAGTCTGAGCATGTGACTTGCACTTGAACTACAGCCTTCCTCATCAGGGATGGTAGGTCAAAGGTGAGGGAGGGTAGGGCTTCCTTACAGTACCTACAGAGATGGACACAGGTACCAGCCATCCCCACCAAACGCCATATGGCTCCCTTGCACTGAGGAATCTGGAGCTACCCTCATGTCCTGTTCTCTGTCCTTCTGAATCTGCATGTCCTACTAATGAAAGTCTTTCTTTGCTTTTGCTTCCAATTAAGAATCACCAGTGATGGAGAAATTTCAGCTCTTTGCAGACTCAAGCTGTAATGTATCTCAGTTCTACACTGTTCATCAGTGTAAGGTTGAGCAGATGCCTGACATTTAAGAATAGTGTGAATAGTGACAAGAGCTGAGGTTCTGGCAGTGATGGTAATGGTGGCAGTTATGAGCTACAAGAACACACTCTGCACCAAACACTATGTGAGGTGACTACCAGTAGGATCCCTACTACACAGTCATTTTAGCTGAGAAAACTAAGATCATTCTATGAAAAGTTGCACACTAATGTTCATTTTGACTAAAATAACCTAAACACCTGAAGTAAAATTCAAATGTAAATTTTTGTAATTAAAATCAGACTTTCATTAGATTCCTAAGAGATCTCTCCAATGATGAATTTAGCGTTTTAATGGAACTGTATAAGTGATAATAATTATATAATATAATATACTTACATTAAATCAGATATAAGGAAACCTGCAAATTCTTACAAATTTTAGCTGGGTATTTATTGTCATTCTCTTGAAGACAATAAGTAAAGCAACCTTTCCCTCCCCTCCCACCAAGAGGTCATCCTGAAACATTCTTTGCAAATGAAAGAAAAAGTAAAATTCAAAAAGCGCTCTCAGATTTTACTGTGAGATGTCTCTAGCAGTATAGTAAATCTTATTCTCAAATCATTAAATTCCAAAATAATGTGATATATCCCAATAAGCTGTAGGGTAAATCTGTCTCTTCTCTTAGCCTTGAAAAGGAAATCTTCTGTAAGTGGGCAATTATGGACCTACGCAAAAATTACTAATTTTTAAGAGATTGATTCAAATAGGAAACTGACACAGATAAATCATTCTAATTTTATATGCAAAAGCATATAATTTCTTATCCAACACTAAATTAAATATAGAAGGCAATACTTTCTGAGTCATTTTAAAGTAACCTTCCCATATAAAATGAAAAATATTCATTAATCACAGTTCTTTCTGTCTTTCTTTTAACTGACACATAAAAATTGTACCAATTTCAGCGGTATCATGTAGTGGTTTGATACATGTATACATTAAATAATTGTCATAATAAATGGTAATGACAGTTAATATTTACTGAGCAGGTACAATGGAGTATACATGCTTCACACAACACATTTGGAGAGGTAGATACTATTGCTTCATTTTATAGATACTGACAATGAAGCAGGACCAAGGAACTAAAATCAACCCCTGGAGGAGGAACAGTCTCTTCAATAAATGGTGCTGGGAAAACTGGATTTCCACATGCAGGAGTATGAAGCAGGACCCCTATCTTACACTTTACAAGAAAATCCATTCAAAATGGATTAAAGACCTAAATCTATGACCTGATTCCATCAAATTATTACAAAGCATTGGGGAAGCCCTGCAAGACACTGGCACAGGCAAAGAGTTCCTGGAAAAGACCTCAGAGGCACAGACAATAAAAGCAAAAATTAGTAAGTGGGATTACATCAAATTTAGAAGCTTCTGTACCGCAAAAGAAACACTCTGGAAAGGGAAGAAGCAACCAACATATTGAGAGAAATATTTGTTACCAATGTAACTAATAACCAGAATATATAATGAATCAAGAAATTCCACAACAACAAAACAAACAACCCAGTTAAGAGATGGGTAAAGGCTTAAACAGATGTTTTTCAAAAGAGGAAATCCAAATGGTCACAGACATTTGAAAAAATGCTCAGGATCACTAGCCATCAGGGAAATGCAAATCAAAACCACAATGAGGTTTCACCTCACCTCAGTCAGAATGGCTTTCATACAGAAATCAACAAACAACAAATGCTGGCAAGGATGTGCAGAAAAAGGCACCCTAATTCACTGTTGGTGGGAATGTAAACTGGTAAAGCCACTATGGAAGTCAGTTTGGAGATACCTCAGAAATCTGAATATAGTCCTAACACACGACTCAGCTATTCCACTCCTTGGAATTCACCCCAGGGAAATGATATCAGCAAATATAATAGTTATCAGCTCCCCCATGTTACAGCTCAAGTCACAATGGCTAAGATATGGAATCAACTTAATTTTCCATCAACTGAAGACTGTATGAAGAAATTATGGGATATGTACTCTATGGTACTACAGTGTATTTAAAAAAAAAGAAATCTGGTTATTTGCAACAAAATGGATGAATCTGGAAAACATCATACTTAGTGAAATAAGCCAGTGCCAAAAGGACAAATACCAGATGTTCTCCCTGATCTGTGATAACTAATAGAGAACCTTAAAGAAAATCTATAGAAGTGAAATTGACACTTTGAGAAGAAATGACTTGAGCAGCCCTTGTATTGACTTTTAAGCAACAGTTTTTTGTTTGTTTTTTTTTTCTTCTTAATACCATTGGTTGAACACTTTACTTAACATAGAATTAATCATATGTGTATAAAGTCAATTGAAAATAGATCCCAGTAAAGAATAAGGTGGGAATGCTAGAGGGAGGAGCTGTATAGTTCTGTGTACATTCCTACCGACTTACTTTTAAGCATAAAGCTAAAAACTTGCCATGGGACTCCAAATCCCATTAAGCTGAGTGGTAATAAGGCCATCTTAAGTGTTAAAGTGATCATATTAAGTGTTTAATTGATCATATAGATAGGATTAAGTGTTAAAGGATCATACAAATAAAATCAAGTGTCTGGTAATAACAATAGATAGAATTAAAAAGGAGAAAATGTTCCAACATGGGAAGCAGTCCACACAGTAGACTCATCAAATGAAAAATGCTCTAAACAGCACTCTGACCTCAGAATCAACCCTTGAGGCATTTTGTTCTGGCTGAAAAGTCCATGAGAGCATTTAGGGCCTGGAAAGCCAGGACACTGTGGCAAAAGGAAAAAACATTCTACATGAAGGATCTATGTGAGTGAGACCCCAGGGGAAAGATGGGGCCATCAAAGAGAGATGTACCTTTCTCTGAAGGGAGGAGAGAACTTCCACTTTGCTTATGGCCTTGTCTAAATATTGACATAGTTTATGGGCTCAGAAGGCTTCCATAGCCTTGGCAGCTCATGTCAATAGCCTCTGGTTGTCACTGACATCATACATAAGAGTGTTAATTGTTAAATTAACAACAGGAGTTGCTGTGCACTTACTCCTCATGCAGGACCTTTGTCCTTAATGAGTTGTATTACGAAAATTAACTGTAAAACTTGTTCTCGAACAGTTCTTTTATATTTTGTGTGTGTGTACAAATTGTTGAAATCTTTACTTGGTATAGAGTTGGTCTTCTGTATATAAAGTTAATTAAGAATGAATCTTAATGAAGAATGGCATGAAAGAGGGAGGAGGGGGTGGGAGGGGATTGGGGATAGGAGAAAGGGGATGTGGAGAAACTGCTATATTCCTAAAGTTATACTTATGAAATTTGTACTCTTTAAGTAAAGGGTTTCTTTGGGAAAAAAATATTTGTTTTAGTATCACCAGTGCCTAACACAGTGCCAGGCATATAATTAGAACTTAAATATATTTTTTGAATGAATGACCAAATCTGAAGTGATCACATTGTTCTTCTCGCAATCTTCCTAGCCACAAAGACTTTGATAAGTAGCCACTCCCTATGATTTTGCAATATTCAAAATTATTAGAAGGAGCTGTACACAGGAGTAGGGAATCCAGGTTCCCGTACCATGGCTGTAATTCAATGAACAAATTACCTTGAAGATTGATTTGATTCATTTGAAGTTGTTTTTTTTTGTTTTGTTTTGTTTTGTTTGTTTTTTTTTTTTTTTGGCACACTCTATATAATGCAGAAGCTGGAACCACAAGAAAACTGCAGAAAAGAACATAACAGAGCCCCTTCACTCGTAAAGCTGCAGAACCAAGAGCCAGATTTTTCTTCATAAAATCAGAGAATTGGCAAAGGTCTGCCCAGGTCTCAAATGCCATAAGACATGAAAAAAAATATTTAAAATCTCAAAATTATTTAAAATGTGGTATGGACATAAGTAAAACTATGAAGTAAAAGTTGCAACCAAATAGCAAATAACATATTCTTATATAGCAAGTCTACAAGCATCACTTCTTCATTCCAGAAATAGTTATCTTAGAAAAAATGACAATGGAATATTTTTCAAAGATTGAATCAGAGTTGGTATAATAATATTGGAGCCCTTCTTTTCTTGTAAGTAGAGATTTTGACGAGATCAGAAGGAAAAAAACATAATTTTAGGGCAATTAGCAATGAGTAGAAAGGAAATTTACCATCTGAGAAGACTACTCCATTCTAACCAGGCAATGTTAACCACAAACATAAATGAAGATACGCTTTCTGACCAAATTTTGTTTTTGTGACAGTTTTTTTGATTCATGGTAATTGGACAAAAAGGATATTATTATTAGTTGACAAATGATATAGTAAAAACTAAATTAGCTTAGACTCTCAGTAGGTTCACTACAAAAATAAATGGGGAAAGTCATAATTATTTAATTTGTATCCCAATCTCAGAGAACATTTTAAATGAACAAATGATGAAAGTAATTTTCATGTAGGAGAAGAACGTGTGACAAGCCTTTAAACATCATATTTACAGAAATCACTAATGTACTACTTGCTTAATCATATCAGGAGAGGTATGTGGACAGCGAATCTAATACTCTAAAGATAAATGTTCAGTTACTCTTATCATAACTAAGTAAAACACCAATTCTTTGACATGCCCAGTTGACATTAACTGGTTCCAACTGAAGTTTTAGGTGGACAGTGATATATAAGCAAAAAACATATATACACACACATTCTCATAAGCATATGAGAGGTTTACAAAAGTTCATGGGAAAGTGCACATTGTGAAAAAGCAATACATAAATTTCAAAACATTTTTGCACCAAAATAAATTTATTTTTAATACTATTTTCATGACTTTCAAAAGTACCCTTGCATACGTGTGGATGAAGGTAATATCGGATTTGTTTTTCCGTGGAAGTCATAAAACATGGGAACTGAAATAGACTTCAAGTTATATGGTAAGGTTTCTTGTGTGAGGAAACTGAGGTCCATACAGATGAATAAGATTTTTGAAAATCAGAGAGCAGGTTAAAGAGAGAGCAATGATGATAGGAGAAAACTACAGCAGCTACCTTGAGGCTCTTCCCACTGTTCTATCACATCCATGCTTTTTGTGGGATTGATTTACAGCTTACTATCTCCTTCCTGTTCATTACCTTTAGCTGCAACACCAGGATCAAGAGGACAAGTGGAAGAAGGGATAACACAGAGAACGCTCAGGTGGTTGACTCTTTTCTGCCTGGAACATAGATACGTCTGTATGTTTATGGGAAGGAAAACCGCAGCTAGGTTGCATGTCTGCAGGAGGACTGACATGTGGAAATAAAGCAAAAAGCTTTTCTCATGTAACTAAATTTGAGACCATGAATAAGCTGATTTCCCCATCTGGAGATACTCAGACCAGAAAAGTCTTCCAAATTAATATGAATGTGTAGGTCTGTGCCTAAAGGAAATTAGTTCAGGTTTAAAAAGGAATTAGGTGCTGATCACAGGTCAGAGTTTTAGTATAGACTCAGAATAAAAGGCACAGACCTAATGCTGCAGTTCACTGAACACTGTTGGGATGGTGCTCTACTACACAATGAGGAAGGCTTCAGAAGTCACAGAGAGGAAAACAGCATTGAGGAACAGAAAATGTTTTAATGCAAGTACAGCTCAGACCCTGGTCCTTTCAGTGCGCGCACTCTCTCTGTCATCGGATTTCCCTTTTATCTGAGATATTTTTACACTCACTCTGAAGTCTTATTTTCCTATTTCCTGCATGTTTGAGAACTTAGATCCACAGCAAGATACAGAAAAAAGGTTCTGATAAGGAAGATTCTTATATGAAAATTATCAAAACACATCAGTTGCTCTGTGTAGCTCAGGAAAAAAATTGAGACGTGTGTGGGGCCTTTTAAAGAATCCACACAGGAGATTCTCTTTCTTAATCTTGCTTCTTAAGGTCTGCAGCTCATTCCCCAGTGACATCCTTTGAAGGCTTTGTGCATGTCCTATGGGGAGAGAGTGGCCTTTATGAGAACCAGCACAGGGGTGTGCCCAGTGCTGCCCACCTCTGAGAGCTGGTGTGAAAAGTTGGGTCATTTTACTCTCCTGGGAGACTCCTGCGGCTTTATTCCCTGGCGAAGGTCTCAGCCTCTTTCAAAAGTTCAAGATTGATTTTTGGTGGAGAAGATAAGTGAAGAGTTTTCTAGCCAGCGAAGAAGCAGATTCTTTTGTTTAAATGTCAGATTAAGGAAAAAAAAATCCTTCATAGGGTACTCTAACAGTTCTATAAAGGATAAGTCTAAGGATAAGTCTAAGAGGAGAATGCAGGTATTTTAGGATGGAGGGTTATGGTCTTGAGATTTTTCACTTTCTATAAATTTCCTGTGGTTAACATAAGTTTCAAAATGTATTCATGTGCATAAATGCTTCAGATTCATTTATGCAGCATTATGCAATACTTGGGCCTCACATTTTATGGGGACATCAAATTTTTACAAATTATATTTATAAATATGCAGTCTTTCCTATGCTCACAAATTTTGAAAGTAAGCTTAATGTGTCATTCTGACAGTTCTCTCTCTTTTGAAAGGAAAGAATGATGGGGATTCTTTTCTATTTACACACCCTTTCTAATAAAAGTGACAGTTTGATTGTGATTTTAAAAATATTATAGATATAATGCAGACCATCTGCCTCTTGATTTACTGTTAGTAGCTCTGTATCAGTATGGGTCAAGATAAGATCACATATAACTTATTCACACATTGCCACAGTCTTGCTGGTCATTCTGAACAGTTACTTTGGCTTGAAAATTTAAGCCATCAGTCTTTGAAAAACAGGGGTTACTTTTTTCCAGAAAACTTTTGGAAGAAATCATTTGTATCACAGACTTAAAAAAAAAACAGGTAGTACAATTTGAAAATAAGAAAGAATGTATTTCTAGACTCATTCTTCTCCTCATCAAAGTTCTGGACAAGCTACCTTTTCAACTTAACAATAGAAAACGCAGAAGTTATGAGTAGATGCAACAGGGGCAAACAGGTGCAACAGGTGTGAACCTTACCAACTTCCCACTTGAGAAGGCTGTTGTCTTCCCGCTCCATTTTCCCAATGACATACCAGATGCACGCCATCCAGTGTGCAAGCAGCGCAAACACAGACATGAGCAGAGTCAAGACGACAGTGCTGTGTTGGGAATAACGGTCCAGTTTCTGCAGGAGACGCAGAAGGCGTAGCAGCCGCACAGTCTTTAGGAGATGCACGAGAGACACCTATGACAGGAGACAGCAGCACAACTTGGCACATGTGTTAAATTCATGCCATGACATTCCTGTTCACTTACAGCCACTCTGGAGAGTTCTTGGAATTAGGTATAACCATGCTTTCAATACTGCGGGGGTTTTTTATGCATGCTTCTTTGTTTCTAACAGAATATATCTGGGAGTGATAGGAAAAAGAGTGTAAGATAAAGGATGGCATAAAGAAGATCATTTAATTTCCTAGAGGAAAAGCTTACTTTTCTTAGCTAAGATGTATCTCTTTTTCCAGACAATTCTGACTGCATAAAATTGTATATATTCTGATTCAAGCTGAATCACATCATGGTATCAAGACTGAACTATGTCTTCACCCGCTTGCACTCATTTTCTTTCAGTCCTACATCCACTTTCTTCCATAAGGTAGTTGCTTTATAACAATAATTAACACAGGTTGAAGTAAATACATAGAAACAGGTAACAAACGTAGCTTAAAATTTTTTATTTGTTTATTTTATTTATTTGAAAAGCAAAGAGATGGAGAAAGAGACAGAAACACCTCTTCTATCCTTGTTCGCTTCCCAAATGTCCTTAATAGCTGGGGCTGGGCCAGGCCAAGATCAAGAGCCTGGAACTCAATCCAGGCCTCCCACAAGGGTGGCAGGGACCTGACTACTCGAGCCATCACCTGCTGACTCCAGGTGATGCATCATAAGAAAGCTAGATCCAGCACTTGAACCTCATTATTCTATGCAGTGACTTAAACACCATGCCAAACACCCACACCATTTTTTAAAAGTAGATCCATAAAATCAGTAAGTTCTGCTTGCAAGCACCAGTAACACTTCCTGCCTCATGAACTACACTTTCTTCCTTATAACACTATCAATGGACAAAGAAAACATTTGCCTGAAACTCTCTCTCAAATAAACATAAAAAACAAACGGAACAATCATTTTGGAAAATCTACATCCTGCCTTTGCTTTCATTAAAGCAATGGACTTGTTTCTGAGGGTTTATTTTGTTTCTTCCTGTGACCTAATTGAACAATGTGAGCCATTGGTGTCCACAGGATTGTCAATGTCATTATTAATAAGTGGTGCATAAAACACACACTCCACATCCTCAAAGAACCTGAGAAAGCATTCCAAAATAGAAAACACAAGAAACTAACTAATATGGAAATAGAGTTTGAGAAATTCCTTGATCTTATCTAATTTTTTTGAGGGCACCACAGAGGGGAAAGAGGTGATTAGTTGGCTGTCACTAATTATAATCTCTCCCTTACAGAACATAATCATAAGCCTTTTGGGAGTTTGCTTTGTAATTAGTCCAAGTTAGTTGACTTCTGATTCCTTGCTCTGCTAACCATTTTCCCTTAATTCCAAAGGGGGAAAAAAAACTAAAATAGTGCTTGACACACAGTAAGTGTTCAATTAGCATTTGTTAGGTGAGGGAGTGGATAAATTATCAAGGTAAGAAGCATTGCAAACTCAGCCAAAAATAGATACTCCACAACATTGTGCAGCGTTTTAATCTCGTGAACTCTTCTGCACAGAAATATATATAAAAAAAGCTTGAAGGCACTGGTGGGACTTGCCAGCTGTCTGAGTTACTTTATTTATTTATTTTTTTTATTTTTTTCCTTCTTCTGTATCAGGTTTTACTTTTCTTTTTCTCACAGTCAAGTTCTCATCGACCCTTTCTCAGGCTACTGGTAAGTTGTGTGTTCACATGCCAAGATTTGGCAATCTCTGCTGTGTTCGTTAGAGGAATTGCTGGAATAGTGTTTATTTAATAGTTGGATGAATTTGATCTGCAGATGACAACTGCAGAAGAGAAATGAAATCTGCAACAAAAGTCCCAACTGGAGGAAGACATCCGGATGTACTCACTGAGGTCATCTTCCTGTTTCCTCTGACCAGAAAGAGGATATTGTGAGGAGAATGGAACAGCCCTTACAAAACAACCAAAGTCATTTGCAAAGACAAGGGGCGTGAATCTGGATGTTCAAGATGAGGCAGTGCTGGGGCTTTTTTGGTCTCAGCTTATTTATTTATTCTTTAAATGATGCTTACTCCCATCACAGCCAACAGCTTACTACCACAAATGGGAATCTGGGCTCTTGAAGAATAGCAGAAAGAGGCATATTTGGTTTAAATAGAAATACACAATCTGAAAAAAGGGAAGAGATTATTTTTACTTTTAGGTTGTTGTCCAGAATTTGTCACTGATTAAAATTAAAAGATACTTGTCGAAAGGGGAAGTAACCACCTGGCATTTTCCCTTTTTACCAAGTGGATGTGACCACTTCTGATGGCCAACAGGATGAGAAGAAGGTGCAGGGAGGGGCGGTGGAGGAGGAAAAGGAGAGAGCAGAGACAGGCACTGAGGTCTTTCTAGATGTCAGGTTCTCAGCAAAGCATTTTATGTTACCTCCTTAGTTCAGAAAGCCAGGGTAGTTTTTACACCCAGTTTAGGCCTGTTTTGATGTTATTTTGATTCACATGGTGAATGAGAACATTGAGATGCATACCTTCTCTTTTTACTCCATCATACTTTCTATAACTGAATTCACAATTTCATTTCTTATTAGTGCCTTTCACAGTGACAGCCATGAGAGGGTTCAATAAATAAATGCGTTCACTGTATTTAAAACAATTTCTATGTACAATTATGAGTAGAGCTAAAGCCAAAGCATGCAAAAAATACATTTCTGTGGCTATTTTACATTGTTGAATGCCATCTATGGATTCCATAATGGGGCACTCGTTAGATCTGGAAGACAGATACCTTTGGTAGCTTATTTATTTCTTTCTCTTCATTTTTAACTATTTGCAATATAACATAACTAATAAGTTATTCATAGTAACATCCATTCTCCCACGAAGGAAATGTAACACTTTGAATGAGCTTTTCTGTTCAAATAGAATGTTTCATTCTGGCCAGTTTTTTTTTTTTTTTTTAATTTGACAGAGTTATAGACAGTGATAGAGAGAGACAGAGAGAAAGGTCTTCCTTCCGTTGGTTCACCCCCCAAATGGTTGCTACGGCTGGCGCTGCACTGATCTGAAGCCAGGAGCCAGGTGATTCCTCCTGGTCTCCCATGCCGGTGCAGGGGCCCAAGCACTTGAGCTATCCTCTACTGCCTTCCCGGGCCACAGCAGAGAGCTGGACTGGAAGAGGAGCAACCGGGACTAGAACCAGTGCCCATATGGGATGCCCGTGCAACAGGCGGAGGATTAAGCAAGAGAGCCACGGCGCTGGCCCCCCTGCCCAGTTTCTTAAAGGAAGATAATAAATTTATGTGCTAATAGTTGTTAATTTATTTGAAAGACAGAATAATGGGGGGAGAGGGAGAGAGAGCAAGAGCGAGAGCGAGCAAGAGAGAGAACGATCATACATCTATTAGTTCCCTCCCCAAAAAACAACAACTTGGGTTAGGCCAGGATAAAACCAGGAGCCAAGAACTTGATCATGGTCTCCCATGTGGATGGCAGGGACCAAAGAATGTGGGCCATCATCTGCTGCCTCCCAGAAACATATTAGCCAGGAGTTAGATTGGAAGAGAGCAAGGTTTTGAACCCAGGCACTCTATTACTGGATGTGGGCAAACCAAGAAGGAGCTGATCCCGCTATACCACATTGCCAACCTCACATGTGTAAATTATTTGAATGATCATATGCCTAGTCTTTCTTCATTTCTTTCATTTTTTTATTATTTTATTTTATTTTATTTTATTTTATTTTATGACAGGCAGAGTGGACAGTGAGAGAGAGACAGAGAGAAAGGTCTTCCTTTGCCATTGGTTCACCCTCCAATGGCTGCCGCGGCCGGCGTGCTGTGGCCGGCGCACCACACTGATCCGATGGCAGGAGCCAGGTGCTTCTCCTGGTCTCCCATGGGGTGCAGGGCCCAAGCACTTGGGCCATCCTCCACTGCACTCCCTGGCCACAGCAGAGAGCTGGCCTGGAAGAGGGGCAACCGGGACAGAATCTGGCGCCCCGACCGGGACTAGAACCCGGTGTGCTGGCGCCGCAAGGCGGAGAATTAGCCTAGTGAGCCACAGTGCAGGCCCATTTCTTTCATATTATAGATGAATTTAAAATTTTTTGATTAACATGCAATAATCATACATATTCATGGGACAGTGTGATATTTCAACACATCTATACAGTGCAGTCTGATCAAATCAGGGTAACTAGCATTCAAGTTTCCTTTTCATTTCTTTATGTTTTGAGACTTCAGCAGTCTCTCTTCCAGTTCTTTATAAACGTATTATTGTACATTGCAGTCATCCCCCTGTGTTGGGGAACATTAGAACTCACTTCTTCTGTCCAGCTGTTTTGGTGACCATTTTCCAAATTCCTTCCATCCCTGCCTCACCTTTCCCAGACTCTGATTCACTTCTTAAAGCTTCTCCACAAGAGAGAAAGCACGTGGTATTTGTTTTCCTGTTTCTGGCTTATTTCACTTAATACAATGACTGCCAGTTCCTTCCATTTTGCTATATATGACAAATTATCCAGTTCCTTGAAAAGCAGGAAAAAAAATCATTGATAAGAGAGATTCCTTTTTTCTCTTTTCTTTCTGACCTGGATGTTGATCTATAACTGGCATTCTTTATAAACAATTTAAATGATGAAAAATGGAGCAGGAGTCCAGTGAAAGCGTACAAGTATTTAAAACATATCAAAGCATGTTAATGATATATAATATTCAAAACACTAATGAAGGGCCGGCGCCACGGCTCACTAGGCTAATCCTCCACCTTGCGGCGCCGGCACACCGGGTTCTAGTCCCGGTCGGGGCGCCGGATTCTGTCCCCGTTGCCCCTCTTCCAGGCCAGCTCTCTGCTATGGCCAGGGAGTGCAGTGGAGGATGGCCCAGGTGCTTGGGCCCTGCACCCCATGGGAGACCAGGAAAAGCACCTGGATCCTGGCTCCTGCCATCGGATCAGCGCGGCCATTGGAGGGTGAACCAACGGCAAAGGAAGACCTTTCTCTCTCTGTCTCTCTCTCACTGTCCACTCTACCTGTCAAAAATAATAAAAAAAAATTAAAAAAAAACCACTAATGAAAAGGCATATTATGTAAAAAATATGCATAGACTTCAGGTTTCTTGCACAACAGTAACTAATCTGGTTTTAAAGATTATTTATTTATTTGAAAAGGAGAGTGACAG
This sequence comes from Oryctolagus cuniculus, assembly GCF_964237555.1. NCBI lineage: Eukaryota > Metazoa > Chordata > Mammalia > Lagomorpha > Leporidae > Oryctolagus > Oryctolagus cuniculus. Next base: position 155,001,880 of record NC_091435.1, on the reverse strand, counting down.
AGAGAGAGCGGCAGAGAGAGAGAAAGTGCACTTCCATCTGTTGGTTCACTCCCTAAATGGCCACAATGGGTCAGGCCTAGTATAGGAAGAAGCCAGGAGTACAAAGCTCCATGCAGATCTACTAAGTATGTGGGTGCCGGGGGCCCAACCTCTTGGGCCATCCTCTCCTGCTCTCCCAGGCACATTAGAACAGGTGGGACTCAAACTGGCATTCAGATATGGTATCCCAACATTGCCCACTGCACCACAACACCAATAAACTTATCTTCTGAAAGTCCCCTTGTATATTACATGTTTTTATTATACATTTACAATCTAATTATTTGATACATATATTAGTTCAAAATTATCTAATTTGTCAGTACCCAAAGAAAAATGGAATACAAAAATTTTATTAGGATTTAATTGCAAGGTAGCCAATTAATTTAAACAAGAATTCTATCCTCCTTTAACAATTTTGCCAGGGGAATTTAGAAAGCTTATTTTAACATTTTGTGAATTATATAGTTTTAGATTTCTTTGTAATCTTAGAAAAGCCATGTTTTAAAGTCATTATACTTTCATTACAGTACACTTATCTAGACAAATTCAATGTTAAAAAGTACTTGGAAAGCCTGGATAATTATTCACTGTAGCACTGATTGATCTTGTGTGCAAGATTTTTCCCGGGAGCTTTCATCTTAGCTGAGTTATAAATCTCTTAAAGATGTTGACACTCTTAATCTCCCAACATAAAAAAAAGAACAAGAAAAGAAAAATACCATTATAGAGACAATTAACAAATTGTACAAGTCTGTATTAAAGAGTCAGGGTTAATTCTATGTTCATTTTTGAAGTAAAAAATAACTATTTGAACAGTGATCACTTTGATTAATGTTGAAAACTATACTTTTGAATTCTTAAGAAAGAATATGATTTCTGAGGGCTGCACTATGGTATAGCTGGTAAAGCTGACACTTGCAAGGCCTGCATCTCATTTGAACTCCAGTTCAAGACCCGGCTGCTCCATTTCCGATCCAGCTCTCCGCTATGGCCTGGAAATGCAGTGGAAGATGGCCCAAGTCTCTGGGCCACTGCATCTACATGGGAGACCCGGAAGAAGCTCCTGATTCCTGACTTCAGATCAGCACAGCTCTGGCCGTTTCAGTCATTTGGAGAGTGAAACAGCGGATGGAAAATCTCTCTGCCTCTGCCTCTCTGTAATTCTGCTGTTCAAATAAATAAATCTTTTTTTTTTAAAGTATATGATTCCATACAGGGATTGTCAACTGAATAGAAAACTTGTTAAATGTAAGCTACTCTGTAGTAAATTTTTATGTGCTAATGTTTTCTAGTAGAAAATTGCATTAATGGTTCAATAATGGTCCTCCCTAAAAAATCTACATACGAAGCACATTATACTTTTAAGAACATCAAGTACTAAACAGTAAAGACAGTTACGACCACAGGTACCCATACTTTCTGCCCTGTGAGGAGACACGAGGACAGGGGGTTTACAGTAGGTGCAAACAGCTCAAATTCAAAAGAACTCTCAAGTTTTATGTTATTTATTGTGTCCTTTAGGCTTCTGCCTAGACAACATTTTTACAGGGACTTATAAATTGTGGTTTAGTTCCTTTATTTTAATTTTAGCATTCCTTCTTATCTCCACCAGTTTTTGGTTGGTTTTGCCAAATGGATAATTAAATATTTAGAAGTAGGTCATAAAAGGAGAAAAAAAACTTGTTCAAGCTCCCCATCAAACTCTTGAGGCAAATATATGTCTAGGAAATACAAAGTAATGCTTACATTTCTACAGATATTTTCCTTACCGAAAAATTTATTTGGACAGTTAGGCTTTTTAGGACAAATTCAGGCTTTTTGTACATTCTGTTTCTGGCTATTTATATAAATGGAAATGGGAAAGTACACAAAAAAGCCTGGCATCACAAATTGCCATCAACATTTAAAACCTGTAAAAATAAGCACAAGAATAAAACCAAACTTGAAGGTGAGGTGGAAGGGAGCTCTCTACTCACCACTGTGACGTTGAAAGCATATAGGAGATCGAAAGGCAGGGCGGCGATTAAATCGATGATGAACCAAGTTGTGACATAGTGGATGCAAATTGATCTTGCTTCAAAGATCACTTGGCCAGATTTGCTGACGTAAGTTGTTCGGAAATTTAAAATAATATCTGCTTGAGGAAAAAGGATGGAGGAAGAAAAGGAAAAGAAGGAGAAGATAAAGGAAGGAAAGAATAAAACGGGAAGGTGGAAGACAGAAAAGAAGGCAAGGAGGCAAGGAGAAAGGGAAGAAGAAATTTTATAAAATTAAGTAAATGGTAATGTCTGGCTATTTCAGATTGATAATCTTGAAGGACCCTCTTTCAGAGATCCAGTTAAACTCCTCAAACAAATATAGGGGAAAAGAGAAGAAAGTTATGTTTCTGAGCACTTAGTATGATCCAGACATAATATCATGCTTTACTACCATTTAAATAAATAATCATAGCAATGAAAATACTAGTCATCACTTACTAAATGCTCAGTATGTATCACACATTGCTCTATGAGGTTAGAATAGCTTATCTCACTTAATCCTCACAGTTCTGAAGTAGATAGTACAAAAGTATTTCAAAAAATTCTTTAAAAAATAAAATTAAAGAGTAAGTTTCAGAGTGGGCACTGTGGCACAATGGGTTAAGCCATCACTTAAGATCTGGCTTCTAGTTCAAGTTGTTTACTCCTCTTCCTGGCTGGTTTCCTGTTAATGCACTCTAGGAGGCAGCAGATGATAGCTCCAGTGCTCAGGCCCCTGCCACATACATGGGAGACCCAGATGGAATCCCAGGCTCCTGTCTTCCACCTGGGCCAACCCTGGCTGTTGCAGACATTTAGAGAGGGACCCAGTGGATGGAAGATTCTCTCTCTCTCTCTCTCTCTCTCTCTCTCTCTCTCATTGCTTTGCCATTCAAGTAGATGAAAATAAATAAATAATAGAGCATTAAAAAAGAAATTAGTTTATTTTGGTACAAAAATTGAATTTAAAAAGCGTGAATAATTTTTTTCATAAAAGGCATTTTTCATGAATCTTTTGAGGACCCACTCACTTGCATGGGTTTCAAAAATTTTTGAATCACAGTAAATTTTTGTTTGGTGTTGGTAATGTGCTTTTTAAATTCAAAAGTCTGACAAATAGAGACAGACAGAGATTTCCTATCTGCTTATTCCATCCCTAAATGCTTGCAATGCCTAGGACTTGGAGAGGCTGAAGCTGGGAGATAGGAAACAAATCCAGGTCTCCCACACGGCAGATAGAGATCCAACCTCCCACAGTGAACATCAGCAGGAAGTTTAAACAGGTAGTGGAGCTGGGACTTGAAACCAGGCACTCAATATGGGATGCAGGCATGCTGCCTGACATCTTAAATGCTAGGTCAAGTGCTCACCCCATAAATTTATCCTTTAATTTGATCTTTCACAACTTTTTTGAAATACTGTTATATTAATCCTATGCTAAAAGGTAGAAGCTAAATTTAAGTAAAAAAACACAACTCATCCAAGGTCATATTGCCAACAATGGCAGAGATTATCTTGAACATAGATATAATCTATAGCCTGCATTCATAACTTTATGAAATTCTACTTAATTTTATGTAAAAAAAAAAAGAGTGCCAATCTTTATGTGGATACGGAATTGACCTCTGCTATGAAGGTACTCCTGCTAACAGGACATCAGGAGTATTTTTTGGATTTCTGTTAAAATTTCCCATTTTATTTTGATGAAAAATGTAAATATTTTCAACTGTGCCCTACATTATTCTTTTATTATATATTTGTTGAGTTGTTTCAATGAGTGCCCATCAAATGACAGCCACAGCCAAATGGGTTGCCTTAAGCTCACTCCCACGCTAATGAATAAACATCTCTGAGTCTCCCATCTTAGCTCCTGTGTTAAATATCATTAAGTCATTTTCCTTAATTTGTTTCAAGATTGAGTACAACCAGGCCACAGGGAATTTCAGGATTGACGCACATATGCGATCACATAAGGGTGATAATTTTTGAGCATTTCATGGACTGGTGACTGGTGAGCATTTCACGGACGGGTGACTCCATCAGAAATAGATCTCTCCGTGGAACTTTATTTTGAGGGAATGCCACGTTTCAGTTATTTACAGAGCAATATGGAAATAAGTATCTCAGCCAACCAGACAAGGTATTCGAAGTGTTAAATGAAACCAGGGCTGACCTCTGAAATGCATAATTATCAGATAAGTGAGAGTCCTCCATACCGCTAAGGTAAAGCATTGAAAATAGGTAAACAGTATTGTACAACATTATTTGTTGATATTGTAATAAGGACGGTGATGACAATAAAAATCTTTCATAATAATACTCTCTTCTTATGAATCATTTTTATTTTTCACATCATGTTCACATTTGTGGATGGCATAATTCTAAAATTACTCCCGAGAACCTCATATGATCTCTTTTGCGAAGATGGAACATGTGAACATATTGAGATATTAAATTGTGATCAGATTGCATTACATGGCAAAAGACAGGTCATCTTGGGGGTCCTGATCCAAACAAGCAAGCGCTTTAAAAGTAGAGAGTTTTCTTTGGCTGGTGACAGGGGATTGAAAGAAAGCAAATGCCATCTTATGGGCAGAGCCACACGACTGGGAACAGCTAAGGGCAACCTCTGGCTGACATCTTGTGAGAAAATGGAGCCAGTGGTCCTACAAACACAAGGAAATAAATTCCTCCAAAAACCATGTGGGCTTGGAGAAAGACCTAGAAGTCCAGAGAGCAAGGTGCTTCAGCTGATACCTTGATTTTAGTCTGAGTCTCAGAAGAGCCTGGCTAACCGTATCTGGATTTCTGACAGCTAGAAGCTATAAGATAGTAAAGTGTTGTGGTAATTTGATATGCAGTGCTAAAAAATAATATAACATTTATTCTGTTATTTGATTCTCATTAGAGCTTTGTGAGGTGAGCTAATGGGAATTATGACAAAACCAGATTTTACTACATTGTGATAGATAACACATGTGTTCTTTGTATGTAGCCTAGGATGATTCTAATTTATAATCATTGTCTTTCTGTTTTC